>NC_090937.1:415082294-415692488 GCF_040938575.1 Ambystoma mexicanum
GATATTATAAAATTTTGGAGCAGTTAGATACCAATTGGCGTATTCTAACTGTCTTATTTTTTTAATATATTTTAGTGGTTTTGATTTATCTATTTGGATATTGTTAAATTTTGGGACAGTTAGATACCAATTGGCGTATTCTAACTGTGTATTTTTTGGCCTAATTTAGTGGTATTCATTTATCTGATTAGTTGTTGTAGAATCTTTGAGCTGTTAGATAGCTTTTGGAGTATTCTAACAGTTTATATTATTTTAACACAAATTTATAATTTTGGGACAGTTAGATACCAATTGGCGTATTCTAACTGTGTATTTTTTGGTCTAATTTAGTGGTATTCATTTATCTGATTAGTTGTTGTAGAATCTTTGAGCAGTTAGATAGCTTTTGGAGTATTCTAACAGTTTATATTTTTTTAACACAAATTTACTTAAAGGTTTAAATACAGTTTATTTATCAAATTTTGGTTTTAAGAACATCAAATAAGCGTTTGTAAGATTTGCTGGTAATCTCTGCTTTAGAGTAATGGTACTATCATTACATTCAAACCATCCACATTTCTTTTTTATATATGCAGTGTAGTGCCCTGAATTGGTTGTGGCTCATGCGTGGTAGATTATGCCTATTGTTGTGAAGGTTTTCTTACCAAGTGATATTTGACCATGTGTGAATCCAGTCAGCTTGCAGTTGTTTTTGGTACCATCTGCATTGTAACGTAGAAGCATTAGTATTACGTATTTACTATGTGTTTGTATTACTAACGTGGAGCGATTATTTGAATTGCAGGTAGAGCATAATGTAATATGGTTTGCATTTTGTACAAGTTGCTGAAATGGAATGGATTCACAATTTGGTATTGATATATATATGAAGCGTTCATTGGGGATTTCTTCTTGTGTCACATTGTTGCAGAGAGTGCATGTATGTTTCCACATGTATGAAATCTGAAAGATTTCATTTATAGGTATGTTTTTGTTTTCCAGTACTTGTAGTAAGTACATTAGAAATTATTGTGGATCTTCCTGTGAGTTTATAGTGAATTTCACCATTCCAGCACAGTAGTCCAATTGTCGTCTTATTCCAAAAACACTATATGTGTTGTCAGGATTGTTTGCTGCATTTCTGTGAAGTACTAACATTTGCAAACACAATGGGTCTGTACTGTGTAAGTAAATGTTGTCAACAATTGGTGGTAATTGAAATAGAATATTCATTGCTACATTTGCATAGCAATTTACACCAACTATATTTGAGAATTTAAATGGTCCAGGTAGTTCTGTATCTAACTGCTTTTTTTGGAGTTTGTCTTCCTTCTTTAAAGAAGTACCTGGTTTACTTTCTCTAATTGATTCTTTTTTGTTTGTGGTACTTGATGAAGTATTAGTTTCTTTTACTCTCTTTGGAGGATTTGCAGTGACGTCCTGTTGCATTTCTGTTTGATTTAGTTTTCTTTTACAACGTTTTAGTTTTTGTGGAACAGAATATGTGTTTAGATGGGGAGTTTATAGTGAGCGAAGTCTATTATATTCTAAAATGCAAGGAATATCAACGTTTACTTTACTTGCATCAAAGTTGATTAGAAATAGACCGTCAAGTGTACGTAAGCGTGATAGTGCTACGTAGCTCATGCCTTCTTTAAAGACTGTGTTACCAATATCTATCATTGCTTTGTCTAGGGTAAGACCTTGTGATTTATGAATCATGACTGCGTATGCAAGAGTTAGAGAAAATTGTTCTCTGCGTACATACATATCTTTGAAGAGAAGGAATCTAGCTGTTGAGCGTCCTATCCATTTTACTTCTGAAAGTTTGTCAAAGAGTATATTGACAAACTGAATTTTGTTGTCACGTGGGTATGTTTGAAAGCCAACAACTGTACCCAGTGCTCCTTTAACTAGTCCTTGGTCCACGTCAAGGTTACGTTTAAGCATTACTCTGCAATTTTAGGATAATTTTAACATCTTTTCTAAGCCTGCTGTGTTTGAGATTGATTTTTCTAAATTATTTAGTCTTGGTGTGGCTTGGTCACACATGGGTAGTGTCATACCATGTACATCTAGTTTGTCTGTGGCGCTAATTTCCATTATTGGTTGCATTTCTTTACTTAGCATGATTTCATTGAATTTGAAACAGCTTGCAAGAGTTGGCATTAAGGCCATACAATTGACATTTTTGTGGGCTAATTGTTCCATAACATCTGTAGCACATGCATTATCGCCATAAAGTGCATTAATGTGCCGGGTTTTCAATGTTGCTTCTGCTTCTTTAGAAAGTATACCAACTCTCAAACTTTTTAAAATGTTGGCATAAGTTAGATCTGCAGATTGGTGCATGTTTTCTGTTAATTCTATGTATTGGAAATGTTGCCAAAGGTTGACATTTCCAATGCTGCCAACAGTTTTACGGCAGAGTTTGTGCCCTAATGTTTTAAAAATAGGTTCACCTTTTACTGGTGTTAATTGAAGCAGATCTCCAAAAAAAATAATGTGTTTTCCTGCAAAGAGCTCTTCATAGTCTGTTTTGAGTACTTCTTGCAATCTGAGGTGAATCAAAGCTAACATCAGGTTGGAGACCATGCTCACTTCATCTATTAGTAGCATTTTCATTTGTTTCAATACTCTGCATAATTCCATTGCAGCTTCTGCAGAAAGTTTGTAATAGTCTAATTTGTTCTGGTGTTCTACTGGTAATAGTAGTAATCGGTGTAATGTAACACCACCTATGTTGTAGGCAGCTAAACCTGTGGGGGCAGTGACAACAGATGACAGTTTGTTGTTTGTCAATTGTTGAAGGAACTTACTAATGATTTTGATTAGGAATGTTTTGCCAGAACCAGCTTCACCACTGACGTACAGTAGTATAGGTTTATAATTATGGCAGGAACATTCTTTATTTTCATGTTTTACACCATGTGCAATTTGTTTTGTTACTTCTTGAAAAATGCTACTTTGCTCATTGTTTAGTTTTGATTGCAGTATAGTTAAGTCTTCCTTATCTTCATACTGACACATGGTGTTTTCTACTTCTATCATAGCTAATTCTGCCTCATTTGTTATTAGTGGTTCTCCCAGTGGTTCTTGGCTTCCTGTTACAGAAGGTTGACTACTGTCAGGAGTATCCTTATCTAGTTGGGCTTGGAGTTCTTCTTCATGTTGCTGTTCATTGTGCAACATTGTTTTGTACTGTGTAAAGTTTACATCAGTTATAGTGCTTTCATTTGCTTTGAAAGCATCCTCAAATGAGTCATAGTTATCTAGTAATTGTTCTTCTTTTCTCCATGGTTTGAAGAGTTGTAGCAGGGACATGTAATATACTTCTTTATGTTGAGGAGTCTTCAATGACAATTTGATATGATTAATTAAATTTGCTTTAGTGAGTTTAACTAAGCTGCCTTCACAGTCTGTCACTCCATATTTACCTTTTTTTTCATCAGGTTTCATATTATTTTTGTATGTGTATTTTTGGGCTATTTGGTATAGACACATGTTTTCCAAAGTATTACTTCTGTTTGGGTAGTATGTGTCCAATAAATTGTTTTTTAAAATGTCTTGGCTGTTGGGATCATGTTTGGCTATTGTTTCTATATCTTCATATGATTTTAGAACTCTTTTTCTAGATTTAGCTGGACCAAGACTTAGCCATACTATATTTTCAGATTTACCATACAATGAAGTACCAGTTAAACGATCAGCTGCTTCATAAGATCCACATTCTCTATGGGTGAGCATTTTTATGCCCAAGATGTATAATTTCTGAGATACTGTTTTATCTGATGACAGGTCATTCCAGAGGTCTTGGAGCTCTGTCTTTTCTGCTTTAGTTAAGTATGCTGTGACATATCGTGCAACTGCAGTAGAATTGTCTGCAATGTACTGCACATCTATGTTGGCATTCCATAAGTGGGTAATGATTGCATTATAATCATTGATATATTTTTCATCTTCTTTTCTTTTTATGTAATATGTATTTTTAGGTGACTTACCTTTAACACTATGTCTAACTGAAGACATGAGGTTGTTTACTTGACCTGTATTTGTAACTGGTCTAGGGAAACCAAATCAGCATTTGGTGTAGTATTTGCCTTTGTTTTTGTATTTGCGACGACAATATTTTCCACATTTGTGTCTTTGAAATTGTAAAATTTGTGCACAAGGATCACTATTTGTGGCTTCTGATGGAATTTCACAAGTGACATATTTTTCAATAAACTGTAAAACAGTGGCATCACTGTCTTGACCAAATTTAGGAGCATCTTTAATCCATAAAAGCATGTGGATATGTGGTGCTCCTCTGGCTTGGTATTCTTTTCTCCAAAAGAAGTGTTGCACTTCTCCAAGGGGAGGAACAGTTTTATTACAAATAAAATGTAGCATAGCAATGAAGCGATGGTGAAAATATCTTGAAACATTAACAGGATCCAAAGAACAAAGTTCTCCAGGTGTTAGAATATCTATGTTTGTTTTGTTTTTATTTGATATGCGTAGGAAATCATTTAAATCGTCCCATGCATATTCTGCACAACTTAATGTAACAAACCAAGTGGGTGGGCCAAGGTTTCTGATCATACAACGTACATCTCCATGACATCGAAACCAGTACTCTTTAGTACCATGCATATTTGCTAATAGATTTGTAATATTTGATTGTAAAACCTCATCCTTTTGTTGCACTTTCTCTAATAATTGTGTAGCTGTCATATTTTGAAAGTGTTATCCTGATTTTAATATGTGTGCAACTCTGTAACATAAAGTTGCTAGTTCACTTTCAAAGAGTAGGTGGAATATGTATTCCACATTTTGTCTAAATCTGGGATCTTCAGAATACATCCGTAATGAGCGGTATTCTGAAGCTGATATTTGAATAGGTCTATCATCATACCTTCCTCCTTTGCCAGTAGGAAAGAGTAGAGGAAAAGCACGTGCTTCTATACTTTTTTCCCATATGCTGATTGGCAATCCTTTTGTTTGACGCATTTGGTAAGTTTCCAGTACATCTTGTACGGTGTCATTACAGTGCAAAGGATGAATTGTATAATGGTCTAAAGTATTTGATATTGTAGCAGGATCTAGTAGCTCAAATTGACCAGCTTCTTGTGTTTCTTGAATTATTTCAGTTGTATCTTTCAAGTTTTCTTCAATATTAATTTCTTTGTAATATTCATTATTCTCTTTAAGATATTGGAAGGCTTGTCTAACTTTATATATATCTACCAGTTGTTGCCATATGTTTTTGTCTTTTGTAGGTACTCCATTTACTAATATAATTAAAGATTGCTGCATTGGACGTTGCACTCCTAGAGTATGCATATTTTCTTTTAGATTTAATGGTAAATAAACTACTTTTCCACGAATGCCTTTTACCAATTCAGAGGGAGGTAATTTTGCTGTTTTTGGTTGAAGGCGTATTATTGCTTGAAATGGGTGTACTGTTTGAATTATGATGCTCTCATATAAATTAAGTTGTTGTAGAGGTTTTGGTACTGGGTATAATTCCAAATTATTTGTGATAGAACGTGAAGGAGTTTGGTTGTTGTCAAGTTTTGTAGTGCAATAACTGCAAAGTATTAAGGGCTCAGTTATTTCATATTTGTTTTCTGCTAGAAGGTAGAGAGCTAATTCAAACCATTTAGAATCTTCATTGTCTTCTATTTTGTATGATAGGTCCACAGTTTTTGTGTTACTTTTATAAAAAATTCTACGGCAACATACACATACATGGTTTGGTACTTCAGCTGATGTACTTTTAAATTTTAGTATTTCTTTTTTGTATGTGTTTAGCAAAAGGTTGCCATGTGTAGAATTGTTGCTTAAATGGTTTTAAGCTATTTCATTCTGTAAATGGCTTTCACTTCCAAAATATTTTTTCTGGATATAGTGAATTTCTTCAAGTAGGTATTTTGCTGTACCATGTAGAAGGATGTTATTTAACTTTGCTAGTGCTAAAGCAGGACTTTTAGCATAGTACAGTTTATATACCAGATTTCTTATAGTTGAATGATGTGTTGATATTCTTTTGATATCATGGAAAGTGGTTTTACAAGTAGGTCCTGTAATGAAGGCCAATGAATGTCCTTGTAGTCCTGTGTACTTGCGCACTGGACAGGTATCTATATTTTGCAGTAATTTAATTTTGATTTTGTCTTTGCTTTTTACATATTTATTGAGGAATTGGTGTAAAGATTTGAAACATTGTTTGGGAATGTTACACATTGACGTGCATGGCCATTTGTACACTAGACGTTCTGATTCAGTTGAATGGAGGGGTAATTCTAAGTTTTCAGGGCATATTTTTGTAAGGAGTACTTCTTTTTCCATTATGGTATTATTCACTTTTTCATAACCTCGACCACTGCTATTTATGGCAATTGTATTCGTTTGCTTTTGTTTGTATGCTTCTTCATTAAAATATGGTTCTGTGCTTGTAGTGCGATTCCATTCACCTCCGCAGATACTTAAGAAGTTCTTTCTGTTGACATTTCGCTTATTGAGAAGTCTTTTTTGTAATTTAGTTATTAGTTTTGTTAGTGGTTTCATTTTGTTTAACAGTAAAATAAATAAATTTCTTTTGAGAAGAATTGCACTGTCCATCAATGCTTCTAAGATTAATTTCCTATGATAGGTTTTAAGCTTTGAACCTGATTTCTCTCCTGTTTTTATAAGATTTTGAAGGACTTTGTGACGGTATATTTTGGCTAAAATACTTTTCTTGGTATGCTTACTTTGCACTATATTAAAATTTGAAGAAGTAGTTTTATCTGTACTGATAGCTGATTTTCTGTTAATTGTTTTTTGGTTTGTTTTACATTTTGATAGAGGAAGCGAAGTTGTTGTACTTGAAACTTCTTGTGTTTCACTAAATGATTGCATTAGCTGTTTTTTACAAATTCTGCTAGAGATGGATGCTTAGGTTGGACACCTTTATTTTCATTTGCTCTAATTTTGCGTTGCTTTCTACGAAGTTGTCTTTTGGTAGGCATTCTTTAGGGTCTGTTGAAAAAAATAAAGTGATATGGGTTGGGGTGTTCTGGAATGTATGTGTGCTGTGTGCATGAGTGTTTGAGTAAGATGATAAAGATGTATGTAATGGTGTGTGATTGTGCATTGGGAACTGAAACTAGTAGGGATAGGTATTCTTGAATTTATGTGTTACTAAACTGGGGTTCAGATGACAAAAAAAAAAGTAAGCTAGTGGTGTGGAAAAGTACAAATAGTAAATCTAATGTATACAATTAAAACAGTTGTTTGTTCTATAATATGAAAATTGTAGTGGTTCAGTTGGTTAATTTGTGTGTCCAAAAATAGAAATTTGTGGGCCGTTCTGGCTGTAAATCGCTGTTTAAGACATGGACATTTTTGGACAAAATGGTACAAAATCTCTATTTTAAGAAACCAAAATAGCTCGTATTAATGTTATAGTATATTTGATTAATAATATAAATATTATGGTGATATTTTACTTACTTTTTTTTTTAAATTAACAGGTAACTTCTTTGTTTTTCTTTCTTCTTCGAATTCGGCTGCTTCTTTTCAGGAAACTGGTCTTCACTGCAATTGTAAAAGCTTCAAATTAGTAACTTTGTTTGTATATAGCATTGTTTTTAATTTAGATATTGATTTTTTTATTGAAATCCTCAGTGCCTTCTGTAAAACCATTAAACTAATTTATTTACATAGGATACATTGCATCAGTTCAGTACATATGATATGTTCTTAATGAACAAATTGTATTGAATGACTGTAGTAAAAAAAAAATCTTTACTATGTCTTGTGAAATTTATAATATATTAGTGAATACCACCATTTCTGTAAGTAAACTGTTCTAGGTAATAGCGCCTCAATGTCATGTCTAATTTAAAGTAATTAAGTAAATAAATGAATAAAAACAAAAAATATGAAATTGTATAAGTATTTTTATAAAGGTTTAAACATAGATTGTGTATGCATGCAATTTTGTTAGAATATATGTAGTCTATATATTTCATTTAAAAAATGTTAGTTTAACATGATTTGAGTGTGTGTGTATAAAGAAAGTAAAAAGTATAAAGGTGTATAAGTGATAGTTGATTTTAGGAAATTGAAAAAAGTACAGTAAATTCATTTTACAGATTTTACAAGGTAAAAGTCTTTTTGAAAATGTGTTCATCTACCATAGCTCTCAACTCACACGCTTTTGGCGGGTGTCACACGCCTTGTAAAGGGCAGACTCACCCGCCAAGCCTCCTGCATGCCCATTCATTCCAATGGGCGTCTCACCCGCCAAAAACAAAATCGGGTGATTTCACCCGCCTGTAAAACAAAAATGGTTGAGAGCTATGTCATCTACTATACAGAAAATATGCATACCTGAAGTTTGTGTTCATGCATATGGATATGCATGGAGCTGCAAGTAGAAATCTTGAAGACTTGTACAGTATTTCTGGTAGATGCTGCTTGCCAATGATATGACACTTCTACTCATAGAGATTCAGAGTACATTTGCAGTGCTGATCTATGATGATGCAGTTAGATGTAGAGGTCTTGAATGTGATTGGTGCATGGTCATGTGATTTTTGAGGTACATCCAATGAGGGAATGGCAGAGAGAGTGTAGTGGAAATGGTAGAAGGGCTGTTCATGTTACGATATGTCGCGGACATGGCGGTAGTTCGTGGACATCGGGAGTTACATCCGGGGATTTTTGGGTTCAGAAGTCATGCAAATGAGAATAAGCACTGAACGGGATTGTACTCTTTTTGCTGAGAGAACAAAAGATAGCTATGGCTGTGTGTTTCAGAAAACAGATTGTTTGGATTTTAGGAGATTCGTGGATAGATTGGTTGAAGGTGCATGCAGAAAGCTGTGGAGTAGCTGTAGATCTTGGATTCCCACATGTGGAAGTACACTGGCATGGAGTACGTGGAATGAAGTGGTTGGACTTGCTACCTCTCTGTGCTACTTTGGAGACAGAGCAACATCCAGACATAATTGTAATTCATTGTGGAGGGAACAGTTTAGGACATGTGACTGGAATAATTTTGCAATTTGCTATGAAAGAAGGACTGAGGAAGGTTATGGACATGTTTCCTAATTCTCAAGTGATATTTTCACGGATTGCGCAGAGACAAATGTGGCTTCGTTCTTCTTCATTTGGTCCACAAATGGAAAAAGCAAGGCGCAATGTTAATAAGGCTGTTTGTGGCTTTCTAAGAGATTTTGGCATGTCTTCTTTTCACAATGAAAATATTATGTTTTGTAGTACATACATTTTTCGCAGAGATGGAGTCCATCTTACTTATGCTGGCAATCAGATTTTTCTGTGAAATGTACAAAATGCATTGCGACCTTTTTTGGAATTACAACAACGATTTTGAAGTAGATGTTAAGCATTTACAATTTTAGACTTACAAACACCACCCAAAGGCTCTTTTCAGAGCCACCACTTCTTTCCAGAGAAAATTACAATGTTTGTGATGGAGTAGCAACCCAATTTTTTTAATGTTCCCGAACTGTCCGCGGACTTCTAAAAAATACAAACAGCCCTGCTTCATTTATTTTCACTTCTATTTTTTAACTGGGAAAGGCGGCTCTGAAAAGAGCCTTATTTTTTTTTGATTTTTGTAATTTTGTATTTTTTTTGGTTTTTCAGACACGACACACTAGGAGAGGAGGGTAAAGGAGGGTAAAGGGGGGGAAACCAACCACAGGGATAAGAAAGGGCGAGCTGAGAGAGGAAGATGTAGAGTGGGTTTTATTTGGGTAGTGAGCAGGTCTTCTCTTGCTCTGAGACGATAGTCTCAAAAGCACTCCGAAGTCGCTCCCCCCTGCAGAGTACTGTGTCACAGTACATACATACAACTGTGACCCTCGAAAGGTAAGGGTCATCAGCATTCTGTATGGCCTGTGAGGCAGCTTGAGAAAGACGCTGTCCCACAGAGGTGGTCCTTGTGGTGACAGGATCAGAAACAGAGGATGAAGTAGAGGAAATCAACCTGCTACGTTCTTCGCAAGGTACAACCCTGCGAATAGCCCCAGAGTGAAATGACCTCAGGTGTCGCTTCATAGTAGTGGTCCCAAAGCTGTAGTTACCGTGCTTCCCGCGACTGAGTATCATTTTGCACTCATTGCAGGTAACATGGTTCGCACGAGCCTTAGGACCATTCCCATGAATGGTAAATAACCGCCACACCCAAGACTCACGCCTAGTGCGGGTAGTAGGGATTTCCTCTACCTCATTCTCATCATCCTCTTCTTCCTCCTCCGCATCCTCAGTCCTGTTCCCCTCTTCAGGCCCTTGGGGAGGTGGTGGTGGTGGAGGGGGTGGTGGTGGTGCTGAAGCAGGTGCAGCACCAAGTGGCAGTTCAGCAGCCAAGGATGCCATCTCGATGATGGTGTAGTCTGCAGGTGGCAGCAAATATCACTGTGTTCTGAAGAATAGCCAGAAACACAATGGGAATAAGCTCTTGGGTGTGGTCTTTTATAGGGGTGCTTGTGCGCGGTCCGCGGACATGCGCACTGTGCACGGACAGATCGAACACAAAAAAAGGATCAGAAAAGTTTCAAAAGGTATATAGAAACTCAAGATTGCTATGTGGGACTTGTGGCATGGTGAGATTTTATTGAAAAATATTATGGATTAACTGAAAATGTACTTTTAAATTGTTCGGGGACACGAACAGTGTCCGCATTTCAGGACACACGATGAGCGTGGGCGTGGTCATATGATCTGTTTGCGAACTAGTCTGCGAATGAAGCGCCTGTCCGCAGGACACCAAGTGCACAGAGATTGGTTAGCGCATGCGCATTGATGTCCTACGGACACTGTTCGGGTTCTGAAGTAATTAAAAGTGCGTCACACGTGAAACAAACATTTCAGGACACCGCGTGTGTTCTTAGAACAGTTTAAACTTGGTAGCGAACAGTAAGGACAGATATAGTGTTCTTCAGGACATGTGTAATTTAGTTTATGTACGAACATTTCAGGACAGCAATTGTGTTCTTAGAACACTTTCAATTGGGTAGCGAACACTACGAACAGTTGTACTGTTGTTCAGGACACATCATTTTCGTTTATTTACGAACATTTCAGGACACCAATTGTGTTCTTAGGACAGTTTTAAGTTGATAGCGAACATTACGGACAGATATAGTGTTCTTTAGAACACTATAATTTTTGTTTCTTTACGAACATTTCAGGACACCACGTGTGTTCTTAGAACAGTTTTAACTTGCTAGCGAACAGTACGAACAGGTGTGGTATTCTTCAGGACACCTCCATTTTCGTTTATGTACGAACATTTCAGAACACTCGCACTGTCCGCGGACACTTTTATTGTTTTAAAAAAAAAAAACGTAAACTATTCACAATACAATATAAAAATTAAACTTTATTTAACATATATTAATAATTTATGACAGAGAAGGTGAGGCAGAAACAGAAACAAAAACAGGAGAATTTGGGGTTTCAACATGATTGGTATTAGGTGAAGAAGGGATGGAAATCTCATCAAAACATTTTGGTTTATGGAGAGGGTTTGGGGATAATTGACTGGGATATGGTGAGGAGGGACAAGTACATGTGGGGCAATGGTATGACGTTTTTGTTTTAAAATGATCTTCAACAAAAGTTTTCAAATTATTAAAATTGGTCAACAGTAAATCAATTTTTTCTTTTATGTTGTCAAGCATGTTTTCTCTAACAGCTTCTTCAGAGGTAGTTTCTATTTTGTTATGCTCTGTACAAAAAAACTATATATATGTTAAATGTATACAAAATAATAATATTTAAATGGTTTATATTATAAAGTGTTTACCATTAGTTTCACTATCTTGTGACATTTCTTCATGTGGGAAATTGTCCTCTAGCCATTCCAGCGTACTAGACATTTCTGTGAGAAAAAAAAATAAAAGATAATATATTTTTTAATCTAATACAGAAAGTTTATAAATATATGAGTAAAATGAAGTACACTTACTATTTCTGGTAAGATAAGTCCTATGTATTCAGTGGGTCTGGTCTTGTTCTCAGTTCTGTTGTGTCTGTGAGGTAATTATGTTGGAAGCCAATTTATGTTCTTGTGGTATATTCCATTTCAGAACATATTGTATTTAAATGAATGGTTAGTGTGTTACATATATGGGTTACATTTCTTATGTATTACTATATATAATTTGTTTGTGTGCTGCTTTTTGAATTTGTTAAATGTTCCTATATTATGATATAACAATCAAACATACCCCCCCCGCACAGTTTTTAGGTAGTGGTACTGTTCTCCGAACATGTCCGCGAACATTAAATAAGTTCGCGGACATCAAGTTCATATGAAGAGATCTAGTCAGTTCCATATGACACGTATATAAAGTCAAAGTCATTATTGTTAAGTTGTGCTACTAAAAAACTATGAAATTCAGTGAAAAAACTTTGTTAATGGAACGTTATGGTTAAGTTGCGCTTCTAAAAACCCATGAAATTCAGTGAAAAAAACTTTGTTAAAGGGACGTTATGGTTAAGTTGCGCTACTAAAAACCTATGAAATTCAGTGAAAAAACTTTGTTAAGGGACGTTATGTTTCCAAGTAAAACCGAAAAACCCTTGAAATTCGCCAGTTATGGTAAGCTAAGCAACCATAACTCGCGCCACCACCGTGCACTGCTAAGACTAACACCCAGGACATCAAAGATGACATCACAAATGTCATTGATGACATCACTGATGACATCACATGCATATGTACTTCTCATGGAATATGTGTAGAAGGGATTCTTATTATGTTGCGAAAAAAGTGTCAAGAATCATTGCAAGAAATATACCCTAATAAGTGCACTGAACAATGCATTGATATAAATAGCATCCTATTATGGGGTTCTATCTAGTATACTAAGCTACTCATACAGAAACATAACATTGTGTGCAGCGTACAAGATGAAGGTATGATATTTGTAATGTTAATATGTTGAATAATGAAATGATAATTGTTTTCTTACTAGATTTTTGTGTACTGTGAAATATGTAATAAGTAGCTAATAAAACCCATGTATTACATAATTGCATTACTATAGACAAAACACAAAGACACAAGAACACATACCAATATGTGTATATACAGGGAAAGTGAAGTTAGCAAAAAAGCACAAGTAGTAGCAGAAACAATTCATAACTTAACTGATTAGTTTCATGCAAATATATGATTGCTCTGTTTCAAAGCTGCTATTTACCCTATGTATATGTATCACTTGATGTGATTGGACCCTAAGGAAAGTAGTGTGAGTACAATGTATACAAATATGACCATATACAGGGAAAGTACAGCCATAAAAAAAAAACAACAGAACTATCAGAAAGTGCTCATAAGTCTAGTGATTATCTTTATGCACAAAAAGGATTGCTGTCTTTCAAGCTTGTGTTTTCCCATTTGTATATGTTTCATATGATGTGACTGTACTCTAAGGGAATTACTGTAAGAACCTACTAGAAGGATATGTCTACAAATAAAATAAAATTCTTAGTTTCTGACTGTTACTGAAGAAAACCATGTGGCCTAGATATGTCAGCAAAAGAAAAAATAGTGAGCCAGACATGTGATGTCATCAGTGATGTCATCAATGACATTTGTGATGTCATATTTCATGTCCTGGGTGTTAGTCTTAGCAGTGCACGGTGGTGACACGAGTTATGGTTGCTTAGCTTACCATAACTGGCGAATTTCAAGGATTTTTCGGTTTTACTTGGAACCATAACGTCCCTTTAACAAAGTTTTTTCACTGAATTTCATAGGTTTTTCGTAGCGCAACTTAACCATAACGTCCCTTTAACAATGTTTTTTTTCACTGAATATATATATATATATATTACATGGCCACAGTAGTGGCCATGTAGTTATGGTTAAGTTGCTGTTTCCATAGGAAGAGCACTTTTTGGGTGGCTTATAACTTCGCTCTCCCTGGACGGAGCCTCACCAAACTTTGAAAAAAAGTAGTTGGGTCACTCTGAATTTTTTGCAAAGTTTGGTGAGGATTCGTCCAGGGGGGGAAAAGTTATAAGGGGGGTCCCAAAACTTTTGCGCACGGCTACAGCCCTAACCGCTGGATGGATTTACACCAAATTTGCGGCAGGAGCGGTGGCCTGGTCCCAAAAGCGTGCTTTTGTAAATTTGGTGTAAATCTGTCCAGTAGTTTATTTAAAAATGACCAAACCGACCAAAATGTAAGGCAAAAAAATTAGTGATATCTGTGTTCGCTTCGCGGATGGACTTCCCTGTTCACTCCACGGACAGCACCCCGATTGGCCCATGGCCTTGCGTCATGTCCGCGGACATGCGACGTGTTCGCTGATTGGACGGCGAGGGGCGTGGAGCGCGTCAGATTTTCTGTGGCGCCCGCCATCTTGTATTCGCAGTCGACCGCGTACAGCGCAGTGAAACGTGGATAAAAAATTGTATTTAGTGCCGTGTGTTGGTGTGTAAGAGTGTTTGGGGAGGGTGGGGGAGTATGAGATAGGTTCAATGTTTTGTTTTTTTATGTGCTAGACGTTTTTGTTGCGTTCGATTTGTCCGCGGAGAACACGGCTGTTCTGACATTTTGTAAATAAACTAAATGGTGGGGTGTTTAGAGGACCGAGTATGTGTCATTTTTATTCGCAAGGAAGGTAAAAATGAGCTATGAACACTCGCGGTGTACTTAATTGTTCGTAAATACACAAACTGGGGGTGTCCTCAGGACGCTGTCCGTATTGTAATCTGTCTAGTTGAATGTGTTCTAAGAACACTCGCAGTGTCCCGAAATGGTTGCAATTACACAAAATGGGTGTGTTCTGAGAACGTTGTTTGTATTGTTCGTTGTCAGGGTGAAAGTGTTTTAAGAGCACTCCTTTTGTCCGCTAATAGTACAATTTCCTAGGGGCGTCAACCGACTTTTTGTCCACTAAAGAAACAATAAATCCGGCTGGTGTGCGCGAACATTATGTGATAATCCTATGACTGGCGCTATTGACCTGGCTGACTTGCTTTTGCGCCACTAAATCATATCTCCCGCCCCTAAGCCTGATATTATCAAAGCATTCATATTCCCCGCCTCTCTCCGTGACGTTACAGGGTGCGTAATCAAACGCGCCCAGTCGTCTCCAGTACTACGCGACTTTACACAGAACCCGGAAGACAACACACATTATGTCACAACACAGCGCGCCACAATTCGGAATATGAAACTGTGATTTAAAAGCAAACAGCAAGATTGTAAATGTTGTAAAGTACATTTATTTGACATCAAATATTTAGAGAATATTCAGCAATTTGCATTTGTCTTTGTTGTCGATCCGCAAAAGTTCATGTTGAGACACACGATGTTCCTTTGCGGTACAGAGAGTGTTAGATCAGCTTACAACTCAGTGCGCCACAATTCGGAATATGAAACTGTGGTTTAAAAGTAAACAGCAGGATTGTACATTTGGTAAAGTACATTTATTTCACATGAAATGTTTAGTGAATATTCAGCGATTTGCTATTGTCTCTGTTGTCGATCAGCAAAAGTTTATTTGGAGCCACGCGTTGTTCCTTTGCGGTAGATAGGCTGTTGGTTTATGATAAAAGCAGTAAATGGTCGCTCTGATAATCGGAAGGTTGCTCCAACAACGAGCCATTAGACCACCCTATTGGTTGGTATGTTGTTTGTAGCCGCTAGTACTGCGTAAGGGCATATTGGTCCTTGGCGATTGTCCCACAAAATGGTGAGGGTCATGAAGTTGCATATTTGGACCTGCACCTGGCAGTTGAAGACCCCTTCCGTTGGAGTCTGTAAATCGTGACATAGGCAAAATGGAGCCACATACCTGTTTTATAAAACATAAATTAGTCTCACCAGCCGATCTTCATTAAAAATCATCATTTTATTTATTAGGGCGTGAAAATATTTGCTATCGAAGATAGTGCAACAGAGTATGTTAATAATAAAATAATAATATTTTCCCATTCATATAGCGCTAAGAACCGTGAGGTATCTAAGCGGTGCTTATTATTAACCACGGTGTGTGGTGCTCATTTATCGACCACGGAAGGATGAAAGGGTGAGTTTGGCCTTGCCGGGATTCAAACTTGCGTTAGCAAGCTGTGCACGGATGTCAAAGCGAGCGCTGTACTCGCTGTGCCACTTGACAGGCTACAGTGAAGTGGCACAGCAGGTAGAGCGCTTGACCGCCTATAGATCGGTTAAATTATTTCTATTAACCCACCCTGTGTTGTCTGCCTTTTTCAGAGCCCTCTAAACGACAGGGGATCAATTTGGCGGTGATAGTGCGCGGTAGAAAACATTATGCCACTTTCAACGAACAAGTTCAACTTGAGCGGTCTTTAATGCTACACTATTGTAATTATATTTGGTATAAAGTAATCTAAAGGGTTACTTACAGTACAATTGCAATTTCCATTGTCTACGAGTGGTGCAGTCCCAAAATACGACTCTGCGTGTGCCAACGATCTTTCGCATAGTGATATAATATATAAAAGTGGTTTCGTTTCAGAAATTTCATCTTTATCTTCTCTTACGTTTTAGCAACACTCCTTCAAGAGAAGTCTTTCATCACAATCTCTGTCTGTCAAGGTCAAAACACAATACAACCTTATAGTCCGCTTCGTGAGCCTCTCCGGGGCCCGAGAAAAAAATGGAAGCAGCTGACCTTCACTGGGAACGAGCATAAATTCTTACTTTGCAACATTCTGTGTAAAGCCATCTGTAGAAGTTGGTTTTTGCACGCCATGTTTGTATATTGTTTGCGTGATATTAAAAAAAGTTTGTTTAAAGGACGTTATGGTTCTAAGTACAGCCGAAAGACCCCTGAAAATCGCAAGTTATGGTAAGCTTTGAAAAATAACTGGCGCCACCACCGTGCACTGCTAAGACTAACACCCAGGACAGTAAAGATGACATTGCAAATGTCATTGATGAAATCACTGATGACATCACATGTGTATGTACTTTTCATGGAATTTGTGTACTAGGGATTTTTATTATAATGTTGCGAAAAAAGTGTCACGGATATTGCAATAAATATCATACCGTTATTAGTGCTTTGAACGATGCATTGATATAAATAGCATTGTATTATGAGATTCTATCTAGTATACTGAGCTACTAATGGAGAAACATAGCATTGTGTGCAGAGTACAAGATGAAAGTATAATATGTGTAATGTTAATATGTTGAATAATTAAATAATAATTTTCCTGAAATGTTCGAAAATTCACAAAATGGGGGTGTTCTGAGGATGTTATTTGTATTGTGTGATTGCTTAGCTGTATGCAATGAGGGAACGACACAGAGAGTAAAGTGGACGCCGTCTGCGGACACCGCGGCTGTTCGTGGACAGGGCGTGCTACATCCGGGTTTTTCCAGGAAATCCAACATGGAAAGAAGACTGTACGGATCAGCCAATCAGATGTCAAGGTTGTGGATTTGTGTTGAAAGAGACTGTGTGTGGTGAAGATGGCAGAAGTGGAGAAAGTCAGGGTGTTGGTGCTCGGAGATATGTTTGTGCATGGTTTACAGCAGTACGCTGAATGCAGGCATGTTGCAAAGAACTTTGATGTGAAAGGAGTGGAGGTGGTGTGGAGCAGTGTGCCTGATTGCAATGTACAGGGAATTGTACAGGTTTGTGAGGATATGGCCACGATGAACAGTCCGCATGTGGTAGTTTTGCACTATGGTGCTTTCCATTTGGGCAACGTCAGTGCCCCTACTTTGTTGGCTGATTTGGAACGCTTGGTTCAAGCAGTAATGAAGATCCTTCCAAATGCAAAAGTAATTTTTTCTGGATTACTACCTAGGGCAATATGGGACAATAGTTCAGTTTTTTGTCCTCAGCAAAATATTGCTAGGTGTGTCATCAACCGAGGCATGTGTGCCTTCATGCTTAGAGCTGGTATGTTCTTCTGTAACAATGAGAATATTGATGCCAGTAATGCTGTTAATTTTAAAGAAGATGGCATTTCTTTATCTTTTACGGGAAATGCCTTTCTATTTTGGAATGTAATGGTTGCTTTGGAGAAGGTTATGTGAAGATTTTAGGAGTAAAGTAAGAAAAAAAAACAAGAAAAAAATTACAAAATAACAGGTGTCTATTAAGCATCTGTAAAAAAAAAAAAAAAACGTCTCTTTTCAGAGCCAACTTCAAAGGGGAAATGGGGCACACAATTTAAATTTACATTCACTACGCTCAGATTTTCGATGTGTCCACGGACATGGCGGTAGTCCGCAGACATGAAAATCACTACAAGGGGGTTAGTATGTTCTATGTTACATGTATATGAAGTCAGGGATATTATGGTTAAGTTGTGCACTAAAAACCTATGAAATTCAGTGAAAAAACTTTGTTAAAGGGACGTTATGGTTAAGTTGCGCTACTAAAAACCTATGAAATTCAGTGAAAAAACTTTGTTAAAGGGACGTTATGGCTCAAAGTAAAACCGAAAAACCCCTGAAATTCGGCAGTTATGGTAACATAAGCAACCATAACTCGCGCCACCGTGCACTGCTAACACTAACACCCAGGACATCAAAGATGACATCACAAATGTCATTGATGACATCACTGATGACATCACATGGCTGGCTCTCCCTTTTTATCCTTTACTGGCATATCGAAGCCACATAGTTTTCTTCAGTAACAGTCAGGAAGTAAAAATTGAAAAGGTACTATATTTGTAGATTTAGGGTCCAGTCACATCATATGAAACATATACATAGCCGAAGATACAGGCTTGAAAGAGAGCAATCCTTTCTGTGCATGAAGATAATCATTATGGTTATCAGCACTTTCTCATAGTTTTATTTTTATTACTCTACCTTCCCTCTATATGCTCATATTTGTATACATTATACTCACTCTCCATAGAGCGAATGGGAAAAAAAATTTGCTTGCGCCTACAGCCCAAACCGCTGGACGGATTTCCACCAAATTTGGACCAGGAGCAGCGGCCTGGTCCCGAAAGCGTGCTTTTGCAAATTTGGTGAAAATCCGTCCAGTAGATTTTTTTAAAATGACCAAAAAGTAGGTAAAAAAAAATTAGTGATATCTGTGTTGGGTTTGCGGACACATTTCCCTGTTCGCTCCGCGGAAAGTGTCCTGATTGGCCAATTGTCTTGCGTGATGTTCGCGGACATGCAAAGTGTTCGCTGATTGGACGGCGTGGAGCGTGAAGCGTGTCAGATTTTTCCGTAGCACCCGCCATCTTGGATTCACGGACGTCCCCGGACAGCGCGGTGAAACTTTGTTCAAAATGTGTATTTTGTAGAGTGTGTTGGTGTGTGGGAGTGTTTGGGGAGGGTGGGAGTGTATGAGATAGGATGAAAGTTGTGTTTTTTATGTGTTAGACGTACTTTTTGTGTTCGATTTGTTTGCAGACATCACGGGTGTTCTGAAATGTTCTAAATAAACTGACTAGGGGGTGTTCTAAGGAGCCAATATGTGTCCGTTTTGTTCGCAAGCAAAGTGAAACTGTTCTGGGGTGTCCGGGGAGTGTTCGTAGGGGGTGTCCTGAGGACGCTGTCCGTATTGTTCTCTGTCAAGTTGAATGTGTTCTAAGAACACGCGCGGTGTCCTGAAATGTTCGCAAATAAACAAAATGGGGGTGTTCTGAAGACGTTTTTGAGAACACTCGCGGTGTCCTGAAATGTTTGTAAGGGGTGTTCTGAGGACGCTGTCCGTATTGTTCTCTGTCAAGTTGAATGTGTTCTAAGAACACTCGCGGTGTCCTGAAATGTTCGCAAATAAACAAAATGGGGGTGTTCTGAAGACGCTTCTAAGAACACTCGCGGTGTCCGGGGAGTGTTCGTAGGGGGTGTCTTGAGGACGCTGTCCGTATTGTTCTCTGTCAAGTTGAATGTGTCCTAAGAACACTCGCGGTGTCCTGAAATGTTCGCAAATAAACAAAATGGGGGTGTTCTGAAGACGCTTCTAAGAACACTTGCGGTGTCCGGGGAGTGTTCGTAGGGGGTGTCCTGAGGACGTTGTCCGTATTGTTCTCTGTCAAGGTGAATGTGTCCTAAGAACACTGGCGGTGTACTGAAATGTTCGCAAATAAACAAGATGGTGGTGTTCTGAAGACGCTTCTAAGAACACTCGCGGTGTCCGGGGAGTGTTCGTAGGGGGTGTCCTGAGGACACTGTCCGTATTGTTCTCTGTCAAGTTGAATTTGTCCTAAGAACACTCGCAGTGTCCTGAAATGTTCGCAAATAAACAAAATGGGGGTGTTCTGAAGACGCTTCTAAGAACAGTCGCGGTGTCCGGGGAGTGTTCGTAGGGGGTGTCCCGAGGACGCTGTCTGTATTGTTCTTTGTCAAGTTGAATATGTCCTAAGAACACTCGTGGTGTCCTGAAATGTTCGCAAATAAACAAGATGGTGGTGTTCTGAAGACGCTTCTAAGAACACTGCCGGTGTCCGGGGAGTGTTCGTAGGGGGTGTCCTGAGGACGCTGTCCGTATTGTTCTTTGTCAAGTTGAATGTGTCCTAAGAACACTTGCGGTGTCCTGAAATGTTCGCAAATAAACAAGATGGTGGTGTTCTGAAGACGCTTCTAAGAACACTCCCAGTGTCCCTGAATGTTCGTAGGGGGTGTCCTTAGGACGCTGTCCGTATTGTTCGTTGTTAAGTTGAAAGTGTTGTAAGAACTATCGCGTTGTTCTGAAATGTTCGTAGGGGGTTTCCTGAAAACGGTGTCCGTATTGTTCGCTGGCATGTTCAAAGTGTTCTAAGAACACTCACATTGTTCGCGGACATTAAAAGTTTCCCATAGATCATAGTTGAAATGTTTGACTCTATGGATGTGTGTATGCTGCGGTGATTGTTGCCAGGGCATAGAGTCTTGGGTGCATGGCCATTTGGCCATGCACCCAAGACTCTATGCCCTGGCAACAACCACCGCAGCATATCACATTCATATTTGCTTATAACTTTGGGTGAAAAACAAATGTATAAGGAACAAAGGTATTAGATACTATGGATGTGATATGCTGCTATGGTTGTCCTTAATATTGTATACTTACTGTTTGGTCTAGTAATGGGAGTCCATGTTTTTCTTCTTCATTTCTGTGATAAAAGAAAATAGCATGTTAGTATTAGTATTTTGTAATGACTTATTGCATTGTATAAGCAATATACATTTATTTTTTTACCCTCATATTTAGGAGAGTACAAATCAGAGTACTGTGCAATTTGCTCAGTTTCTGTATTTGTTGCTAAAATCATTGGGTCTGTGGGAGAGAAAAAAAAATACATGTTGGATTAAAAAAAGAACCCTTTTTCTGTTATGCTTCAGTTTATTTGTTTGTTTGTTTTCAGTGTTCACTTTTTGTTTCTGGCTAATGCTTTATACTTTGGTTTGTTGTATTTTTTTTGGAGCAGTAACAGATTCTTCATTTGTTTTGATATTATAAAATTTTGGAGCAGTTAGATACCAATTGGCGTATTCTAACTGTCTATTTTTTTAATATATTTTAGTGGTTTTGATTTATCTATTTGGATATTGTTAAATTTTGGGACAGTTAGATACCAATTGGCGTATTCTAACTGTGTATTTTTTGGCCTAATTTAGTGGTATTCATTTATCTGATTAGTTGTTGTAGAATCTTTGAGCTGTTAGATAGCTTTTGGAGTATTCTAACAGTTTATATTATTTTAACACAAATTTATAATTTTGGGACAGTTAGACACCAATTGGCGTATTCTAACTGTGTATTTTTTGGTCTAATTTAGTGGTATTCATTTATCTGATTAGTTGTTGTAGAATCTTTGAGCAGTTAGATAGCTTTTGAAGTATTCTAACAGTTTATATTTTTTTAACACAAATTTACTTAAAGGTTTAAATACAGTTTATTTATCAAATTTTGGTTTTAAGAACATCAAATAAGCGTTTGTAAGATTTGCTGGTAATCTCTGCTTTAGAGTAATGGTACTATCATTACATTCAAACCATCCACATTTCTTTTTTATATATGCAGTGTAGTGCCCTGAATTGGTTGTGGCTCCTGCGTGGTAGATTATACCTATTGTTGTGAAGGTTTTCTTACCAAGTGATATTTGACCATGTGTGAATCCAGTAAGCTTGCAGTTGTTTTTGGTACCATCTGCATTGTAACGTAGAAGCATTAGTATTACGTATTTACTATGTGTTTGTATTACTAACGTGGAGCGATTATCTGAATTGCAGGTAGAGCATAATGTACCATGGTTTGCATTTTGTACAAGTTGCTGAAATGGAATGGATTCACAATTTGGTATTGATATATATATGAAGCGTTCATTGGGGATTTCTTCTTGTGTCACATTGTTGCAGAGAGTGCATGTATGTTTCCACATGTATGAAATCTGAAAGATTTCATTTATAGGTATGTTTTTGTTTTCCAGTACCTGTAGTAAGTACATTAGAAATTCTTGTGGATCTTCCTGTGAGTTTATAGTGAATTTCACCATTCCAGCACAGTAGTCCAATTGTCGTCTTATTCCAAAAACACTGTGTTGTCAGGATTTTTTGCTGCATTTCTATGAAGTACTAACATTTGCAAACACAATGGGTCTGTACTGTGTAAGTAAATGTTGTCAACAATTGGTGGTAATTGAAATGGAATATTCATTGCTACATTTGCATAGCAATTTACACCAACTATATTTGAGAATTGAAATGGTCCAGGTAGTTCTGTATCTAACTGCTTTTTTTGGATTTTGTCTTCCTTCTTTAAAGAAGTACCTGGTTTACTTTATCTAATTGATTCTTTTTTGTTTGTGGTACTTGATGAAGTATTAGTTTCTTTTACTCTCTTTGGAGGATTTGCAGTGACGTCCTGCTGCATTTCTGTTTGATTTAGTTTTCTTTTACAACGTTTTAGTTTTTGTGGACAGAATATGTGTTTAGATGGGGAGTGTATAGTGAGCGAAGTCTATTATATTCTAAAATGCAAGGAATATCAGCGTTTACTTTACTTGCATCAAAGTTGATTAGAAATAGACCTTCAAGTGTACGTAAGCGTGATAGTGCTACGTAGCTCATGCCTTCTTTAAAGACTGTGTTACCAATATCTATCATTGCTTTGTCTAGGGTAAGACCTTGTGATTTATGAATCGTGACTGCGTGCACAAGAGTTAGAGAAAATTGTTCTCTGCGTACATACATATCTTTGAAGAGAAGGAATCTAGCTGTTGAGCGTCCTATCCGTTTTACTTCTGAAAGTTTGTCAAAGAGTATATTGACAAACTGAATTTTGTTGTAACGTGGGTATGTTTGAAAGCCAACAACTGTACCCAGTGCTCCATTAACTAGTCCTTGGTCCACGTCAAGGTTACGTTTAAGCATTACTCTGCAATTTAAGGATAATTTTAACATCTTTTCTAAGCCTGCTGTGTTTGAGATTGATTTTTCTAAATTATTTAGTCTTGTTGTGGCTTGGTCACACATGGGTAGTGTCATACCATGTACATCTAGTTTGTCTGTGCCGCTAATTTCCATTATTGGTTGCATTTCTTTACTTAGCATGATTTCATTGAATTTGAAACAGCTTGCAAGAGTTGGCATTAAGGCCATACAAATGACATTTTTGTGGGCTAATTGTTCCATAACATCTGTAGCACATGCATTAATGTGCCGGGATTTCAATGTTGCTTCTGCTTCTTTAGAAAATATACCAACTCTCAAACTTTTTAAAATGTTGGCATAAGTTAGATCTGCAGATTGGCGCATGTTTTCTGTTAATTCTCTGCATTGGAAATGTTGCCGAAGGTTGACATTTCCAATGCTGCCAACAGTTTTACGGCAGAGTTTGTGCCCTAATGTTTTAAAAATAGGTTCACCTTTTACTGGTGTTAATTGAAGCAGATCTCCAAAAACAATAATGTGTTTTCCTGCAAAGAGCTCTTCATAGTCTGTTTTGAGTACTTCTTGTAATCTGAGGTGAATCACAGCTAACATCAGGTTGGAGACCATGCTCACTTCATCTATTAGTAGCATTTTCATTTGTTTCAATACTCTGCGTAATTCCATTGCAGCTTCTGCAGAAAGTTTGTAATAGTCTAATTTATTCTGGTGTTCTACTGGTAATAGTCGTAATCGGTGCAATGTAACACCACCTATGTTGTAGGCAGCTAAACCTGTGGGGGCAGTGACAACAGCTGACAGTTTGTTTTTTGTCAATTGTTGAAGGAACTTACTAATGATTTTGATTAGGAATGTTTTGCCAGAACCAGCTTCACCACTGACGTACAGTAGTATAGGTTTATAATTATGGCAGGAACATTATTTATTTTCATGTTTTACACCATGTGCAATTTGTTTTGTTACTTCTTGAAAAATGCTACTTTGCTCATTGTTTAGTTTTGATTGTAGTATAGTTAAGTCTTCCTTATCTTCATACTGACACATGGTGTTTTCTACTTCTATCATAGCTAATTCTGCCTCATTTGTTATTAGTGGTTCTCCCAGTGGTTCTTGACTTCCTGTTACAGAAGGTTGACTACTGTCAGGAGTATCCTTATCTAGTTGGGCTTGGAGTTCTTCTTCATGTTGCTGTTCATTGTGCAACATTGTTTTGTACTGTGTAAAGTTTACATCAGTTATAGTGCTTTCATTTGCTTTGAAAGCATCCTCATATGAGTCATAGTTATCTAGTAATTGTTCTTCTTTTCTCCATGGTTTGAAGAGTTGTAGCAGGGACATGTAATATACTTCTTTATGTTGAGGAGTCTTCAATGACAATTTGATATGATTACTTAAATTTGATTTAGTGAGTTTAACTAAGCTGCCTTCACAGTCTGTCACTCTATATTTACCTTTTTTTTCATCAGGTTTCATATTATTTTTGTATGTGTAGTTTTGGGCTATTTGGTATAGACACATGTTTTCCAAAGTATTACTTCTGTTTGGGTAGTATGTGTCCAATAAATTGTTTTTTAAAATGTCTTGGCTGTTGGGATCATGTTTGGCTATTGTTTCTATATCTTCATATGATTTTAGAACTCTTTTTCTAGATTTAGCTGGACCAAGACTTAGCCATACTATATTTTCAGATTTACCATACAATGAAGTACCAGTTAAACGATCAGCTGCTTCATAAAATCCACATTATCTATGGGTGAGCATTTTGATGCCCAAGCTGTATAATTTCTGAGATACTGTTTTATCTGATGACAGGTCATTCCAGAGGTCTTGGAGCTCTGTCTTTTCTGCTTTAGTTAAGTATGCTGTGACATATCGTGCAACTGCAGTAGAATTGTCTGCAATGTACTGCACATCTATGTTGGCATTCCATAAGTGGGCAATGATTGCATTATAATCATTGATATATTTTTCTTCTTCTTTTCTTTTTATGTAATATGTATTTTTAGGTGACTTACCTTTAACACTATGTCTAACTGAAGACATGAGGTTGTTTACTTGACCTGTATTTGTAACTGGTCTAGGGAAACCAAATCGACATTTGGTGTAGTATTTGCCTTTGTTTTTGTATTTGCGACAACAATATTTTCCACATTTGTGTCTTTGAAATTGTAAAATTTGTGCACGAAGATCACTATTTGTGGCTTCTGATGGAATTTCACAAGTGACATATTTTTCAATAAACTGTAAAACAGTGGCATCACTGTCTTGACCAAATTTAGGAGCATCTTTAATCCATAAAAGCATGTGGATATGTGGTGCTCCTCTGGCTTTCTTTTCTCCAAAAGAAGTGTTGCAATTCTCCAAGGGGAGAAACAGTTTTATTACAAATAAAATGTAGCATAGCAATGAAGCAATGGTGAAAATATCTTGAAACATTAACAGGATCCAAAGAACAAAGTTCTCCAGGTGTTAGAATATCTATGTTTGTTTTGTTTTTATTTGATATGCGTAGGAAATCATGTAAATCTTCCCATGCATATTCTGCACAACTTAATGTAACAAACCATGTGGATGGGCCAAGGTTTCTGATCATACAACGTACATCTCCATGACGTCGAAACCAGTACTCTTTAGTACCACGCATATTTGCTAATAGATTTGTAATATTTGATTGTAAAACCTCATCCTTTTGTTGCCCTTTCTCTAATAATTGTGTAGCTGTCATATTTTGAAAGTGTGATCCTGATTTTAATATGTGTGCAACTCGGTAACATAAAGTTGCTAGTTCACTTTCAAAGAGTAGGTGGAATATGTATTCCACATTTTGTCTAAATCTGGGATCTTCAGAATACATCCGTAATGAGCGGTATTCTGAAGCTGATATTTGAATAGGTCTATCATCATACCTTCCTCCTTTGCCAGTAGGAAATAGTAGAGGAAAAGCACGTGCTTCTATACTTTTTTCCCATATACTGATTGGCGATCCTTTTGTTTGACGCATTTGGTAAGTTTCCAGTACATCTTGTACGGTGTCATTACAGTGCAAAGGATGAATTGTATAATGGTCTAAAGTATTTGATATTGTAGCAGGATCTAGTAGCTCAAATTGACCAGCTTCTTGTGTTTTTTGAATTATTTCAGTTGTATCTTTCAAGTTTTCTTCAATATTAATTTCTTTGTAATATTCATTATTCTCTTTAAGATATTGGAAGGCTTGTCTAACTTTATATAAATCTACCAGCTGTTGCCATATTTTTTTGTCTTTTGTAGGTACTCCATTTACCAATATAATTAAAGATTGCTGCATTGGACGTTGCACTCCTATAGTATGCACATTTTCTTAAGAAGTTCTTTCTGTTGACATTTCGCTTATTGAGAAGTCTTTTTTGTAATTTAGTTATTAGTTTTGTTAGTGGTTTCATTTTGTTTAACAGTACAATAATGCATTTCTTTTGAGAAGAATTGCACTGTCCATCAATGCTTCTAAGATTAATTTCCTACGATAGGTTTTAAGCTTTGAACCTGATTTCTCTCCTGTTTTTATAAGATTTTGAAGGACTTTGTGACGGTATATTTTGGCTAAAATACTTTTCTTGGTATGCTTACTTTGCACTATATTAAAATTTGAAGAAGTAGTTTTATCTGTACTGATAGCTGATTTTCTGTTAATTGTTTTTTGGTTTGTTTTACATTTTGATAGAGGAAGCGAAGTTGTTGTACTTGAAACTTCTTGTGTTTCACTAAATGATTGTATTAGCTGTTTTGTTTCAACTTTTTTTACAAATTCTGCTAGAGATGGATGCTTATGTTGGACACCTTTATATTCATTTGCTCTAATTTTGCGTTGCTTTCTACAGAGTTGTCTTTTGGTAGGCATTCTTTAGGGTCTGTTGAAAAAAATAAATTAAGATATGGGTTGGGGTGTTCTGGAATGTATGTGTGCTGTGTGCATGAGTGTTTGAGTAAGATGATAAAGATGTATGTAATGGTGTGTGATTGTGCATTGGGAACTAAAACTAGTAGGGATAGGTATTCTTGAATTTATGTGTTACTAAACTGGGGTTCAGATGACAAAAAAAAAGTAAGCTAGTGGTGTGGAAAAGTACAAATAGTAAATCTAATGTATACAATTAAAACAGTTGTTTGTTCTATAATATGAAAATTGTAGTGGTTCAGTTGGCTAATTTGTGTGTCCAAAAATAGAAATTTGTGGGCCGTTCTGGCTGTAAATCGATGTTTAAGACATGGACATTTTTGGACAAAATGGTACAAAATCTCTATTTTAAGAAACCAAAATAGCTTGTATTAATGTTATAGTATATTTGATTAATAATATAAATATTATGGTGATATTTTACTTACTTTTTTTTTAAATAAACAGGTAACTTCTTAGTTTTTCTTTCTTCTTCGAATTCGGCTGCTTCTTTTCAGGAAACTGGTCTTCACTGCAATTGTAAAAGCTTCAAATTAGTAACTTTGTTTGTATATAGCACTGTTTTTAATTTAGATATTGATTTTTTTAATTGAAATCCTCAGTGCCTTCTGTAAAACCATTAAACTAATTTATTTACATAAGATACATTGCATCAGTTCAGTACATATGATATGTTCTTAATGAACAAATTGTATTGAATGACTAACTGTAGCAAAAAAAAATATCTTTACTATGTCTTGTGAAATTTATAATATATTAGTGAATACCACTATTTCTGTAAGTAAACTGTTCTAGGTAATAGCGCCTCAATGTCATGTCTAATTTAAAGTAATTAAGTAAATAAATAAATAAAAACAAAAAATATGAAATTGTATAAGTATTTTTATAAAGGTTTAAACATAGATTGTGTTTGCATGCAATTTTGTTTGAATATATGTAGTCTATATATTTCATTTAAAAAATGTTAGTTTAACATGATTTGAGTGTGTGTGTATAAAGAAAGTAAAAAGTATAAAGGTGTATAAGTGATAGTTGATTTTAGGAAATTGAAAAAAGTTCAGTAAATTCATTTTACAGATTTTACAAGGTAAAAGTCTGTTTGAAAATGTGTTCATCTACCATAGCTCTCAACTCACACGCTTTTGGCGGGTGTCACACGCCTTGTAAAGGGCAGACTCACCCGCCAAGCCTCCTGCACGCCCATTCATTCCAATGGGCATCTCAGCCGCCAAAAACAAAATCGGGTGATTTCACCAGCCTGTAAAACAAAAATGGTTGAGAGCTATGTCATCTACTATACAGAAAATATGCATACCTGAAGTTTGTGTTCATGCATATGGATATGCATGGAGCTGCAAGTAGAAATCTTGAAGACTTGTACAGTATTTCTGGTAGATGCTGCTTGCCAATGATATGACACTTGTACTCAGAGTACATTTGCAGTGCTGATCTATGATGATGCAGTTAGATGTAGAGGTCTTGAATGTGATTGGTGCATGGTCATGTGATTTTTGAGGTACATCCAATGAGGGAATGGCAGAGAGAGTGTAGTGGAAATGGCAGAAGGGCTGTTCATGTTACGATATGTCCGCGGACATGGCGGTAGTTCGCGGACATCGGGAGTTACATCCGGGGATTTTTGGGTTCAGAAGTCATGCAAATGAGAATAAGCACTGAAAGGGATTGGTCAGGAAAGTTTGGTGGGTGTTGTGCCAGGAGAGATTTTCTCAGATACTCTTTTTGCTGAGAGAACAAAAGATAGCTACGGCTGTGTGTTTCAGAAAACAGATTGTTTGGATTTTAGGAGATTCGTGGATACATTGGTTGAAGGTGCATGCTGAAAGCTGTGGAGTAGCTGTAGATCTTGGATTCCCACATGTGGAAGTACACTGGCATGGAGTACGTGGAATGAAGTGGTTGGACTTGCTACCTCTCTGTGCTACTTTGGAGACAGAGCAACATCCAGACATAATTGTAATTCATTGTGGAGGGAACAGTTTAGGACATGTGACTGGAATTTTTTTGCAATTTGCTATGAAAGAAGGACTGAGGAAGGTTATGGACATGTTTCCTAATTCTCAAGTGATATTTTCACGGATTGCGCAGAGACAAATGTGGCTTCGTTCTTCTTCATTTGGTCCACAAATGGAAAAAGCAAGGCGCAATGTTAATAAGGCTGTTTGTGGCTTTCTAAGAGATTTTGGCATGTCTTCTTTTCACAATGAAAATATTATGTTTTGTAGTACATACACTTTTCGCAGAGATGGAGTCCATCTTACTTATGCTGGCAATCAGATTTTTCTGTGAAATGTACAAAATGCATTGCGACCTTTTTTGGAATTACAACAACGATTTTGAAGTAGATGTTAAACATTTACAATTTTAGACTTACAAACACCACCCAAAGGCTCTTTTCAGAGCCACCACTTCTTTCCAGAGAAAATTAAAACGTTTGTGATGGAGTAGAAACCCAATTTTTTTAATGTTTGCGAACTGTCCGCAGACTTTTAAAAAATACAGCCCTGCTTCATTTATTTTCACTTCTATTTTTTAACTGGGAAAGGCGGCTCTGAAAAGAGCCTTATTTATTTTGGATTTTTGTAATTTTGTATTTTTTTTGGTTTTTCAGACACGACACACTAGGAGAGGAGGGTAAAGGAGGGTAAAGGGTGGGACACCAACCACAGGGATAAGAAAGGGCGAGCTGAGAGAGGAAGATGTAGAGTGGGTTTTATTTGGGTAGTGAGCAGGTCTTCTCGTGCTCTGAGACGATAGTCTCAAAAGCACTCCGAAGTCGCTCCCCCCTGCAGAGTGCTGTGTCACAGTACATACATACAACTGTGACCCTCGAAAGGTAAGGGTCATCAGCATTCTGTATGGCCTGTGAGGCAGCTTGAGAAAGACGCTGTCCCACAGAGGTGGTCCTTGTGGTGACTGGATCAGAAACAGAGGATGAAGTAGAGGAAATCAACCTGCTACGTGCTTCACAAGGTACAACCCTGCAAATAGCCCCAGAGTGAAATGACCTCAGGTGTCGCTTCATAGTAGTGGTCCCAAAGCTGTAGTTACCGTGCTTCCCGCGACTGAGTATCATTTTGCACTCATTGCAGGTAACATGGTTCGCACGAGCCTTAGGCCCATTCCCATGAATGGTAAATAACCGCCACACCCAAGACTCACGCCTAGTGCGGGTAGTAGGGATTTCCTCTACCTCATTCTCATCATCCTCTTCTTCCTCCTCCGCATCCTCAGTCCTGTTCCCCTCTTCAGGCCCTTGGGGAGGTGGTGGTGGTGGAGGGGGTGGTGGTGGTGCTGAAGCAGGTGCAGCACCAAGTGGCAGTTCAGCAGCCAAGGATGCCATCTCGATGATGGTGTAGTCTGCAGGTGGCAGCAAAAATCACTGTGTTCTGAAGAATAGCCAGAAACACAATGGGAATAAGCTCTTGGGTGTGGTCTTTTATAGGGGTGCTTGTGCGCGGTCCGCGGACATGCGCACTGTGCGCGGACAGATCGAACACAAAAAAAGGATCGGAAAGTTTCAAAAGGTATATAGAAACTCAAGATTGCTATGTGGGACTTGTGGCATGGTGAGATTTTATTGAAAAATATGGATTAACTGAAAATGTACTTTTAAATTGTTCGGGGACACGAACAGTGTCCGCATTTCAGGACACACGATGAGCGTGGGCGCGGTCATATGATCTGTTTGCGAACTAGTCTGCGAAGGAAGCGCCTATCCGCAGGACACCAAGTGCACGGAGATTGGTTAGCGCATGCGCATTGATGTCCTACGGACACTGTTCGGGTTCTGAAGTAATTAAAAGTGCGTCACACATGAAACGAACATATCAGGACACTGCGTGTGTTCTTAGAACAGTTTAAACTTGGTAGCGAACAGTAAGGACAGATATAGTGTTCTTCAGGACACGTGTAATTTAGTTTATGTACGAACATTTCAGGACACCAATTGTGTTCTTAGAACACTTTCAATTGGGTAGCGAACACTACGAACAGTTGTACTGTTGTTCAGCACACATAATTTTCGTTTATTTACGAACATTTCATGACACCAATTGTGTTCTTAGGACAGTTTTAATTTGATAGCGAACATTACGGACAGATATAGTGTTCTTTAGAACACTTTAATTTTTGTTTCTTTACGAACATTTCAGGACACCACGTGTGTTCTTAGAACAGTTTCAACTTGCTAGCGAACAGTACGAACAGGTGTGGTGTTCTTCAGCACACCTCCATTTTCGTTTATGTACGAACATTTCAGAACACTTGCACTGTCCGCGGACACTTTTATTGTTTTAAAAAAAAAAACGTAAACTATTCACAATACAATATAAAAATTAAACTTTATTTAACATATATTAATAATTTATGACAGAGAAGGTGAGGCAGAAACAGAAACAAAAACAGGAGAATTTGGGGTTTCAACATGATTGGTATTAGGTGAAGAAGGGATGGAAATCTCATCAAAACTTTTTGGATTATGGAGAGGGTTTGGGGATAATTGACTGGGATATGGTGAGGAGGGACAAGTACATGTGGTGCAATGGTATGACGTTTTTGTTTTAAAATGATCTTCAACAAAAGTTTTCAAATTATTAAAATTGGTCAACAGTAAATCAATTTTTTCTTTTATGTTGTCAAGCGTGTTTTCTCTAACAGCTTCTTCAGAGGTAGTTTCTATTTTGTTATGCTCTGTACAAAAAAAATATGTATATGTTAAATGTATACAAAATAATAATATTTAAATGGTTTATATTATAAAGTGTTTACCATTAGTTTCACTATCTTGTGACATTTCTTCATGTGGGAAATTGTCCTCTAGCCATTCCAGAGTACTAGACATTTCTGTGAGAAAAAAAAAAAAAGATAATATATTTTTTAATCTAATACAGAAAGTTTATAAATATATGAGTAAAATGAAGTACACTTACTATTTCTGGTAAGATAAGTCCTATGTATTCAGTGGGTCTGGTCTTGTTCTCAGTTCTGTTGTGTCTGTGAGGTAATTATGTTGGAAGCCAATTTATGTTCTTGTGGTATATTCCATTTCAGAACATATTGTATTTAAATGAATGGTTAGTGTGTTACATATATCGGTTACATTTCTTATTTATTACTATATATAATGTGTTTGTGTGCTGCTTTTTGAATTTGTTAAATGTTCCTATATTATGATATAACAATCAAACATACCCCACCACCCCCCCCCAACAGTTTTTAGGTAGTGGTACTGTTCTCCGAACATGTCCGCGAACATTAAATAAGTTCGCGGACATCAAGTTCATAAGAAGAGATCTAGTCAGTTCCATATGACATGTATATAAAGTCAAAGTCATTATTGATGTCATCTTTGATGTCCTGGGTGTTAGTCTTAGCAGTGCACGGTGGTGGCGCGAGTTATGGTTGCTTAGCTTACCATAACTCGCGAATTTCAAGGGTTTTTCGGTTTTACTTGGAACCATAAGGTCCCTTTAACAAAGTTTTTTCACTGAATTTCATAGGTTTTTAGTAGCGCAACTTAACCATAAGGTCCCTTTAACAAAGTTTTTTTCACTGAATTTCATAGGTTTTTAGTAGCGCAACTTAACCATAACGTCCCTTTAACAAAGTTTTTTCACTGATATATATATATATATATATATATATATATAAATATATATATATATATATATATATATATATATATATACATACACACACACACACATCTGGGAGTGAATTATTTCTCTTGCTTGCGAGAGCCACTGTATAGAATGCTGATTCATGGAATTTGTGCGCCGAAAAACTGGGATTTTGTGTGCCATTCTACACTCAAATCCCTGTTTAACAAATGGGGATTTGTGGACAGAATGGCGCACAAATGCCCGTTTTTCAGCGCACAAATTTCATGAATCAGCCCCAATATGTCTATGATTGTCCTCACGTGGTTGGTGTTGACAGTGAGTGGATGCCAGAATTTGCTTTAAACTGTCACTGCCATTATATTGCACCTTTGCTCAGAGATTAGACCTGCCATCAGTCAGTGCCAAGGGGTATGGATAGATCAGTTTACAATTGCATGCACTGGAGTTGTGTTTGGGCATTCATTTTGCTATGTGAGTCAAACACAATGTCCTGCAAGTGAACATTTGTATGATTTAATTAAGAGTCTTTTTTGCAGGCAAACTGCAAAGGGAATACAGCTATCTATTAATTCAAGTGGAATTGTTACTATGCACACTTAATTGTCCTTACAAAGAGGCGTAGAGTGTCTGTACTGTTAGGCTTTCGTTGATAACGTGGTGTGCTTGCGTCATTCAATTCAATGTTCTATGATGAATATTTTGTATCCAGTGACAGTCCCATTTTATTTCCACAGATTAATTTTGTATGGCCGCAAATATCCCTACTGTTTGCAGGTGACATGTTTTCTAGAGTGCAGTATACATACCATACTCATACTTGATCAGTTCTTTTAACAAGTTGTACAATAAGGGCCCCAGGTGTGCGTGCATGCACTAGGACCAGTCCAGTGCGAGCACACCTCTGTTCATATTTGCTAGAAACAAAATCACTTTTCCCTTTGCATTTATTTAGCAATTGGTAGATAAAACAGCAAATATACCCTATAAAATGCTGTGGAATTTATTCTGACAGATAGGTAAATGCATAAGTTACAAGAGCACAATCCTTATGTTCCTTTGCTTATTCAGGCTGAGCTAGGGACCCCTCATGGACACCAGGCTGGTGGACTTCTCTCGCTTCTCCACCGGCCACCACCCAATATGACACAGCAGACATGAACAGACGCTTGAGACCCACTGGTTCCAGGATGCCCACAGGCACAATGCTAGCCTGCTGGGGAATCCCCCTTTTCCTGCCTGCCCTTTGCTTGTATCAATTGCGCTTGTCCATCAAATGTTACATAAACTCTGCTAGAATCTTCTGCTTAATTTGTTTGCAATGGGAATTACTTGCCTGCACCTGGCTTCAAACGCTCCTTCCCCCTGACTCCCATAGGCTAGCCAGGCTTCTGGGAAGAGCTTCTGAAATGCAGTCTTATCACTAACCCATGTCACTCTGAACTTCTGGTTCAATCTCGTACCTGTTTACGTGGAAGGGAAAAAGCTCAAGCATTTGGTGCTCGCTTCAAAAATCAATGAATCCTTAATAACACAGCCAGGCCTCGGGCCTATCCTTGTACGACACAAGCATACTGATAACTTTGACAGTGCTCAGGTGTTTTTTGTGATATCCTGCAAGCAGGACTGACTAATATGTCATGACTAAAACTACTCAAACAGTTTGCAATTAATGAAGACCTGTGGTTGAATCCAAATATCATTACATTGACATTGGTGAAATACCCAATTTGAGTACCAAATCTACTGTGAATTGCTTCTCTGTTTGCCATGTTGGCTGACATCTTTTGGCTGGTTGGCGGCACTAGTAACGGACCATCCCTCTCTTTGTACAGATAAAATAAGTAGTCTGGTAGGGGGGAGATTTTAAATAGTTATATATTGTGTATATTACAGATACATGGTTCAAACATTGCACATTTTAAAGTAGCAACAATAAAAGGAGAAATAGTAGGAGACATAATGAAGGAGTCTGTGGACTTTGAAAAAAAGAAAATTCCCCATCATAAAGATAGTGACTAAGGGGCTGATTCTTGGAATTTGTGCACCGAAAAACGGGGATTTGTGTGCCATTCTGCCCGCAAATCCCCATTTATTAAACAGGGATTTGCGGGCAGAATGGCGTACAAATCCCAATTTTTCGGCGCACAAATTCCATGAATCAGCCAATGCATGTGTTTCTCCTGCTGACATTGCGTCCTTTCACCACCAGGAAGTATTTTTTTTTTAATGAAATTACTTCCAAACAATTTTTCTAAATATATATAGGGGGTTGGGGGATTGAAAGTGGGTGCGGATGGAGTTGGGAGTAGTGTTAGTAATATAGGCAAGGAAGGGCTGGGAGGGAGAGCTCCTGAATAGAAGTTTTGAAGAGTGTATTCAAAGTAATTGCATCAGTAAATAAATTCTTTGAGAAAAAGTGATTGGTGAAACGAGATACAACCGTCCTGCTTACCTTCAATACAAATATCAGCAGTCAGAGACAATGGAATTGTTCTGGACTGAGCATTACCTAGTATCAGGCAACATAACACTACCTCAAAACTAAAACACAAAGAGGGGGTAAAGACCCATAAAACTAGGTGGCGACCATACAGACTGATTCGTAATGAAAATGCTAAAATTAACTTCACTGACCATCCACACAATATTCTGGATTAATCATATATGTGCTATGCAATGGCTGGAAAACACTCTAGAAAGCTTGCACCACCTGGCTGGGAAAAAAGACAGACAATAAAATAAACAAAATACAAAATGGTTAATTTTAAACCTAGCCATAATATTAAAATAATAAAAGGAAGGAGAAACTGGAGTCATTCAAAGGCAAATGATGACACAATGGCAGGCGTGGGACATGCTAGATGTGACTAACTATAAAAAAGCCAAAAGACAACACTATTTAAATAGGTATCTAGATGTTCAAAACAAAACAAGGGAATTACTCAACAAATGAGTGTACAAATCACAAAAAAATGCAGACTCTGACCATCTCAGTGTCATGTTCATGCCTTAGCCTAATTCCCACTATAATAGTAGGAAATCTCCAATCTGCATGACTTGAAGCAAAGAACACCCAATCCATTCTGAGGTCATCAGAGTAGTGAACAAAGTGAACGCTCATTAATCCTTGTAAACCAAAAGTGAAAAATCTTACTCAAATCATCGCTACAATCTGGGGTTGTTCCAGTGGAGCCCAAGTAGGCCACCATTCGACAACTGTTAAAGAGTTCAGCGATCACCATATGGTACAGTTCAATTAGCAAGCCATAACAAATATACAATTAATTGAAAATATTCTAGAAAGAATGCAATGATTCAACTTCAGAACATAGCAAAACCTCACAACCCCTACTTGAATGACAATCAGTCCTCCACTCTAACATACAAGGTGATGTTATGAACATTTTCGACCAGGAATAAAAAACTGCTGCTGGACCTATCACCTATCACCATATGGCACAGTTGACCGTACAATTAATGAAGACAGGTTACAGAGTATAGATGGAATTGGAGTCGATGCACTTAAATGGCTAGTGTCTTTTCTTAGCAACAGTACAGCACAAGTCTAACTCTTACCCATCACTATTACAGTGTTGGCTTCCGCAAGCATCCTCATTATTGTGGGATGTATTGACCCACTCTGCTATACTATGCAGCCTCACTTTGCTATCTATGGTGCGAGAAACAGTAAAATGGCAGCAAAACCCTTGTGCGCGCTAAAACCTCCAAAAACGCGTTTTTCAACACCCAAAAAGATTGCTGCACAACCTGCCACCCATGGTGCATGTGTGATGGAACAGAGCACACACTGCAGAAAAAGTGCCAGTGAGCTCCATGTCAAGTAAACATGGAGTACAGAGTAGCAGGAGCGCTTTGTAAATGAAACCAAACTCCAAAATTTGGCTCTAAATGACATTTAATTTGCATCTGAAACTTCAAAATGCCTGTACATAACACTTTCCAAACACTCAATATCTTGCTTGGCGCTGTGAATTTACAAGGTCCTGAAATGTTAAAAGCAAAACATGGGACTGGCCACCAGGGGGCGCACGGATGAGTATCCCTCACATGTGAGCTCCGTCCCTGGGGTCCCAATAAGCGGTATGAACCCCCGCTGATGGACCCCCCCACGAAAGTTCGAGATTCTGTGTCCTGAACGGACCCCCCCGCAGCTGAGAAAAAACCCGACAAAAATCGGGCCTGTTTTGACCGAGAACTCGGTAGTTCCAGGAGTGCCTATCCGCTGCGCCACGGGAGGCGCGAACACTGGTGTTGCGTGGCCCGTGCGACAGGCGTTACCAGCGGTGAACATCTGTGCCCCAGGCCTGTGGTGGTGATCCCTCACTCGCGGGAGGCGGCGAGCCCAAGGACTCCCAAGGATACCAAGCAGCTGCAGGGGGTGAGTGAGGGACTTAAACGCGAAACTCCACAGGGTCAGGGCCTGCGCCCGGTGGCACCGCGTAATACGTGTGACCCCCATCCCTGCCACGGATCTCATGCGGTGAACTGTACCCTGGGGGCTGTGTGCTGCCCGAACCGGACGGCACATTGGCCTCACGAGGTGTTGCATCCCGTTCCGGGGGTCCGCGGCTTAGCCCGCTACAGGACTTGCTGCCTCCCGCTGCACCGAAGGGGAAGAGGCATCCTCCTACGCCGAACCGCGTCAGGCCGGCGTGAGAACTAGGGGCCCCTGCGGTCGGGCGCTCTGGCACTAGCTGCCCCCACCTGCAGCGGCACTGCACACGACCCCCCTGAATGCTGTGAGGGGAGAAGGACATTGGACGCCACGTGGATTAGAGGACACATTGCATAACGCGGTTTTGAGGAAACGCTGATCTCCACACTGTCACTCTGGCTTTCCGTCTCCTGCCTGCCTGGGCCATACGCTCCCTGCACAACACACTACGTCGGAGGAACAAAGGTGGTCTGCTGGCCTCACACCAATTACAGTGCAGCCCCTCTGCCCACGCACACTCCTGACACCCCATGATCCCCCCGCGGAGCTGAATCGAGGAGTTGACCCATATCACACAAAGTGCTGAAGATTGAGGACAATAATGACCCTGCAACCCGTGCATCCTCATAGAGGGTAGGGCCCCCTACTCAGGGGCGTGTGCCTCCTCTAATCCGGATTTCGTCGTATGGACCTACGCCACAAACTGGCCAGATTTGCCTACGAACCGTCCCTTCCGCCTTGCGGATCTACAGGTGCTATGGCCACGGACCCATCGGAAGCAGGTCCCGCTGCCACCAAAGGAGACATTGCCACACTATTGAATGAAATAAAAAACATGGGAGCCAACCTCGGCTGTAAAACCGACAAAATCACCCAGAGAATGGACAGATTTGAACAACGATTGGAAAGTGTGGAGAATAACCAGGCTTCGATTGATACCCTTGAAGCTCAGATGGATGTACGGATCCGAAACATCGAAAAAAGGGAGGTCGAGGCGAGGCTCAAGATGGATGACTTAGAAAAGAGGGAGAGGAGGAATAACCTCTGCTTTTTTGGTATTCCGGAACGTGAAGGTGAAACTGAAAAAGACCTCAAAGACACCATCCACGACATCATTAAAATATTGACCGCCGATGAAGACATCGATGAGCCTAAGACGGAACGCATACATAGAGCTGGTGGGCCACCCAGCAGCCCACGTTCTGTCCTGGCCAAATTTCATTGATATCAAGACAAAACCAGAATTTTTGAGAAGGCCAGGTCTGGAGGCCCGCTCACAATGGGAGGCGCTCAAATCACCATCTTTCAAGACTTATCCTCGCTAACATTAGCCCTGAGACGCCTTTGCAGCCCCCTGACGAAATGGCTTAAGGACCAGGGCATAAGGTACAGATGGAGATACCCTTTCTCGCTCACCTTTGAGCATGGCAGCAGGAAAATAGTCCTACGCTCTGAAGATGAAATCAAAGATTGCATAGTCGATCTCCTCGGTATGGACCTGCGGGGCAAAGAAGGTGGCGACGACCAACGACCGGGATCGCAGTGGGAGCTCTAGGGCCCCAGGCGCAAGAGGGTAAAGGGATCGAGGAAAATTTAGACACCCCAACAACATCCCCGACCATGATTAAGCAAGAGAAGCTGCGTCAGATTTGTGCTGGCTACAGTCATACCTAAAACACGAGGCGCTGTCTCCCGCAGAGGGTGCGACATGGCGGAATCTGCCACTCTGGTGCCGCTGCAGGCAGGGCACCCCCCGGAAATGGGAGGCAACGTGAACTCCTGCGGGATGACCTGAGAACCACACGTAACGTTGAAACTTTCACATGTTTGTTGTTATTATTGTTGAAATTGCATAATGTTTGGGGGATGGGAGAAAGAGATGGGGGCTCACCCTTAAGTTGCGATGGTAAATCTGATCGGGACCTTAAGGCAACGGTCCCTACTGATGGTTCGCCGATGGACTGCATACTCTCATCCAGTCTGTTCCGGACGCCGTCAACAGCTGCCTATGCAGCACCCCCTGTTCGTAAGCTCAAGCGAGCACCATCAACTGTGGTGGAACATGGGAAAAGGGCAGAGAGGTAACGGACACTTGGGAAATGTACAGATAACACTACGTTTGCTCCAAAGTATCACAGTCAAGATGGCACAGGGTATCCACTTGTCTCTCTGGCCGCTGGTGGTGAAGGATCCTAGACTGCAAACCGCCGATGGCATCACATGAGAAGTCTAAGGGCAAGGGTCTCCTCAGAATTGGGACTATCAATGTGAAGGGATTGAATTCCCCTACTAAGAGGTCGCTGGTGCACAGAGAATTCCGAAGATCTGACATTGACATTCTCCTCCTTCAAGAGACGAAATTTGCGAGAGGGGAGGAGCGGACGGTTCTGGGGAATCGGGGAGGTATGGAATTCTGGGGTTCTGGTCCGCTCAGGAAAGGAGGGGTCGGAATTCTTATCAAGAAGGGAGTTGGCTTTGAACTAGAGAAGACCTGGTCGGATGTGAGTGGACGAGCCCTCCTGATAGTGGGGAAAATCGCAAGAGTTCAGGTCACAATTGCTACAATATACTCACCTAATAGCGGACAAGCTGCATTCCTTCAGAAATCGATTCCCAAAATAGTACTGGAAACTGCAGGCCACCTCATCATAGGAGGCGACTTTAACCAGTGGGTGGACCCATCCATAGACTGGAGGCCAGGCAACCCCGACACGCGGACCCAGCATAGAGGGGACCGTACTGAATTTGCCGTCATGATGGAGCTATACGATCTACGGGATGTGTGGAAAACACAACATCCTGACGAAAGGGGCTTCACCTTTTACTCGAACCCCCATCGCACATTCTCACGCACAGACTATATATTCATCGCGCCTGACCTTGCAGGGTCCACAAGTCACTCTAGTATTGTCCCGATAACATGGTCAGACCATGACATGGTGCTAGCAGACGTCAATTGGGCCGACCTACCTGTCGCTGGGGGATCTTGGCGCTGCAATGAGTCCCTCTGGACCGACGCGGTGTTCAGAAATGAAATGGAGACCGAGATCGAAGAATACTTCAAGACGACTGACAACGCGGAGGTCTCCAAACAAGTGATTTGGGAAGCTGGGAAGGCCACTTGGAGAGGTATATTAATACACGAGGGCTCCTCTAAAAAGAGAGAGCGTAAGATTGTAGAAAACAAGCACCGTAATGAAATACACCAGCTGGAGGCGGAACTAAGAGACAAAACAACGGTGGACTCCACCAAACTAGACATGGCCCATCGTAAAAGAGAGGAACTACGGCTGTTAGAACACGGCCAGGTAGTGCGGAAACTGCAATTCCTGAAACAGACATATTATGAGAAGGGAGACAAGTCTGATGCACTCTTAGCTGCAGGCTCAGGGAAAGGAGGGAGGAACACAAGGTGAAAGAGATAATAGAGCCCACCAATCCTGCGATGCACCCACCCCACTCAATACCCAAGTGTTTTGCCAACTTTTACGAAAACCTATATACCTCCGAGCTGCTTTCGGCTCATTCTGACATATCCTCCTACCTGTCCCCAATTACTATGCCTACAGTAACACACACAGAGACCGAACTCCTTGATAGTCCAATAACCGAACACGAGACACGAGAAGCTATCAAATGGCTTACACTGGGGAAGTCTCCGGGTGAAGACGGTTACACGGCCAGCTTCTATAAGACCTTCACCGATCAACTGTAACCCTTTCTCACAGAACTCTTTAATGAGATAATGAGCTCTGGGATCGCACCGGATTCCTTTAAGAAAGCCCTCATAACTGTCATCCCTAAGGAGGGTAGAGACCCCAAACTATTTGGGTCATATCGCCCCATTTCCCTCCTCAATCTCAATGCAAAGATTTACGCTCGAGTCTTGGCTGCCAGACTGGAAAGTTTAATGCTCAAGTTGGTCCACCCTGACCAGGTGGGATTTATTCTTGGAAGGCAGGGTGCCGACACCATGTGTAAAACTCTACATCTTGTCCACGTAGGGCACAGTCTACCAGATGATCTGGCCCTCCTATCGATTGATGCAGAAAAAGCCTTTGATAGGGTGGAATGGGATTCCTGGGGGCAGTCCTCCAGAAAGTAGGGATAGGCCCCAAATTCTGTGATGGGATACGAGCAATATACGCCTCTCCCAAAGCATCAATATTTGTGAATGGGGAATATTCCAGGTGGTTTGAACTGCAACGGGGGACCAGACAAGGATGTCCACTCTCCGCGATCCTGTTTGCACTTTCCCTCGAGCCCTTGGCTCAAAAAATAAGGAACGATCCCCGAATAGAGGGAACACGGCTGGGAGGGACAGAATATAAGGCAGGGTTGTATGCTAATGATATCCTTCTACATCTAACTAAACCTATGACCTCCATCCCCCATGCCCTAACTCTAATAGAAGAATATGGCCGGTTCTCTGGGTTTAAAGTAAACATGTCAAAATCCATACTCTTTCCACTCCAAGGTACCCCGGATGATAATGACACCAAGTTCCTCCTCTTAGGGCTCAAAGTAGAACACAAGACATTACAATACCTGGGCATACAGATCACCAGAACCCTAGACGACCTCTACGAGGCTAACTTCCCCCTGCTCCTCCGTTGCTTCGAGAGAGACCTCGAGAAATGGAGCAAACTGACGATCTCTTGGCTGGGGCGTATCAACGCCGTCAAGATGGTGTGCCTCCCCCGTTTTCTCTACCCCTTTCAGATGCTACCGATCGAGATGCCCAGAAAATTCTTTGTGGATGCCCGAAAGTTCATGTTGCGGTTCATCTGGCAGGGGAAGAGACCGAGGATCTCTTACAACACACTTATTCTCCCCAAAGACAGGGGAGGAGTAGGTCTTCCTGATCTGGGAAATTACTATAAAGCCGCCCAGTTGCATGTCCTAATTCCGCACCTCAGGGACCACAAACACCTGCAATGGGTTCAGATGGACAACCACTACATGTCTCCCACCACAGTGGCAGAGTGGCTGTGGTCACCATACCAACGGGTCCAGAGGAGAATTAAACACCATCCCATACTGACTACCATATGGGCCATATGGCGCACTGGGAAAGAGATGCGAGAAGTTACCACCTGGCCATCCTCGCTCAGTCATTTGTGGTCTCCTGGCATAAATGACCAAATTCCGAATCTAGAGCGGTTCCAGTCATGGTACGAGGCGGGCCTGGAAAGGGTGGGACAACTCCAGAGAAAGGACTCGTTCATCACATTACCTGATCTGACAACGGCACTGGGGATAGGTACTTTATCGACATTTCAGTTTATCCAGCTAAAAGGGGTGTTAACGAGACCTGAATGGAGAGAAAAACTGAGAAGAGACCTTACCGCCTTTGAGAAACTCCTAGACTCCAGAACAGAAATGAAAGGCCTTATACCTGTAAAGTATCAAACGCTATTAGCAGCAGGAGGTGGAACTACAGAACACCTTAGGGCCAGATGGGAAAAAGACCTCAGCGAAGAGATACTCCCCGATCAATGGGACTTAATGTGCAGAGCTGCACCTAAATCCTCCATATCCAACCAATATAAGCTTCATGCAATAAAGCTTCTACACAGATGGCATTGCAATCCGCTTCGACTCTCCAAAATGTCCCAGTCCATGAACCCGAAATGCTGGAGAAATTGTGGAGAAAATGCCAACTACTGGCACATGTGGTGGAGCTGCCCGCACATCAAAGTGTTTTGGACTGAGGTTCTGGGATGGATTAAAGAGGTAGACGACATCCACAGAGAACTTGACCCATACCTTGTTTTGTTTGGCCTTGAAAGAGACGAGGAGGATTGGTTTCGGGTGAAAGGCCTGGCCCCCCAGCCATTACTGGCAGCGAGAGCCCTGATAGCGACCAAATGGAAATCTCCTCTGGTTCGAGGTAAGACTGAGTGGATATAACTGGCCACAAGCATTTATGTGATGGAAACGATCACTGCCTCCCTGCATAATAAATCGGCAAAATGTGAAACCCTATGGATGGACTTCAAGAATACATATATCGCACCTACTTACGACTCCCAATCAGAGGAACCCCCAAAAGCCTGACCGAATGATGCTATGCTCAAAGAACACTACAAAGGATGAGAGTCTCATTTCCAGCGACCATGGTACTGCCAGATGTGACACTGTGTCAACCATACGATACTAATACTTTCGTCAAACAATTGCACTTGTGATGTACACCAACCCAAGTGGGGGGGGGGTGGGAGTGGGTTATGGCGAACAGTCAAGGAGACATACCCAGATAATCGGGACTGTCGCACTACTAAGAGATTCCAGTAAATTGTTTTAGTTTGCACTGTTTGTTCGACTTGTACCTCTGGAAGATGTATGATTCTGTTTGAATACTGTTTGCCTCTTTTTGTTTCTTGCAAAACCAATAAAGATTAAATTAAAAAAAAAAGCAAAACATTTTCTCAGCAAAACTGGATTGCCTTTGAATGACAATTGCTGTCAAAAATCTGTGTGCAGCCACACTGGGCTACCTGTGAGTGACAGCCCCTGTCAAATGGGCTTTCCTGACTAAATTTTAAAGTTGTCTAAATCTAAAGATCTGCCGGATTAGCAAATATAAAAGGATTGTAAACTATAACATTTAAAAAAAAAAAAAGATTGTTGCTGAAAGGAACACAGATCTCGGTTGTTTTGATCCCACAGGTTTAAATCTAAGAATGTAATTTAGCTATGTCATCTGAAGCAACAAGTTTGTTTTAGGCTGGCGTGGCCTGCACGAGGTTGAAAAACAGATTTCCACCCAAGGGGAGGGCATTCCTCTCAGCAGATGCTCACTGACACATGATAATTGTGGGGTAAGCCAGACTTGTGTCTACAGCCAAGGAGTGAACAATAGCAGATTCTCCAGGCCAGGTAATGGATGTGTGAAAAGGTCATAAACTAGGCTTGCAGAAGGAAATCCCAAAGGTGGGGGCTGCTCTTTGAAGGAAATCCCAAAGGTGGGGGCTGCTCCTTGCCTCCAGAGACAGACAAAAGGCGGACCATGTGCTGCCAAGAATATGTAATGAACATTTTTAGAGACTTATAACTCGCTATCAGAAGTTGTGTAAAATATGAAAAGGGCAGAGTTGTTAATAACATTTTTGGTCCTTCAATTCTGGCTTGCTACTATAATGCTTTCCTGATGAACTCGCTATCCCGCTGATCTGAATATCCAGAAACAAGAAGGGCACATCCCGTGCAGTTCCGGCGACCGGCCTAGCTGATCCTGTCCCGCGCCTAATGTGCTGTCCTTCCTTGATAGACCTGATCCATTGACCAGAATCTTGACAGGCCTACAAATTTAAATCCCAGTGGATTGTGAGCATTAGTAGGACGCTAGAGAACTATTGTATACCTTGCATTATTTGTTCCACCCTAATCTCTGAACTACCCGTACTTTTCTAACCAGTAATAGTGTCAAAATCTTAGTGCTATCTTATTCTGTCTATTTGCTAAAGCGTCATTTTCATAGTCATTTTTATTTGTGTAACTTTCATCCAAAAATCGCACTTCGAGTGTTTGGACTGGTTCCGCCGGGGAAGGTGCTGGGGATCTGTTACTGAAGTCATAAATCAGTCTCAGAGCTTACTTCGTCCTAACCTGGTTGTCTAGTCTGCATGCTCTAGTCTTGAGTAAAAGCATAATCCATATTTTCTGGCTTTAAACTGAAGTTCTTGTCCAAATTGGTGTCTTTATTTCTGACAAACACCTCTCACTAAAACCTCCATAACTCCCTCAGTTTTAAAGATAGAAACCCCTAATACATAACATCCTTAGCTACATCCACAACTCAAAGGCACATTGCAAAACAGTGCGGTTGACCCGTTTTTATCAAAAATCGCATAGTAAAAGTTTGCCGCAAATTTACATTTTGCAAAAGTTTACACGTGTGAATTGTCTGTAAATTATTTCCCACTTTGCCTTTGAGATTCCAATTGTTTTCTTTTGATTAAATCATTGCTTCTCATTCCTTGCATCTGTTCAAAGCGGCTCCCATAGAAATTCATAATAATTTATGACCACATTTAATGTTTTACTCAGCCAGTTTCTAAGCCATGTTTACAGTTGAAAAGTCAAATCCGTTTTTCTTTTGTGTTTAAGGGGGGAATGTGGGAGTGATATTCTGCTTGGTCTGTATTATTCCTGAGTACTTGCTCTCTCCTCACATCTATTAAATTGCCTATTGGTGGGTTGAGCGGTGTTGCAGTGGGAACCCCTATCCGCTATCTGTTCCAAACCAACCCAAATGTATCCTTTTCTGTGCTGCATTCTTTTTGTGTACATTCCCTGATTCCCAGTGCATTAAAGAGATTATTCATTGTTTTTCTCACCCCTTGGTGATTGTCGTTACATATTAAAAATATATTGTGATTTTAAATTCTAAATAAATTAATATTTACCGTTACAAACTAGCCTGATTCCTGGTTCAGTGTGATCGGGGGGGTATTTTGAGAAGGATGTGATATGAGTGGTATATCATTCAGAATATTGAACTTATAGACAAAAATAAATAAGGGTTTTTATTTGCGCACTACATGCTGGGAGAGACTTGTATGTATGCCTGATTGAAATCCCTTACAGCTTGGGGGCTCGTTCCGGGATTCTGAATTTGACCTACCACTCGTGAGAGTCTAACCCAGCATACTAGCCGGCAGTGTACATACACCGTGTTGGTATGGTGTACTGTGCTACACTACACTATAAAAGCATCCCTCAAAAGAAATACTCAAAAGAATTGGGCCTGTTTGCAAAAGTAAATTAACCGTGAGTTAAGTCATAAGGAAATTAATATTTCCAGAATGGCAACCCCAGTGGAAATTAATATTGCTAGCAACACTGCCTGCACAAACTGTTTGTCAGGGGTGAATGGCCACAACAGGCCACAACAGGATGAACAGGTATCTGCAGGAAATGAAACAACAAGTCACTGCAATCGACAAGGGTCCATTACATCAAGCGCTTAGCGAACTGAACATGGCCCCAAAAATAAAAGAGGAGCAGTGTAAAATTGCCAAAATAATGGCCTACCTGTACCTCCACATAGGAATTGTACAGGAAAAGCATGCATACAATATAGATTTGGCAAAGAGGCAAAGGGAAGCACTGCAGAAAATCCAGACCAATCAGGACTCTGCAGAGCAAGGGCTCCAGGATAGCTAATAATCTGAAACAGAGGCTACGCAGTTTATCAACAAACTCCAAGAAGATCTGGCTCTCTTGCAGCAAAGGAATGCAGAGCCGGATACCCAGGTACAGCCATTGCAAAAAGAGTGTGAGGAAAAGTTTGACAGAAGTTGGAGCAGCAATTAACCTTTAACAGCGCCTGTGCAGAGCAGGTAGTTGCCCTACAAAACCGCCTAGAATCCTTGAAAGAGGAAAATAATACATTAATTATTAAAGACATCCACTCTCAAGAGGAATTTGATGAGGAGCACCAGAAATCTAGTGTATTAAAAAAACAGAGGGACGACCTGGATGCACAGAGGGGAACTCTAACTCAGGAGAGGGACGCCTTAGGCCAGGAAGTCAGCCAAGTGAAAACAAAGTTAGAGGCAAGAAAGCTGGCCCTTCAGGAGTTTAGTGAAATTAAAACTGAATATGAAAAACTACTAGAGCACACCAGGCAGGGGGAGGATGCTCCGGAAAAGAACACTCAGGCCATTAAGGACCAAACTGAGGAGGTGAGTCTCCTGCAGCAAAAATTGGCCCACTATTTCCAGTCCATTCAGGAAGCACAGCGAGACAATGAGGCTCTCTGTGAAAAGAATGACAGGCTCCACAAACAGCTAGCTGTGCAGGAGCAAATCATTGAGACCAGAAAGGCCTTAATTGAGGAGCAAAAGAGTCAGACTTTGTCATGTCAGCAGCGAATAGGGGCTGAGAGAGATGAGGTAAGAAGGGACACAGAAACCCCTGAGCATAACCTCAGGACCCCTGTCATCAGGGACTTTAATCCCTTCAGTTCCATGGACTCTGCCACCCTCATGTCCACTGGCTCATATGAACCAAGTGCCACAGGATGGTACACTTCAGCACAATGGGAAATATGGGACTGACAGATCAGCGCCTCCCAGAAATGGATGGGCGGGCATCGCTTTACAGATTCCCAAATGTTAGGGCTAGCCTTGCGGATCAGGAAGACTCAAGTGAGGGGAGAATCGGAGAATTGGATCCTCAAAAATATTGCCTACCAAGGGATCAGTCTGTCAAATTTGCTGGGGGGGGCATAAAACTAGACCCACCAAGAGTATCTTAAAAACATCTTCCCAGCTAGGGCAGTGGGTGGGGGGGTACTCAGTCAATCCTGGGAGCAAGGGAGAGTCAGAAGACTATTCTGAATGTCACAGGTCTCAAGAGACTAGGCCCCCACATTCTGCAAGCCATTCCCAAGCTCACAGAATCAGGCAGAGCCTAGAGGATCAGATAGCCACCTCCTGTAGCAGTGCCTCTGAGTCAGAGGATGAGTGGACAGGGGTGACCAAATCGAAAAAAGGCCAACAAAATTAAGAGGGCCATACTGAAAGATCCCCTGAAACAAATCAAGGCCATTAGGAGTGTCATAACTCCCTATCATAAAAATGCCAAATATTCAGTTTGGGAGCACCTCGAGTTGTATGAGCAAATGATGGATACTTTCCACCTGACGGATGGCCAAAGTTGCATTCAATATGTCAAGTGGACATTTTCTCCTGAATACTCCAGCTTCTTTGCGGGGCTAGAGGATCAGAACCACTCAAGATGGTCCACCTATAGGGCAGCCATCTTAAAGCATTTCTCCATACATAGAAACCCTCAAGAGGCCCACAGGGGGCCCATAATCTGCAATGTGGGGAAGACCAGGCTCCACAAGAATTTGTACAAAAGTTAAAACATGCCTTTGCGGAGACCACCAGGAGGGTGCGCAAAAACAGTAGGGAGTTCATCAATACCTTCTTTCATGTACTCCCTATATACGTCATGACCCAGCTGGTGAGGGACTTTCATGAGAAGAGATCACTAGACTGGGTCATTGAGCAGGCAACTCGCATTTATGAAGTGCAGAAACCGGTAGAAAATAGAAGTACCAATAAAAACCCCAAACCAACCAACACCCCTGCTGCTGCTAAGGCAGCGGAGGTGAAGGTTATCCCCATTTTAGATCTGGATATGGGGGGGGCTAAAAATATTCCTGCACAATATCCTCCTAACCAAAGACTCAGAAGGCCCTCGGGCCATTCCCAAACATGTATTCAGGGATGTAACCCCACAAATGTGACCCCTCACTCCCCTGACTATATCAGCCCCTGTTACAAGGGCAGCAGACCCATCACGGGCTATGTGTCAGGAATAGGATTTGGTGCAAGCCTAGGAGACCGTATAGAAGGAAATGAGTATGAAACTACACTTCCCAGCATGCTGAGGGGTGGGTTGTAGTTTCAATAGACTTGCACCGCGAGCCAACTGTAGGTCATCAAGACGGTATTTAACCATTGACCGCCTTTGCACAGTGCTGATAATTGTTGATTGTGCAGCACGGGCGGGCACGACGGTTTGGCTGGAATGCTCAAGGAAGCTGGAGGCGAGGTGGCTGTTAACATGTGGGCCGCGGCGGTGAGCAGTAGGAGGCCAGGTGAATTTCGCTTGCAAGGGCTGAGTAAGCTGCTTTTCCCAGGCTGCGGCGGTGACACCTGAAAATCATGTGATCCGCGCTCACAATGGAGTGAGTCTAGGCAGAACGCGGTTGTGGGCCACAAGAGGCTATGGCGTTTCCAAGGCGGCTGTCTATAAGATCCGGGTGTGCTCTCGAGTCACCCGGGCACCGATAAGTGCACAATATTTGTTTGTTCAACAAATGAACTAAAGGCTTTGTTTCTTCTGGAACACACAAAGCAATATTAAAGCATTGAAAGGTTCTTTATAGTACAATGTAAAGCCAGGTGCATGACGCAATACTTGCAGTGAAGAGTGGTATTTTTACTAAGGGTTCAGGTTATGAGATGTGGAAGGGCAGAATCTTCCATGCACAGAGAAACCCATGTTTAATGTTGCCTGTCAGCCCAACGGGACATGTGTCATGTCTTTTTCATTATAGGGAAAACTCCCTTGTTTGTGCCGTACAGTTTGTTGTTTCCTTCATGTTTGCAATATGGGGCTGCGATTTTGCTTCCTCTGTATATTGACACGTTTTCTGGTATAGCAAATACCAATCAATGTTTATTATGCTGCTTATGTATTTAGTTAAGCAGGAGTAGGGTAGGAAAATCTGTAACAAGTGTGGAAAGCAGGATTAGGAGCATAGTCTTTCTCAGTGTTAAGCATATGTGCTAGATGTGTAGATATGTATGTTTTTTCTTCCCCACCTTCCCTTTGTGAGTCCATAATCTTTCCCTAACTCTGTCTTCCCCCCATTGGCTGCCACGTGGTTCTCTGTATTATTAACATTCAGACGCCCGTGCCAACCAAGGTGGGAGGGTCGATCTATTTGGCTTCTGTGGTTCAGGAGAGACAAGGAGTTGTTGGCGATAAGAGCAGCATTTCAGCGTTGGTCACAATATTTCAATGAATTTTATTTCTCAGTAACTTTCCGGCCAGGGAAGAAAAATGGAAAGGCTGATGCACTTCCTTCCCGGGCTGCGGCGGTGAGACCTGAAAATCCATGTGATCCACGCTTGCAATGGAGTAAGTCTAGGCAGAACACGGCGGTGGGCACAAGAGGCTATGCCGTTTCCAAGGCGGCAGTCTACGAGGTCTGGGTGTGCTCTCGAGTCACCCAGACACCAAGATAAGTGCACAATATTTGTTTGTTTAAGGAATAGGGACATGTGTTTTGAGTTTTCTGTTCAACAAATGAACTATTGGTTTTGTTTCTTCTGGAATGCACAAAGCAATATTCAAGCATTGAAAGGTTCTTTATAGTATGATGTGAAGCCCTGAGTATGACGCAATACTTGCAGTGAAGAGTGGTATCTTTACTAAGGCTGCAGGGTATGAGATGTGGAAGGGCAGAATCTTCCATGCACAGAGAAAACCAGGTTTTATGTTGACTGTCAGCCCAACGGGCCATGTGGCATGTCTTTTTCATTATAGGGAAAACTCCCTTGTTTGTGCCATGCAGTTTGTTGTTTGCTTCATGTTTGCAAGGTGGGGCCATGATTTTGCTTCCTCTGTATGTTGACATGTTATCTGGTATAGCAAATACCAATCAATGTTTATTATGCTGCCTATGTATTTAGTTAAGCAGGAGTAGGGTAGGAAAATCTGTAACAAGTGTGGAAAGCAGGATTAGGAGCATAGTCTTTCTCAGTATTAAGCATATGTGCTAGATGTGTAGATATGTGTTTTTTCTTCCCCACCTTCCCTTTGTGAGTCCATACCCTTTCCCTAAATCCGTCTTCCCCCCATTGGCTGCCACGTGGTTCTCTGTATTATTAACATTCAGATGCCAGTGCCAACCATGATGGGAGGGTCGATCAATTTGGCTTCTGTGGTTCGGGAGAGTGGGTTGATACCCTATTCTCCCTTAGTAGACTTGATACTCTGTGTGGACTCCCCCAGCCCAAGGGGGGGATACAACCAGGTAGCTGCCAATCTAGGAAACTTCCCTCCCAACTTTCCCCAGAAGGGCATTAATCCCTAAAATGCCGGGTTGAGTTTCTTTACCCAGTACCCACCAAACATCAACCCCCAAAACAAACCTTCTTTCTTTCCCCACTTTCCTGAGACCAGACAACCTAATACGGGAGAGAGGAGGCCAAGGGTGGAGGGGTACCAGAACTATCCGAACCAGGGTTATTATGGGAGAAGGGACAGTTAACCTTCCCGTGATCAACCAAGGATGAACCAGAGAACCCCGTACCAGCCAGAGCGGGTGTCCCAACTGGAGCTCCAGGTCCAGAACTTGTTGCAGGATCTGGGTTGCATGTTGAGGGCACAGCAGAACCCTCAGATAAACAGGGCGGCACAGAACCCCTGAAATCAAGGGTCTGGTACTCCAGAGCAATGACGGGGAGAGAACCCCTACAACCCACCGGTTCCCAGGGAGGAGGCATAGGGGAAGGGGGATGTAAAGCCTTAGAGAAAGCTTCCTTCCCTACTTGTGACAAGCCCCTGGAAACCCAGGAACTGGAACCAAAATCTCCTGCCCCTGAAAGTCTGCAACCTATGGAACAGAGGGTGGGTAGGAGAAATAAAAGAACTGAAAAGACCCATGTTGTGGAGGAGGTTAGAATCTTCCAATTTGAAGGCGAGGGGTCCTCAGAGGATTCTGGGAAAAGCATCTTCTCCTTCAGGGATAGGGGAACTCCTCCCAAAGAAAAATGGGTCCCGAGAGATCCTGTTCCAGACTGGGAACTGAGTTAAAACCACCCAACATTGAACCACAGAATGACCAGCCAGAAAATCACCTGGCCCAAACCAATTCTGGTAACTGCCTCCAAAAAAGGGGGGCGGCTCAGAATCAGAACCAGGGGAGCCCAAAAGTTCCCCAATATCCAACTGCCCTATTTTTTTGCAGATCCTCAAGCTCCCACATAGGATCTTGCCCAAACCTATTCTGGGGACAGCCTCCAAAAAGGGGGATAGGGCGGCCCAGAAACAGAGAAAGAAGAGTCCTTAGCTCCCCAAAGCCATTCTGAGGACTGTCTCCAAAAAGGGGGGACAGCCCCAAATCAGAAAAGGAGGAGCCTGAGACTCCTCGAATCATTGAGTGTGAAATTGCTTGCTCAGATGCCCAAACCACCCCACTTCATTCTGGGGACCGCCTCCTAGAGGGGGGCAACCCAGAACCAGCACAAGAGGAACCCCAAACCTCACCAACCACTTCTGTTGACTGCCTCCAGAAAGGGGGGGGCAGCCCAGAAACAGAACAAGGGGAGCCCGAAACTCCCCAAATAGAGGTGTGTCAAAATTCTGTGTGCTAGATTCTTCAACTCCAACACTGTCTCTTGACCCAACTATCCCAGTGTCAGAGTCATAAATGAGCAAATTGACCATAAAGATTACCAAGAGCACCCATTACCTTTGCCCATTGGAGGAAAAAGAAGGTAGATTCTATGACTCCATCCAAATACATGGGCAATGTACATTGTTGGCACTGGTGGACACTGGATCCCAAGCAACTCTGTTGTCAAAGAGGATCTTTCAGCAGCTAAATTCAGGAGGGGGGAATGATACCAAAATTCTCTCACCTCTCTTCCTGGACAGCTCCAGAACTTTCATGTGAAGGAAAATCCTGTTGATGGGTCTGCGGAGCTGGAAATTAAAATTGGGTGACACAAAATGAAGCAGCCGGTCCTAGTTGTGGTGCCAGAAGCAACTCACTGTCTATTAGGGAATGAGCTCCTCTGCAGGCTGTCTCCCCTAATAGATGGGGTGAATAAGGTATTCTGGACCCAGACTCACAGGCCAATTAAATTAAAACAAAGCACCAACCATGTTAGTCTAAACGGCATATGTCACATGGTTGAACAAAAACCAGACCAAATCAGGTTCTACTTTCAAACCAATGACATACCCGATGTCACCGTCAGAGCTGTGGGACAACCAACTGGAAATGAAAACTCCTCTCCATTTCTGAAAATCAGCCACCCTTCCAGTCTCAAGTGGCATTCCACCCTGGAAGGGGATACATTGAAATTTTATACTAATGTACAATCAGAAAGTCCCAAGTCCATAGCCAAAATCGATATCAAACCAGCACAAAACTTAGCTGGCATTGTGAAAAAGGGTGAACAGCTCTTCCTCATGATACAGTTAAATGACAGGAAGGAGTCTGTCCTTGCCTGAGTTGACTTGAATAGTGAATAAAGCTTCACCAGCAAAGCATTATTCAAAAAGCTCCCAAAAGTCCAAACCCTACCCGCCATAGATTCAGTGCAGCAATGGGTATGGGGCCTGGAAATGCCCCGCTCCAAACATCCTCTGTTTAGAGCAGTTGCATGACAAACTTTCTAGGGAGGACAAAAGCATAGTACATACTTGTTGGGTTGTGCAAGGTGTTCCTTCTGCCTTTTATATGAGCAGTGACCTCCTCAACCAACTCATGATTAATTTAGACCCTAGTTATTGCCAAGCCCGGTCCCAACTGGAGAGTAAATCTCAGGGTCCTGGTAAATCTAAAGAAAGCCTTCCAGTGAGCACTAGTGCTATGGTAGGAAATGGAATTTCAGAAATGGAGGAGAGTTGACCATCCCAGGCCTCACCTCCAGAATCCACCTATTAAGACCATTAGTAAACATAGGTGGGGAATATTGCCAATTTTTAGAGAATGCAAGTGTCTTTCCCACTGCTGGGATCCCCCGAAGATATGTTGGTACATTAGTGGGAACATTTTCATAACTGTGTTATGTTCTGTTTTCTAGTATTGGCACTAAAATCCCAAGAATCACCAAGGAGGACCACTCAGGGACCGGGAGGAAAAACCAAAGGAATCCAGAGTATCGTCCCATTCCAACCCAAACCAGCGATGAGAGCGTATCACCTCAATAGCTGACGGGAGAAGCAACTGAATTTCTCCACATGGACAGAAAAGAACATCCCAATCGCCCGACTCCCCCTCGACTGGAAGTCAAAACGAAGTCGGAAGGGGGGATTTGTGGGATGTATTGACCCATTCTGCTATACTATGCGGCCTCACTCTGCTATATATGGTGCGAGAAACTGTAAAATGGCGGCAAAACCCTTGTGCGCACTAAAACCTCCAAAACTGCGTTTTTCAACACCCAAAAAGATGGCTGCACAACCTGCTACCCATGGTGCATGTGTGATGGAACAGAGCACACACTGCAGAAAAAGTGCCAGTGGGCCCCATGACAAGTAAACATGGATTAAAGAGGGAGCAGCAGCGCTTTGCAAGTGAAACTCCAAAATTTGCCTGTAACTGACATTTACTTTGCTCCTGAAACTTCAAAATGCCTGTACATAACACTTTCCAACAATCAAAATTTTGCTTGGCGCTAACATTGATTTAATCTAATGAAGGACTGTGAATTTACAAGGTCCCAAATTGTTAAAGGCAAAACATTTTCCACGCAAAACTGAATTGCCTGTGAATGACAATTTCTGTCAGAAATCTGTGTGCAACCACACTGGGCTACCTGTGTGTGACAGCCCTTGTCAAATGGGCTTTCCTGATAAAATGTTTAAGTTGTCTAAAACTAAAGATCTGCCGGATTAGCCAATATAAAAGGATTGTTGCGGTGAGGAACACAGATCTCAGTTGTTTTAATGCCACAGGTTTAAATCTAAGAATGTAATTTATCTATGTCATCTGATGCAACAAGTTTGTTTTAGGCTGGCTGGGCCTGCAAGAGCTTCAAAAACAGGTTTCCACCCACGGGGAGGGAATTCCTCTCAGCAGATGCTCACTGATACATGATAATTGTGGGGTAGGCCAGACTTGTGTCTGCAGCCATGGACTGAACAATGGCAGAATCTTCAGGCCAGGACATGGATGTGTGAAAAGGTCATAAACTAGACTTGCAGCAGGAAATCACAGAGGTGGGGGCTGCTCCTTGAAGGAAATCACAAAGGTGGGGGCTGCTCCTTGCCTCCAGAGACAGACAAAATTTGGACCATTTGCTGCCAAGAATATGTAATGAACATTTTTTGCGACTTATAACTCGCTATCAGAAGTTGTGTAAAATATGAAAGGGCAGAGTTGTTAATTACATTTTTGGCCCTACATTTCAAAATGTAGTGGAACTATGTAGCATATTCTGAACAGGAATGGCAATCTATATGGTTATTTGGAAACTGTATTTATGTTAGAATTGTTAAACTTCCACACACATTCCTATGGTAAACATGTATATTTGTGGAAATTTGGAGAAAGTTTGGAAAATGTTTTAATTGCAAAATGGACAAAATGCCGGAGAAAGGCAAAACAAGGTCTCACAGCTGTGGGATTTTGATGAACAGATACTCCATAAAATATGTAATCCTTGTATGTGATTTTCATAGAGGTTACAAATGTATAAATATGTATTTAGGACAACATTTGATTTTGATACTAGTGGCTAGGGGAGGTTTCTAAGGATTGTAAAAAACAAACCATAAACTTGACATCCTCTGTCTTTTGATCCAATCACTCGGATGCAAGGCGGAGATGAGGCTCTAATGCAATCCCAGTTCACAGGGGCAAGTTTAGTTAGGCCGGCCCATACACCCATTTTTGTGATGTCATTTGAAAGGATAAATAGAGACATCTGACAACACAAAGACACTTTCTCTTCTGATTCCAGCGAAGCACTTTCTTCCAGCATTCTTCAACATCCAGCCTTCAACATCCTTCCAGATTTAGATGCCAATGACCAGGCCAAGCAATAGCTGAACCATTTTCAGCTAGGCCTCATCTTTAACTAATCCTTACAACCCAGTGGAGTGCTGTGGTGTGGGGAAGCATCCTGAAACTATCTGGCTTGCTACCATAATGCTTGCCTGATGAGCTCGCTATATCGCTGATCTGAATATCCAGAAACAAGAAGGGCAGATCCCGTGCAGTTCCAGCGACCGGCCTAGCTGATCATATCCCGCACCTGATGTGCTTTCCTTCCTTGATAGACCCGATCCATTGACCAGAATCTTGACGGGCCTAAAATCTTAAATCCCAGTGGAATGTGAGCATTAATAGGATGCTATAGAACTATTGTATACCTTGCATTATTTGTTCCACCCTAATCTCTGAACTACCCTTACTTTCCTAACTAGTGACAGTGTCAAAATCTTAGTGCTATCTTATTCTGTCTATTTGCTAAAGTGTCATTTTCATAGTCATTTTTATTTGTGTAACTCTCATCCAAAAATCCCACTTCGAGTGTTTGGACAGGTTCCGCCAGGGAAGGCACTGGGGATCTGTTACTGAAGTCATGAATCAGTCTCAGAGCTTTCTTCGTCCCAGCCTGGTTGTCTAGTCTGTATGCTCTAGTCTTGAGTAAAAGCATAATCCATATTTTCAGGTTTTAAACTGAAGTTCTTCAAATTTGTGTCTTTATTTGCGAAAAACACCTCTCACTAAAACCTCCATAACTCCCTCAGTTTTAAAGATAGAAACACAATTTCAACTCCCCCTGATACATAACATCCTTAGCTACAGCCACAATCCGAAACATTATGAAACATTGCGGTTGCCGGTTTTTATCAAAAATCGCATAGTAAATGTTTGCAGCGAATTTACATTTTGCAAAAGGTTTCACACGTCTACATTGTCTATAAATTATTTATCACTTTGCTTTTGAGATTCCAATTGTTTTCCTTTGATTAAATCATTGCTTGTGATTGCTTGCACCTGTTAAAAGCGGCTCCCATAGAATTTCATAATAATCTAAGCATTTTTGACCACATTTAGTGTTTTTGCTCAGCCAGATTCAAAGCCATCCTGACAGTTGAAAAGTCTAATCTGTTTTTCTTTTGTGCTTAAGGGGGGAAGGTGGGAGTGATATTCTGTTTGGTCTATATTATTCTTGAGTACCTGCTCTCTCCTCCCATCTATTTAAATTGCCTATTGGTGGGTTGAGGGGTGTTGCAGGGGGAACCTCTAACCATAGCGCTATCTGTTCCAAACCAACCCAAAAGTATCCTTTTATGTGCTGCATTCCTTTTGTGTACATTCCCTGATTCCCAGTGCATTAAAGATATTATTCATTGTTTTTGTCACCCCTTGGTGGCTGTTGTTACATATTGTTACCAATTAAAAATATATTGTGATTTTAAATTCTAAATAAATTAATATTTACTGTTACAAACTAACCGGATTCCTGGTTCAGTGTGACCAGGGGGTATTTTGAGAAGGGTGTGATATGAGTGGTAGATCATTCAGAATATTGAACTTATAGACAAAAATAAATATGGGTTTCATGCTGGGCAAGACTTGGGTGTGTGCCTGATTGAAATAGCTTACAGTATCTCCTATGCTCTTTATTTCTAAATACACATTGTTTGTCATTTAAAATAAAACATGACGTGAATCAAACAGAACTGATGCAGCAGAATGGGTGACATATTACAGAACAGAGATAGAATCGAACATGAACCAAGTGGGGTAAAGTGTGTCTCCAACTTATACCCACTTAACATTTGGTCTGAGTAGTATCTCCCATCTGACCAGAGTCTCATCAACCTGCCTCCTCTCATTTGTGCCAAATTTTCTGGAATTTAGTTGGGCACCCACGCGCATTGTATATTCTTCTTTCATGGTACATGCATAAATCCTTATTAGATATCCATTTACCACGTGTAGGCACCTCCGATCCCCCACACCATAGTTATATTTGTCTTTGCTGTGATTGCTGTGATTGATATCAGTAGCTTGTCCCAGCAGATATTGGAGCACCAGGAGCCCAGCAACAGTGGTTTTGGATCTAAAGGTTTCGGCCCCCCAATCATCCTAGCAAGTTTATTCAGGGCCATGTCCCAAAGCAGCAAATATGCAGGCAAGGGTCTTGATATGATACCCCATATTTCCGAACAGTGGTGACAGGGGCCGCATGTAGGAATTTGACCCAGATCACAAACCACTTCCCGAACCCCATTCCCGCCAGTACTGCCCACAGGTGCTCCCACAGAACTGAGTTAAAGGCTTTTTGGAAAATCTATAGCTAAAAGCGCAAAGGGTTTGGGAAGGAACAAAGCTCGGTCTACATCCAGATGGAAGTGCCTGATTTTCATATTGGTGTATTTATATTGGAGAAAGTCACACTGGAAGGGGTGTATTAAAGAGGCGATCACCCGCAGCACTCTATTAGCGAGTACCATAGCCAGAATCTTAGATTTACTGTTGATTAGGGAAATAGGTCAGTAAGAGGAACACAAGGCAGGGGGTTTATCTTTTTTAGGATGGACAACTATGGTGGCCTGTTTCAGGTCCTGGGGTAAAATGCCCTCTTCCTTGCTGTGGAGAAACAGATTGAGCAGGTGTTCTGCCGTCAGGTTGCCCACCCTCTTCTGCTCCTCCACTGGGAACCCGTTGGGACCCAGGGATTTCCCATATTGAAGCTGGGAGGTAACCTCTGCAATCTCCTCTTTAGTGATCTCCAAGTCTAGTACATTCCACTAGCCTGGGAAAGGCGGGGGAGTGCACCATCATTGAGAGGGCTAAGACCACTGTGGTCTTGCTGCTCCGGGGATTGATACAGAGTTTCATAGTCCAGCCATGTCTTTCTCCCAGTCAGTTTCTCTTCCTCCTTTCCATTCCCCTCCAGTTTCCCTGGTGTGTGGGGTTCCTCACGGATCAACACTCTCCCCTATTCTTTTCAATGTCTATATTAGACTTCTTCTTCTTCTTCAGTCTCATGGCTTCTGCTACTATTCCTATGCGGACGATACTCAGATAATTTTCCGGCTTGACCTGACTCAGCCTGAGACTGCTGCCAATCTGTGGAAATGCTTGGAGGATCTGGGCAGCTGGATTTCATCCAACTGGCTGAAGCTCAATGCTGGAAAAACGGAGGTACTGGTTATCGGTACATCCTCCCCCAGCTGTTCTGGACATCTGACTTCTTGCCACTCTCCCTAGGCTCTCTCCCCATGCCAGTATCATCGGTCAGCAATCTAGGGGTTAAACTCTCTGCTTCCCTGGACATGGAAGAACAGGGGAGGCAGTATGCAAGGCTGGCCATTTCAAACTTCGGGTTTTACGAAAGGTACTCACTTTTATCCATACAGCTTGCCAAGCCCCTCTGGTGGTTGCCTTGGTATTAGGTAGCTTGGATTACTGTAATTCACTTTATATGGGCCAACCTCTTTATTTAACCAAACATTTGCAGCTCCTTCAAAATGCAGTTTCCAGATCTATCCTCTGTTCGTTCTTCAGCACTCATATGTCCCCGCTACTGAGGCAACTGCAATGGCTCCCCATAGAGGCCTGTGTCATGTTTAAATCTATGGGTATGGTCCACCAAGCTTTCTACAGCATTGGAGCTGAGAATCTTAAAGCTAAATGTGTGCACTACACCACACCCCGCCCCCTACGTTCTCAATCAGCCCTTCTTGTTGTCTTTCCCCAGCACAAGCTGGCTCGGTCAGGCGGTCATGCATTTTCTACTCTAGACGCTAATGCCTGGATCAAACTTCTGCATGCTCTGCGGAGCACTGCTGATCATTTCTGCTTACAACATGAATTGAAAACATTATTATTCTAATGGCTCTCCACTCTGTTTATGATTCTGCTAGCTGCCACTAGCGCCATGATGCATTTGGCGTACATGCGCTTAATAAATTCCGATAAAATTACATAACATGGTATTGTGTGAAACATTCTGCAATTTTGGAGTCATCTGTGTGACCCACCCTTTCTCATTCATTATTTCCCTGATGTGTCTATTACCTTCAACACAGGGCTCCAACCAGGCCAACATCTTCCCAGCGTTATCCCCTGTATCATTAATTCTGAACAACCTATCCCTGTGTGCCTGTCTGGCATCATCCAACTGAATATTGTGCAGTGTCCCTTGGGCTGCCTGGAGAATCCTATGTGTGGCGGGTGATTGAAGAAAATCTTCCCCAGATTCATCAGCTCTGTTTTTGGCCTCCCACACATGATGTAGTTCGTTATTACGCTTAGAGGATATTAGGGACAGTAATTCCCCCTCGACTCTGCCTTGTAGCCTTCTCAAAGCATCAGTGGACTATCAACTGATCTAGTGTTAAGTGTAAAGTATTCTTTGGTTTTGGACCAAATTCCTTCCAGGATATCTGTGAAGCCAAGATAATAACTGCTAAGTTGCCACCCCGATTGAGGTTTGGCTCTATCACTCTTCAGCTCAGTAAGGAATGGGGAATGATCAGAGATGCCCCTTCCTAAAAACCTGGCTGCCGAAACACAATGTGCCTGCATTCCTGGGATGAAGAAGTAATCCAATCTGGACATGTAGGCATGTACCCTAGAATGAAAGGCGAAACCCCTCCAGCCCCCATTTACCTCCTTCCACTCATCGCACAGATCAACCGCTGCTGTAAGGGTACGCAGTTTCGTAAGCAATGTTGGTTCTCTTACCTTCAGGTAGGTACGGCCCAGAGATGGATCATTCACATCAGAACAACCGCCTTCCAGGAACCGCAGGTCAGGTTGGTGAGACAGCAAGAGATTCTGGATGATATCCAGCATCTCTAAGGATAACGGGGGGAGCATAGACTGCCAGGATACCAATAGTGGTTCCCCACAGTTCTCCCACCATTAGAACAAACCTCTCCTGGGGGTCTCTTTGGAGTGAGAGAGTTTGGAAGGGCATCCTCTTGTGAATAAGGACCAGCACCCTGGGGAACCCCGAGAGAAACCTCCATACTTCACACCCATATAATCGATTCGCCGGAAGAAATTACAATCTGAGACCACCAAATGTATTTCAAGGAGGAGAGCCACATCCAGGGAATACCTAATCAGAAATTGGAAAACCAGGCCCCACTTATTCAGGTAACACAGGTCGTAGACAATCCAGGAAATCAACGTAAGTTTCTTGATTGTACTATGGTCCCCATTTATTGCCCACAAGATAGGCACTTGCCTCACCAAGTCTGCAGTCCACACCCACCCGAGAGTGGACCCGTTCCTGTGCACTGCCCCATCTATATCACATGCAGCAGGAGAGCATTGTGAACCCTGACTACCCAGCTGCCTTCCACTACTTCCTCCTTCCTCTAGTATCAGTGAATTTGAGAATCTCGTGGGAAGCCTGCATATGTCATGCTCTGCTGAATGATACTTCTGGAGAGAGAGTGTAGTTCAAGCCTGCCAAATGAATCTGAGAGGGAAAGCCACTGCCAGGGAAACCATTGGGTGCAGCATTGAAGGAAGTGTACAGTTCTGAATCAGTGACCCAAGCATCCCACAGGTACAACCCCTGGCCCTCATATTGTTCCGCCAACACCTGTGTTGCATCACGAACATCATAAACCCCAATCACCACTAGCCTCACTCCATACTTCACCCCAACAAGAAGTATCCTTCCCCCAAATATGTCACTCAGTAGAATTCACTTGAAACAAGCCAAAAAAGAAAGTGTCAAAATACCTGATGGATCCAGTCTGGAGGAGAAAAGAGCAAGTAAGAGAAGAAGGAAACAGAGAAGCAAAGTGTAGAGTGGGCCGTATTCTCCACCACAGCCTATTTGACCTGGGTATTTCACGCAAGCCGATCACATTCATGATTCGTCTGATCGGCCAAACAGCCAATTGCATTTGAGTCTAGAAGATTCAAGCAGTGTTCCATGATGATTGTGCGGTGTCCGTTGTGGGTACGGGGGTTGTAGGCGATGAAGCCAGAGGGTCCCCCAGATGGTTGTGGGTGGTCAGGTGACTCCACCAGAATCTTTCCTCTTCCCCGTCCCACAGGATCCCTGCCAAGCTGTGTATCTGCCCATGTTCATGCTGTCAGAGGGTCTGCAAATGTATGGACCATCCCATTGTGACAAACATTGAGGGGAACAGGAAATAAAAGAGTGAAATTAACCTCCTGTGCATGGAGGTGCCTCTTAGTTGCCTCAAAAGATTGTCATGCCTTCTGGACCTCTCTGGTGTAGTCAGGAAAAAAGGAGGTGTTAGCACTGTTGTATATCATAGGACCCTATGCTCGGGCCAGTTGCAGTAGGGCATCCAGGTCCCGGTAAGTGAGGAGTCTGGCAATCACCATACGGGGCGGGCCACCCTGGATTGGGGGACCTGTTGGGATCTCATGTGCACGTTCAATAGAGAAGAATTTTGAGAGGGTCTTAGGTTTCACAACATCTGTTAGCCAGGATTCCAAGAAAAGTTCCATGTTGGGCCTTCAGATTTTTCCAGCAAGCTCTCTATGGGAAGGTTGTTTTGGCCTGAATGCCCTGCAATTCTATCCTCAACGGCCCAATTTTCTGTGTAATTGTAGACAAACGGCGGTCCATTGCACAAAGGGTGTCTTCCGAGTATGAAATCTGGCATTCCGCTTCTCCCATCCTGGATGCCAGTTTGTGCAAGTCATGGCAGAGAAGTGAGACATCCGAGCTGAGCCCATCCATTTTCCCCTCCATGGAAGTTCTCGAGTCTGCACCAGCCCTCATGAAATCTGACAATGACAGAGCAGCCGTAGGGTTCTCAGACTGCCCTGACTTCCGACGGAGGCAGCCCGTGGTTGCTGCAGCTGGCACCATATATTGATCCATATAATGTTTGGTACCCATCTTCTTATGTTGTATGTCCTTGACCATAATGAGTATTGTTGGGTGTGATCCTTAATAGTGTCTCCAAGTGTAGTGCTCCCACCTTATTAGGGAGGCAGTGTTTAGTTCTAGGGGTCCCACAACACTGTGCCAGGGCAGAGGTCACCAGATCTGGATTCAAAATACGTCAGTCACAGAATATATGGGGATCAGAAATAAATGACAGGCGCATTGCTCATCACCAGGAACATAAGCAGAAATGGTAGGCCAGCACTCTATGCCCGAGCAGCAGAGAAATGTCAGAAGGCAGTTGTTCAAGCATCGCCTCCACCCCCCTCCGTCCACCGCCCTCTGCCCTCCGCCACTAATCTCCACTTTCGCCACCTGGAAGATCTTAGATGGAAGTCTTCAGAAGGGGAACACTAAATCAGCAGCAATACGTGGCAATGTGGATCCCAGTCGATCAGAGCCAGACAATGCTGAAGAAGGCACCACACTGGTGCAGAGCTACAGCCGAGCCCAGGGTTAGACTGGATAGGGCTGGAGGAGAGCAATAGCAAATAAAGAATCTTGCAGGGTATTGTGTCAAGCCATACTTTCAATCCTGGAGCAGTTTTAATGAACCCCTTCAGAAACTCCAGTTAGAAGAAGAAAACGGGGCAATTCTCCAATAACGATTCACAAGGAGGACGCATTAAGACTCTCGTCGTCTGCACGCCCACTATGGGAAATCTGTGCTTATTTCCTCAGGAACAGATGTGGAGCAGAAAAGGAACAGCGGGCAGGGGGCCAAAGATTCAAATGCACCTGCACTCAGCCATCCCAGCACCTCCACCGGGATACACTGCTGCACACCCCCAGCCATATGGGGTCAAGGGCAGCTCGCCCAGATAAGGTCCATGTCCCACATAGATGCAGCAATGGCCGCTCCTCTCCTGCCTCCTACTCAGCCACCTGCAATGCTCATCCCAGGGAGTGGGAGTGGTTATAGAATCAGGGTGCTGCAGGCAGTATGCAGTCCCGCGGAATCCTCCGCCACAAGCCCAGCCTCGGATTCACGCAGCTGCCACAGAGGTTCTGCAGCTCCCTGTTTCCAAGGCTGCAGGAGCAGAAAACGAGAAGTCAGGCACTCAAAGGTTGATTTTGATCTTTGACATGCCGCCGAGTCCAAATACCTTACCCCACACGATCCAATACGCCAAGAAGCAGGATACACTGCCCCAGTCAGTCTAATTTCACAGGATATGTTAGGCCACAGCAGAGCACTCCAGTACATGTTTACATCATGACCCGGCTCAGCAACGTCCCCTCCTATGCTATTATAGCAGTATGAGCCCTCTGGTGTATTTTATATGCATCTAAATAAAAAAATAAAAAATCTAATTGTATGCAAATAACATTCATTTTTTTAGAACTTGGCCCTGACCCTTCCAAAGTGGCTTACTCCCCTAATGTCTTAGACCCATCCAAACTCTGCTTTAATGCAGAAAACAAAAAAAGCTCAACCTAGAAATAACGTTTGCAGGGTCTGACAACTTGAATCCCACACGCACCCCTACAGAGTCAATAAGAACAATCTACAGGAGGCAATATATTCAACAACAAACTATCCATCAAAAAACAAATGCAAACTCTCACTTTAAAAATATGCCACCGACTCCAACTAAAAATACTGCCATCATTAATATCTTGATGGAAAGTTGGGCAAGTACTGTGAGAAACCTGAGGGTTTTCTCACTCCTAAACACCCTGAATCTTCTTCTCAGGTGGTTAGGGAAAGGTCATCGCTCTTGGATTTCGACCCTGGGGATGGAGAAGCGAGGTAGGATCACCTGGGTGGAGGGTCGTCAGAGTTTGGGATTGGGGTGCCAGCAGGCGAGGCATGGTATCCCCTTTCCCTAATTATGACCAACCTAGTCCTTCCCCGACCTTTGTGGGTTTCTGCAAATCCTCTCCCCTCATTTTCCCATATTTAACATTTGAAAATACAGGGACGGGGAGGAGGAACCTGAGAGTAATGAACACTATACCTTCATTTTACCACTCTGGTACAGGAAGATGCCTGTAAATGATGGTGAGAGTCAGGCATGTCTCTGTAATTATGGTCAGGTAAGTTTAATTGGGTATCCACACCTGCACCCTGTTAAGGGGCTGCAGGTGTATAAAGGGAGACCAGTGATGAGAGAAAGAGAACGCCATGGAGGCCTGTGTAGGGAAGAACAGGGGACCCTTTTCATGAGGAGGAAGCCGTGCTGGGACCTGAAGTCTGACCAGGAAGCCAGCCGATATCCTCAAGGTGTGGGAACCTCCATGGCGGTATTTGAGCAGTTGGGAGCTCCGAACAAACAAGAGTGCGAGATAGAAGATGCTGCCTGCGTCCACCCAGAGTTAGCAACGGTGCTGTTGCATGTAGAAGGCAAAGCGGCCTGCAAGTGGGACTCGCATAGGTCGGAGCGCCAGCCTGTGAATCCAAAGGAGCAGCAACAGCCACCGGAGGAAGATACTGCAGACCGGTGAGTGTGGGGGGAAAGACACTTGGAAACTGGGACCGTCCGGGTGGGCTGCGTACAACTAATGAAGCACTGTATGAATGAAAGCAGCAAAGCAAGATGAGATACATATTAAAAACCAAACTATTTTATTTGTTTTAAATAGTGCTAAACTATACATATTGAATACCAAACTGGATGGACATTTTAAACCGTGTTAAACAATGCATATTGAATGCTAATTGAAAGCTGATCGAAAACCGATTTGACTAAAAACCTAAAAGATAAATTGAATATTGAGTTGAAATATAAACTTCATGGCAATGCAATGAACTAATAAAGTCTAAAGAGGAATGTAACCTGTGGCGAAAGGAACAAGTGTGGAAGAGTTCAACCAAAGATGGGACATGAGCAGGACACCACTAAGTGAACTTTGTGACTAACTGCAGTGTGGCAAGGCCAGAGACTGGCAAGAAGTTTGTGACACGTCATAGGAGAGCCAAGAGGCTAATCAGGAGAAGCCAGAGGAGTGTAAATACTGCACAGAAAGTCAAGATGCCAACAAGGGGAACCTAAGGTAACGTGACTTTGTACACATGGGCAAATGCAGAGGAACATGTGTGGGCTGAAGAGCCAAGGGGCCCTAGTTTTGCAACTTGTGAAGGGTGGACCTTGTGGTCTAACAACTGTGCCTAGACCAATGGGCACTACATTGTGAAAGATAAAGACACTGTGAAACCAACCAAGAAGGAGCACTGCAAGTGAACTGGTGACCCAAACCAAAAGGAGAGTCAGGTTGACCCACAGTTAAATTGAACTTAAAAAGTTTAAATCACACATTGGTTGTTACGTTGAAGTATTGGGGAAAGGAACCCTGAGCCTTGAATAACCACAATGACCGTCTTGAGGACAGGGCCTCAAGAGCCCTTTTGTTTGAACTGTGTAATTTTGAACTTGGGAAAGGTAGCCCTGAGGAGTTTGTTGAACTGTTTGAACTAGAACAAGGTAAATCCAAAAGCGTTTTTTGTGGAACTTTCTTGAACTTGCGGTAGGGCAGATGAAGATAAACTGAGAACTGGAAGAAGCTCAGAACCTTGTGTTGTTCACCGTTGTTTTGATTATTGACATTCCTACATACAGTTTAGCTTTAGTTGTGAGGGCAAGTATAGGTTTTGGACCTAGGCAGACTGTTAAGTTGAACTGTTTCACTCATACTTTCTTTAGTTTTGTTCAGGTAGGGAAATCCCACCTTAGCATAGGGTAACTTAGGCCTTCTACCATCCGGACATTTAAGTTAATAAATATCTTTAGTTTGAACTTTAAGTATGTTGTCTGTGTCTTCATGATGCCTTCAAATTATATGCACTAACTCTAAGAAGGCTGAATTTCCCCACTGATCTCTACATTGGCCTTTCCAAATATCTTCTTAAACATCTATAAATGTAACAAAACAGTGCAGTCGGACTAATCTTCAAACTGAACCAATAGGCTCATATAACACCACCTCTCAAGCATCTAAATAGAACTCCCTTCCATAGAGAAGCACATCAATGTAAAAAACGATTGAACAGCTCCAAACAATTTTTGCGAAAATAGGTCCTGTTATAGGTCCTGTTATACCTACCAAACAGAACTCTGAGATCTTCAAACACCATGAAAATTGAACATATAACTTTGCCTTCTGCAGCCATCTCCCTCTCCCCTTCCCCCCTTCACTTCCTATTACCATAGAACTTACTCTTATCACTGTCCCTTGACATCTGATAATAGCTTGTCTGTCCCCCTCCTTTCCTTCTTGTCCTCTCCTCCCTCTCCCTCCCCAGCACTACCTTGATTCAGTCGCTGACCCTTTAAGATAGTCACTTGTTTTATTTCTCTCCTCTTCCCCTCTCTCCCCTCTCCCAGACCTCCCCTCCCCCCCTCCTCTTGTCATTCTTGCACTGCAACAATTACTGTCAGGCAATACTGCTAGTATTTATTGTCTCCTTGTTTTCCTTCCTCACCTCTCCCTTATTGTTCATGCACTTGTGCTATCTGTTATGATATGATCATTTTTTTTCTCACATTCTGATTTGTTTCACGGACCTGTAAGAAGGTAACTGTATTTTCCCATGTTCCCTTCTTCATTGAAGCGCTTTGAAACACATTGTGTATAGGTGTTATACAAATAAACAATCAATCAATTATAAAAACTCACAAACAAACATTTTGCAACCCAGGGACAAACATTCAGGTACAATATTCTGCATAATCACAGACTGGTGCTTTTAAAAGAGCCCTAAAAAGAGGAATGAACAGAAACCTAGAGAACGGGACAGAAGCAGACTCCTATCTCACCGGCCTCTATAAAGTAATAGAGGCAGCAGTTACAGACACAGAGAATAGTGCATTTTTGACCTAATGGACGATCTGTATACCCACTGTATTGAATTTGGGCTGGCATCTTTTAACAGTAGCTCAATACTGGGAGTTGTGTCCTTTATGTCAATTGGGATTAGTCCATGGTCAGGCACTGTAGAAAATCCACGTTTTGAGAGATTCAAAAAGTTGAAGAATTGTACTGGTGTTCAGATTTGGTACTGGATCGAGAAGGATTGTTTGCAGTTCCTCTCTTTGTGTACAGGGCTGACCTCAGCCTTTCATCCTTCCGAGGTCGATAAATGAGCACCAAACACTGTGGGTAATAATAAGCAGTGCTCAGATACCTGAGGGTTAGTAGCGCTATATAAATGCTAAATTATTATTATTATTATTAGTTGTGATTCAAGCCTGTTTGTCGATTTGTTGCGCAAGAAATCAGATATGTGGATCTTAGCTTGCAGATACGCTGGTGTGCTACTCGTGATTACTTTATATATGATACATGCAGTATTGAACAGTATTCTGACCTGGAGAGGAAGCCAATGTAGTTTGTGAAACAGGTGATTCAGTCAAATTTCCACACGCCTGTAATAAGACATTCTGCATTGTGGTGGACTTCTTTTAGGAGATTCAAGTGAGCGGCTGGGAGCATGTCAGGGGGACATTTCCCTCATCGATGTGCAAGACCACAGTTTTGGGAGTGGGGATGTGGGTGTACTCATGGGAAATATATCACCCCCTGAAAAGATGGAAAGACATTCAACTAGACATTATAACACTGGAATGTTGTCGGGCCATCACATGAATGTTCAGAGTCTGCTTTATCCAACATTCCAACACAACAATGCTCACTGCAATTCTTCATGCACCTTCGCCAAATATGTTCCTTTGTTTGTTATCGGTTCCTAACCAGTTTTTGTGACATTTAAAATGGCATTACAGAGATGGTATCATGCCTTACTTTTGTTAGACGCCCCCTCAGCTTTGTTCCTGGTGCATAATTCGAGTGTGGGCCAATAAAACCTGTTTCAACCCTCTCCACGAGGGCTCTAATGCACAATTGGTCTGTTGGAACAACTTCACTTTGTTTGTTTATGTTATTCTGCAGGCTGAAGGATTGAAAAGGTCTCTATTCAATTAATTGAGGAGACTTGAAAGTGGATTACTTCTTTGTGAGTACTGTCTAGTAAGGGCATGAGCAAAAGAAACAATCACCCAACGCACTTTTGTCAACCCATTTTAAAAGCAGAACACACTTGACTCGGCACAATATGTTTCAGTTATTGTGCGTGCAGAGATTGCCATTTATACATTGCCATTTGTATCTTGATGAGACATGCGCAGAGCAAGCACTTCATTGTTAAAAAATGTATTATAAAATAAGTAGTTATGCTAAGTATTATCGGTCCCTTGAGCGTTAAATCCCCGATAATATAGAGTCTTAGACAGTCCATACGCTTTTAGATTTTCTCCAACAGTAAGCTCCAAGAAAACATGGGAATAGATTCTTGTAGTTCCAAGCCCATGACTTTTGCAGCGCAAGGCTGCCAAGTGAATATATGTTTAGCTGAAATAGATGACCCAGAAACACAATACTTATATTCTGGCGGCTTAGCAGCTTTGGGAGCCGTCGAATTATATGGCAGTCTGTTATTCAAGACAATGAAAGGAAATGAAGTGTAATTCAAAAAGACCATATATAATCAGTAACTGCTCCGTTTAGGCTCCTACCACATTCGCCTTTGAAAGAGGTCCCCTTTTCAATTCAATCCAGCTAACATTTTTCAAAGGTTAAAGGAAGCATACGAAATTAATGTTATGGCTTTCCGTCCTTTGGTTATATTTCCCGGGGCATGCTGTCTGAAGTTTATCTCAGCAGAGATGTTCGGCCAATAAAATGACCTCGTCTGCACCAGCGCGCGCAATAATTTAAGTGAAATAACAAGAACAAAAACATGGAAAAGAACGTGCCACGGTCATATGTGTTCCTTGATTTGGTACACGGGGTTTATATCTTCATACACCGTTTTATTTAGGCAAATGCAGGGTAGAAATAAAGAAAGATGCTCAATTGTTATTAGTCCTAGCCTAATAGTTTGGGCAGGTTTCTAGTTCACGGCACAGCAAGACTGAACAACTCAAAGCCAAACTTGCTCTGCGCCTGATTCAAAGTTTGGTTTTGTAATGACACAATCCCATTGAAAAACGCTGTCTTTTGTCATCTTCTCTGTACAAAATAAAGGGAGACAAACGGCATCCTATAGTGGGACAATATTTACGCAAGTATTACTAGGGAAGAAGGCGGGGAGGAATTCTGCCACACAGACCGTGTGAGCTGAAAGATGATGTCTGATCAAGAAATAGTGTATACGGGACAGTGATTTCACACTGCAGTTTCATTCAATTAGAACCTTAAACCCCAACATAATGGCTAGGATATGTGAATGCTCCCACAGTCTTCAGAAGGAGAAATGCATGCAGTCGCCAGCAAGGAAGATTGAACCTACTTCCCAGATTCGGTCTAGCTTGCAAATGGGTACAATTGGCTTGTTAGGCACAGTACTACCCAGCACATGGTGCACAATGCTTTAGTCAGGGAGGCCTTTCCTCGTTTACAAAGGGTTTAGCCCAGTGCCAATGAGCTCCCAACTCCATTGTCTATAGAGAACACAGTCTGCTCTTGTTATCAGTCCTGGGACGTGGGGTGAGAATTTGATGGGAGAGTGTTGTGGGCTTCCTTCAAAATGAGGGAAGGTGCAGAACATAGAGCAGCATTCTGGTAGATTGTTGTGGCTTCATTGTCAGTGATCCTACTGGTGGTGCTGCAGGAAGGTTAAAGACCCACCACACCCATAATAATCCAACCCTAACGTGGACCTGAGGGTCCTTTCGGAAGAAGACATGTGGCCTCCTACCAAGTCTGCACCTACCAAAGTGACATTGGGTAATGGAAAGCAGGGGCGTCTCTAGAAATAACCTGTCTGCCTACATTTACCTGGTAGATCTCATGGAATTGGGCATGCTGGATGCAGTGTATACATGCTGCACACAGTTATAGTTTTATGTATACTGTAATGCTTTGCTCAGATGCAGGGTACAGACAATACACAAGGCATTCTGAGGAAAACCACGCCCTATTCACTGATCATCCTTAAAAATGTGACGTCTGCAACATTTAATGTAACTCTTTTGTAATGATTTATTGGACAACCACCGCGAACACAGAGTCCTTCCCTCCACAATCAAGGAATCCACTGAACGGATTCCTATTTGGGTCGATTCCCGGACCTGTGTAATGCCACCCAGTTCCCTCCCCTGTGCCACCAATGAGCCAGGAACCAGGCCAGTGTATAGAAGAATATATATAGAGATTTATTTACACTGTGGGATTAATAAACATTACACTAAAGATAACGCAAGCCACCAACCCTGTGGCACAACACAATAGCTCGAGCACATAGGTAACTTTCTTGTGATAACAAACTAGCAGGTATTTCTCAATAACATTTCAAATGCAGCAAACTCAGATTTGCATGTAAACCAAATCACACATGGCATTTCCAGTGCTTTACACATGGGGTTTGTTTGCACATTAACACATAGGCAATTTTGAAAACATACTGTGAATCAGAATGTACCCTGTAGGCATCACCATGGTTCCTTCTTTACCCCAAAGCAATCTCAAACCTTTCTGATATGAGTGTCACCTGATCACCTCCCCACAGAGAGTGTATATCCTTTAATTGGAGAATCACGCTTGGTTTGATTTATGTGGCAAAATACACTTTTCTCCCAAAATCCAACCCAGATATCAGTTATATGTGACTCCCCTTGGTTTAAAGGCAACGTTTAAGGAGCAGGAATATATTAGGAATGTCCTTTTTATTTTGAAAGACAGGGTTCAGGTCCATGGAATGGATAGGGATTTTCTTTTTTGGGACAATGGCACATTCAAAGGAAAGGCAGAGCAATGGGAAATTGAATACATTGGAACTTTCAATTTGGGACACAGCACATTCAAATGAAAGGCAGAATTTGAGGATGTTTGTTTTGGGCCAGGGGCACCCCTCTTCTGTAAACAAGTCAGGGGTATGATATGATATGTTAAGTCATTTATAACATGCCTGTACACAAGTGTTTCTAGGCGCAACAAGACAAGGAAGGGAGGACAGAGGAGGACAAAACAACAATCTTACTATTCCTTGTGTCACTCATATAGCACAAGTGTGTGGGGGAGGCAGGGGGAGAAGTGCCAGGGGCAAGGGGAGAGTGCAAAGTAGCTTGCAAGTGATGCTGGGAGTTGTGGAGTGGAGAGTGCATGTAACTTTTACATGCTGCCAGGAGGTGGCTCATAGGTGCAAAGAGTCAGGGGGCCGTAGGGTTGCTGATACAGTCCCTTAAGTGGTTGGGCGGCCCAGAGGCAGTGCAAGTGCAACTGGTCATGCAGGAGCCTGGTCCATAAATTCAGTGGGTGGCCAGACAACCAGTATGTGCAACAGACAGTGACATCAGCAAGGGAGAGGGAGAGAGAAAGCGGAAGCGAGAAGGAAGGTCTTGAGTTGCATCCGGAACCTTCGGTGATCCTGCTCAAGTTTGAGAGAGACAGGGAGGCTGTTCGAGAGGAAGGCACCAGCCGATGACAAAGATCTACCACCCACTCTCTGCTGGGAGAAGCATCTGAACCTCAGAGAGTTAGAGGTGGATGATTGGAGGGCTCGAGAATGAAGATGCTTCGGAAGAGAAAGTTGGAGGTAGTGTGGTCCCATGCCCCAGAAAGCCTTGTGGATGATGCAGAGGGTCTTGAACTTGATCCTCACAGCCACAGGGAGCCAGTGCAGAGATTTCAGGGCTGGATAGATCATTCCCTTGGCTTGAGGCCAAGTGCAAGTCTTGCAGTCCTGTACTGGATAAGTTGTAAAGGGCAAAGAGTAGAGGCAGGCATATTTAAAAAAAAAGGCTGTTGCAATAGTCCAGCCCACAGAGGACCAGGGCTCTGAAGACAGCAATATTCTGTGGGAAAATGAGAAAAGGAAGAATACGTCTTAGGAGGTGCAGCTGATAGTGTGACTTCTTAGAGATGTCAGAGATGTGAGGAGAGAAGTAGAGGGTGGAGACGAAGATGATCCCAAGGTTCTTAGACTCACAGGTGGGAGCAGGTTAAGGGCCCGGGGTGGGCAGCCAGAGTGAGAGAGGGAAGGTGGGAGAAGGTGTCCCAATGAGGAGGATCTCTTTCTTACTAGTATTAAGTCAGAGATCGTTTGAGTCACTCCATTCCTGAATTGTGGACAAACAGTCTGGTATGAGAGAAGGAGCACAAGAGGCTGAGGGGAGCCTGAAGGAGAACTGGGTGTCATCCACATGACCCTGAAAGTTAGAGCAGAAGGTAGAGATGTGGTGGGCCAGAGGTTCCAGGTAGTGGTTAATGAGCCAGGGAGAGAGGTTACACCCCTAGGGATCACCACAGGTAGAGAGAGAGAGAGAGAAAGAAGAGAGGAAAGACCCAAGCTGGAAGGTTTCTGAAGGCAAAAGAGTGATTGCAGAAATCGTCCAAGGCTGGAGCAAGGGAGTTGATGTGGTCCTTAATGGTTCTGGAGGAACAGGGGAGCACCTGCATTGAAGGGATTTTCATAGATCGGACTTGTCAAAAAACATCGTTGGGAGTAAACTGGTGGAAGGAGGATTAAGGAAGAGGAGAAACGGCCGTGCCGAGGGGGCTGGAGTTGTAGCGGGCGAGGAAGAGAAAGTGTACAGGATGTCCTGGGTTTTAGTGGTGAAATGAGATGCCAAAGTTGTGCAAAGGGACTGGGAGGGTACGGGTGAGGTATAGACTGCAGCAGAATTGGCCAGCTCCTTGCAGATTTTGAAAAGTTTGGCAGAGTTGTTAGAGGCTGCCAAAACACAGGCTTGGATGTAGGCTCTCTTCTTAGATAGGTCAGAGAGTCTGTATTGCCTTTGGAGCATGTGGCAGTCCAGTTTGCCAGAGGATGCGCTTGATGCACCCCACTTCCTCTCAGCCACCCTACACTTATGCTTAAGGATGGCAAGGTCAGAATTGTACCAAGAGTTGCAGTTGGATGCAGGCTTCAAACGGATCCACATGACAGGGGCAAGGACATCAATAGTGTTAGAGATAGAGAGATGAAGGTTGGAAAGTGCTGAGTCAGAATGTGAGTCAGCCGAAGGTGTAGGAGGAGGAGAGAAAGTTGCGGTTAAAGCCTCCACTGACGAACAATTCATGGGCTGGATGACCAAGAAGGTGGGTGGCAGTGCTGGGGTCATCTTAACCTGAGGTGCAAGGAGGGACAGGTAAGAGGATAGAAGAAAATGGTCAGTCCAAGAGAGAAGAGTGGTGAGAGGGTTGGAGAGTGGGAGGTCTGACGAGATCAGAAAATCCACGGTGTTCCCTGCAGAGTGAGTCGGGCCAGAGGGTAGAATAGAGAGAGAAGAGAGAGAGAGTCACAGAGGTTGCAAAAGAGCCCTAAGGAGGGGCTATTATCATTCAAGTGGATGTTAACGTCTCCATAGAGGAAAAGTTGAGGAGTAGAAGCGAGGAGGGAGGAGGAAAGGTCATCGCATTGAGAGAGGAAGAGGGTGACCTGGTCAGGTGGCCTGTACATTTTGGCCACAGTGAGAGAGAGGCCAGGAGAGATAGAGAGCCTACAGACCAGGCATTCAAAGAAGGATTATGCCTGAATAGGAATGACGCAAGCAGGGATCCACTCCAAGAAGATCAGGGCTACTCGCACACCAGGCCAGTTGGTTCTGGTTTCGGAGAGGATCACAGAGCTGGCCCTGAACCGAATCTCGGTGAGACTGAGTACCTCCATCTCAAACTCTTCCAGGAGATGGGAGATGTCTGAGGATTGTTTGACAGCGGAGTGAGAGTTAAGAGTAGCGACGTGGAACAGATTGCCACCTTTGCAAGACTTCTGTAGAGGGGTAGAGGCATGAAATACGCCCTGCGGAAGTGTTAGAGGTGCCCAAGAATGGGCAGAGGATGAAGGATGAGATGGCAGGGTAGTCAGAGAGGAAGAAGAGAGTGCCAGGGAGGTGGTGGAGGGAGGAGAAGGTAGAGCGGCTAGAGAAGCAGCAAAGGGTGCCAGAGAGGTGGCAGAGGAGGGAGGCAGCAGATTGGCCAAATAGGCAGCAGAGGGTGCCAGAGAGGTGGCGGCGGAAGGAGGCAGCAGAGGAGCCAGAGAGGGGTAGATGGAGTAGTAGGAAAAGAAAGGAAGTTGATGAAATGCAGGTAGCATCTTTCAAAAAGGAGGAGATTGGCCTGAGGCCCTGGACCAAGATGCTACAGTTTAAGTAAACATTAATTATGGTTTTAGAGGAGACGAAGGGGGCCTGAAGGGCCTCTGTTAGGCGGAAACATGTGCAGTTCCCTCTGGGACCACTGCAAAAGATTTAGGACTACAGGTGTTTGGCAGTAAACCCACTTGGTAGCAGTCTGTACCACACAGACTCACTTGGTAGCTGTGGCTGAGCAGTCAGACTTCCCTCAAGAAGAGTTAGGCAGTATGTGGAGTATACAAAATAGGGCAATTTACACAGTAGAACAAGCAAACACGGAACAGAGCTTCGGTGTAAAGATATATAGTCATTTATTTATAAAAACACATCTATGGAAAACACACTGGCACTAATATGGCAAACAACTTCAATCACAATTACTATAAGTAAATCAATCCCCCTAACAATAGTTCGACAAGTCTAGGTTGAAAGGCACCACTTATTTGCAGACAGAGGTGAATGCTTTAACCTAGATGGCACTCTAGTATTCGTTAGGACAGGAGAGAAAAGGCAGGGTATGAAATCAACTCGTTACCAACACTTTTACGAACAAATGCAAGGCAAGTAAGGCAGGGTCTACTGTAGATCGCAAAGTTCAGAGGGCAGGCCCACTCGGAGAGAGGCAAGGTGATATGTCCCAAAAAGTATCACAGTGGAAATGCACTTCGAGTCTTTGGCGCAAATTGTCACAGAAAGATTGGACCAGTTCAGAACAGAAAGTTAAGAAGGCTTGGAGGCGACCCAATGGAGAGGCGAAGATTAAGACACCTCACGCTAACCGACACAAGGGAAGCCAGGCAGACACGGTACCTTGTATGTGGAGAGACAGCTCCGGCGGGGGCAGTTGTTCCTGGTGGTGGATGCAAGTCGGGGATTTGCCAAGAGAAGAGATGCTCTCGTCGTTGAAGGAAAGTTGAAGATCGTTGCACCACCAGGGAAGAGACCAGCCACAGAGTGCTCCGTCACAAGGCACCACCTTTTGGTCACGGTACGGGTTAGTGACTATCCGGTTGCTGGGGTGCTAAGCACGGGCAATTCGACCACTACGCCCTGGAAGCGAAGAAAAAGCAAAGGGGACTGGTTGTTCCCACCAGTCAGGGGAAGAACACTCTCCAGCCGGGAGATCTCCTCTGTCGTCGGGAATTGGTGAGACGGTTCAGCAGGGCTCCACCGGAGGTGTCGTCGTTGCAGGTCGGCTCAGCTTTTTCCCTCGTCGGATTCTTAGGTCCTGTGGCGACTTCTGAATATCCAGTCCCAAAAGCCCTGCTTTTATGCAGAAAACCCCCATTCATTCAGTTTAGCTGTCGATCAAAAAACGCTAAGTGGTGAGCGGTGTGGCTCACCACTTGGGCCAATCACACCAGAGAGTGACTTGAGTTGGCAAAGCAACTCAGTCCAGGGTGCCTAAACCCCCTCCCACACCCCCTGTGATACCCAGGCAGAATGGCACCACTTTGGAGGGCCTCTGTGCAGAAGCCCGCCAAAAGTGGAACAAAGGGCTCAACCTTTGGTTTAGGAGTCACAGAGATGAACACAGACGCCATTTTAAAAACCGAGTTCTGGCAGAAAATACCAACCAATAGATTTATTTAAGATAAATAAACCGGTGGTATGTTAGAGATTAACGAGAAAAAGTATTAACCTCCAACAATGGGAAGAATCCCATAGGGTTATATTCGGGGTCGAATATAATGAGTAGTTTCCACTGCCACCAGCCAAAACTCGACAAGGGGGGACGGGACAGTGCCCCCTCGAAGAACAGACCCAGGGGTAATCGAATTACCCCTACTAGTACGTCCACAATAGGATGGTTTGTACTAGTTCTGTTAATAAATTTAGGTCTAGTAAAGCCAACGGTGATTTTACATGCCCTGGGAGACAGTAGTTGGTCCCAGGGTATGGAGTCTATGGTGGGGATCCTCTAGGACGCCCCAGTGTTACGGCATGGAGGGTGCGGTGTAACACACATAGAAAAACATATGAGACCCTATGGAGTAAAAGACCCCATAGCCCATAGAACACATTGACATTCAAAGGAATTACACACATTCATGTCTAAGAGTGGGAGAAAAAGAGTCTCACTCTTGGCAGGATGGAAAAAAACAAACTCCAGAAATCCAGCAAAGCTGCTGGGGGACTCACTAGGTTAGGAAATTCAGCCTAAACAGAGAATTCTACCTAACAGCCTCCCACCGGGTGCCACGATTAATGGGAGAGGAGGAAGAAGGAGTGATAACAGAGACCATATGGGTGGGTCAATAGGTCTGAAATGGGAACGAAAAAGAGGATGTTGATGAGGAAGAAAATTAAAAGAAAAATAGGGTTACCCAATTACTTTATAGGCTATAGTGGTTAAAGTACACAGGGCATGAGATTTGTTGATTTCGAATTTTAACAAGAATCATTCTGTGATCTTTTCTATAGTTGAATTTATTAATTATGTTTAATCAAATATGCTAAGGGTCTAGACAGTTTTGCCCCCATCCACAGTTAAGGGAAAGGATTAAGGCAGGTAGTTTCCCCACACATTTTATATCATCGGGTTATGTTTACTTACATGGGAGATGTCTGTTATTAGCTCAAGAGGCCTTCCAAATATTAGGACACTCTTTTGGGAACAGGTAGGAGTCAGCTCACACCTCAGGCAAGTACAGCTCTGCTATTTACAGCAGGGACAAATCAGGTTTTAGGCTGTCTCCGTCAGCTGATACTCCCAGTCCTCCAAGTGAAAATCTCCAGAAAACAGACTTCTGCAAACTTCAGCATTTGTCCAAGTGCCCAGTGTAATAAGGGATTGACCATATATAGCACCTAATGCATCATTCATATTATGAATCATTTTGCAATGCCAACCAATTTTCCCACACCTCGGATTCAACATTAATTTTCCCCTCCCTCCAGAAGCCCAGTCTCTGACAGCGAATAGGGCAAGGAGTTTATGAAATCTAGATTATGGTTAATGAGGGGAGGAGAGAGAGTATTGTCTAAAATGTTTTTTTTTTAAACTTACACTTTAGCAACTCTAAAACAGTCACAACATGACAACTTTTTGTAAGTTACAACTAAACACAATAGTATATATATTTTCTGATGCAACTTTGTTTGCCAGACCTAAATAAATTCATTTTGTAACGGTATGACCTTCCTGGGATCATTATAATCTTTCTCCCTTTGTAACACGTCTAACATATGAAACTTCATAATAATCCAACATTTAATTTCATGTTCCATCATCTTTCCAACGTTCAGATTTCTATCATTTATATGAAAATCAGAAACACTTCCATGGAGTTGATATTTACATAGAACTGACAGGCCTGTTCCAAGCTGTAACATAATATAGGTCCCAACACAGTGTGTTGTTTCATTCCCTTTTAATTAAGGAAAAATGACTCCAATGTTAATCAATAGTAACACATTAATATGGAAATCCTTGGTTTGATATTTTACAAGCTCATTAAGTTTCATTTCTCAGACACCACATGGCATCTGTCTGTGCTTGACTCCACGTTGTTTCAGCCCTGCAATTGAGTGCATTAGAAGGTCTCTGTTAGAAGTGAAGGCACAGTTTATTTTGACTGTAAAACAGTCTGAGATGTCAGGCATGTATTTCCTTATCTGATGCCTCTATGAATTTGATCTGAAAACTGTATTTTCCTGCATTTTGCTGAAAAATACCAAGGGTCTCTGAGGTCAGAGGTCCAGCTACACAGTCCAGCAGTTCAATGGGGAGTCTGCTTTTGAAAAGCTACATGTGCAATCTGAAAGCAATGACCTTTTAAATCAAGAGGATGTAGTTTACAGGTACAGCTTTTTATTTTAATACATTGCATCTAGACCTTCTGTACATGTTTAAGTATATTTCTTTAATCTGATGGTTGAAAGGACATGACTGTTCATTCTGAGTTATCCACACATGGATTTCTGTTTAATTTGTGAAGCCGGTATCCACTTTAAAACAAAATAGGACTTTTCATGTCAATAATTTCCGTTTGTATTTTGGCAAGTAACTGTTTTATTTGTTTCAAATGAAATATGCTGCTTGGCTTCACTTTTAGATGTAAGGCACAATTCCTTCTTTTTATTTCCCAAATACACAGCACTTTCATGTATGAGTGTTTCATGTATAATGCTGCTGTTTGTCTTTCTCAGTCATAATGTGCCTTTTCCCCTAATACATGAAGTCAGCATTTGCAGAAGCTCATGATTTTAGAATCCATTGTGCATGTTCTGCTGCATTCATGTTTTAAGGCATGCTTTCCTTCACCTGTGTGCCTTTCCATTTTGGTAATGTTCAGTGAGGCAAACCTTTCACATTCACTAGGCCTCAGTGATGTATCAAAGTTAGAGTGGACGCCTTGCTTGTCCTTTCAGTTCAAGTCATTCTGGGGCTGAATTTACGCCCCACAGTTTTGCAGCATTATTCAAACAGTGTTAATATGTTTATTGGCAATACAGATAAGTAATGAAAATGAACAGGTTAAAAGACAGAGATTCAACAAGTTGATAAATCCGTGTAACTTTCAAAAAGAGTGTATATGATGGTTGAACGTCGCTCATATCTCAGAATAAAACAATACTTCTTTCAGAAATCTAGGAATAACATAAATGCTTCATCTCTAAACATCTAGGTGTGCACACTGACAAAGTATTGATACAACAATCAGAAGATTTCTAGGCAATGAGCGTGGGGTTAAAGGGAGCAGGGCGAGGTAGAAAATCACAACAATGTAATATTGCCACAGTTCAATAACATGAGACATAACAATAGAATATTAGAGCAGACCTGTATGATGAGACCAGATTTCAGGGAGGTTTATTTATATCAGCCTAGATGCAGTTAGAGCAGTGGACATGCATGCTAGAAAAGTAAACCTCAAGTGGGTTCCAAGGTGTATCTATTGGTAGCTTTTGTCTAAACTGTTATAATACATTTTCATCATTTTATGAGCCAGATACACAGAGGTTCATGTACTCAATTAGGGAAGGCTGTAGTATGAAGTGGAGGACCTGAACCAAAGTTACACCAATGTGCTCCAGGATACTCATTGGAAACTACCAGTTTCCCAGAGTTAGGGTATCCGCGAAGGTCTACCTTTGTGATCCTAACAGTCTGCCCCATATTTCCTGCCAGGATGTACTGTCTATCAAGGATTCAAACAACATGTGCTCATACTTGCCCCTGGAATCATTGCCATTCCAGCAGCTGTCAGTATCTCTGAACAGAGCATGCAAGTACTTAATAAAAGTGAAGACCATGCTGCCTGCTAACAGAAATGCTACCAAAGCCCACGCGGAGATAAGGGCGCGCTGTTGACTGCTGTTCGGCTGGATGCTCATTTCATTTATTTTCAACTCGGCAGACGAAGCAAGATTACCTCGAAAGACTCACCTGCTCCAATTCGCGTAAGACTGTCAGCTGTATCCCTATCAGCTGCCTGCAGTTGAAGCGAGCGGGTCATTGTGCATCGGTTGCCGTGTCATCACGTGATTCGGATCACGTGGCAACTCTGAGACACTCCCCCTGATCATCGGCATAAAAGCACAGCAGCGCAGCCCTTGTGGCGTGAAGCCCGTGCGGAGATAAAGGCGTGCTGTTGACTGCTGTTCGGCTGGACGCTCATTTCATTTATTTTCAACTCGGCAGACGAAGCAAGATTACCTCGAAAGACTCACCTGCTCCAATTCGCGTAAGACTGCCAGCTGTATCCCTATTAGCTGCCTGCAGTTGAAGCGAGCGGGTCATTGTGCATCGGTTGCCGTGTCATCACGTGATTCGGATCACGTGGCAACTCTGAGACACTCCTCCTGATCATCGGCATAAAAGCACAGCAGCGCAGCCCTTGCGGCGTGAAGCCCGCGCGGAGATAAGGGCGCGCTGTTGACTGCTGTTTACGGCTGGAGACGGCTAAAAGGTTAGGTAAGACACTCATTTCATCTAATTTCAATTCAATTCATCTGTCTGTTCAAATATAATCTCAATTCGATTAAGATGGATAATGCAAAACCTCGTACCAGATTCAAAGAAAAATTGGAAGAAACGCTTGCGACGAATGATAAAGGCAGAGCTCAAGTCAATATTAAATCTCCGTTAACTAACTTACATACAGAGGAGAAGACAAGACCACTTAACAATAAAGCAAATAGTGCATTGAAACATGAGTTAAAACATAGCAGTAGTGTTTTAACACACAAAAATTCAGTTATTATAGATGACAACGAGAATACTGAAACACAGTTCCAAACCATACCCCATATAGATCTGGCAAACATGCTACCAGTGGAAACTATAACGCAACAGAAGCTAACAGATCCCAACACGGCTTATGTAGAAGTGACATCGAAGCAAGGAGATGCTGACTCCAATCAACTACAAAAAATAAGTCCAGATGATTCATGCTTTACACCATCATTACAAGAAAGAGCAAGGATCACAAAACAACAGTGGCAGACAGCATATCGATCAACCCATTCACTTTGCAAAAATAATATACATGTTCTCCCCCTAAGGATAGCACGATTGTCACTGGACATCACAGAGATAGATGCTCTATTGGACTGTCAAGACAAAAGACAAGACGTGTTTAATGTGAAAGGTTCAACTACCCATGCCAATCAAATAAATACCTCTACACCAAACAACCATAAAGACAATAATACAACAGTAAAAACCCGCGTGAATGAAATAAACAGTTATGTGAAAAAACAAAAATCGGAGACCGAGGAGTCCACATCGATAAGCATGCATTCAGACCGCACTAGGGACTTGATTAATTCTCCACCGAGAATACCTACCACAATGCTACACTTACAAAATACCTTAACTGCAGTATTATCAAATGCAATGATTCCTTTTTTGAAAATACAGGAATCAATGGTTGATGCTACAAAAGATCAAGCAACGCTACTAGCGATGATCATGACAAAACAATCTCACTTCGATTCGCTCATAAACAGCTTACAAGAACGAATGAAATTGAAAAACAAAATCTAATGGAAACAGTGTCAACTATAACAAAAAAACTAATAGATGAAAAGGCGAAAAAAAAATCACAAATTATACCTAGTCTCCAGATAATAACTCAAGAAACACAAACTGAAGAAAAAGATTCCCCAATTAATAATAACATCGATCAGACAACACAGTATGAGATGCAACCATTGATGATTGAAATAAACACACATCTAAAACCAATAATACTAGACACTAATGAACCTCCAACGTGCACCCCCTTTGATATATTCAACCTTTCAAAACGTGGATCAACAGGACAGGATATCCGGACTAAACCAACTCACAAAAAAGCGACTAAAAAATCGCAAACGGGATCCCGTGCATTCCTGAGAAATATGCAAAGGGCGCTGAAAGCTCCAAATTCTGTTCTGGCTAAAATGAACAGCTCCAAGCCAATTGCCCAAACAGCCAAACAAGTATCAAAAGAACCATTGGATGATCTGATAATGGAAATCGACGACCATAATAATAATCCGACAACAAGTAAGGCCGCAGCAAAAAGCAGCGACGTTAAGAACCAGAAAATAAGTACAGCACTGGCATTAGAGAAGGATACAATCGAGGATTCCCTAGAAGATATGTCAAGTACTGCTAACGATCAAGACGAGGAGTTGATTGTTATCGATGAGTATAATGACTCAGGACAAATTCGCACGAATCGACCGTCCAAGAGGATAATGTATCCTTCAATTATTCAACTGTTTCAAGTGTTGAATCATGGTCATCAGCAAAAAAACGATAAGCAGAGCTCTAGCCAATATTCGCCTATTATGAAACCTAACTTCCAGAATCCGTTGAATAGAACGTATGCTTATAGAGTGGCACTGTGTAAATTGTCGCCAATCTCAGATGAACCGGTGATACTCAATAGATTTAACACTCTGAGACTGTTGAAAGCAATTACGCAACTCGGAGATATAGAAACGGATGACATCGAAGTAATCAACTTCCCAAACAAGAATCATATGGAGGAAGCCCACATGGACTTCTATTTAGAGGAAACCATGCACCGCGTCTTAGCGGCAAATCATCAACTCAGGAAACTTGGCTTCAAAGCAGAAGAAATATATGTAACCAGACTGATGGCAAAAAAAAAATCTACGAATATTATACTACTTGATCAAAAGATAAAAAACAACAAAAAGAATGAGGTAAATCAATGTAACACCCAAAGTAACCATCTAAGTACTTCAAATCAAGTAAATGTAACTGAAAGAGTTATAAATTCCAGCCAATCAAGGAAGACATACCTATAACAACCAAAGGATAAACTAATTGATACACATAAAATATCCCTAACGTCGTGGAATACAAGGGGATACAAACATCTCCTGGAAAATCGCTCCCAAATCTTAGCAAATTCAGAAATAATCTGCTTACAAGAGACCTGGCTAACCGATGAGGTCCTTTGCGAGGGATATATAACCTGGTTGAACCCTGCAATACCGTTGAATACTGGCAGAGCGGCATCAGGAATGCTTATTCTAATGAAAATCAATGCGAGGTGGAACATAACTGCAAGAATGAACATCAATTCCTGGTTTCAATATATTATCATTAGTATGCCAGTGTACAATCCAGAACACAATGATAATCAAACGACACACAGAATTGAAAATATAAGTATCTCAATCCTCAATATCTACTGGAATCCGATGGCAATTAATGACAATAAATTAATCGATTCCGTATGTGAAGAAATCGACTCCATCTCTCAAGCCAATAGTGGAAGTGAATTCATTATAGCTGGTGACTTCAATATGCATCTTTTTGACAAAGAGGGTAATAAATACACGCTGCAAGAAATGGCACCACGGGCAAGGAAATGGATGAAAGAGCTAAGAATTCACAACATCTCCTTAACAAAACAACCGATGACCGTAAAAAGGATACCAAGCCCGACTTGGACAGGAAAAACCTCCACTTCAATAATTGACTATATATTTGCTTCTGACACTCTACAGCAATTAGTAACCGCAACCAATAACTTTCCAAATGAAGAAAACGATCACCATCAAATTTCAATTTCATGGTATGCTCACAAAACCATCACTGAGCAAATAATTTTACCGGAACTGGAAGTATCAAACGGCCTGAATAAATTAAGAATACGAAATCATCAAGCCAGTGAAATACTTTCAACTTTTCAAGTGGCCACTCTGAAAGATCACGAAAAACTGAACTACAGATGGATATTAGAAAAATATAAATATCCCCAAACAAAATCAAAGAGCACTGCCAAAAGCTCTCATGGCCATCATTATAATCAAAGAATCAAACAGGAAAAGCAAGAACATCAAAAGAGGCTACGACACTTGAAATTAAAGAATGAACCGGACCTTAAAAAACAGATAAAAAAAGAAAAACAAAGATACTCTAATTTTCTAAAAAACAACAAGGCTGTGAGGAAACAACATGATGCAGAAGCTATTCTGAGTGCTCTACAAAACAAAAATACAAGAAATCTGTGGTCAATGATGAACGATAAATCAAGTAACCAAACATTAATACAAGAAGTTGACCCACAAACGTGGGTAAAACATTATCAAGAAGTATATAACATCAAAACACCCAATCTAATAATGAATGGAGGAAATGATGCGTGTACTTGGAAACTTGACTGGGAGCTCGTTGACATAACAAACAAAATTAAAGCCTTGAATTCGTCACGAGCACCAGGCCTGGACGGGCTTTCAAATGCAGTCCTCAAAGCAACACCGGAAGAATGGGCAAAATTTTTCTTTAATTTACTGAACTCATAGTGAAAAGAAAAGAAATCCCTCACACTTGGACAGTTGCAATTTTAATCCCAATTTACAAATCAGGAGATCGTAAGACGCCAAGTAACCACAGACCGATAGCCCTTCTAGACCCATTGGGAACATTATTTGCAAGCTATCTACAAAAACAACTCAACATCTGGGCAGCAAATAACGTAAAACCCGCGAAAAGGCAAACTGGCTTTGTGACAAAAATTGGAACAAACGTAAATCTATTGTTACTAAATATAATAAAAGTAGAAGCAAGTATCAGAAACCAACAAGTATATGCCTTGTTTATAGACTTGAAAATGGCGTTCGATTCAGTAAACAGACAGAAGCTTTGGGGTAAATTAACAGATTGGTGCTGTCCCACTTACATCCTAAACCCAATCATCCAACTATATTCAATTACCTCTATTCGAGTTCAACTAACAAATGCTGGTATGGTTACAGAGTTGATTCCCACCTCGAATGGGTTGAAACAAGGCTGTCCCCTAGCTGCCTGTCTATATAACCTGTCAACTAACGATTTTGAAGAGCAGATTCAAAACACGAAAGCAAATCCACCGAAAATTAACAACAAATCTATACAAGCACTAATCTGTGCTGACGATATTATTATATTGGATAGAACGACATCCGGCCTACAAGTATCCTTGAACAAAACCCAAGATTTCATGTTTACAAATGATCTGCAAATTAATACGTGTAAAACAAAGGTCATGAAACTTATCAGTCAGAATCGGAAAAAACAACACCCCATAAAGATTTTGCTTGATAAAAAAGAAATCGTGATAACAAAGACAATAAAATATCTGGATGCTCTGACAAATCCTTCAAACAATGAAAAAGAATGGTACGAAAACATGGAAGAAAAGATGAGATCTTTGGCTAGACAAGGAAGATTCTTTCATCTAAAGTATGGAACATACTCGGCGAAGGCCACAACGTTATTATACAGACAAAAGGTAGTTCCAATAATAACACGCCAGTGAATCTTTAATCAATGAGAAGGTCATTAACTGGTCTGCCCTAGAAGGGCTATATTGGCGGAAAACGTTAGCTTTCCCCAAATCATTTCCCGTTGCAAGGATCCGATTTGAACTGGGCCTACAATCGATCGAATCCATAGTCACATGGAAACAGATGGACTTGTACAGAAAAATCATTTCGGATGATCTAATTCCATCATTAGAAATACTAAAAAGGAAAGAAGAAGCATTTCAAACGACAGCTCTTTCAAAATGGACTACAACAATAAAAAGAAAATTGCAATTAAAAGAAATCACAGAAGGAATGTTGACCAAGAGACCTCAGCAAGCAAAAAGAAAACTAAAAACCAATGACTGGATAAAAACAGTGGATAAACAAAAAACCTAGAGCTTTAAATGAACTAAGTCAATTTCATGATAGAATGATGCGTGATCTATTTTTAAGATTTCGCCTGAATATACTACCAACCAGGGACTACTTAGCATTAATTGACAAAATTGGCACTGTCTCTGCGGATTGTAGATTTTGTAAAGAAGTATAAACCCCAGAAACTTTATTCCATCTAATTATGGTGTGTCCAATGTTGAAAGAAAAAAGAAAACTATGCAGAAGTTTCTTCAGAATCTCGAATAAAGTGATGACGACGAAGAAAGATGGGCGAATCTTCTAAGAGGAAATGATCAGTGGCTAATAATTACAATAATCAAATTCTGGACTGAGATTATAAAATGAGCCTGAATGCACAGAGCAAATGATTTTTTTTTTCAAATTTGAAAGTGTAAGAGAATTTAATGTAACGTTTGTAAAATCAAACCAAACATTTTAATAATAAAAAAAAACATTTTTTAAAAAAAATGCTACCAAAAGGCAATGCATTTTCATGTGGTCAAAGCGAGAGATTAACAGGCCGATTCATGGAATTAATGTGCGCCAAAAATTCCGGCGCGGAGGTGCCAAAACGTGCGAATCGCAGTGCAAGTGCGAAAATTGCAGGGAAACCAGCGCACATCGATTCATGGAAGTCCGTGCACGAGAAAAACATTGGATGTGCGCTGAAAAAGTGTGCGGCGCACGCCGGCACACAGGTCATCCAACGGTGTGCGCCACGGCCACAGCGAAATCGCACATAGCGCGGCGCACATAACAAAAGTAGGCGAACACGGGCGTAACACTCGGAATGGGGAACAACGCGTGAAAATATGGCCGTCACGGGGGAAGTACAGGAGGCAAGTGCGCGGAACGCGCACACGCTCGCCCACAACTCGTATTCATGGAACCAAATAGGGCAAACCAGCGCACGGGCAAAGAGGCGCACAGGGCCAAACAAGTCCGCCACAAGAAAGCAGGCGGTAGCGTCCCTGCGCCTGAAATAAATGTGTGCCAAAATGTGCGCTAACAAAAAGCACCTATATACAGCTATGATGAATGTGGCCCTCTAGAACAAATGAGGTGCAAAGGGGTACCGACAAACACGGACACCGGCTGTGTGAAAGATAGCGTGTGTGTGTATTTCAGGGTGCGCGGGAAGTTCCACACGCGATTGGCCTGGGTACATGTATTTCGGGGTGCGCGGGAAGTTCCACACACGATTGTCCTTGGTACGTGTAATTCGGGGTGCGTGTGAAGTTTCACACGCGATTTCAGCAGGGTACGTGTATTCCAAGGTGCGCTGGAAGTTTCACACGCAAATTTGCAGGGTACGTGTATTTTGGGGTGCGCGTGAAGTTCCACACGCGATTTCAGCAGGGTACATGCACTCTGGGTTCGCGGGAAGTTCCACATGTGAATCCAGCAGCCTACGTGTATTTCGGGGGTGCCGGGGAGTACTACACGTGAATTGGCCGTGTGGGTCCTCCCAGGTGTTCCCTCTACACCCTCCACGGCCCCTGCAGGCGGCCCACACCACAGGGGACTACCCTGCACCCCTGAACATGTCCCGCAGGCTGCCCATCCACCATGGCCATGCCCCCCAGCCAACCCACATGTCACCTTGCACTACTGCCCACCAACGCATGTCTCCCAGCACCCCCACCCCCCAGCATCCAGGGGCACCCTCCACCAGGCAAACACTCATGTCTCCCACCCCCCACCCCCAAGCAGTCAGGGGCACCCTCCACCAGGCCCCCACTCAGGTCTCCCTGCACCCCCACCCCCAGCACTCTGGGGCACCCTCCACCAGGCCCCCACTCATGTCCAACTCATGTCTCTCAGCACCCCCACCCCCCAGCAGTCAGGGGCACCCTCCACCAGGCCCCCACTCATGTCCAACTCATGTCCCCCTGCACCCCCACCCCACAGCACTGTGGGGCACCCTCCACCAGGCCCCCACTCATGTCTCCCACCCCCCACCCCCTAGCAGTCAGGGGCACCCTCCACCAGGACCCCACTCATGTCTCCCAGCACCCCCACCCCCCAGCATCCAGGGGCACCCTCCACCAGGCCCCCACTCATGTCCAACTCATGTCTCCCTGCACCTCCACCCCCCAGCAGTCAGGGGCACCCTCCACCAGGCCCCCACTCATGTCTCCCAGCACCCCCAACCCCCAGCAGTGCGATTGGCCTGGGTACGTGTATTTCAGGGGTACGCGGGTAGTCTTACACGCGATTTCAGCAGGGTATGTGTATTACGGGTCAGCGTGAACTTCCACATGTGATATCAGCAGGGTACGTGTATTACGGATCCGCGTGAACTTCCACACGCGATATCAGCAGGGTATGTGTATTACGGGTCTGCGTGAACTTCCACACGAGATATCAGCAGGGTACGTGTATTATGGGTCCGTGTGAACTTCCACATGCGATATCAGCAGGGTACATGGATTACGGGTCCGCATGAACTTCCAGACGCGATATCAACAGGGTACGTGTATTACGGGGTTCGCATGAACTTCCACACGCGACTGGGACTGGGGGAGCGGGGTACGTGTATTTCAGGGGCCTGGGGGAGCAGGGTACCACTCACCGTCTGTCTTGCGTGTAGAAGAACGCGTAGCCAACACCCACCCGCTGTGAAGTAATAGAGTGTGAACCCCAACGCCTGCAGAACACACGCACCGCACCCCACGAAAAGCACGTACAGAGCAATGGAAATCCACGTGGGATCTTCAAGCCCTGCCAGGGCAACGCCCATGCGCGATACGTCACAGACGCGCTTACGCGCTATGGGCCTTTGGTCCAATGGAATCGCGTATACGTGCTGAAGTGCTTACGCGCTAAGGGCCTTTCCTCGAATTACACACTGATGTGCAGAATTTTCACGTGCCAAATCACTCTGTATCAAGCTGGCCACGCATAAGCACACGGAAGACCACGCTCCTGCCCAAAAGGCCGAATTACTGCCCCCCAGAGCCCCGAGCAGCCTCCCACAAGCCATCTGCTGCTGCCTGCCTGCCTGCCTGCTGCCACGTGCCCTGCCATTTGGTGCCTGCACATCAGCCATCTGCAGGGGTCCAGTTGCTGTGTCCACCCCAGCTGGAACAGAAGACTCCCGACTGGGATACCATCGCTCCACAGCCCAGCCCCAGGACCCAGTTGCCCACCCACACCTGCCTCGGGGGTCGCCATGTCGGGGCAAACACCATCCGAGACCACTGGCGACCCCCAGTCAGAAGGGCAGAGGGCCACCAGCTTCAGTCAGAGGGAAGTTGGTGTCCTGGTGGAGCTTGTCCTGGGGCATTATGATGCCCTCTTCGGATCATCACGCGCCGACAAGGAAGGACGGGACAGGATCTGGATGGACATCGTGACTGCCATCAACGCGGAGGGGGTACAGTCTGACTATTCCATCAAGTCAAGAAGCGCTGGGAGGACTTCAGGTCCAGGACCCTCAACAAGGCCCGGCGCCTCTTGACAGCAGCGGATGCTAAGGGGCGCCAGGGCCACTTGACGGAAGATCAGATAAGGGTCCTGGAACGCATATCCCCAGCACTCCACGTCCAGGTCCTTGAGAGGCAGACCCGTCTGGAGTCGAGCGGTAAGTGGCCATGCATTGCTGTGTGAGACAGGGCATGTTGCAGTGTGCTGGTTGTCTGATACTTGCCTGTATGTGTGACATAGGCCATGTACGCGTGTGTGTGTGTGTGCAGGGACATCATGGTCATGCATGTGAGACCAGTAATGTGTGAAGCACAATGTTGGTGTATGTGTTTAAATGCAACATGGGGAGCTCTATGCGGAATGGACACATGAGAGCATGCCAGTCTCTGTTCCTGGACATGGGTGGGGGGTGAGGGATGGGTGATGATGCCATGTACATGTATGGTGTCCATGTCTGTGTGTCTGACCTGCGTGTCTGTGACTTGTGAATGCCATGGATGCATGACACATGTCTGTGACAATGTTCAGAATCACTGATGCAGCCTAGTTATCCTTGCATCCACTGTGTCTGGGGTGTATGAGTCCAGATGGATGAAAGTACGGTGAAGTGTGTGCATGTGATAGGCATGACCCATGATGCATGTGAGTTCAAAAACAACATTGTATGTTTCAAAAGTCCCTTGGACATGTTTGCTAATGTCCATAGCATGCGCCATGCCTGTTACTGCATGTGTTTTGCCTGCACTGACCCATGTGTTGTGGAGGGACATGATGGAAGTGATCTTTGACAGTGCCACTCATCTGCTATTGCTTCCTCTCTAGGGGACCATTTTACAGTACCCTGATGCTTGTGTTCTATGTCTCCCTCTACACAGCGCAAAGTGAAGAAGAGGGCGGAGACGACGCTGTGGAGCAAAGCGGTGGGGATGCCCCCATGGCTGCAGCGGAAGGGGTGGGTGAGCCCCCACAGGGGCTTGCAACAGCGGAAGACGGGGTGGAGCCATCCAGGTTGGTGGTTTCCACAGAGGAGGAGGAGGCCGCTACTGAGCCACACATGGGGCCTGGTGGGGGCATCCCTGCTGGTGCAAGTGGTGCAGTCCAGGGGCAGGGGCAGGAGGCAGCACAGGTCGCCGTGGAGGTGCCTGTGCATGTGACTGTCCCTGACACTGTGACTGCACCACCATGCACCAGCAGGGATGCCCCATCCCAGGCCCGTCCGCAGGTAGGGGGGATGTCCATGTCATCTGACTCCCCTCCACCTGCGGACAAGGGGACCCCTGGCCGTATGGAGAAGGTCCTGATTGGTGTCGCATTGCGCACGGGTGTCATTCGCGATGAGGTGCGTCCTTCCTGGGGTGAGCACGCACATCATCACGAACGAGGCCCAGTTGGGAGCGGCCATGGTCGGGGGTTTCATACATGTGTCGGGCACTCTGGCGACCCTCTCCTCCTCTGTGGAGGCTATGCGCCAGTCATTCTCCATGCCGTCTTCCGGCCCAGATGCCACCAGGGCCCCCTGTGGACCTGCCCCGACCAATGCAGCCAACTCGGTGGGGATCCCATCCCTGCCACAGTCGGGAGTCGGAGGTCCAGCAGGGTTGGACACACCAGCAACTGGATCCCAGCAGATGGAGGATGTGACGGCATCATCGGGCAGGGCACGACGGCGTCGGTGGATTCCATCAGCCTGGATGCCGTTGTGCTGGCACAGGCAGTTGCGTCGGAGGCAGCGGCAGGCTCGACGTGGGAGGCATCATGGCTCGGGGCCATCAACATCAGGGGGGCAGGCATCGGTCGGAGGGCAGGAGAACCCTGGAATGGGAGTGTCTTCCGTGTGGCAGCGGTTGGGCCAGCAGATAGGTGCGGAGCGGCAGCGGGCAGAGGAGGAACGGCTCACAATGGTCAGGGCGGAGAACTCCATGCGGAGGGCGCTGAGGTGGGCTGAGTGCCTCGAGGGTATTCGCAGGGAGTTGGAGCTAGACACTGCATTATCCCTGCGAGACCTCGGGGCCAGGGAACATGCCCGCCTCCAAGCCATTGAACTGGAGTTTGATGATGCCCTGGCCCATGACAACAACCAGTGAGCCATTGGACTAGCCCGCTGCCCTTGTAAATAGTTATGTAGTTAGTGCTAGGTTTCCTCTGCTTTTTTATTTTTTTTGGACCTTTTGGACAATGGACCACATTTTTGTATATAGTTTTTTTATTAGGTAGTATTATTAGATAGGTTTCATTTCTTCAGTTGGGATCATGGACCCTGGATTGTTTATCTGTATATAGTTGACTGTTGGATTTTATTTTTTTATTTGGAATTTACCCATGGAGCAATGGTTTTCGGTTTTGTTTTTCCATTGGATTTACGTTTTTGAACTGTGACTTTGGACACCTTTCCTTTGGATTATGATTTGTGGTTTTTCATTATTTTACAGACATGCTGCTTTTGGTTTTTGATTCCCATTGTCGTTTGTTTATTTTTGATTCCATTTATGTTGCTTTTAATACATTTTTTTCATCAAACTTCAATGTGTAGTATCATCTCATTGGTTTCATGCATATCATGATATGGGTTTTGACATTCGCTGACACCCATTGTGTGTATGTGAGGGACATGTGTTCATTTACATACTTGCCATTGGGGTTGTATCATGTAATTGGCATTTCTAAGTGGGTGGATGCAATACTTGGGTGGGTGTTTGGCATGTGGAGGCTGTCCATAAGGGCCAGGGATCTAGATTGTGATGACGTGACGGGGACATGAGTGGGGGCCTGGTTGAGGGTGCCCCTGACTGCTGGGGGGTGGGGGTGCAGGGGGACATGAGTTGGACATGAGTGGGGGCCTGGTGGAGGGTGCCCCTGGATGGTGGGGGGTGGGGGTGCTGGGAGACATGAGTGGGGGCCTGGTGGAGGGTGCCCCTGACTGCTGGGGGGTGGGGGTGCAGGGGGACATGAGTTGGACATGAGTGGGGGCCTGGTGGAGGGTGCCCCTGGATGCTGGGGGGTAGGGGTAATGGGAGACATGAGTGGGGGCCTGGTGGAGGGTGCCCCTGACTGCTGGGGGGTGGGGGTGCAGGGGGACATGAGTTGGACATGAGTGGGGGCCTGGTGGAGGGTGCCCCTGGATGCTGGGGGTGGGGTTGCCTGGAGACATGTGTGGGGGCCTTGTGGAGGGTGCCCCTGGATGCTGGGGGGTGGGTGTGCTGAGAGACATGAGTGGGGGCCTGGTGGAGGGTGCCCTGCACTACTGGGGGTGCTGGGAGACATGAGTGGGGGCCTGCTGGCTGGTGCCCCGCAATGCTGGGGGTGCAGGGGGACATGAATGGGGGCCTGCTGGCAGGTGCCCCGCAATGCTGGGGGGTGGGGGTGCAGGGGGACATGTGTGGGATCCTGGTGGAGGGTGCCCCTGACTGCTGGGGGGTGGCGGTGCTGAGAGACATGTGTGGGGGCCTGGTGGAGGGTGCCCTGCACTGCTGGGGGGTGAGGGTGCAGGGAGACATGTGTGGGGGCCTGGTGGAGGGTGCCCTGCACTGCTGGGGGGTGTGGGTGCAGGGGGACATGAGTTGGACATGAGTGGGGGCCTACTGGCCGGTGCCCCACAGTGCTGGGGGGTGGGGGTGCTGGGAGACATGAGTGGGGGCCTGGTGGAGGGTGTCCTGCACTGCTGGGGGGTGGGGGTGCAGGGAGATATGTGTGGGGGCCTGGTTGAGGGTGCCCCTGACTGCTGGGGTGTGGGGGTGCAGGGGGACATGAGTTGGACATGAGTGGGGGCCTGCTGGCAGGTGCCCCACAGTGCTGGGGGGTGGGGGTGCTGGTAGACATGCGTTGTTGATCAGTAGTGCAAGGTGACATGTGGCTTGGTTGGGGGGCATGCCCATGGTGGAGGCGCTGCCTTCGGGACATGAGCAGCGGTGCAAGGTAGTCCCCTGTGGTGTGGGCTGCCTGCAGGGGCCATGGAGGGTATAGAGGGAACACCTGGGAGGACCCACACGGCCAATTCATGTGTAGTACTCCCCGGAACCCCTGAAATACACGTACCCTGCTGAAATCGCGTGTGAGACTTCCCGCGCACCCCGAAATACACGTACCAGGATATTCGCGTGTGGAACTTCCCACGCACCCCTGAAATACACGTACCCTGTTGAATTTGCGTGTGAAACTTCCCGCGCACCCCGAAATACACGTACCCTGCAGGAATTGCATGTGAAACTTCACGCGCACCCCGAAATACAAGTACCCAAGACAATCGCGTGTGGAACTTCCCGCGCACCCCTGAAATACACGTGCCATGATGGAATCGCGTGTGAAACTTCATGCGCACCCCTGGAATACACGTACCCAGGACAATCGCGTGTGGAACTTCCCGCGCACCCCTGAAATACACGTACCCTGCTGAATTTGCGTGTGAAACTTCACGCGCCCCCCAGAAATACACGTACCCAGGAGAATCGCGTGTGGTACTTCCCACGCACCCCTGTAATACACGTGCCCTGATGGAATCGCGTATGAAACTTCACGCACACCCCTGGAATACACGTACCCAGGACAATCGCGTGTGGAACTTCCCGCGCACCCCTGAAATACACGTACCCTGCTGAATTCGCGTGTGAAACTTCCCGTGCGCCCCGAAATACATGTACCCTGCAGGATTCGCGTGTGAAACTTCACACGCCCCCAGAAATACACGTACCCAGGACAATCGCGTGTGGAACTTCCCGCGCACCCCTGAAATACACGTGTCGTGATGGAATCGCGTGTGAAACTTCACGCGCACCCCTGAAATACACGTACCCAGGACAATCGCGTGTGAAACTTCCCGCGAACCCCTGAAATACACGTTCCCTGCTTGGCATTTGCTGTTTGGCAGCCCTGTGAACTGGTCCAGGGTTAGCGCAGACATTTGCGATGAATTGGGGATTTCGATGGCTTTTCCTTGCGCGAGGGTGTTCTTGGGGGCGTAACTGGCGCTGCTGCAGGGTCGCTGCGCCACTCTGCGCCACGGCTGGTTTTGGAGGCTAAAATCAATTAATACGCTGTGCGATGAAGTGGATTTTATCGCACGCGGCTGGCAGAGTGTATCGCACGGGGACACTGTGCGCCAGCCGCGTGCGCCACTTTTGTGCGAAATTCTATGAATTACCCTGTAAATCTGCGCCATTTCTCAGGTGAAAACAGGCATATCCAACTTTGAAGATGCCATAGACCGCACATTGGAAAGTATTTGTGTTTACCATGATCACAACAGGCAAATTGAGTGAAGTGGAACACTGCAAACTTAGCTCCTAGGTAAAGGGCAGATAATAACCCACTATTGTTCAAAATGCCACAATACCTCTGAGCTACGTAACAATCAGGCTGCCATCTCTACCATTTAGATCTTTTTTTAGAGAGGGCAAACACCTCAAAGGGTACTCATACACAGGAACCCTTCATTCACTGTGCACACGAGCTCTTTGAGCACACAAAACAGGGCAAGCCAAAAACAAGCCAAAAACAAACAGTGTAGCATATAGAGTATGTGCCTGGGTGGTATCTTTGTGGTATCTCAGTGGCATTGATACATTTCTTAAACCTCTGATCATGACGACGGGCACTTACCTTAGAGACACCATGAACACCATCCACATTTTTCAAAATGTGAGCTTTGACCCTACGATGGACATAACATCTCATTATACCAGTATTCCCCAGCTAGAGGCTCTGGACTGCATACGGGAATATCTTACAGAACTAAATCCATCAAGGGTACCCACTAACTTCATCTTGGAGCTGATGGAACTTGCACTCTGCAAGAATTATTTTGAGTTCAATGGCACTTTCTTTCTTCAAATAAAAGGAACAGCAGTGGAAGCAGCTTTTGCTCCCAGTCTGGCCATTTTATTTATGGCCAGACTTGAGTCAGAACATATTTTGTTCAATACGAATCCTTTCTTCAAATGTATAACCAACTGGAAGCGATATATCGATGATATCATTTTTTTTGTGGAAAGGATTCGAACTTGAACTTCAAACATTTCTAACCTGGCTCAATCGGGTGGACAGGAACATCCAAAATGCTCCTTACATCTCAAAGAGAGTGCAAGAAAGACTTTATTGTTCTACACCAGCGATCATCCTCGTCACCTCAGGGACAATCTCCCTTACGGACAGTACTTGCGGATAAGGCACAACTTTACTGACATACAGGACTTTCAGAAGAAAGTGGATGAATTAGACATCAGACTAAAAGAAAGGGGGTATCCCAAGAAGCTCATTAACCGGTCTCGCAAACGTGCATGTTTCACAGACTGGGATGTTCTATTAACCACAAGAACCATGACAACAGAAAACACCAGGATGACCTGTGTACATACTCATGGTCCGAACACTTTTCAGTTGAAGAAAATCATTTCTAAACACTGGGACATTGTTAAACTAGACTTACTTGAGGAACCTCTTCCACGTTTTGCTCTCAAGAGAGCATCTAACATGCGGGAGAAGTTAGTACGCTCTCATTTTCTTAAACAACCCCCAAAAACTGGCCTTTGGGATCTGCGTTCTACAAAAGGCCCCTACCCTTGTGGCTCATGCACAGCATGTGCCTTCACTGGCAAGATTAAAGAATTTCAGATTGGAGACCGGACATGGATCCTACCATACCTTACCAACTGCAAAACCAAACAAGTGGTCTACTGTATTGAGTGCCCTTGCGAGCTAATATACCTGGGACAGACAAGCAAAGCAATACACATTAGGATATATGAACAGCGCTCACGCATTAGGTGCAAAACCATCTCAGCTCCTCTTGTGAAACATTACATAGCACTGAAGCACTCGCCAAATGATTTGATGTGGTGGGTATTGGATGTAATAAAGAACTCCACGAATGTTGCCAGAAGCCTACTTGAAAAAGAAGTGCGCTGGATCTTCCGGATGGAGACTCGTACACTAGGTCTAAATGAAGAATTTACCCCTCCTTTATAAGACCTACTTGGGTTAATTATCCATTGACTCATCTTCATGAAACACTGCACATATGGAGTTCCATTGGCAAATTCCACACGGGCCTTAGTACCTTTGTATGTAGGCACGATTGCATTTTTTGCATTTGTGCATTTCTGCAGTTTGGCAGCTTTACACATAAGAGTTCCCCATATGGACCATTATTTAACTTCTTGCATACCTCTCCTAGAGGCTTTCGCAGCTTTTATACCTGTTAAGACAGTGAGCTTTGCAATTTCGCCACTGAGCCTTTCGGGCATACCTTTGCATGGTCATATTAGATTTGGTTCCCATTCATTCAATTTTTTGAACCATTTCTACAACATGCTCACCAATCATCTTTATGCAGTCACGTGTCGTTTTTCGTCACTAATTTTGTGTCACACAGCACTTTTCAGAACACGCCCTCACAAGCACACGCAGTTCCACGATGCGCTTGAATCCATTTTCCTCTTGAGTAGAGGAGAACATTACACAAGCGTTTCTTCTCATGAAGACGCCAGTGTTTCCATTTACCAACGATATGCATTGTCGGCGGTCAGCGCCGCTGCCGCGGCAATCCAACAGAGTGCTCGCCTCAACCCACCAATCATATTGGAACGTGCACACTGACTGATAGGAGGGTGTGACTTTTACCATCCTATCAGCAGGTGCCACGTCACTAAAAAGGAAATACATTGGAGGATTCGGCCGCCTGGTAGGCCTCCCTTACAGCACAGCTTCATTCAAGCTGCACCGCTAGATCTCACAGGCTGCCTTCTTGGCGCTGCGGGTAAGCATTGCATATAGTTTCTTCTTCTATGCACCAGCAGTGGGTGAAATAGGCAATGCTCACCGCATGATTCATGCTACCGAACGGCAATTAAACTCTATCGGGAATCATAAAACTATAAACAACTTCCCTAGTTATGACCGTTGTCCAGTTTTTAATGAATACATGACAGAATAGTGCTATTCAACATTCGGCTTTGTCATTTTAGGTCTACAGGGGACCCTTACTGCATGTTGGATGTCCATACTGCACATCTAGCGATCAGTTACCACATTGCTTACCTAGATTCTTCGTTAACCAATGTAAATAACTCATGTTTATCTTTCCTTTATCTGCTAGCCGAAATTTAATTTAAAACACATGACTTCGGTGGCATTTACAGCAACTATTTTTTCTGCATTTCAACAGAATTAATTATAGACATTTTTGTCTAATTAGATCACAGACTGTTGCATAATCCAGTCCAATTTTCGAGTTGTTTCACTTCCAACAACAAGATATCACCAGGCTCTTTAACTTCCAGGTAGGACACTGTCCCTTTATACTAATTCTTTTACCTTTCCATTATTCAAATTCAGGTGATCACAATGTAATGGCATCATTCATTCACCCAGATAGGGAGCAGCTGTTTGCTGTCCTAGACCCTTTGAATTTGACGTGTTACGCTCGCCCGCGATGACGTGGACCTGTGTAGAGTAATTTTTGTCAAGGAATACCCCCAGTATCATTGGGTAAGGCTTGTTCTTGACCTTTATTCCTAATAAAGGAGTCTTTTAATACTTTAATGCTAAATTAAGCCATATGTTCCCTTGCCCTTAGGCCTTACCTCAACTCATTGAGAGATGTAGATGAAAAAAATAGAAAAATAGTAGAAAAACATATATATTTTTTTATTTCAAAAACACTTTGAAGGCCGACAGGTGGCCCGCCGAAATGTAAATTGGGTTCTTGATAGTTGGAACTTTTTCTTTACGTTCCCTGAACTTAGTACATCTTGGACCTTTTCCAACATTGGTTTGTATATTTGTTACTGTAGAATTTTACATAGGCAGACCTGTTATTTGACATTTATTGTTTGTTCTTTCAATATTCATGTACTGGCAGACCTGTTAAAATTGACATTTACTGTTTGCTTTGTTTGTTTTTCTCATGTATTGTGGCACACTCATTTATTTTGGCAATGTATTTTCTTTGTTGTTCCAGACTTGCAAACTGATTTTACAGTTGCAACACACGCATTATTTATCACTGTGCATTCTATTTGTTTTCTGTTTTGAAGTTGGTTTTGTCGATTATTTATTCACTGTTAAAATTGTTTTGTTAACATCATATTTAATGACAGTCACGGCGTCCAGCAATAGGGATTAGACCCTTTATATATTGAATGCAGTTTGTTTTTTTTGGACACATTAGGCGAATAGCTTTTTGGCAACATCAATAGTTCTGTGACCTAACGTATAGGGTGACGCCCCTATCTTTTCATCATTTCATCTTTTTGCTGAACCTGCATTTGCAGAATTTGACTTCATGCCTTGATAACGACCGTTGAGGGTCGAAACACGTGTCGGCTGATTCCCAAGACTCTTTTAATTTCTGCAACAATGATAAAGACCCTGTTCAAACTTCACTATTCAACTATTTTGAGTTTGTTATCAAGACTTTGACTCAACTCGCAAGATTTGATGTTTCAGTAGGTTTTCTCATGTCCATAGCTACAACAATTTACGAACAGCACTAATTTTTCAGGACCAGCGCGTCAGATGCACCTTCAATACTGATACTCTTCTTTATTATCCTGGTACCTTCTAGGGGGCCCTGTGGAAGTGTGGACGCTGCAGATCCAGCTTTTATCTGAGTGGTTATGCATAGCGCACGGTCCTATCACGACCCCTAGCTACTTTTGTCATATCCTTTTACAAGAATGGCATTTGTGGTTACCTCAATAAGATGAAAACGTTCTGCCTCAAATGGGCTGCCCAGCCCAACTTATAACTAAGCCCTGCCCATGTGGTCCTCTTTCCCCCGTCCGACCTGTACGCTGACGTGAATTCACCCTCCCCCCCACACATCTTCCTGAGCACCTTTATCTTAGGCTTCCCTCTGGATTACCATGTGTATCGTTAACATTGAGCAAATGCCACTTTTCATTTCTGAAATGCCTCCCAGGTGCAATGTACAAAGGGAGAGATACACACTTATTTTGGGAGCAAGCGGCACCCCTTTCTCTGTCAAATGTTTTAATATTTTACTCTGTGTATTAAAACCAAGCCAACCAAAGGCACATCTGCGACACTTTGTGCCTAACTTGTTTCCTATTTGGTTCTAATCTGTTCAGTGATTTGTGTGTTATGGGTGTACAATGGAAGCACTTTATTTTCTGTATATAAAAATAAATGGGTGTAGGCTGAAAAGAGCCTTTTTGTTTTCTTGAACCGTGTAGCATATTTTCATGAACAATGTCCAGTTGGCAGGGACCTGTGCTGCACAATTTAAATGGTCAATTTCATCCCAACCAGTCCAGTGAGTCAAACGTTATTAGCAGTAACATTTTAGGAAAAGTGAAATCAAATAGGTTGTATCTAAACCATATTCTTCTCTTAGAATGTCCTTTTCCTGATGTTCGGCTGAAATTGTGCTTGGGCAAACGACACATTACACCCAATTGTTCTTGGACTACAAATCAACTGATGTAACAGCCATCCTATCCTTCTATCCAAATCCTGAGGCTACATGCATCAGTATATATGGTTTATGTTGTTTATATTCATTTGATTCAAAGAGTAACGTCGACATTTTGGTTTTATGTGAAAATTGGGAATTTGTGATTATTTATTTGTAACTAAAGTTGGGCTTTATTAACGGAATTGTTCAGATAGCCAAACTGAAGTTTAAAAAAATATATATATATATATATATATATTCAGTTAAAAAAACTTGATATATCAGTAAAGGAAAAAAGAGTGAGCCAGACATGTGCAGTGATGTCATCAATGACATTTGTGATGTCATCTTTGATGTCCTGGGTTTTAGTCTTAGCAGTGCACCGTAGTGGCGCGAGTTATGGTTGCTTAGCTTACCATAACTGGCGAATTTCAGGGGTTTTTTGGTTTTACTTGGAACCATAACGTCCCTTTAACAAAGTTTTTTTACTGAATTTCATAGGTTTTTAGTAGCGCAACTTAACCATAACGTCTGTTTAACAAAGTTTTTTTACTGAATTTCATAGGTTTTTTAACAATAATATTCCTGACTTTATGTACATGTAACATAGAACATACTGAAACCCCGCTACTGAATTTGATCTCCGCGAACTTTTCCTATGTCCGCGGACAGGCGCGGACAACAGCAGCACTACTCAAAAAGTCTGGGGGTATCTTAAATTGTTATATCATAACATATGAACACTGCACAAGTTCACAAACCAGCACACATACACATTATATGTAGTCATAAATAAGAAGTGTAACCCATATCTGTAACACATCAACTATCCATTTAAATACAATATGTTCTAAAATGGAATATACCAAAAGAAGAAAGATAGGCTTCCAACATGATTACCTCACAGAAACTGCACAACTAGGAACAACAGCAGAGCTACAAACCAGTAAGAGCACACCTTACCAGAAGCTAGTAAGTGTACTTCATTTTACTCATATATTTCTAAAATGTCTGTAATAGATACAAAAAAAGTGCTATATTTTAATTTTTCTCACAGAAATGTCTAGTACTCTGGAGTGGCTAGAGGAGAATTTCCCACGTGAGGAAATGTCTGAAGATAGTGAACCTAATGGTAGACACTTTTCTATATAAACCAATTAATAAATATTATTGTATATACATTTAACATACACAAGTCTTTTTGTACAGACCATACAAACATTGAAAATAGTACACAAAAAGAAATGTTGGCTAAGACTCTCCAGCACATGGAGGAAAAAAATGACATACTCATGGCAAATTTCAACAATTTGAAAAACTTTGTGGAGGATCACTTGAAAGAAAAAACTAGATACCATTGCCCCACATATACCTGTCCCCCCTCACCATATCCCAGTCAATTATCCCCAAACCCTCTCCATGAACAGAAACATTTTGATGAGACTTCCATCCCTTCTTCACCTCATATGAATCCTCTTGAAACCTCCAATTCTCCTGTGTTTGTCTCAGTTCCTGCTGCACCTTATCTGTCATAAATTTAACATCCATGTATAATAAAGTAAAATTATTATATTGTGTCCTAATTCATTTTTTAAAGTTTTTTTTTTAAAGCAGTTGAGGTGTCCGCGGACAGTGGAGGTGTCTGGAAAGTTCGTAAGCAAACGAAAATGGGGGAGTCCTAAGGACACTATACCTGTCTGTACTGTTCGCAGGCAAGTTGTAACTGTTCTAAGAACAGAAGAGGTGTCCGCGATGTCCGTAATTAATCAAAATGGAGGTGTCCTAAGGACACTATACATGTCCGTACTGTTCGCTTGCAAGTTGAAACTGTTCTAAAAACAAAATAGATGTCCGGGATGTTCCGCAATTAACCAAAATGGAGATGTTCTAAGAACATTATGCCTGTCAATAATGCTCGCAAGCAAGTCCAATCTGTTCTAAGAAAACATTTGGTGTCCGGATGTCCGCAATCAAACTAAAATGACGGTATCCTAAGGACACTATACCTGTCCGTACTGTTCGTAAGCAAGTTGAAACTGTTCTAAGAACACAAGAGGTGTCCGGGATGTCCGCAATTAACCAAAATGGAGGTGTTCTGAGGACACTATACCTGTCTGTGATGTTCACAAGCAAGTTGAAACTGTTCTAAGAACACAACTGGTGTTCGCGATATCCGTAATTAATCAAAATGGAGGTGTCCTAAGTACACTATACCTGTCGGTACTGTTCGCTGGCAAGTAGAAACTGTTCTAAGAACACAGGAGATGTCCGGGATATCCGCAATTAATCAAAAGGGAGGTGTCCTAAGGACACTCCACCTGTCCGTACTGTTCGTGGGCTAGTTGAAACTGTTCTGAGTTCACACTCGGTGTCCGGGATGTCCAATTAACCAAAATGTAGATGTTCTAAGAACAGTATTCCTGTCCGTACTACTGCCTAAAGAACATCTATGCACGTGCGCACAACAACCGTAAGTTCTATGAACATTGCGCCTGTCCGTTACTGTTTGCGTCACTTGTGTCGCACTTTTAATTAATTTCAGGACCCGAACATTGTCTGTAGAACACCCGCGCGCATGCGCACAACCGTTCCTGTGCAGCTGATGTCCTGCAAACACCTCTTCCGTTCGCGGACATGTTCACGGTGCCATCATGTGACCGCACCCACACTGAACGTGTGTCCTGTATTGCGGACACTGTCCGGGTCACCCAACATTTTAAAAGTACCTTTTTCGGGCAATCCACAGTATTTTACCACCACACCCACCAAGGGCCTGAAGAGGGGAACAGGCGTGAGGATGCAGAGGAGGATGAAGAGGATGAAGAGGATGAGGTCGTGGAAGTCCCTACTACCAGCACTCGCCGTGAGTCTTGGGTGTGGCGGTTATTTACCATTCATAGTAACGTACCCAGGGCGCGTGCGAACCTAGTCACCTGCAAAAAGTGCAAAATTGTTTTACTGAGTCGCGGGAGGCCTGGTTCGTACACCTTTGGTACGACTACTATGAAGCGTCACCTAAAGTCATTCCACGGTAGGGCCATTCTTAAGGTTGTACCTTGCAAGGTTGTACCTTGCAGCGTAGTAGGTTGAGTTCCTCTACTTCATCATCTGTGTCTGCTCCTCTTACCACAAGAGACACTCCTGTGGGAGGCTGATGACCCTTACCTTTCGAGGGTCACAGTTTTGTGTATGTACTGCGACGCCGTACTCTGCAGGGGAGAGAGACTTCGAAGTGCTTTTGAGACTATGGTCTCAGAGCACGAGAAGACTTGCTCCCTACCTAAATAAGGCCCCCCTACATCTTCCTCTCTCCACCCGCCCTTTCTTATCCCTGTGGTTGGGGTCCCCTCCTTACCCACCTTTCCCCTCCTCTCCTAGTGTGTTGTGTGTAAAAAACTAAAAAAAGTACAAAACAACAAAAAATAAAAATAAGGCTCTTTTCAGAACCGCCTTTCACAGTCAAAAAATTGAAGTGGGAAATAAACTGAGCAGGCTACTGTTTTTTTTAAAAGTCCGTGGACAGTTCGCGAACATAAAAAAAAAATGGAGTATTGCCCTATCAAAATTATTGCACTTTTATTTGGGAGGAAGTGGTGGCTCTGAAAAGAGCCTTTTGTGGTATTTTTTGTATTTAAAAAACTTTAAAAAATCAACACCTACTGCAAAAAAGCTGGCTGTAATTTCACAAAAGGACGCAATGCTTCTTGTACATTTCTCAGAAAAATCTGATTACCAGCATAAGTAAGATGGACTCCATCTCTACCAAAAATGTTTGTGCTACGAAACATAATATTTTCATTGTGAAAAGAGGACATGCCAACATCTCTTAGAAAGGCACAAACATCCTTATTGACATTACACCTCGCTTTCTCCATTTGTGGACCAAATGAAGAAGAACAAAGCCACATTTGTCTTTGTGCAATACGAGAAAAAATCACTTGGGAATTTGGAGACATATCCATCACCTTCCCAAGTCCTTCTTTCATCACAAATTGCAAAGAAATTCCTGACACATGTCCCAAACTGATCCCTCCACAATGAATTATAATTATGTTTGGATGATGCTCTGTCTGCACACTAGCACAGAGAGGTAGCAAGTCTAGCCACTTCATTCCGCGTACTCCATGCCAGTGCACTTCCATATGAGGGAATCCAAGATCCGCAGCTACTCCACAGGGTTGTGCATGCACCTCCAACCAATGTATCCATGAGTCTCCCAAAATCCAGACAATCTGTTTTGTGAAACACACAGCCATAGCTAACTGTTCTTCTCTCAGGAAAGAGACCTTCTGGCAAACTGTCTTCTTACACAACACACCCACCAAACTTTACTGACCAATCAATTCCTCTGCTCATTCTCATTTGCATGCCTCTCCACCCCAAATTCCCTGTATGTAATCCGCGGTGTCTGCGAACTTCCGTTATGTCCGCGGACATATCGTAACCTAGACAGTCCTCCAACCATTTCCACTTCACTCTCTGTGCCATTCCCTCATTGGATACAGGTAAACAGTCACACAGCCATCCACCAATCACATTCAAGACCTCTACATCTAACTGCATCAGCAGAGTTCAGCACTTCAAATGTACTCTAGATTACTCTGATTACAAGTTTCATATCATTGGAAAGCACCTACTACAAAAACTAATGCACAAGTCTCATAGATTTCTACTTGCAGCTGTATACATATCCAAATGCATGAATACACACAACAGGTATGCATTTTTTTCTGTCCAGTACAAATACAAATCTTATGAATGCATATAAACAGAGTAACTGTCACTTAATCTGTATAACCTACAAAATATATACAAAATAAACTTACTGTCATTTTTCCCATCTACTATAATCAACTGTCACTTCCAAACCTGTCTGCTATCTAACATCTTTTTTACATATACAGCTATCGAAAAAATTACACACAGTCAGTATAAGGTCAAGCACCTTCAAACACTCACAAACATAACACTAACATTGAAAAACTCCCAACTGCAATAACACCACTACCTGTACATCATATCCTTCTGATTTATTACCCACACCTTCGCAAATGCATACATTCCGTGCTTTTCTATAAACTATCTGTCATTTACCTTATAAAAATTGCAAAATAGGTATATCGTTATTTCTTCTATCTCCTAGCATCCAATAACAGAGTCTTAAAAAATCAAGCATATTTCATACACTTTATATTCTATTTATCTGCATAGCATGTTCAACTAACATAATGTAAATAAAATATGAAGGCTGCACATAGTCAAAGGAAACTACATACTATATACACACAAAATTACAAACTTCTTTCCTTTACAATTACAGTGAAGAACACACTCTTGAAAAGCAGCAGAATCCGAAGTACAAACAACAACTCAGAAGAAACCTAATCTTTTCACAAAAAAAATAAGTACAATACTCAATACTGCAATAATATACGTATTGTTACTCAAACACACTGTGGTTAATTCATGGTATTTGTGCACCAAAAAATAAGATAAGAGCACCATTCTGTCCACAAATACCCATTTGTTAAACAGGAATTTGCAGACAGAATTCTGCACAAATCCCCATTTTTTTGGTGCACAAATGACATAACTCAGCCACTAAAATTGTATTATTGTAGAACAAAGTACTGTTCTGAACCCCAGTATGGTAACACACAAAAAGAAGAATAGCCTCCACACACCATTTCACACATCTCTACCATCATACTCAGACACTCACACACACAGCACATAAGCATTGCAGAACAACCCAACCCATACCTTTTTTATTTTTTTCAACAGACCCCAAAGAATGCCTACCAAAAAGCAAGTCCATAGAAAACAACGTAGAAGCAGAGCAAATGAAAAAAGAAGTATCCAAAATAAGCATCCATCTCTAGCAGAATTTGTACAAAAAGTTCAAACTAAACAGCTAATACAGTCATTTAGCGAAACAAAACAAGCTTCCAGTACAGAAACGTTGCCTCCTCTATCAAAATGTAAAAGGAAACAGAAAACGATTTTCAAGAATTCCGCTACACTACTGCTAAAACTACTCCTACAAATCTTGATATAATGGCAAGTAAAAATACCCTAAAAAATATTTTAGCAAAAATGTTTCACCACAGAGTCCTTCAAAATCTTATAAAAACAGGTGAGAAATCATACACAATCCTTAAAACCTACCATAGAAAATTAATATTAGAAGCCTTGATAGACAGTGCAAAATTATTTATTTTAGTGTTAAAAAGAATGAAACCACTAACAAAACTAATTAGTAAATTACAAAAAAGACTTCTCAATAAACGGAATGTCAACAAAAATAACTTCTTAAATATCTGTGGAGGTGAATGGAGTCACACCACAAACACAGAACCATATTTTAATGAAGAAGCATACAAACAAAAGCAAACAAATACGATTGCTATACATAGCAGTGGACGAGGTTATGAAAAAATTAATAATACCATAATGGAACAAGAAATACTGCTTACACGAATATCCTCTGAAAACTCAGAATTACCTCTCCATTTGACTGGATGAAAACATCCAGTATACAAATGGTCATGCACGTCAATGTGTAACATTCCTAAAAATATTTCAAATATTTACGCCAATTTCTCAATCAATATGTGAAAGGCACAGACAAAATCAAAATGAAACTGCTGCAAAATATGGATACCTGTCCAGTACGTAAATACACAGGGCCACAAGGACATTCATTAGCCTGCATTTCAGGACTAATTTGCAAAAGTACCTTCCCTCATATCAAAATGATATCAACTCATCATCCAAACATAAGAAATCTAGTCTATTAACTGTACTATGCCAAAAGTCCTGCATTAGCACTAGCCAATTTAAATAACAATCTTCTACAGGGTACAGCCAAAGAACTACTTGAAGAAATTGACCATATCCAGGAAAAATATTTTGGAAGTGAAAGCCACTTACAAAACACAATACCTTTACAACAAACTTGCATCAATTGTACACATGGCAAACTTCTACTACACACATACAAAAAAGAAATACTAAAATTTAAAAGAACATCTGCTGAAATACCAAACCATGTGTGTGTATGTTGCAGCAGAACTTTTTATAAAACTAACACAAAAACTATTGACATAACATACAAAATAGACGACAATGAAGATTCTAAATGGTTTGAATTAGCTCTCTATCTTATAGCAGAAAATAAATATGAAATAACTGACCCTTTAATACTTTGCAGTTACTGCACTACACAAATTGACAACAACCAAATTCCTTCACGTGCTATCACACATAATTTGGAATTATTTCCACTACCAAAATCCCTGCAACAACTCAATTTATATGAGAGCATCATAATTCAAACAGTACACCCATTTCAAGCAATAATACGTCTTCAACCAAAAACAGCAAAATTACCTCCCTCAGAATTGGTAAAAGGTATTCGTGGCAGAGTATTTTATTTACCATTAAATCTGACAGAAAATGTACACACTCTAGGAGTGCAAGGTCCAATAGAAAAATATGTAATTATCTTAGTAAATGGTGTACCAACAAAAGACAAAAGAATTTGGCAACAACTTGTCGACTTACATAAAGTTAGACAAGTCTTTCAATATTTAAAAGACAATAATGAGTACTACAAATAAATAAATATTGAAGAAAGCTTAAGTGGAACAACTGAAATAATTTAAGAGTCACGAGAAACTGGTCAATTTGAACTTCTGGATACCGATGCAGTATCCAATATTTTAGACCATTATACAATTCATACATTGCACCCTAAAGACAGCATAGATGATGCACTAGAAATGTACCAAATGTGACAAACCAAAGGATCACCAATGAACATATGGGAAAAAAGTATAGAAGCACGTGCTTTTCCTCTACTATTTCCTACTGGCAAAAGAGGAAGATACAATGACAGACCGACTCAAATAACAGCATCAGAATACCGCTCATTACGAATGTATTCTGAAGATCCCAGATTTAGAGAAAATGTGGAATACATATTCCATCTACTCTTTGAAAGAGAACTAGCAACTCTATGTTACGGAGTTGCACACATATTGAAATCAGGAACACAGTTTCAAAATATGTTGGCTGCACAAATAACACAAAAAGTGCAAGAAAAAGATGAGGTTTTACAATCAAGTATTACAAATCTGTTTGCAAACATGCGTGGTACGAAAGAATACTGGTTTCGACGTCACGGAGATGTACGTTGTATGATCAGAAACCTTGGACCACCCACTTGGTTTATTACATTAAGTTGTGCAGAATATGCATGGGAAGATTTACATGATTTCCTATGCATATCAAACAAAAACAAAACAAACATAGATATACTAACACCTGGAGAACTTTGCTCTCTAGATCCTGTTAATGTTTCAAGATATTTCCATCATCGTTTCCTTGCTATGCTACACTTTATTTGTAATAAAACTGTTCTCCACTTGGAGAAGTGCAATACTTCTTTTGGAGAAATGAATATCAAGCCAGAGGAGCACCACATATCCACATGCTTTTATGGATTAAAGATGCTCCTAAATTTGGTCAAGACAGTGATGCCACTGTATTGCAGTTGATCCAAAAATATGACACTTGTGAAATCCCTTCACAAACGACAAATAGTGACCTTCATGCACAAATTGTACAATTTCAAAGACACAAATGTGGCCAATATTGTTGTCGCAAAAACAAAAAGAAAGGGAAATACTACACCAAATGCCGGTTTGGTTTCCCTAGACCAGTTACAGAAACAGGTGAAGTAAATAACCTCATGTATTCAGTTAGACATAATGTTAAAGTTAAATCACCTAACAACATATTACATAAAAGGAAAAGAAGAATCAAAATATATCAATGATTACAATGAAATCATTTCCCACTTATGGAATGCAAACATAGATGTGCAGTACATTGCAGACAATTCCACTGCAGTTGCACGATATGTTACAGCATACCTAACAAAAGCAGAAAAAACAGAGCTTCAAGACCTCTGGAATGACGTATCATCAGACAAAACACTATCTCAGAAATTGTACAGTTTAGGAATAAAAATGCTCTCTCATAGAGAATGTGGCGCCTACGAAGCTGCAGATCGTTTAACCGTTACTGCTTTGTATGGAAAATCTGAAAATATAGTATGGCTAAGTCTTGGTCCTGGTAAATCTAGAAAAAGAGTTCTCAAATCATATGACAACATAGAAACAATAGCCAAAAATGATCCAAACAGCCAAGACATTTTGAAAAACAATTTACTAGATACATACTACCCAAAAAGGAGTACCACTTTGGAAAACATGTGTCTATACTACCTAGCCCAAAACTTTGCATACAAACATAATATAAAACCCGATGTAAGCAAAGGGAGATATGCAGTGACAGATTGTGAAGGCAGCCTAGTAAAACTTACTAAACCAAGTTTAATTAATCATATCAAATTGTCATTAAAAACTCCTCAACAGAAAGAACTATACTACATGTATCTCCTACGACTTTTTAAACCATGGAGAAAAGATGAAGAGTTACTAGATAACTATGACTGCTATGAAGATGCTTTCAAAGCAAATGAAAGCACTATCACCGATCTGCAGTACAAAACAATATTTCAAAATGAACAGCAACATGAAGTAGAACTCCACGCCCAACTAGATAAGGACATTCCCGACAGTAGTCAAACTTCTATAACAGGAAGCCAAGAACCACTGGGACAGCCACTAATAGCAAATGAGGCAGAATTAGCTATGACAGAAGTAGAAAACACCATGTTTCACTTTGAAGAAGATACCGAAGACTTAACTGCACTACAATGAAAACTAAACAAAGAGCAGCGCACCATTTTCGAAGAAGTAACAAAACAAATTGCACATGGTGTACACCATGAAAATAAAGACTGTACCTGCCAAAATTATAAACCTATACTACTATACGTCAGTGGTGAAGCTGGTTCAGGTAAAACATTCTTAATCAAAACCATCAGCAAGTTCCTTCAACAATTGACAAACAACAAAATGTCAGCTTTTGTAACTGCCCCCACAGGTTTAGCTGCCCACAACATAGGCGGTGTCACTTTACACCGATTACTACTTACTCCTTCCAGTAGACCACCAAAACAAATTAGATTATTACAAACTTTCTACAGAAGCTGCAATGGAACTACGCAGAGTTTTGAAACAAATGAAAATGCTACTGATAGATGAAGTGAGCATGGTCTCCAACCTAATGTTGGCTTTGATTCATCTCAGATTGCAAGAAGTACATAAAACAAACTACGATTAACTCTTTGGAGGAAAACACATTATTGTTTTTGGAGATCTTCTTCAATTAACACCAGTGAAAGGTGAACCTATTTTTAAAACCTTAGGACACAAACTCTGACGTAAAACTATTGGCAGCATAGGAAATGTCAACCTTTGGCAACATTTCCAATACCGAGAATTAACAGAGAACATGTGCCAATCTACAGACCTCACCTATGCCAACATTTTAAAAAGTATTAGAGTTGGTGTACTATCTCAAGAAGCACAAACAATATTAAAAACCCAGCACATCCATGCACTTTATGGCGATAACTCATGTGCTACTGATGTTATGGAACAATTAGCACAAACAAATGTCAATTGTATGGCCTTAATGCCAACTCTTGCAAGCTGTTCCAAATTCAATGAAACAATGTTAAAAAAAAGAAATGCAACCAATAATTGAAATTTGCTCCACAGACAAACTGAACGTACATGGTATTACACTACCTATGTGTCAACAAGCCACAACAAGAGTAAATACCTTAGAAAATTCAATCTCAATCACAGCTGGCTTGGAAAAAATATTAAAATTATCCTTAAACTGTAGAGCAATGCTTAAACGTAACCTGGACGTGGAGCAAAGACTAGTTAATGGAGCACTGGATACAGTTGTTAGCTTTCAAACATACCTACGTGACAACAACATTCAGTTTGTCAATATACTCTTTGACAAACTTTCAGAAGTAAAAAGGATAGGGCGCTCAACAGCTCGATTCCTTCTCTTCAAAGACATGTATGTACGTAGAGAACAATTTTCTCTAACTCTAGCATATGCAGTCACCATTCATAAATCCCAAGGTCTTACTCTAGACAAAGCATTAATAGATATAGGTAAAACAGGCTTTAACGAAGGCATGAGCTACATATCACTATCACGCTTACGTACACTTGAAGGTATATTTCTAATCAACTTTGATGCAAGTAAAGTCAATGCTGATATTCCTTGCATTCTAGAATACAATAGACTACGTTCACTATACACCCCAATCTAAAAGCATATCCTGTTCCACAAAAAAATAAAACGTAAAAGAAAACTAATTCAAACAGAGATACAACAGAATCTGACTGCAAATCCTCCAAAGAGAGTAAAAGAAGCTAATACTTCATCATTCACAATAAGTAAAGAAAAACCTATTAGTCGAAGTAACTTAGGTACTTCTGCAGAAAGGCAACATAAACTCTGAAAAATTGACTTGGACACAGAACTACCTGGTCCATTCAAATGTTCTAATGTAACTGGTGTGAGTTGTCATGCAAATTTAGCAATTCATATTCTCTTTCAATTGCCACCAATTGTTGACAACATTTACTTACACAGTACAGACCAACTGTGTTTGCAAATGTTACTCCTTCATAGAAATGCAAAAAACAATCCTGACAACATGTACAGTGTTCACGGAATAAGACAAAAGTTGGGCTACTGTGCTGGAATGGTAAAATTCACTATAAACTCACCAGAACATCCACAAGAATTTCTAATGTACTTACTACAAGTATTGGAAAACAAAAACATACCTATAAATTAAATCTTCCAGATTTCATAAATGTGGAAACATAGCTGCAGTCTCTGCAACAATGTTACACAAGACGAAATCCCTAACCAGCGCTTCGTGTATGTATCCATAGCAAATTGTGAATCCATTCCATTTCAGCAACTTGTACAACATGCAAACCTTGGCAGATTATGTACTAATTTCAATTCAGATAATCGCTCCTCCTTACTAACACAAACACATAGTAACTATGTAATACAAATGCTTCTACGTTACAATGCAGATGGTACCAAAAACAACTGCAAGCTGACTGGATTCACACATGGTCAAGTATCACTTGGTAGAAAAACCTTCACAAAAATAGGTATAATCTACCACGCATGAGCCACAACCAATGCAGGTCACTACACTGCATATATAAAAAAACAAATGTGGATGGTTCGAATGTAATGGTAGTACCATTACTCTAAAGCAGAGATTACCAGCAAATCTTACAAATGCATATTTAATCTTCTTAAAACTGAAATTTAATAACTAATCTGTACTTAAACATTAACAAAACTTCAATTAGAAAACTATAAACTCTTACAATATACCAACAGGTATCCTAATATCCCAAGATTCTATAACAACCAAACAGATAAATCAATACCACTAAATTAAAATTAAAATATTAAAGTTAGAATACACCATCAGGTATCTAACTGCTTCAGAAATCTGCAACAAAAATGTGGATGGTTACTCTAAACACTTTTTAATCTTCTTAAAACCAAAATGTAATAACTAATCTGTACTTCAACGTTAAAAAAAAGTTCAATGAAAAAAACTATAAACTGTTAGAATACGCCAGTAGGTATCTAATTAGCCCAAGATTATAGAACAACTAAAAATAGACAGTTACAATACGCCATCAGGTATCTAACTGCTTCAGAAATCTGCAACACTCCAACAGATTGAACATTAACCAAAAACAAGAAGTAAACACTGAAAGGAAACAAACATACTGTAGCAAAACAAAAAAAGGGTTGTTTAATCCAACAAAGATTTTTTTTTCCACACACCCAATGATTTCAAAAACAAACACAGAAACTGAGCAAAATGCACAGTACACTTGTTTGTAAACCAAATATGAGGGTCAACAAAAAAAAACTGAAATATGTATTATGAAATGTAATAAGTCTTTATAGAATACATACACTAACATTCTCTTTTCTTTTATCACAGAACTTTAAAAAGAATACTTCCCCCAGGTACCAAACTCATATAAAAAATGTATCGAATGTCAACAAATCATGCAGTAAGTATAATTAAAACCATTTGAAAGATAATCAAATCTATAGGTATGATCTATGGCTGTGATATGGTGCAATGGTTGTGGTCAGGACCTAGAGTATTGAGTATACAGCCTACAGCCAACAACCTTCACCCATGCACCCTGCCACAACCACAACAACATATCACACCCATAGTAGCTTATAACTTCAGTACTTATAACTTCAGTCTTCGGTACATTCTGGCCACAATTCCAAAACATATCACACCCATGTTTGATTCTATGGGTGTGATCTATGGGTGTGATATGCTATGGTGGTTGCCGCCTGGGCCTAGAGTCTTGGGTGCATGGCCTTCAACCATGAACGCAAGACTCTAGGCCCTGGCAGCAACCACTGCAGCATATCACACCCATAGATCACACCCATAGAATCAAACATTTTTAAGTATGATCACACCCATACAATCAAACATTTTTAACTAGGCCTCATGGCATTTTTAATGTCCGCGGACACATTGGATGTCCTTAGAACAGTTTCTACTTGCCTGCGAACAATACGGACAAGTATAGTGTCCTCAGGACACTTCCAATTTCATTTATTTGAGGACATCCCGAACACCACGTGTGTACTTAGAACAGTTTCAACTTGGCTACGAACAGTACGGACAGGTATAGTGTCCTTAGGACACCTCCATTTTGATTAATGGCGGACATCCCAAACACCAGGTGTGTTCTTAGAACAATTTCAACTTGCCCGCGAACAGTTTGGACAGGTATAGTGTCCTCAGAACACCTCAATTTTCATTTATTTGCGGACATCCCGGACACTGCGTGCGTTCTTAGTACAGTTTCAACTTGCCTGAGAACAGTACGGACAGGTATAGTGTCCTTAGTACATTCCCATATTGAACGATTACGGACACCAAGGACAGCGCTACTGTCCGCGGACACAACGAACACAACAGCTGTGCCTTCTGCCTAAATAGATTAAATACTCAAACCATCTCTTACCCCCCCACCATCCCCAAACAGTCTTACAAAACAACACACTTGCCAAAATTGTATTTCCCCACCATTTGACACCACGCTGTCCACGGATGTCAGCAGATACAACATGGCGGGCATTTCCAAAAATCTGATGCACTTCACACTCTTCACCATCTAATCAGCGAACACGTTGCATGTCCGCGGACATGACGCAAGCCGATTAGCCAATCAGGACACTGTCCGCGGACGGAACAGGAACAGAGAAGTGTGTCCGCGGATTGAACATAGATATCACTAAGTTTTGTTAACCTACTTTTTGGTCATTTTTTAAAAAACTACTGGATGAATTTTCACCAATTTGGTGAAAATCCATCCAGCGGTTTCGGCTGTAAGTGTGAGCAAAGTTTTTTCCCCCTTCAGTCTATGGAAAAAAAGGCATTTTTGGACTGCCCCTATAACTTTGCACCCCCGGACCATACCTCACCAAACTTTGCAAACAAATTCAAAGTGGGCTATATACATTTTTTGCAAAGTCTGGTGAGGATTCGTCCAGGGAGCGCGAAGTTATAAGCCGCCCAAAAAGTGCTCTTCCAATGGAAACAGCAACTTAACCATAAAAACACGGCCACTACCGTGGGCCGTGTAATATATATATATATATATATGTTATGGTTCCAAGTAAAACCAAAAAACCCTTGAAATTCGCCAGTTATGGTAAGCTAAGCAACCATAACTCGCGCCACCACCGTGCACTGCTAAGACTAACACCCACGACATCACTTTCTGTATTAGATTAAAAAAAAATATATATATTTTTTTTTTCTCACAGAAATGTCTAGTACGCTGGAATGGCTAGAGGAGCATTTCCCACGTGAGGAAATGTCACAACATAGTGAAACTAATGGTAAAACACTTAAAATATAAACCATTTAGTTATTATTATTTCATGTACATTTAACATATATATTTTTTTTTTTACAGAGCATACCAAAATAGAAAATACCTCTGAATAAGCTGTTATGGAAAACACACTTGACAGCATAAAAGAAAAAATGGATTTATTGTTGACCAATTTTAATAATTTGAAAACTTTTGTTGAAGATCATTTTAAAACAAAAACCTCGTACCATTGTCCCACATGTACTTGTCCCCCCTCACAATATCCCAGTCAATTATCCCCAAACCCTCTCCATGACCCAAAACGTTTTGATGAGACTTCCATCCCTTCTTCACCTGATACCAATCATGTTGAAACCCCTAATTCTCCTGTTTTTGTTTCTGTTTCTGCCTCACCTTCTTTGTCATAAATTATTAATATATGTTAAATAAAGTTTAATTTTTATATTGTGTTGTAAATAGTTTCGTTTTTTTTTTTTTAAAAAACAATGTAGGTGTCCGCGGACAGTGCAGGTGTTCTGAAATGTTCATAAATAAACGAAAATGGAGGTGTCCTGAAGAACACTATACCTGTTTGTACTGTTCGCTAGCAAGATGAAACTTTTCTAAGAACACACGCAGTGTCCTGAAATGTTCGTACGTAAACGAAAATGGAGGTGTCCTGAAGAACACTATACTTGTTCGTAGTGTTCGCTAGCAAGTTCAAACTTTTCTAAGAACACAGGCGGTATCCTGAATTGTTCGTAATTAAACAAAAATGGAGGTGTCTTAAAGAACACTATACTAGTCCGTACTATTCGCTAGCAAGTTGAAAATGTTCTAAGAACACAATTGATGTCCTGAAATGTTTGTACATAAACGAAATTGAACTTGTCCTGAAGAACACTATATCTGTCCTTACTGTTCGCTAGCAAGTTTAAACTTTCCTAAGAATACACGCAGTGTCCTGAAATGTTCGTTTCACGTGCAATGCAATTTTAATTAGTTCAGGACCCGAACAGTGTCCGTAGAACATCAACGTGCATGCGCTAGCCAATCTCCGTGCATTTGGTGTCCTGCGGACATGCGCTTCCTTCGCGGACTTGTTCGCTAACGAATCATATGACCGCGCCTACGCTGATCGCGTGTTCTGAATGAGGACACTGTTCGGGTCCCCGAACAAATTAAAAGTACATTTTCAATTAATCCATAATATTTTTCAATAAAATCTCACCATGGCACACGTTCCACATAGTAATCCTGAGTTTCTACATACCTTTTGAAACTTTTCAAACTTTTTTTTGTGTTCGATCTGTCTGCGGACAGCGCGCATGTCCGTGGACCGCGCACAAGCACCCCTATAAAAGACCACGCCCTAGAGCTTATTCTCATTGTGTTTCTGGCTATTCTTCGAAACACAGCGATTTGTGCTACCACCTGCAGATTACACCATCATCGAGATGGCATCCCTGGCTGCTGAACTGCCACCTGGTGCTGCACCTGCTTCAGCACCACCCCCACCCCCTCCACCACCACCACCTCCCCACGGGCCTGAAGAGGGGAACAGGAGTGAGGATGCGGAGGAGGAAGAAGAGGATGATGAGAATGAGGTAGAGGAAAACCGTACTACCCGCACTAGGCTTGAGTCTTGGATGTGGCGGTTATTTACCATTCATGGGAATGTTCCTAAGGCTCGTGCGAACCGTGTTACCTGCAATGAGTGCCAAATGATACTCAGTCGCGGGATGCACGGTAAGTACAGCTTTGGGACCACTACTATGAAGCGACACCTGAGGTCATTTCACTCTGGGGCTATTCGCAGGTTTGTACCTTGCGAAGAACGTAGCAGGTTGATTTCCTCTACTTCATCCTCTGTTTCTGATCCTGTCACCACAAGGACCACCTCTGTTGGACAGCGTCTTCCTCAGGCTGCCTCACAGGCCATACAGAATGCTGATGACCCTTACCTTTCGAGGGTCACAGTTGTATGTATGTACTTTGACACAGTATTCTGCAGGGGGGAGCGACTTTGTAGTGCTTTTGAGACTATCGTCTCAGAGCACGAGAAGATCTGCTCACTACCCAAATAAAACCCACTCTACATCTTCCTCTCTCAGCTCGCCATTTCTTATCCCTGTGGTTGGTGTCCCCCCTTTACCCTCCTTTCCCCTCCTCTCCTAGTGTGTCATGTATAAAAAAACAGAAAAAATACAAAATATCAAAAATCAAAAAAAAAAATAAGGCTCTTTTCAGAGCCGCCTTTCACAGTTAAAAAAATAGAAGTGAAAATAAATGAAGCAGGGCCCTTTGTATTTTTTAGAAGTCGGCGGACAGTTCGCGAACATTTAAAAAATTGGGTTGCTACCCCATCACAAACATTGCAATTTTCTCTGGGAGGAAGTGGTGGCTCAGAAAAGAGCCTTTGGGAGGTGTTTGTAAGTCAAAAATTATAAATGCTTAACACCTACTTCAAATTGGATGTTGTAATTCCAAAAAAGGTCACAATGCATTTTGTACATTTCTCAGAAAAATCTGTTTGCCACCATAAGTAAGATGGACTCCATCTTTGCGAAAAATGTTTGTACTACGAAACAGAATATTTTCATTGTGAAAAGAAGACATGCCAAAATCTTTTAGAAAGGCACACACAGCTTTATTAACATTGGGCCTTGCTTTTTCCATTTGTGGACCAAGTGAAGAAGAACGAAACCACATTTGTCTCTGCGCAATCCGTGAAAATATCACTTGAGAATTAGGAAACATGTCCATAACCTTCCCAAGTCCTTCTTTCATAGCAAATTGCAAAAAAATTCCAGTCACATGTCCTAAACTGTTCCCTCCACAATGAATTACAATTATGTCTGGATGTTGCTCTGTCTCCAAAGTAGCACAGAGAGGTAGCAAGTCCAACCACTTCATTCCACGTACTCCATGCCAGTGTACTTTCACATGTGGGAATCCAAGATCTACAGCTACTCCACAGCTTTCTGCATGCACCTTCAACCAATATATCCATGAATCTCCCAAAATCCATATTATCTTTTTCCTAAAATACACAGACATAGCTATCTGTTGTTCTCTCAGCAAAAACAGTATTTGAGAAACTCTCTTCTGGCACAACACACCCACTAAACTTTCCTGACCAATCTCTTTTAGTACTCATTCTCATTTGCATGACTTCTGAACCCAGAAATCCCCGGATGTAACTCCCGATGTCCGCGAACTACCGCCATGTCCGCGGACATATCGTAACATGAACAGCCCTACTACCATTTCCACTTCACTCTCTCTGCCATTCCCTCATTGGATGTAACTAAGAAATCACATGACCGTGCACCAATCACATTCAAGACCTCTACATCTAACTGCATCATCATAGATCAGCACTGCAAATGTACTCTGAATCTCTCTGAGTACAAGTGTCATATCATTGGCAAGCACCATCTACCAGAAATACTGTAAAAGTCTCCAAGATTTCTACTTGCAGCTCCATGAATATCCATATGCATGAACACAAACTTCAGGTATGCATATTTTCTGTACAGTAGATGAACACATTTTCAAACAGACTTTTAGCTTGTGTAATCTGTAAAATGAATTTACTGTATTTATTTCAATTTCCTAAAATCAACTATCACTTATAAACCGTTATACTATTTACTTTCTTTATACACACACCCTCAAATCATGTTAAACTAACATTTTTTAAATGAAATATATAGACTACATATATTCAAACAAAATTGCATGCAAGCACAATCTATTTTAAAATCTTTAAAAAAATACTTATACAATTTCATATTTTTTTGTTTTTATTTATTTATGTACTTAGTTACTTTAATTTAGACATGACATTGAGGCGCTCTTACCTAGAACAGCTTAGTTACAGAAATAGTGGTATTCACTGGTATATTATACATTTCACAAGACATAGTAAAGATATTTGTTTTGCTACAGTTAGTCATTCAATACAATTTGTTCATTAAGAACATATCATGTACTGAACTGATGCAATGTAGCTTATGTAAATAAATTAGTTTAATGGTTTTAAAGAAGGCACTGGGGATTTCAATAAAAAAAATCAATATCTAAATTAAAAACAGAGCTATATACAAACAAAGTTACTAATTTGAAGCTTTTACAATTGAAGTGAAGACCAGTCTCCTGAAAAGAAGCAGCCGAATTCGAAGAACAAAGAAGAACTAAGAAGTTACCTGTTAATTTAAGAAAAAAAGTAAGTAGAATATCACCATAATATTTGTATTATTACTCAAACATACTATAACGTTAATACAAGCTATTTCTGTGCCTAAAAATAGAGATTGTGTACCATTTTGTCCAAAAATCTCCATGTCTTAAACAGCGATTTACAACCAGAATGGCCCACAAATTCCTATTTTTGGACACACAAATTACCCAACTGAACCGCTACAATTTTCATATTATAGAACAAACAACTGTTTTAATTGTATACATTAGATTTACTATTTGTACTTTTCCACACCACTAGCTTACTTTTTTTTGTCATCTGAACCCCAGTTTAGTAACACATAAATTCAAGAATACCTATCCCTACTAGTTGTAGTTCCCAATGCACAATCACACACCATTACATACATCTTTATCATCTTACTCAAACACTCATGCACACAGCACACATACATTCCAGAACAACCCAACCCATATCTTCTTTATTTTTTTCAACAGACCCTAAAGAATGCCTACCAAAAGTCAAGTCCGTAGAAAGCAAAGCAAAAGTAGAGCAAATGAAAATAAAAGTGTCCAACATAAGCATCCATCTCTAGCAGAATTTGTAAACAAAATTGAAACAAAACAGCTAATACAGTCATTTCAAGTACAAAAACTTTGCCTCCTCTATCAAAATGTAAAACAAACCAAAAAACAATTAACAGAAAATCAGCTATCACTACAGATAAAACTACTTCTTCAAATTTTAATATAGTGCAAAGTAAGCATACCAAGAAAAGTATTTTAGCCAAAATGTACCATCAAAAAGTCCTTCAAAATCTTATAAAAACAGGAGAGAAATCAGGTTCAATGCTTAAAACCTATCGTAGGAAATTAATCTTAGAAGCGTTGATGGACAGTGCAATTCTTCTCAAAAGAAAGTTATTTATTTTACTGTTAAACAAAATGAAACCACTAACAAAACTAATAACTAAATTACAAAAAAGACTTCACAATAAGCGAAATGTCAACAGAAAGAACTTCTTAAGTATTTGCGAAGGTGAATGGAACCACACTATGAGCACAGAACCATATTTTAATGAAGAAGCGTACAAACAAAAGAAAACAAATACAATTGCCATACATAGCAGTGGTCGAGGTTATGAAAAAGTGAATAATACCATAATGAAACAAGAAGTACTCCTTACAAAAATATGCCCTGAAAACTTCGAATTACCCCTCCATTCAACTGAATTAGAACGTCTAGTGTACAAATGGCCAGGCACGTCAATGTGTAACATTCCCAAACAATGTTTCAAATTTTTACGCCAATTCCTCAATAAATATGTAAAAAGCAAAGACAAAATCAAAATTAAATTACTGCAAAAAATGGATACCTGTCCAGTGCGCAAGTACACAGGACTACAAGGACATTCATTGGCCTGCATTACAGGACCTACTTGTAAAACCACTTTCCATGATATCAAAAGGATATCAACACATCATTCAACTATAAGAAATCTAGTCTATAAACTGTACTATGCTAAAAGTACTGCTTTAGCACTAGCAAAGTTAAATAACATCCTTTTACATGGTACAGCAAAAGACCTACTTGAAGAAATTCACTATATCCAGAAAAAATATTTTGGAAGTGAAAGCCATTTACAGAATGAAATAGCTTGAAACCAATTAAGCAACAATTCTACACATGGCAACCTTTTGCTAAACACATACAAAAAAGAAAATTTAAAAGTACATCAGCTGCAGTACCAAACCATGTGTGTGTATGTTGCCGTAGAAAAGTAATACAAAAACTGTAGACCTATCATACAAAATAGAAGACAATGAAGATTCTAAATGGTTTGAATTATCTCTCTATCTTGTAGCAGAAAACAAATACGAAATAACTGAGCCCTTAATACTTTGCAGTTACTGCACTACAAAACTTGACAACAACCAAACTCCTTCACGTGCTATCACAAATAATTTGGAATTATACCCAGTACCAAAACCCCTACAACAACTTAATTTATATGAGAGCATCATAATTCAAACAGTACACCCATTTCAAGCAATAATACGCCTTCAACCAAAAACAGCAAAATTACCTCCCTCTGAATTGGTAAAAGGCATTTGTGGAAAAGTAGTTTATTTACCATTAGATCTAAAAGAAAATGTGCAACGTCCAATGCAGCAATCTTTAATTATCTTAGTAAATGTAGTACCTACAAAAGACAAAAAAATATGGCAACAGCTGTTAGATTTATATAAAGTTAGACAAGCCTTCCAATATCTTAAAGAGAATAATGAATATTACAAAGAAATTAATATTGAAGAAAACTTGAAAGATACAACTGAAATAATTCAAGAAACACAAGAAGCTGGTCAATTTGAGCTACTAGATCCTGCTACAATATCAAATACTTTAGAACATTATACAATTCATCCTTTGCACTGTCATGACACCGTAGAAGATGTACTGGAAACTTACCAAATGTGACAAACTAAAGGATCACCAATCTAAAGGATCACCAATCAGCATATGGGAAAAAAGTATAGAAGCACGTGCTTTTCCTCTACTCTTTCCTACTGGCAAAGGAGGAAGGTATGATGATAGACCTATTCAAATATCAGCTTCAGAATACCGCTCATTACGGATGTATTCTGAAGATCCCAGATTTAGACAAAATTTGGAATACATATTCCACCTACTCTTTGAAAGTGAACTAGCAACTTTATGTTACGGAGTTGCACACATATTAAAATCAGGATCACACTTTCAAAATATGACAGCTACACAATTATTAGAAAAAGTGCAACAAAAGGATGAGGTTTTACAATCAAATATTACAAATCTATTAGAAAATATGCGTGGTACTAAAGAGTACTGGTTTCGACGTCATGAAGATGTATGTTGTATGATCAGAAACCTTGGCCCACCCACTTGGTTTGTTACATTAAGTAGTGCAGAATATGCATGGGAAGATTTACATGATGTCCTACGCATATCAAATAAAAACAAAACAAACATAGATATACTAACACCTGGAGAACTTTGTTCCTTGGATCCTGTTAATGTTTCAAGATATTTTCACCATCGCTTCATTGCTATGCTACATTTTATTTGTAATAAAACTGTTCCTCCCCTTGGAGAAGTGCAACACTTCTTTTGGAGAAAAGAATACCAAGCCAGAGGAGCACCACATATCCACATGCTTTTATGGATTAAAGATGCTCCTAAATTTGGTCAAGACAGTGATGCCACTGTTTTACAGTTTATTGAAAAATATGTCACTTGTGAAATTCCATCAGAAGCCACAAATAGAGATCTTCATGCACAAATTTTACAATTTCAAAGACCCAAATGTGGAAAATATTGTTGTCGCAAATACAAAAACAAAGGGAAATACTACACCAAATGCCGATTTGGTTTCCCTAGACCAGTTAGAAATACAGGTCAAGTGAACAACCTCATGTCTTCAGTTAGACATAGTGTTAAAGTTAAGTCACCTAAAAATACATATTACATAAAAAGAAAAGAAGAAGAAAAATATATCAATGATTATAATGCAATCATTGCCCACTTATGGAATGCAAACATAGATGTGCAGTACATTGCAGACAATTCTACTGCAGTTGCACGATATGTCACCGCATACTTAACTAAAGCCGAAAAGACAGAGCTCCAAGACCTCTGGAAAGACCTGTCATCAGATAAAACAGTATCTCAGAAATTATACAGCTTGGGCATAAAAATGCTCACCCATAGAGAATGTGGATCATATTTAGCAGCTGATAGTTTAACTGGTACTGCACTGTATGGTAAATCTGAAAATATAGTATGGCTAAGTCTTGGTCCAGTTAAATCTAGAAAAAGAGTTCTAAAATCATATGAAGATATAGAAAAAATAGCCAACCATGATCCCAACAGCCAAGACATTTTAAAAAACAATTTATTGGACACATACTACCCAAACAGAAGTACTACTTTGGAAAACATGTGTCTATACCACATAGCCCAAAACTACACATACAAAAATAATATGAAACCTGATGAAAAAAAGGTAAATATAGAGTGACAAACTGTGAAGGCAGCTTAGTTAAACTCACTAAACCAAATTTAATTAATCATATCCTATTGTCATTAAAGACTCCTCAACATAAAGAAGTATATTACATGTCCCTGCTACAACTCTTCAAACCATGGAGAAAAAAAGAACAATTACTAGATAACTATGACTCATATGAGGATGCTTTCAAAGCAAATGAAAGCATTATAACTGATGTAAACTTTACACAGTACAAAACAATGTTGCACAATGAACAGCAACACAAAGAACTCCAAGCCCAACTAGATAAGGACACTCCTGACAGTAGTCAACCTTCTGTACCATGAAGCCAAGAACCACTGGGAGAACCACTAATAATAAATGAGGCAGAATTAGCTATGATAGAAGTAGAAAACACCATGTGTCAGTATGAAGATAAAGAAGACTTAACTATATTACAATGAAAACTAAAGAATGAGCAAAGCGGCATTTTTCAAGAAGTAACAAAACAAATTGCACATTGTGTAAAACATGAAAATAAAGAATGTTCCTGCCATAATTATAAACCTATACTACTGTACGTCAGTGTTGAAGCTGGTTATGGCAAAACATTCCTAATAAAAATCATTAGTAAGTTCCTTCAACAATTGACAAACAACAAACTGTCAGCTGTTGTCACTGCCCCCACAGGTTTAGCTGCCTACAACATAGGTGGTGTTACATTACACCGATTACTACTATTACCAGTAGAACACCAGAACAAATTAGACTATTACAAACTTTCTGCAGAAGCTGCAATGGAATTACGCAGAGTATTGAAACAAATGAAAATGCTACTAATAGATGAAATGAGCATGGTCTCCAACCTGATGTTAGCTTTGATTCACCTCAGATTACAAGAAGTACTCAAAACAGACTATGAAGAGCTCTTTGTAGGAAAACACATTATTGTTTTTGGAGATCTGCTTCAATTAACACCAGTAAAAGGTGAGCCTATTTTTAAAACATTAGGACACAAACTCTTACGTAAAACTGTTGGCAGCATTGGAAATGTCAACCTTTGGCAACATTTCCAATACAGAGAATTAACAGAAAACATGCAGCAATCTGCAGATCTCACTTATGCCAACATTTTAAAAAGTATCAGAGCTGGTATACTTTCTAAAGAAGCAGAAGCAATATTGAAAACCTGGCACATTAATGCACTTTATGGCGATAATGCATGTGCTACAGATGTTATGGACAAATTAGCCCACAAAAATGTCAATTGTATGGCCTTAATGCCAACTCTTGCAAGCTGTTTCAAATTCAATGAAATCATGCTAAGTAAAGAAATGCAACCAATCATGGAAATTAGCACCACAGACAAACTAGATGTACATGGTATGACACTACCCATGTGTGACCAAGCCACAACAAGACTAAATAGTTAAGAAAAATCAATCTCAAACACAGCAGGCTTAGAAAAGATATTAAAATTATCCTTAAATTGCAGAGTAATGCTTAAACGTAACCTTGACGTGGACCAAGGACTAGTTAATGGAGCACTGGGTACAGTTGTTGGCTTTCAAACATACCCACGCGACAACAAAATTCAGTTTGTCAATATACTCTTTGACAAACTTTCAGAAGTAAAAAGGATAGGACGCTCAACAGCTAGATTCCTTCTCTTCAAAGATATGTATGTACGCAGAGAACAATTTTCTCTAACTCTTGCATACACAGTCACGATTCATAAATCACAAGGTCTTACCCTAGACAAAGCAATGATAGATATTGGTAACAGTCTTTAAAGAAGGCATGAGCTATGTAGCACTATCACGCTTACGTACACTTGATGCAAGTAAAATAAACGCTGATATTCCTTGCATTTTAGAATACAATAGACTTTGCTCACTATACACCCCCCACCTAAACACATATTCTGTTCCACAAAAAGTAAAACGTTATAAACGAAAAATAAATCAAACAGAAATGCAACAGGATGTCACTGCAAATCCTCCAAAGAGAGTAAAAGAAACTAATACTTCATCAAGTACCGCAAGCAAAAAATAATCAATTAGGGAAAGTAAACCAGGTACTTCTTTAAAGAAGGAAGACAAACTCCAAAAAAAGCAGTCAGATACAGAACTACCTGGACCATTTAAATTCTCAAATATAGTTGGTGTAATTTGCTACGCAAATGTAGCAATGAATATTCTATTTCAATTACCACCAATTGTTTACAACATTTACTTACACAGTACAGACCCATTGGGTTTGCAAATGTTAGTACTTCACAGAAATGCAGCAAACAATCATGACAACACGTATAGTGTTTATGGAATAAAACAACAATTGGAATACTGTGCTGGAATGGTGAAATTCACTATAAACTCACAGGAAGATCCACAAGAATTTCTAATGTACTTACTACAAGTACTGGAAAACAAAAACATACCTATAAATGAAATCTTTCAGATTTCATACATTTGGAAACATGCATGCACTCTCTGCAACAATGTGACACAAGAAGAAATCCCCAATGAATGCTTCATATATATATCAATACCAAATTGTGAATCCATTCCATTTCAGCGACTTGTACAAAATGCAAACCATGGTAGATTATGCTCTACCAGCAATTCAGATAATCGCTCCACGTTAGTAATACAAACAGATAGTAAATACATAATACTAATGCTTCTACGTTACAATGCAGATGGTACCAAAAACAACTGCAAGCTGACTGGATTCACACATGGTCAAATATCACTTGGTAAGAAAACCTTCACAACAATAGGTATAATCCTGCGCGCAGGAGCCACAACCAATTCAGGGCACTACACTGCATATATAAAAAAGAAATGTGGATGGTTTGAATGTAATTATAGTAGCATTACTCTAAAGCAGAGATTACCAGGAAATCTTACAAACGCTTATTTGATGTTCTTAAAACCAAAATGTGATAACTAAACTGTATTTAAACCCTAAGTAAACTTGTGTTAAAAAAATATAAACTGTTAGAATACTCCAATAGCTATCTAACTGCTCAAAGATTCTACAACAACTAATCAGATAAATGAATACCACTAAATTAGAACAAAAAATACACAGTTAGAATACGCCAATTTAACTGTCCCAAAATTTAACAATATCCAAATAGATAAATCAATACCACTAAAATATATCAAAAGTCATTACAAAATACTAATACTAATATGCTATTTTCTTTTATCACATAAATTAACAAGAAATACATGTACTCCGGTTACTAGACCAAACAGTAAGTATACAATAATAAGGAGAACCATAGCAGCATATCACATCCATAGTATCTAATACCTTTGTTCGTTATACATTTGTTTTTCACCCAAAGTTATAAGCAAATATGAATGTGCTCAAGACTCCATGCCCTGGCAACAACCACCGCAGCATATCACATCCATAGAGTCAAACATTTCAACTATGGTCTATGGAAACTTTTAATGTCCGCGGATTTTATGTGTGTTCTTAGAACACTTTCAACTTGCCAGCGAACAATACGGACAGCGTTTTCAGTACACCCCCTACGAACATTTCAAAACAACGCGATAGTTCTTAGAACACTTTCAACTTGACAACGAACAATACGGACAGTGTCCTCAGAACACCCCCATTTCGTTTATTTGCCAACATTTCAGGACACCATGAGTGTTCTAAGAACACATTCAACTTGACAGAGAACAATACGAATAGCATCTTCAGGACACCCCCTACGAACATTTCAGAACAACGCGAGAGTTTGTAGAACACATTCGACTTGACAGAGAACAATACGGACAGCGTCCACAGGACAGCCCCCATTTTGTTTATTTGCGAACATTTCAGGACACTGCGAGTGTTCTTAGAACTCATTCAACTTGCCAGCGAACAATACGGACTCCGCCTACAGGACACCCCATACGAACATTCCAGGACACCGCAAGTGTTCTTAGAAACGTCTTCAGAACACCCCCATTTTGGTTATTTGCGAACATTTCAGGACACCGCGAGTGTTCTTAGAACACATTCAACTTGACAGAGAACAATACGGACAGCATCTTCAGGACACCCCCTACGAACATTTCAGAACAACGCGAGAGTTCGTAAAACACATTCGACTTGACAGAGAACAATACGGACAGCGTCCACAGGACAGCCCCCATTTTGTTTATTTGCGAACATTTCAGGACACTGCGAGTGTTCTTAGAACACATTCAACTTGCCAGCGAACAATATGGACTACGCCTTCAGGACACCCCCTACGAACATTCCAGGACACTGCGAGTGTTCTTAGAAACGTCTTCAGAACACCCCCATTTTGTTTGTTTGCGAACATTTCAGGACACCGCGAGTGTTCTTAGAACACATTCAACTTGACAGAGAACAATACGGACAGCGTCCTCAGGACACCCCCTACGAACATTCCCCGGACACCGCAAGTGTTCTTAGAAGCGTCTTCAGAACACCACCATCTTGTTTATTTGCGAACATTTCAGGACACCGCGAGTGTTCTTAGAACACATTCAACTTGACAACGAACAATATGGACAGTGTCCTCTGAACACCCCCATTTTGTTTATTTGCGTACATTTCAGGACACCATGAGTTTCTAAGAACACATTCAACTTGACAGAGAACAATATGAACAGCATCTTCAGGACACCCCTTCCGAACATTTCAGAACAACGCGAGAGTTGTTAGAACACATTCAACTTGACAGAGAACAATACGGACAGCGTCCTCAGGACACCCCCATTTTGTTTATTTACGAACATTTCAGGACACTGCGAGTGTTCTTAGAACACATTAAACTTGCAAGAGAACAATACAGACTATGCCTTCAGGACACCCCCTACGAACATTCCAGGACACCGGGAGTGTTCTTAGAAACGTCTTCAGAACACCCCCATTTTGTTTATTTGCGAACATTTCAGGACACCGCGAGTGTTCTTAGAACACATTCAACTTGACAGAGAACAATACGGACAGCGTCCTCAGGACACCCCCTACGAACATTCCCCGGACACCGCAAGTGTTCTTAGAAGCGTCTTCAGAACACCACCATCTTGTTTATTTGCGAACATTTCAGGACACCGTGAGTGTTCTTAGAACACATTCAACTTGACAGAGAACAATACGGACAGCGTCCTCAGGGCACCCCCATTTTGTTTATTTGCGAACATTTCATGACACCGCGAGTGTTCTTAGATGGCGGGCGCTACTGAAAATCTGACGCGCTTCACGCTCCACGCCGTCCAATCAGCGAACACGTTGCATGTCCGCGAGCATCACGCAAGCCGATTGGCCAATCAAGACACTGTCCGCGAAGCGAACAGGAAAGTGTGTCCGCGGACCGAACACAGATATCACTATTTTTTTTTTACCTACTTTTTGATCATTTTAAAAAAAAACTACTGGACAGATTTTCACCAAATTTGCAAAAGCACGCTTTCGGGACCAAGCCGCTGCTCCTGGTCCAAATTTGGTGAAAATCCGTCCAGCGGTTTGGGCTGTAGACGCAAGCAACATTTTTTTCCCATTCAGTCTATGGGAAAAAAAAAGTTTTGGGACCCCCCCTATAACTTTGCCCCCCCTGGACGAATCCTCACCAAACTTTGCAAAGAAATTTAGAGTGGGCCATATACTCTTTTTTGGTGAGGATTCGTCCAGGGAGAGCGAAGTTATAAGCCACCAAAAAGTGCTCTTCCTATGGAAACACCAACTTAACCATAACTACATGGCCACTACCGTAGCCATGTAATAGATATATATATATATATAAATATATATATATATATATATATATGTATATATATATATATATATATATGGTTTAATTAATGTTACAAACAGTGTAATGTTAGATTGAATGCTGCCAAAACACCAAGCTTTCTCTAAAATATGCATTTAGTGACTTTAGCATGCTACCCGTTTTCTCTTGATGGCTTTAGGTCCCAATGGAGAGACTAAAGCAACAGGCATTCTGTCCTCACGTCTACATTCTGAGGCTGTCAGAATCAGTATACATGGTTTAATGGCTAGCGTGAGTGTTCTAAAAAGAAGTGGTAACCAAGCCAAGTATGCATTATGTCCTTAGACTTTTGAGCATACAACCATTTTTCTCTTGATGGCTCTTATTCCCCAAAGGAGAGACGGATGTCCTCTCCATTGGAAGCTCACATGCATGTTGTGAGGCTGTCTAAATAAGTATAAATGCTTACACTTTACAAGCATGTTAATGCTAGGTGCCTTTTTGTAAACAAGATTCCTTTAGTGATTTAAGCATGCAACCCCGTTACCACAGACATATTTGCCATATTTAAAATCAGTGTTTTGTGTATGTTTCTAAAATGCTCTTTGATCTTTAGCAAAACATGCTGGAACCATCACTTATCTCATTTTATTTTGTATTAATCGCTGTTTTTGCAAATAAACTACCCCAGCAAAAATATGAGGCCGATTCATGGAATAATTAGTGCGGCGCAAGTGGGCAAAAACGTGCGAATCGCAGTGGAATAGCGAAAATCGCAGTGCAAGTGCGAAAATCGCACGAAAAGCAGCGCACATCGATTCATGGAAGGCCGTGCGCGAGAAAACCAGCGGATGTGCGATAAAAAAAGTGCACGGCGCACGTTGGCGCACAGGCCTTCTAACAGCGTGCGCCAGGTCACAGCGAAAATCGCACAGGCCATAGCGAAAATTGCACATAGCGCGGCGCACGCAACAAAAGTAGGCGGAACACGGGCGTAACACTCGGAATGGGGAACAACTTGCCAAAACGTGGGCGTCACGGGGGAAGTACAGGGCACAAGTGCGCGGAACGCCCACACGCTCGCCTACAACACGTATTCATGGAATAGAATAGGGCAAAAAAGCGCATGGTCAAACCAGCGCACAGGCACAAACACGACCGCCACAAGAAAGCAGGCGGTAGCGTCTCTGCGGCTGTAAGAAATGTGCGCCAAAAGGTGCGCCAACAAATAGCACCTATATACTGCCATGATGAATGTCCTATACTGTGGCCCTCCAGGACAAATGACGTGCAAAGGGGTACCCACAAACACGGACACCCGCTGACATAAAATACGTGTGCGTGTATACCGGGATGCGCGGGAAGTCTCACACGCGATTTGGCCGGGTACGTGTATTTCAGGGGTGCGCGGGAAGTTCCACACGCGATTTCAGCAGGGTAGGTGTATTTCAGGGGTGCGTGGGAAGTTCCACACGCGATTGGCCCAGTGCGAGCAGGGTACGTGTATTTCAGGTTTGCGCGGGAATTTCCACACGCGATTTCAGCAAGGTATGTGTATTTCAGGGGTGCGCGGGAAGTTTCACACGCGATTGGCCCAGTGCGAGCAGGGTACGTGTATTTCAGGGGTGCGCAGGAATTTCCACACGTGATTTCAGCAAGGTATGTGTATTTCAGGGGTGCGCGGGAAGTTCCACCCCCACCCCCCTGCCACCATGGGCAGCCTCCACCAGGCCCCCACTCATGTCTCCCACCACCCCCACCCCCCTGCCACCAGGGGCAGCCCCCACCAGGCCCCCACCCATGTCTCCCACCACCCCCACCCCCCTGCCACCATGGGCAGCCCCCACCAGGCCCTCACCCATGTCTCCCACCACCCCCACCCCCCAGCAGTGCAGGGGCAGCCTCCACCAGGCCCCCACTCATGTCTCCCACCACCCCCACGCCCCTGCCACCATGGCCACCCTCCACCAGGCCCCCACTCATGTCCCCCTGCACCCCCACCCCCCTGCCACCATGGGCAGCCCCCACCAGGCCCCCACTCATGTCCCCCTGCACCCCCACCCCCCAGCCACCAGGGGCAGCCTCCACCAGGCCCCCACTCATGTCTCCCACCACCCCCACCCCCCAGCAGTGCAGGGGCAGCCTCCACCAGGCCCCCACTCATGTCTCCCACCACCCCCACCCCCCAGCAGTGCAGGGGCAGCCTCCACCAGGCCCCCACTCATGTCTCCCACCACCCCCACCCCCCTGCCACCATGGGCAGCCTCCACCAGGCCCCCACTCATGTCTACCACCACCCCCACCCCCCAGCCACCAGGGTCAGCCTCCACCAGGCCCCCACTCATGTCTCCCACCACCCCCACCCCCCTGCCACCATGGGCAGCCCCACCAGGCCCCCACCCATGTCTCCCACCACCCCCACCCCCCTGCCACCATGGGCAGCCTCCACCAGGCCCCCACTCATGTCCCCCTGCACCCCCACCCCCCAGCCACCAGGGGCAGCCTCCACCAGGCCCCCACTCATGTCTCCCACCACCCCCACCCCCCAGCAGTGCAGGGGCAGACTCCACCAGGCCCCCACTCATGTCTCCCACCACCCGCACCCCCCTGCCACCATGGGCAGCCTCCACCAGGCCCCCACTCATGTCTCCCACCACCCCCACCCCCCAGCCACCAGGGGCAGCCTCCACCAGGCCCCCACTCATGTCTCCCACCACCCCCACCCCCCTGCCACCATGGGCAGCCTCCACCAGGCCCCCACTCATGTCTCCCACCACCCCCACCCCCCTGCCACCATGGGCAGCCTCCACCAGGCCCCCCCCCATGTCTCCCACCACCCCCACCCCCCTGCCACCATGGGCAGCCTCCACCAGGCCCCCACTCATGTCTCCCACCACCCCCACCCCCCTGCCACCATGGGCAGCCTCCACCAGGCCCCCACTCATGTCTCCCACCACCCTCACCCCCCAGCCACCAGGGTCACCCTCCACCAGGCCCCCACTCATGTCTCCCACCACCCCCACCCCCCTGCCACCATGGGCAGCCCCCACCAGGCCCCCACCCATGTCTCCCACCACCCCCACCCCCCAGCAGTGCAGGGGCAGCCTCCACCAGGCCCCCACTCATGTCTCCCACCACCCCCACCCCCCAGCAGTGCAGGGGCAGCCTCCACCAGGCCCCCACTCATGTCTCCCACCACCCCCACCCCCCAGCAGTGCAGGGGCAGCCTCCACCAGGCCCCCACTCATGTCTCCCACCACCCCCACCCCCCAGCAGTGCAGGGGCAGCCTCCACCAGGCCCCCACTCATGTCTCCCACCCCCCCACCCCCCAGCCACCAGGGTCACCCTCCACCAGGCCCCCACTCATGTCTCCCACCACCCCCACCCCCCTGCCACCATGGGCAGCCCCCACCAGGCCCCCACCCATGTCTCCCACCACCCCCACCCCCCAGCAGTGCAGGGGCAGCCTCCACCAGGCCCCCACTCATGTCTCCCACCACCCCCACCCCCCAGCAGTGCAGGGGCAGCCTCCACCAGGCCCCCATTCATGTCTCCCACCACCCCCACCCCCCAGCAGTGCAGGGGCAGCCTCCACCAGGCCCCCACTCATGTCTCCCACCACCCCCACCCCCCAGCAGTGCAGGGGCAGCCTCCACCAGGCCCCCACTCATGTCTCCCACCACCCCCACCCCCCTGCCACCATGGGTAGCCTCCACCAGGCCCCCACCCATGTCTCCCACCACCCCCACCCCCCTGCCACCATTGGCAGCCTCCACCAGGCCCCCACTCATGTCTACCACCACCCCCACCCCCCTGCCACCATGGCCACCCTCCACCAGGCCCCCACTCATGTCCCCCTGCACCCCCACCCCCCTGCCACCATGGGAAGCCCCCACCAGGCCACCACTCATGTCCCCCTGCACCCCCACCCCCCAGCCACCAGGGGCAGCCTCCACCAGGCACCCACTCATGTCTCCCACCACCCCCACCCCCCTGCCACCATGGGCAGCCTCCACCAGGCCCCACCCATGTCTCCCATCACCCCCACCCCCCTGCCACCATGGACAGCCTCCACCAGGCCCCCACTCATGTCTACCACCACCCCCACCCCCCTGCCACCATGGGCAGCCTCCACCAGGCCCCCACTCATGTCTCCCACCACCCCCACCCCCCAGCCACCAGGGTCACCCTCCACCAGGCCCCCACTCATGTCTCCCACCACCCCCACCCCCCTGCCACCATGGGCAGCCCCCACCAGGCCCCCACCCATGTCTCCCACCACCCCCACCCCCCAGCAGTGCAGGGGCAGCCTCCACCAGGCCCCCACTCATGTCTCCCACCCCCCCACCCCCCAGCCACCAGGGTCACCCTCCACCAGGCCCCCACTCATGTCTCCCACCACCCCCACCCCCCTGCCACCATGGGCAGCCCCCACCAGGCCCCCACCCATGTCTCCCACCACCCCCACCCCCCAGCAGTGCAGGGGCAGCCTCCACCAGGCCCCCACTCATGTCTCCCACCACCCCCACCCCCCAGCAGTGCAGGGGCAGCCTCCACCAGGCCCCCATTCATGTCTCCCACCACCCCCACCCCCCAGCAGTGCAGGGGCAGCCTCCACCAGGCCCCCACTCATGTCTCCCACCACCCCCACCCCCCAGCAGTGCAGGGGCAGCCTCCACCAGACCCCCACTCATGTCTCCCACCACCCCCACCCCCCTGCCACCATGGGTAGCCTCCACCAGGCCCCCACCCATGTCTCCCACCACCCCCACCCCCCTGCCACCATTGGCAGCCTCCACCAGGCCCCCACTCATGTCTACCACCACCCCCACCCCCCTGCCACCATGGCCACCCTCCACCAGGCCCCCACTCATGTCCCCCTGCACCCCCACCCCCCTGCCACCATGGGAAGCCCCCACCAGGCCACCACTCATGTCCCCCTGCACCCCCACCCCCCAGCCACCAGGGGCAGCCTCCACCAGGCACCCACTCATGTCTCCCACCACCCCCACCCCCCTGCCACCATGGGCAGCCTCCACCAGGCCCCACCCATGTCTCCCATCACCCCCACCCCCCTGCCACCATGGACAGCCTCCACCAGGCCCCCACTCATGTCTACCACCACCCCCACCCCCCTGCCACCATGGGCAGCCTCCACCAGGCCCCCACTCATGTCTCCCACCACCCCCACCCCCCAGCCACCAGGGTCACCCTCCACCAGGCCCCCACTCATGTCTCCCACCACCCCCACCCCCCTGCCACCATGGGCAGCCCCCACCAGGCCCCCACCCATGTCTCCCACCACCCCCATCCCCCAGCAGTGCAGGGGCAGCCTCCACCAGGCCCCCACTCATGTCTCCCACCACCCCCACCCCCCAGCAGTGCAGGGGCAGCCTCCACCAGGCCCCCACCCATGTCTCCCACCACCCCCACCCCCCTGCCACCATGGGCAGCCTCCACCAGGCCCCCACTCATGTCGTCCACCACCCCCACCCCCATGCCATCATGGGCAGCTTCCACCAGGCCCCCACTCATGTCTCCCACCACCCCACCCCCCAGCCACCAGGGTCACCCTCCACCAGGCCCCCACTCATGTCTCCCACCACCCCCACCCCCCAGCCACCATTGGCAGCCTCCACCAGGCCCCCACTCATGTCTCCCACCACCCCCACCCCCCAGCCACCAGGGTCACCCTCCACCAGGCCCCCACTCATGTCTCCCACCACCCCCACCCCCCAGCATCCAGGGTCACCCTCCACCAGGCCCCCACTCATGTCTCCCACCACCCCCACCCCCCTGCCACCATGGGCAGCCTCCACCAGGCCCCCACTCATGTCTCCCACCACCCCCACCCCCCAGCCACCAGGGTCACCCTCCACCAGGCCCCCACTCATGTCTCCCACCACCCCCACCCCCCTGCCACCATGGGCAGCCCCCACCAGGCCCCCACCCATGTCTCCCACCACCCCCACCCCCCAGCAGTGCAGGGGCAGCCTCCACCAGGCCCCCACTCATGTCTCCCACCACCCCCACCCCCCAGCAGTGCAGGGGCAGCCTCCACCAGGCCCCCACTCATGTCTCCCACCACCCCCACCCCCAAGCCACCATGGGCAGCCTCCACCAGGCCCCCACTCATGTCTACCACCACCCCCACCCCCCAGCCACCGGGGGCAGCCTCCACCAGGCCCCCACTCATGTCTCCCACCACCCCCACCCCCCTGCCACCATGGGCAGCCCCCACCAGGCCCCCACTCATGTCCCCCTGCACCCCCACCCCCCAGCCACCAGGGGCAGCCTCCACCAGGCCCCCACTCATGTCTCCCACCACCCCACCCCCCAGCAGTGCAGGGGCAGCCTCCACCAGGCCCCCACTCATGTCTCCCACCACCCCCACCCCCCAGCAGTGCAGGGGCAGCCTCCACCAGGCCCCCACTCATGTCTCCCACCACCCCTACCCCCCAGCAGTGCAGGGGCAGCCTCCACCAGGCCCCCCACTCATGTCTCCCACCACCCCCACCCCCCTGCCACCATGGGCAGCCCCCGCCAGGCCCCCACCCATGTCTCCCACCACCCCCACCCCCCTGCCACCATGGGCAGCCTCCACCAGGCCCCCACTCATGTCTCCCACCACCCCCACCCCCCTGCCACCATGGGCAGCCCCCACCAGGCCCCCACTCATGTCTCCCACCACCCCCACCCCCCAGCAGTGCAGGGGCAGCCTCCACCAGGCCCCCACCCATGTCTCCCACCACCCCCACCCCCTGCCACCAATGGCAGCCTCCACCAGGCCCCCACTCATGTCTACCACCACCCCCACCCCCCTGCCACCATGGGCAGCCCCCACCAGGTCCTCACAATCCCCAATCACGTGCGTAATGGTCAGCCTCCACAGCCAAAAAGCCCTACCAAGTAACCCATTCACCCACATGGAAAAGGAAATCACATGTTACACCCCCAATGTTAATGAAGCTAATGAACCCATGTCCGTCACACACAATGGTTGCAATTGAATGGGAAAACACCCAACATGACATGCATGAAACCAATGAGATGTTACCACACAGTGAAGTATGGAAAGCAAAATTGTATTTAAACAAATAAAGAATGCTAAAGAAAGGAAACAAACTACAATGGGGATGAGAAAAAAAAAGCTGCATGTCCGTATATAAAAAAAAAAAATGCAAATCAGAATCCAAAAAAATGTCGTCCAAAGTCAAATGTAAAAAAATCTCCATGCAACAAAGAACTATGTAAGAAACTACCAAGGGTCCATGAGCCCAACTGAACAAAGGAAACCTACTAAAAAAACCTACCTAAAAATCAACTATATACAAAAAGTGGAGCAGTGTCCGTCGACTCCAAATCATAATAAGAAAGAAAGGAAACCTAAAACTAAAGAACTATATACAAAGGCGGCGGGCAAGTCCAGCGGCTCACTCCGTGGTGTCCCGGGCCAGGGCATCATCGAACTCCTGTTCGATGTCTCGGAGGTGGTCCAGTTCCATGGCCCCGAGGGTCCGCAGGGACGACGCCGTGTCCTCCTCCAACCCCCTGCGGATTGCCTCGAGGCACTCGGCCCGCCTCAGGGCCCTCCGCATGGAGTTCTCCGCCCTGACCATTGTGAGCCACGCCTCTTTCGCCCGCCGCCGCTCCGCACCTATGGCGTGGCCCAACTGCTGCCACACGGAAGACACTCTCTGTCCTGGGTCCCCCTGCCCTCCGGCCGATGCCTGCCCCTCCGATGTCGAAAGCCCCGAGCCTTCATGTCTCCCACCATGTTGCTGCTGCTGCTGCTCTGCCTCTGCCCGTGCACTGCCTCCTGCTGCCTGCACATCCTCCGCCGGCTGGGGTGCAGTTGTTGATGTGGCCACCCCTGCTGGACCTCCGACTCCCGACTGTGGCAGGGATGCCTCCTCCACCAGCCTGGCCGCACCGTCAGAGGCAGCTCCACAGGGCACCCAGGTGACTGATGGGTGGGAAGATGGCACAGAGGACGACTGGCGCGTAGGGGGTCATGTTGAGGAGGGGGTCGGAGCAAGCCCCATCAGACGGAGGAATCCGGCCTGGGTGACCTGTCCCAGCAGGCTGACGTGGTCAACGAGCCATTCGAGATGACGTGTAGTCTCTCCATGAAAATACTGCAGGTCACCTCGCATGGCCCGTTGACGCAACGCCACACCAGCCAGGACAGGCTCAACCTGGACCTGGATGGCCACGTCCGCAGGCAGAGGAAGGCCAGTTGACGTCAGCTCATCCCCTGCCTGAAAATGGGTCTGGACGTAGGCATCCCTGCTGGTGCAAGATGATGCAGGGACAGGATCGGGGACAGGATTGCACACAGGCACCTCCGCGGCGGCCTGTGCTGCCTCCTGTCCCTGGTCCTGCACTGCACCACTAGCACCAGTGGGATCCCCACCTCCAGACCCCGTCTCTGGTGCTTGCACGGCCTCCTCCTCCACCAAACCCCCCACCAACCTGGATGACTCTGTGCCATCTTCCCCTGTTGGGCCCTGTGGGGTCCCAGCTGCCCCTTCTGCTGCCGAGGAGTCCAACTGCAACCTCCACCTCTTGGACCTCCCCCCAGCAGCTGCGGCCTGGGACGCGGCACCGGACTCCTCACTCCCCGACGAGATGACAACACGGGAGGGGAGCCGGGCCTTGCGTCTCTGGCTGGCGGTCGGATCCCCGCCGCTGTGCTCCACAGCACCTTCTCCGCCCTCTTCATCAGTTGACGCTGCAGACAGGGAGAAACAAAACACAGGCATCAGGGCACTGTACAATGGACACATACACACATGACAGTTGCACATGAGTGGCATTGGCAAACCTCAGACATGGCATCACAATCCCCAACACACATGTCATTGCAACTCGCACACATGAGCCATACCACAGCCATATCGCAACTGCCACCACCATCCCTACACATACAACAGCATCAGCAGCCAAAGGGGAGCCAGACATCACATGCAACACAGGAAGTGCACCACACATGTACACACACCACCACACTTGCATGCATGTCTACACCCCTGCCAAGTGTCGCACTGTTCAGACGGGCATCCATGTCACATCTGCCAATCAGGCTTCCACATACCGCTGTCACATGCATCCATGTTGCATCACTGTTGCACCCTTGTCAAATACACACACATGCACATGTACACAGTGCTCATACGTGCAGCCGAAAAAAACATACATGCCTGACATCACGGACATGTCTACTTACATACACATTCATCCAAACATGTGTGCACGCACAACTGCATTTGCCATGCAAGCCCACACACACAAGCACCATCCATGTCTCACACATTACAGCCCTCGCATGTGTCAGCCCCACGGCCCTGTACACCCCCACCCATACTCGACCCCATACAAACAGATGTGCAACCTGCACAATACCGAATAATCACCACACGCACTGCTCACAATCAGGATGCATGTACACTCACCGCTCGACTCCAGACGGGTCTGCTTCTCTAGGACCTGGACGTGTAGCGCTGGGGATATGCGTTCCAGGACCACCATCTGTTCTTCTGACAAGTGGCCCCGGCGCCCCTTGGCATCCGCTGCCTTCAAGAGGCGCCGGGCCTTGTTCAGGGTCCTGGACCTGAAGTCCTCCCAGCGCTTCCTGACATGTTGTAAGTCCCGGACTGCCACCCCCTCCGCGTTGATGGCAGTCACGATGTCAGTCCAGATCCGAGTCCATCCTTCCTTGTCGGCGCGGGAACTTCCGAAGAGGGTATCATACTGCCCCAGGACTTGCTCCACCAGGACACCAACTTTGGTGGCACTGAAGCTGGTGCCCCTCTGCCTCTCTGGCTGGGGGTTGTCAGTGGTCACAGATGGTGTTTGCCCCGACATGACAACCCCAGAGGCAGGAGTGGGTGGGCAACTGGGTCCTGGGGCTGGGCTGTGGAGCGATGGAATTCCAGTCGGGAGTCTTCGGTTCCAGCAGGGGTGGTCACAGCAACAGCACCCCTGGCTGAAGTGCAGGCAGCAAATGGCAGTGCACGTGGGCAGCAGGCAGTCAGGCAGCAGCAGATGGCAGGTGGGAGCGTGCTCGGGGCTCTGGGGGGCAGTAGTACGGCCCTCTGGGCAGGAGCGTGGTCTTCCGTGTGCTCACGCGTGGCCAGCTTGGTACGGAGTGATTTGGCACGTGAAAATCCTGCACGTCAGCGTGAAAATCGAGGAAAGGCCCTTAGCGCGTAAGCGCGTCAGCACGCATACGCGAATCTATTGGACCAAAGGCCCTCAGCGCGTAAGCGCGTCTGTGACGTGACCCGCACGGGTGTTTCCCACACAGCACGTGATGACAGAGCACACGTGGAAAGACTGCACGTCAGAGTGTCATCGCGTGTAATTGGACAGCACGTCAGAGTGTAATCGCGTGTAATTGGACAGCACGTCAGAGTCTCATCGCGTGTCATTGGACAGCACGTCAGGGTGTCATCGCGTGTAATAGGACAAAAGTGCGCATACACGCGATTGGCCTATGTACGTGTATATCAGGGGTGCGCGGACACTTACACACGCAAGTACGTCAGCGCACCTGTATCCCGGGGTGCGCGGAAATTTCCACACGCTATTGGACTGGGTACTGGATTTCAGGGGTGCGCGGGTCACACGCTCGCCTACAACACGCGCAACACATTAATTTGCGCGCTAACAAAATAACTAGCTCAGACCCAGGATGAACATACCGTTCCTAGCAGCAGTGGGCGTGGCCTACCAAAGGAGGAGGAGGAGGATAGTCAGGGCCAGAATATTCACACCCAGAACCAGCCTTTTCGGGATGCCTGATGACCAGGTGCATGGGAGGTACAGGTTTCCACCACACATCATACTGGACCTGGTGAGTGAGTGGGAGGATGACCTCACATCACCCACCCTGTGCTCCCAAGCACTCAGCCCCCTGGAGAAGGTCCTCAATGTACTGCACTTCTTAGCCACTGGATCATTTCAGCGGACAAGTGCCATTGTGGGTGGTGTATCACAGGCCACCCAGTCACGCTGCCTACACCAGGTCTTGAACATCATCACTGCACGCCCATCAGTCCGCAGGCACATATACCTGCCCAGAACCCCTGCAGAAAGGCATGCTGCCGCCCTGGATTTCTATGCTGTGGCATGATTCCCCAAAGTGCTAGGTGCCATCGACTGCACCCATGTGGCTCTACGTCCCCCCAGGGCATCTGAGCACATCTATAGGAACCGCAAGCACTGGCATTCCATCAAGGTGCAGGTAGTATGTAATGCCAAGGGAATCATCACCTCAGTATATGCCAACTATCCCGGGACAACCCACGACAGCTTCATTTACCGAATGTCCACCCTAAGCCGGGACCTAGAAGCTGGGCGGCATGGCGATACATGGCTGCTTGGTGAGTATGAATGCCACTGCACATGCATGCATGTCAGATACTGAGCAAGGTCACAACCCCACCAATGACACCAATCACCACCTCCACAGGGGACAGTGCCTACCCTCTCAGCCCCCACATGATGACGCCAATTCGGAACCCCACCACGCCACCCCAGGTAAGTAATAACGCAGCCCACATTACAACCCGGGGCATAGTGGAGCGCACATTCGGAGTGCTGAAGTCACGCTTTCGCTCCCTTGACCGTTCTGGCGGGCAGCTGTTGTACGCTCCCCCAGTAGTGTGCAGGATCATAGTGGCAGCATGTGTCCTGCACACTGCACAACGTTGCAACACGCCGGGGCCTGGCCGTGGACATGGTGGTGGCACCACATCCCCAACCACATGCACAGCCGCTGCGCATGGGAGGGGAAAGGGCACGGGGGGAGGCAGCCCGTACACAGCTAGTGGCTAATTACTTCACATAGAAATCACACCCCTGTGGAGTGCACACTGCCCTGGCACATTCCATCTGACAATCAATGATGACTCAACCTGACACTGATCCTGAATGTCTGGAGAATGAACCGTCAAAACCATATCAGCCTGAGATTGTTCACCTGGAAGTGTCACAATGTGTGCATCCCTACCCACACAGACACCACCAATGCAGTTTTGTGAAGTTACACATTCAAGCAGCTAAAATGAATACCCACTTGCAAAATGCAACAAGAGGACAGTGCCATGTCAGCCAACCCAACCCCAGCACCGCCACACAACACACCGTGCCATGTCATGCTATTTGCAGGTAAACAAAGTAATCCCCACAACATGACACTAGTGTCACAATGTACAGTGTCCCTATTAGAAACTTGCAACACCTGAAATGCTCACAGTAATGCCGGACCAACAACAAACTTGAGCACGTACTACCATTAACATGACATCACAAATGTTAAATATTAGTAGTCTCACCACCTGGAAATGCCTGCACTCCCACCACTACCAACTGTGCAGTGTTGGCGCCATGTAGAGTTGTAGGTGCACTGCTGCCAACATGTACCCCATCTCCAGACTAGAGGTCCTTGTGTAGACATGAGGAAGGGACCTGCAAATTGGGAGGTAGACACAGAAGATGAGTTACACATCAATGCAACATGCAGTGTACAACACAACAGCAATATGCACTAGGAATGTATACACAGTATTGACTACAGACTGCCCACACAGCTCATGGGAGTCCAACGTCAAAGTGTAATTCACTGTCACTTGGGCACACCCTTTGCAAGCCCATGGAAACGGGAAGCAGGAGGGGTGTGTGTGACTCAAACCCAAGCATCTGAACCAAATACATTACAAGCCTGCATGTGCCCAGCCACAATGCAGCGTATGCAAACACAGGAACCACGGAAGCCAACAAATCGTCCCAAAAAAATTGGGAATAAAAGAAATAAAAATAAAAATAAAAATAAAAATAATAAAAAATCAAAAATGGCCATTGATGGGCCCGGGGGGGTTGGGGAGGCCACCCAGGAGGTCCGAGGACAGGATGCACACCAGAACCCACCTGCGTGGATCCTGGGGAAAAAAAACACCTCGATGGGCTCATGGCCCACACGGCTACCCTATTGTGGGAGTATCACTGCTGTCGCTATTATCATCCTGTGCAGCTGCATCCGGAGGTGGATGCACTATGGGAGGCAGCCCACGCAAGGCCCTAGTCTGCTCCTCCATGGCTGCAAGCATGCGGGTGTGGTAGGTCTGGTTCTGGAGGATGAGTGTGCGGAGGTCCCCATGCAACAACTCACGGGATGCCCGGACCTCCGCCCTCGTTGCCTGCATCTCAGCTGAGAGCGTACGGGTGAGACGCTCCAGCTGCTGTTCTGTCCTTTGGTGTGTTGAAGCCTCAAGCTCAACAAGAGTCGTCCTGAGGTGAAGGAGCTCCTGTCTCAGGGCTTCCCAGTGGCCCTGGGACTCAATGGAGATGGCCTCCTGCAGAGTCGCCAGTGCCGCCCGCCTGTCCCTGTTGGACCCCAACATGTCCTCCCTGTGTGACTGGCAGATGGAGTCGGTTGCCTGCTCTAGTCGCTCCATCAGCTTTTCAGGGGGGACAATGGAAGTGGCCACCCTATCCATGGCCTGAGCCATCATCTCGGATGATGCTGCCTGTTGGGTTGCCATACCGTAAATGGATTGCTCCCATGCGGTATTGCCAGGTGGCGTACGGCCACCACGTCGGCGGGCACCACACCTGTCTGGGGCAAGGCGAACTGCGCCTTGCTGTGCCGGCACTGCCTGAGGCTGCAGGACTGCATTCCCCCTCTGATCTGCTGGCCCAGGAACAGGATCAGATGTCGCGGAGTGTGACCCTGCATCCGTAACCACCAAAGGCGTAGCTGCCAACACTGACATCCCCATTGAGGGTTCTGACCCTGGTGCAGGTGGGTGGGACAGAACAGAATCCCTCCCTGGAACACTCACCTGCGACGGCACGTAGGTCTCATTCGAATCAACACCTGAGTACAGCTCGGGGGAGGTGCAGCCAGAGACACCCCTTGAGAGCACGACCTGCAGCACTTGTGGGTTCTCACCCACCACCACACCACGTCCCTCACTGGTGGTTGGTCGGCCCTCGGACCCCTCCTGGGTCTGCACCATCTCCACAACCCCAGCAGTATCAGGTGCGTCTTCCCCTGCAAAGACATAAAAACAAAGAAATGGAAACAGGCATTAGCACCATGGCACACAATGAGGGCTGAGAAGCAAGAGAACCAGTACTTGTTTGACACATGTCCCACATGACTAAAACCCTCCCATGCATGCACCCTCACTGCGTATGAAGGGCAGGCAAATGGCACACACTGATGACACCAAGATGGAAGATGAACACATTTTCTGCATGCTGCCTGGCAGTGGCATCACACATTGGCCTGTGATTGCCAGGTGAAACACACATGCCATCACACAGATGGCATGTACCATTGCTATTGAGTGAAGATGTAGAGGAGGGCAGCACCTATTCATTCAGTCCAGTTCCCGCATGTAATAGCTTTTCTAATTCAAACAGGTCAGATTCTTCACCTGGAGCTGCCAGTCCGAAATGGTCCAATTGCACAGGGACATGTTTGAACAAATGATATCCAGGTAACAAAGTCACTCCACTTTACCATAGCCATGTCAGACATGTGACTAGAGGACTGCGACATGCCTAGTAAAAGTGGTGGAATGCAAACAATCTGACTAAATGAACAGTGAAAAATTAAGCAACAATGTTGTGGCAAGGTGACACTTCAAGGGCAACTGGCGTGCAGTTGGGCTAGATGTCTACTTTTGGCAGAAGGGATACTGCTATGGCCAAATGCAGCTGCGCAGGATGTATTGCATGAAGCACATGGCTGACCCATACGACTCAGGCGCACACACTCTCACCTGGCACACAAACAGAAGCCCTCACACACACCATGCACATGGATGACACACACATGCATGTGCACTCACCGGACAATGCCTCGTAATCAGCCAAATCTCCCATGCCTTGGATCTGTTCCTCCGTGACGTAGGTCCCAGCGACTGACTCATGTGGAGTGAGTTCCATGTCTACTACTGGAGACCCACCTCCAGTCACTAGAGTTGCGGCATGACTTGAGGCCAGCTTACTCTTTGCCCTGCGCTTTAGGTCATTCCAGCGCTTATAGCAATCATTGGCTGTGCGCCTCACGATTCCAAGGGCACTTACGATGTCCGCAACGGTCTGCCAGTGTGCCTGGCGTTGTGCAGGTGTGGTCTTGGATCCTGCAACAATGACCATCTCGTTGTCATGTGCGGACACATACTCGACAAGTGCATTCAGTTCGTCATCCGTGAAGCTGGGCTTCCTGGACGGGCCGGACTGTGTAGCCGTGTCTGGGGCATCAGCCTGTGCCGGACGAGCACTCTTCCTCTTCCGCTTGGAAGGTGGTGGTGATCCTGAGTGTCCTGCGCCGCTCTGGACACTAGGGGCAGGAGCCCTGGTGGACTCTGTATCAGGAGTGTGGGATTGCACACTCAGCATGGGAGTTGGTGCAGGCATTGGCTCTAGTGTGATAGTGTCAGGGGGAATGTCAGCAGCATGGACTAGGACCGACACTGTCCGGGCTGGATGTGTGAGGGCTGGGGTGGATGGAGCCGCAGCTGCCCCTGCAGCCTCTCCGCCCTGCCTACTTGGTGCAGCAGATGACCTTGCTGCCCCAGATGCACGTGGCATGGTGACATCAACGTGCACCAGCGCACGTGTCATAGGCCTGCTGACCTGGAAGTCAGCCATGGAGTCAGCCAGGTCTGGTGCCACAATGGGCTGGTCCAACAAGGGCTGAGCATGGATGGTGTCAGCCACATCAGCCTCAACGGGAGGGGGGGGGATTATGGGTGCCCTTGACTGGTCCTCCACACATGGGGGGACAGGCTCACCCTGCAAGTAACGACCACGTCCCCTACCGGATCCACCACGGCCACCACTTGTGGCTCTTCCACCTTTGCCACCCTTACGGAATCCTCGCCTCCCAGCCATGGCACTGATGTTAATGTGCGTATGGGAGTGGCTGTAAAATATTGTCCTGGGCAATTGGGGGTCAAAGGTGTTGGGTACCAGATGGTAATTGTACCCTAGTGCTCTTGCAAGGCTGATTGTAACCCCGGGGGAAAGATGACAGGTCACGCTACGCAAAGGAGCCCCAAAAAAGGGAGATGACGTGCACGCAACCCCTCCTAGACCACGTGTGCAGAAAGAAAAACCTGCACTACGCTGTGGCACCCAGTAACACAAGAATGAACGTATGCGTGTCACACGCAGCCTACAATGACCTCTGAAGGGGTAGGCTACACACGGGGCAAGCACAGATGTTAGATACGTGCGTGACTCACCGTCGGCCAGGTAAAAGAGCGTGAAAAAGGAGCGCGTTTGGTTGGCAACACCCCCGCCAAAAGAAGATTTGTACGCTGTCTGAGGAGACAGGACAACAGTAGAAGGGAACACTGTTTGAGGGAACAGGCCCAGGTAAACCAGTAAAAGAGAAAAAAGAGAAAAAGCTGTCAGAGGTAACAGGGAATACGAACTTGAAACGCTGTGAAGTAAATCGCGTGTGAAACGACAAGAAGTACAGAATTCACCCACTCGCTCTCCACGAAAAGCACGTACAAGGAAATGGTGTTCTACACGTACCTTTTATACAGGCCCACACGTCCAGCGTCACTTACGCGGCGTGTACGCGCTAGGGCCATTTCCACCAATTACACGCTTTGTCACTTATGCGTGTAGGGCCATTTCCACCAATTACACACTTTGTCACTTCTGCGTGTAGGGTCATTTCCACCAATCACACGCGATGACACTCTGACGTGCAGTCTTTCCACGTGTGCTCTGTCATCACGTGCTGTGTGGGAAACACCCGTGCGGGTCACCTCACAGACGCGCTTACGCGCTGAGGGCCTTTGGTCCAATAGATTCGCGTATGCGTGCTGACGCGCTTACGCGCTAAGGGCCTTTCCTCGATTTTCACGCTGACGTGCAGGATTTTCACGTGCCAAATCACTCCGTACCAAGCTGGCCACGCGTAAGCACACGGAAGACCACGCTCCTGCCCAGAAGGCCGAACTACTGCCCCCCTGATCCCCGAGCACGCTCCCACCTGCCATCTGCTGCTGCCTGACTGCCTGCTGCCCACGTGCACTGCCATTTGCTGCCTGCACATCAGCCAGGGGGTGGGGCCAAGCCTGATTTGCATATGGTCTTTCCCCTTCTGTAATGGCTTGGCAGGCGAAGAACAGTGGTCTGGAGGGTTGCCCAGAGCAATGCCAGTGGTTAAGATTCATTCTAAACCTTCCAGCCATCACCTCTTTGTTTTTGCTTTGTCACCCCGAGTGGGACGGGTATGCCCAGACGTGGGTCCCGTGCCTGCTGGGCCTAGAGACCCAAGCTACTCCTCACTGATGAGCCCCAACAAGGGCGAAACATGTTTGGGGATGCTTGTGGTCTCGTGCAGAAGGGATGTGGCCTAGCAGTTCGGGATGGACTGCCCCCTTTGGGGTGGGGCCAAGCCTGATTTGCATATAGTCTTTCCCCTTCTGTAATGGCTTGGCAGGCGAAGAACGGTGGTCTGGAGGGTTGCCCAGAGCAATGCCAGTGGTTAAGATTCATTCTAAACCTTCCAGCCATCACCTCTTTGTTTTTGCTTTGTCACCCCGAGTGGGACGGGTATGCCCAGACGTGGGTCCCGTGCCTGCTGGGCCTAGAGACCCAAGCTACTCCTCACTGATGAGCCCCAACAAGGGCGAAACATGTTTGGGGATGCTTGTGGTCTCGTGCAGAAGGGATGTGGCCTAGCAGTTTGGGATGGACTGCCCCTTTTGGGGTGGGGCCAAGCCTGATTTGCATATGGTCTTTCCCCTTCTGTAATGGCTTGGCAGGCGAAGAACGGTGGTCTGGAGGGTTGCCCAGAGCAATGCCAGTGGTTAAGATTAATTCTAAACCTTCCAGCCATCACCTCTTTGTTTTTGCTTTGTCACCCCGAGTGGGACGGGTATGCCCAGACGTGGGTCCCGTGCCTGCTGGGCCTAGAGACCCAAGCTACTCCTCACTGATGAGCCCCAACAAGGGCGAAACATGTTTGGGGATGCTTGTGGTCTCGTGCAGAAGGGATGTGGCCTAGCAGTTCGGGATGGACTGCCCCTTTTGGGGTGGGGCCAAGCCTGATTTGCATATGGTCTTTCCCCTTCTGTAATGGCTTGGCAGGCGAAGAACGGTGGTCTGGAGGGTTGCCGAGAGCAATGCCAGTGGTTAAGATTCATTCTAAACCTTCCAGCCATCACCTCTTTGTTTTTGCTTTGTCACCCCGAGTGGGACGGGTATGCCCATACGTGGGTCCCGTGCCTGCTGGGCCTAGAGACCCAAGCTACTCCTCACTGATGAGCCCCAACAAGGGCAAAACATGTTTGGGGATGCTTGTGGTCTCGTGCAGAAGGGATGTGGCCTAGGAGTTCGGGATGGACTGCCCCTTTTGGGGTGGGGCCAAGCCTGATTTGCATATGGTCTTTCCCCTTCTGTAATGGCTTGGCAGGCGAAGAACGGTGGTCTGGAGGGTTGCCCAGAGCAATGCTAGTGGTTAAGATTCATTCTAAACCTTCCAGCCATCACCTCTTTGTTTTTGCTTTGTCACCCCGAGTGGGACGGGGATGCCCAGACGTGGGTCCCGTGCCTGCTGGGCCTAGAGACCCAAGCTACTCCTCACTGGTGAGCCCCAACAAGGGCGAAACATGTTTGGGGATGCTTGTGGTCTCGTGCAGAAGGGATGTGGCCTAGCAGTTCGGGATGGACTGCCCCTTTTGGGGTGGGGCCAAGCCTGATTTGCATATGGCCTTTCCCCTTCTGTAATGGCTTGGCAGGCGAAGAACGGTGGTCTGGAGGGTTGCCCAGAGCAATGCCAGTGGTTAAGATTCATTCTAAACCTTCCAGCCATCACCTCTTTGTTTTTGCTTTGTCACCCCGAGTGGGACGGGTATGCCCAGACGTGGGTCCCGTGCCTGCTGGGCCTAGAGACCCAAGCTACTCCTCACTGATGAGCCCCAACAAGGGCGAAACATGTTTGGGGATCCTTGTGGTCTCGTGCAGAAGGGATGTGGCCTAGCAGTTCGGGATGGACTGCCCCTTTTGGGGTGGGGCCAAGCCTGATTTGCATATGGTCTTTCCCCTTCTGTAATGGCTTGGCAGGCGAAGAACGGTGGTCTGGAGGGTTGCCCAGAGCAATGCCAGTGGTTAAGATTCATTCTAAACCTTCCAGCCATCACCTCTTTGTTTTTGCTGTGACCACCCCTGCTGGAACCGAACTCCCGACTGGAATTCCATCGCTCCACAGCCCAGCCCCAGGACCCAGTTGCCCACCCACTCCTGCCTCTGGGGTTGTCATGTCGGGGCAAACACCATCTGTGACCACTGACAACCCCCAGCCAGAGAGGCAGAGGGGCACCAGCTTCAGTGCCACCAAAGTTGGTGTCCTGGTGGAGCAAGTCCTGGGGCAGTATGATGCCCTCTTCGGAAGTTCCCGCGCCGACAAGGAAGGATGGACTCGGATCTGGACTGACATCGTGACTGCCATCAACGCGGAGGGGGTGGCAGTCCGGGACTTACAACATGTCAGGAAGCGCTGGGAGGACTTCAGGTCCAGGACCCTGAACAAGGCCCGGCGCCTCTTGAAGGCAGCGGATGCCAAGGGGCGCCGGGGCCACTTGTCAGAAGAACAGATGGTGGTCCTGGAACGCATATCCCCAGCGCTACACGTCCAGGTCCTAGAGAAGCAGACCCGTCTGGAGTCGAGCGGTGAGTGTACATGCATCCTGATTGTGAGCAGTGCGTGTGGTGATTATTCGGTATTGTGCAGGTTGCACATCTGTTTGTATGGGGTCGAGTATGGGTGGGGGTGTACAGGGCCGTGGGGCTGACACATGCGAGGGCTGTAATGTGTGAGACATGGATGGTGCTTGTGTGTGTGGGCTTGCATGGCAAATGCAGTTGTGCGTGCACACATGTTTGGATGAATGTGTATGTAAGTAGACATGTCCGTGATGTCAGGCATGTATGTTTTTTTCGGCTGCATGTATGAGCACTGTGTACATGTGCATGTGTGTGTATTTGACAAGGGTGCAACAGTGATGCAACATGGATGCATGTGACAGCGGTATGTGGAAGCCTGATTGGCAGATGTGACATGGATGCCCGTCTGAACAGTGCGACACTTGGCAGGGGTGTAGACATGCATGCAAGTGTGGTGGTGTGTGTACATGTGTGGTGCACTTCCTGTGTTGCATGTGATGTCTGGCTCCCCTTTGGCTAATGATGCTGTTGTATGTGTAGGGATGGTGGTGGCAGTTGCGATATGGCTGTGGTATGGCTCATGTGTGCGAGTTGCAATGACATGTGTGTTGGGGATTGTGATGCCATGTCTGAGGTTTGCCAATGCCACTCATGTGCAACTGTCATGTGTGTATGTGTCCATTGTACAGTGCCCTGATGCCTGTGTTTTGTTTCTCCCTGTCTGCAGCGTCAACTGATGAAGAGGGCGGAGAAGGTGCTGTGGAGCACAGCGGCGGGGATCCGACCGCCAGCCAGAGACGCAAGGCCCGGCTCCCCTCCCGTGTTGTCATCTCGTCGGGGAGTGAGGAGTCCGGTGCCGCGTCCCAGGCCGCAGCTGCCGGGGGGAGGTCCAAGAGGCGGAGGTTGCAGTTGGACTCCTCGGCAGCAGAAGGGGCAGCTGGGACCCCACAGGGCCCAACAGGGGAAGATGGCACGGAGTCATCCAGGTTGGTGGGGGGTTTGGTGGAGGAGGAGGCCGTGCAAGCACCAGAGACGGGGTCTGGAGGTGGGGATCCCACTGGTGCTAGTGGTACAGTGCAGGACCAGGGACAGGAGGCAGCACAGGCCGCCGCGGAGGTGCCTGTGTGCAATCCTGTCCCCGATCCTGTCCCTGCATCATCTTGCACCAGCAGGGATGCCTATGTCCAGACCCGTTTTCAGGCAGGGGATGAGCTGACGTCAACTGGCCTTCCTCTGCCTGCGGACGTGGCCATCCAGGTCCGGGTTGAGCCTGTCCTGGCTGGTGTGGCGTTGCGTCAACGGGCCATGCGAGGTGACCTGCAGTCTTTTCATGGAGAGACTACACGTCATCTCGAATGGCTCGTTGACCATGTCAGCCTGCTGGGACAGGTCACCCAGGCCGGATTCCTCCGTCTGATGGGGCTTGCTCCGACCCCCTCCTCAACTGGACCCCCTACGCGCGAGACATGAGTGGGGGCCTGGTGGAGGGTGGCCATGGTGGCAGGGGGGTGGGGGTGGTGGGAGACATGAGTGGGGGCCTGGTGGTGGCTGCCCCTGCACTGCTGGGGGGTGGGGGTGGTGGGAGACATGAGTGGGGGCCTGGTGGAGGCTGCCCCTGGTGGCTGGGGGGTGGGGGTAGTGGGAGACATGAGTGGGGGCCTGGTGGAGGGTGGCCATGGTGGCAGGGGGGTGGGGGTGCTGGGAGACATGAGTGGGGGCCTGGTGGAGGGTGACCCTGGATGCTGGGGGGTGGGGGTGCAGGGGGACATGAGTGGCGGCCTGGTGGAGGGTGGCCATGGTGGCAGGGGGGTGGGGGTGGTGGGAGTCATGAGTGGGGGCCTGGTGGAGGCTGCCCCTGGATGCTGGGGGGTGGGGGTGCAGGGGGACATGAGTGGGGGCCTGCTGCAGGCTGCCCCTGGTGGCTGGGGGGTGGGGGTGGTGGGAGACATGAGTGGGGGCCTGCTGGAGGCTGCCCCTGGTGGCTGGGGGGTGGGGGTGGTGGGAGACATGAGTGGGGGCCTGGTGGAGGGTGACCCTGGATGCTGGGGGGTGGGGGTGGTGGGAGACATGGGTGGGGGCCTGGTGGAGGGTGGCCATGGTGTCTGGGGGGTGGGGGTGGTGGGAGACATGAGTGGGGGACTGGTGGAGGGTGGCCATGGTGGCTGGGGGGTGGGGGTGGTGGGAGACATGAGTGGGGGCCTGGTGGAGGCTGCCCCTGCACTGCTGGGGGGTGGGGGTGGTGGGAGACATGCATTGTTGATCAGTAGTGCAAGGTGACATGTGGGTTGGCTGGGGGGCATGCCCATGGTGGATGGGCTGCCTGCGGGACATGAGCAGGGGTGCAGGGTAGTCCCCCGTGGTGTGGGCTGCCTGCAGGGGCCGTGGAGGTTGTGGAGCGTACACCTGGGAGGACCCACACGGCCAATTCACGTGTAGTCCTCCCCAGAACCCCTGAAATACACATTCCCTGCTGAAATCGCGTGTGCAACTTCCCGCGCACCCCTGAAATACACGTACCCTGCTCGCACTGGGACAATCGCGTGTGGAACTTCCCGCGCACCCCTGAAATACACGTACCCTGCTCGCACTGGGACTATCACGTGTGGAACTTCCCGCGCACCCTGAAATACACGTACCCTGCTCGCACTGGGCCAATCGCGTGTGGAACTTCCCGCGCACCCCTGAAATACACGTACCCTGATGAAATTGCGTGTGGAACTTCCCGCGCACCCATGTAATACACGTACCCTGCTTGCACGGGGCCAGTTGCGTGTGGAACTTCCCGCGCACCCCTGCAATACACGTTCCCCGCTTGGCGTTTCTGTTTGCCAGCCCAGTGAACTGGTCCAGGGTTAGCGCAGCCCTTTGCGATGATTTAGCGATTTTGATGGCTTTTCCTTGCGCGAGGGCGTTCTTGGGGGCGTTACTGGCGCTGCTGCAGGGTCGCTGCGATTCTCTGCGCCACGGCTGGTTTGGAAGCCTAAAATCCATGAATACGCTGTGCGCGGAAATCGGTTTTAGCGCACGTGCCTGGCGCAGTCAATCGCACGCGGACACTCTGCGCCAGCCGCTTGCGAACCTTTTCTGCGAGATTCTATGAATTACCCTCTATATGTCTTTCTTCATCTAATCTTGTAGCAGTAGGAATCAACTCATGTAGATCTATCAAACACGCAACTAACAATGTGACTCTCAACCACTTAGAAAGAGGCAGACACATACACTGAGAGACAGGAGATATGGAGAGAGAGTTTGAGAGACAGAAAACGAAAGAATGCAGAGGGAGAATGAAAGGGAAAGAGAAGAAAAGAGAGCCAACTAGGCATGTGACGCACCAGGTAAAGCTAGTGAGCCTGATTATGCTAACAATCGGGTTAGACTGTACAATGCAAGATGTTACAAATGTTCTTGCAAAAGTAACAGTGTCCATGACCAAGGTAAACAATGTATGCATTTGCAGAAACACATCACTGGTTTAGGGCCAAGCTTAAAAAGAGGGTTTGAAAATCGCCACACTTTTCTTCATTCCAGATGTAGGGTTGTGTGTTTGTTTGCATGTGTGTGTGTGCTGTGTGTGTCTGTGTCTGTGTGTGTGTGTGTGTGTATGTGTGTAACCGATTGACTGAATTAATATTTGCGAGCTTAATTCATGCATATATGTGGAGGTTAGTTTGGCATTGTTCAGGGTTTTGCCTGGCAAGATAATACATGTTCTTTTGTTTAGGGGTATACTGGCATATATTGTGGTTGTATTCTGAAAGAACTTTATGGTGGCAATATTGGCGTAAATGTGGGGTGCACCAAGAAAGAGGTCGTGTTTTGCAATAGCATGCTGTTTTGGGGTCCATCATGAAACTTTGCTATCATGAACGTGGTGTACAGAGGCAATGCAGCATGTACCTTGGGAAAAAGGGATACCAATGATTATCATTTTGTTAAAAATCCCAAATATTTATTTCTGAAAAGGTGTCACAAGGGATAGAACCACCTAGAGACTCCCAAAGGACAACCATTCTTCTAACCTAATATGATATGTTAAACAAAAGAAAAGTGCTGTATACACAATATTATATTTCTAAATAATCAACATTATACATGTGTATTGTAAATGTAATGAAAGAGTTATAAAACAATTGTATATGGACTTGGTGGACATGGTTAACAGAATGTAATCAAATTGCAACAAAACACGACAATAGAAATTATTTAAATATATCAAAAATAATTATTAGGTACATTTTAAGCAAATAGCTCCACCAGTACATTCTAGCAAACCAAAAAGTAATAGTGACGTAATTATGTTAATATTCAGTTGAAGTAAACGTACTTAGCATATTCATAAAACTGATTTTCATAGTTAGGGATACCTATGGTACATAATGAAGAACGAGTTTGTATTCATAGTATTGAAGCTATTTGCTACGTGGTTCAGCCTCATTATGTGGCTGTAATTAGTTGGTAAAGCCAACGTATTTGTTTTCACATATGTGAATAATTTGCATGCCTTGCCTTCATCGGTACCAAAGAAGTGGGGAGGTGCATGGTGCAGAGCCCTGCATAGGTAAACAGATACATATTCTGTTTTAAACATGGGCATAGTGAAACTGTTAAACAGTGCTCCGGTCTACATTTGGTCGTCTGACATCCATCCAATGGAACAAGATGTACATTGAACTGCATTTTATCAGTTTTCCTGAACAGAATAACGTGCTATAAAATGTGCCATTTCAACACATAGTTTAAGAAATCTTTCTGAGGGGACCAGACCTGAGCCACTCTAGCGCCCCTGCCTTGCTTCAGGCTCACTCACAGTGCTCAGTCTTTCATTCTGCCTCTGCCACTGGTAATTCCAGCACTACACTGAACTGAAGGAGTTAGGAGCTTTACAAAGCCAGTAAGTAGGTAAGACAGGTCCTCAGCCAGAGCACATTTAGAAATGGGATCGTGAAAAAAGTGAAAAAAAACGTTGGGGTAACCAGGAACAGGTGGGTTCCGTGCAGTAATAAACGTTCAAAACGAAGATCTTGTATGTTCTGTGCATGAACACATGCATTTGCTAATTTATTTGGCACCCTATTATTCTATGAAATTAGTCAAATGAAATAAATCTAACAATATGTATTTAGCATTCATCAATACAATACATAAACCATTCTGTATACATTGCTCTAGCTAATGCACAAATCATCAGAAACCTTCACCACAAAAATGCAGCAATGTGTTTCTGTTCATTTGTTTTTCAGTTCAGCTTACAAAATATCACCCTGATATTAAGAAGGGTTTTATTTATTTATTGTGATTTCAACCTTTCTTGATGCAAATTGATTCTAAATTTGCCATCAGCTCAAGAAAGGCTCAGGGAAATGTTGCAGTTGAATTATTCCTTCTCCCAGCAGTGGCAGACCTTTCCGACAAAAGCTTGCTGGACGTCAATCGAAACTAATCCATGTTCCCGAGGCTTGCATAACAAAGCTGTACAAAGCAGAAATATAACTCACCAATGTTCATGTTTCTTTTTCAAAATAGCATCAATACAGCAATTCCTAACTCTATACCACATGTGACTTGTTGCTGTGTGTCCTCATTTCAATTATATAACTCAGCAACCTATGGTGCAAGTTGCTGAGAGGGGACCACCGAACTTGTCATCCCTGATGCACGCAAAGAATCTTTATGCAAATTAAATTATGTACAACCGTACATGGATATGATAGAAACACATAATGCTGTTTATTCTCTTCATAAAATAAGGTTACGATTGTTTTATTTTCTTCACCATTTATATGTGTAAATAAAATCCACGGTTAAATTCGCCAGCTAATACTTTGGGCTGGATCAGGAGTTGCTAGTTCGTATGTCAAATTTACACCTGCTCCTGATACCTGGTTTACAGAGCATAACACTGGAGCAAAACAGGATATGTTGCCTTACGTACATTTCTCACGTACATTTCTTTTTTAATTGCATTTACATGTGTATATTTCTGAGGGACTTCAGGAATCTCTAGCTATTCTCCCATTGTTCAGGCTTTACCTTCAGATATACAGATGCAGGTGGAAATCTAAAATACACAAGGCTCCTCATTATGTACCCCCGTGTAAATGTTTGTGAATCACTCCTATTCGTTCAAACATTAGTGCAGGAATAGAAATACAACTCGAAGAGCAATATGTCTTTTTTATTGCTGGGAATCTGAATCACACACAAACTGTAAAACATTCTATGATAAAAAAAAAAGTATGTGCTTGAAAGGTGCAGAACATTTTTATGAAACAGGAAGAAGGGACATGGATGTGCGTTTCTTTTAGGGTGATCCTGGGATGTTTTCAAACCTTTTGTGCATGTCATGAGTACTCAATTTGCTGGCAAATGCACCAAAAAAGAACCAGTATGTGAATGCTTAAAAAATAATTTTAAGATATTCTCGAGAAATTACAGCGTTTTTTCGGCATACTTAGGGCCTGATTCACATAGCGTTTTTCAATGGGATTGCACCATTTTAAAAGGCTTCTGGGAATCAGGCCTGCAGTCTTTTTCCCAGCATTGCAATGATGCATAAAAAAGCTGTAGGACACCCCAACTGACTCTATGGGTGAAGGCTCTTTGAAAAATACAATGAGCTTGCATAGCTTTTAATAGACTGCCAGAAGGCTGATGATGACAAAAGAGATATCCCCTCTAGATATAAAAAGCCCAATGTAAGGACCCAGATATAAGAAATGATTGGATCTCCATCGCGATCATCCATGATCTGAGGCACGCATGATGTGATCATCCATGATCTGAGGCACGCATGATCAATCTGCTTTTGAAACAGCACAGATCTCTTTCCCTGTATTGTATTTCCACAAAAGAGGATGCGTGTGCACCACATGGGAAATTATCAAGTTATACCCCGCTCGACTATTTCACATTTTACTTTCCATGGTTTACTACTTTTATTCTTCAAAACTGTAAGGCTTCACGTGTACAGGCTGGAGTCGCTTAGTGTAAAGATTAAAACACATTAAACAAGATAGTAGTTATGTATTACATTTCCTGATTCTATACTTCCAAATGGGTCCTCCTATCCTTATCTCTCCTAGTTAGGTAATATCAGGTTCTTCCTCAGCTTGACATGTCCTCGATCGCCACATGGTTCTGTGACCCACTATGCTTTTGAAAGCTATTTTTAAAGTTTTTAAATTTCCATTCCTACCCTGCCTTTCGATAACTGCAGCCTACCAAAATTCAATATTGTTAGAAGATAAATAGGTGGTCCAGTCAGAACTTAACCTTCGTAGGGCCTATTTGCCTATTATCTAACATAATATTGCGCATTAGTTCCTGGCGAGGGTCAATGAGGTTGTAAAACGCTCATTGCCCTCGCCCGGGCCTTACCTGCCCCAGAAGTCTAGGAGCTCCACGCGGCCCGGAGTTGCTCCCGTGGCTGGCCACCATGGAAAGGAAGAAGGGACGATGTGTAGTCCATTCTCCCTTTTCCATGGCGGCCATTTATTTTGTTATTTTTCTTTTTTCAATGTACTTCAATGGCTGCCATGGAAGGGGAGAAGGGACTACACATAGTCCCTTCTCCCCCTCCATGGCAGCCATTTTCTTTGTTTACTATGGCTGTCGCACAAAGAGAAAAAGGACTTTGTTTTCTGTCTGCGGCATGATTTATTTTTTCAGCTGCGTCTTGCAGCCGGAGGGAAAAAACATTAGTACCCCGGTCTAACGGGCCATGTTACTAATGGCAATATGCCCCTCAATTGCGAGCTATTACTGCATGAGGTAAAACCCCCGAGGCATAAATATGGGCCATGTGGGCATTAACGTATGCAGTAATGGCCCACAGTCTCGGGACATATTGCCAAAATATACCAGAGGGAGAAGTCAGGCACTTGAGCAACTTGTACTTATCACTTTTAGGGCATGATTCACAGGGAGTTTTCCAATGTGATGGTGCCATTATAAAGCACCTCTGTGAATTAGGCCCTTCATCTGTTAAAACACATTTGAGGTGTCTTCCTTCTTGAAATGCAAGCTAGAAAACCTCTGAACAAAACATTGATCGTTATCAATCTTGTGAACAATTCAATTGGGTATGTCTGTAGTGATGCAGTCATGAATTAAGGTATCTTATTTCATCCCTTTACATTCAACAGAGCACATGGTGATGGTAGTGTGTCCTAAGTGAGATACAGTACTTCATAGACTAGTATTTTGGAGGGGTCAACATATTGGGCAGCACAACTGGGAAGTGCTGATTTTGGCCATTTCAGTCACATTTGCTGAAATGATCTTTAAGGTGCTATGTGCTGAAATTCAGCTGCTGCATGATAGAGAGATCTTGAATGTGAGGTCCATGTAAAGGTAAGCAATGTCGTGTGTCATCGTGAGTATGGTTAGAGGAGTATAAAAGATGTGAAAGTTAAATTAATGTATAGTTCTAAAATACTTCTGAATATTAATTTAAGAATGCATTGTAATTTTTATGGCATGCAGTAACGCAACTCATATTTATGCCATGAAGTACTTTCAATGTACCCTATGCTGCTGATATTGCATGTGAACTTAATTCATAAAAAGTTTGTAATTTAAAAATAGGCAGGATTCAAAATAACTGAGTTTTACCACTACCACCATATTTAAAATGTGTTCATCTTATAGAAGTTAACTACAGAGAAGGGTGTGCCATCTCCGCAAGCTCACATCGTGTTGATCAAAGTCAATTTTAAAGGGAGATGGTGATTTCCAAGAAGGTGAAGTGGCCATCATCACATGAGGACCAGGATGGAATGTCTTCACATTAAATGACCAGTCATTTCTTTAGTATTCGCCATTCATTGATGAATGGTGCTGCTGTTCTTTGATGTCTGACTAGCTAAAGGTAGACAGGCCGTGCACATGAGATAAACCTGGCCAATGAATCATCTCATGGCTCATTCCTAGCAACTCCACAACTTGCTTCCTTGACTTCATTATTCATACAGCACATATGCACAGTGCACATGGTATGTGTAACAAAGTGTTCTAATTTGATATGTGTGTACCATACCAATATTTGGCATAAACCCTGTGAAAAGAAAGACTGCCAGAGTCTGTATCTCATAAAAACATGAAATAATAAACACATTACTAACACTTACTACAATATGCACATACAACAGCAGTGGGTAAAGACAATGAATAACAAACAAGTAAATTAAGGGGATACATTTAAAAAACAAATCAATAACACTGTGGAAAATGTTCTATTTATTAAACACATTCAGTGGGTCGAAGGGACCGATTGGAAAATGGCTGTTAGAATACACACGTGATAAAGGGGTTATTGATCATATGCATATGCATTTGTTAGCAACATACAAAGGTAAAAAGCTGAAAAGGAGACAGAGAATCCAAGAGCTCTGGAAGCTGTATGATGAGGTAGATGGGGAGTTAGAGGGAGTGGATGGAGCAGAAGGGAAATCACCTATTGTAGCCTCCACCCCAACATTATTCAGAGACATCACAAGTACGAAACAATCTGAGATGTGTGTGCAGTCATCAGGCCTGCCCCCACTTAGGGAAAGCAGCAGTTTGGCGTAGGCTTCAGTGCCTGCACAGCCGACATACCCACCCACAGTTGGAACTTTTCCGGTAAAACCTTCCACAGGATACAAAAACCCCCAGTACAAACCACAAGCAGAAACACAACCAACGGCAAACATGGGCTGTAACTGGAAGTAAAAGATACCCTATTATAGCAAAGCTAGAAAATAAGCATGCAGGGACTTAGAAGTAGCCAATCAGACATAGGAAATCTACAGATGCAGAGAACAGTGCTGTAGTACTAGCTTTGTTAGTTTGTAGTACCAAAGAAAAGCAGTGCATAGAAGACACCATCAAACTCATACATCTCCTTGCAGACAAAGGTCACAAAGTGGAGACAGAGAAATAGTAGTATTGCCAAAAAGAAGTAATGTACTTAGGGCAAATACTAACTCCAGCAGGAAGAAGAGTGACACCAGACAGAGCAATTGCAGTCCCAAACACACCACAGTCCAACACTGTAAAATAGATGCAACTATTTCTAGGGCTATGTAATTATTAGAAGGCACCCATCTTGTAATATTCTGCATAGGTCAGGCCCTTGCTACAAGCACTCAAAGATTCCCGGAAAAAGAAAAGACCCCTCCAATGGACAGACAAAGTGACAGAATGTTTTGATGATTTGAAAGCTACAATAAGCAATGCCTGAGTGTTAACAACACCAGATTACAGCAAACAGTTTTATTTGTTTTCACACACGAATTGACAAGTACTGAGAGCAGCCCTGATACATAAATCATCTCAGAAACACAAGCCCCTAGCTTTTTATAGTGGACTTTTGGATCCATAAAGGCAGGAACATTTCACATGCAAACAAGCATTAGCAGCTGCCGCATTTTCAGTTCTGAAATATATCACCTTCACAATGGCCCAATAATATTATATGCTGAACATGCAGTTTTCACCATATTAGAAAAAAAATAAGTATACACTCACCACACAGAGAGCGTCTGGGTATGAAATCATATTGGCCATCAACATAGTGAGGTGCAAAATTGTTAACCCAGCATTGTTTATGGCCAAACCCATTAAATCACAAGATCAGGAACATGATTGTGCAATGTATGAAGGAGATCCAGAAGGCAGAAGCAGGGTGAGTGAAGATGCACTTGAAAAAGGATAAGTATGTTATGAACCTAGCAGAGCATGTGGATAAGATTGTGGCTAATTGCATTACGTGCCACATATTTCACCCTGGAAATAAAAGGAAAACATTACTGGTAACATTACCCTGTAAATCAGTGTCTTTCAAAGAATGCCATGTCGACTTCATCAACATGGTGAACCAGTGAAATACATACCGCTACATGATTGCAACAATATGCCCATTTTCCAGATAGATTGCTAATTAATTGTTTGATGAGATTACAAAATGACTAGGTATCAAACACACGCTATGCATATCACCCACAAGCCAACAGGATTATAGAGAGGTTGTATTGTTTACATAAGAACCAGATAGAAAAAATGTGTGCAACGGGAAAGAAGAGCTGGTTTTATTGCCTGCCACTAGCACTGTCCAATTTGCACAATCAGCCAAGCAAGTGCCACCACTTGTCTCTGCACAAGGTGGTGATGGGTAGGCGGATGCACGGGCCAGTCACTCCAAAACAAATACTGAAAGATGTTCACAGGAACACAGATATTCTTGGGCCAGAATTGAATGTATATCTTAAGAATATGTCAAATATGTGCAAATGTTTTGTCTCATCAGGTAACTACAAAGATACATCAAAGGGCCCCAGCAGCAAACCCAAGCAACACATAAATAATACAGTCCATATAGCTACATCCAGGGGACAGTTTACCCCCTAAAGCACAATCACAAATTGAACCAGCCCAAGTTCAGCGGTACACATGAAATAATCTATGCCATGCCCACTGCTGTGAAACTGAAGACTCGAAAAGCATGGGTGTATCTGTCAGATGTCGGAAAACATTCCAGCACAGCAACAGAGCTCCAACGAGAAGAAGGCGCTGGAACCAGTATCAGCAACCTGTGGGATGTTTTTACCCATGCATCCAAGCCCTACAATAAAACTGTGCAGTACTGGCATGGAAAACATCATGATGGCCAGAACTCCACAGAGAGTGCACAGGGAAAACATGAAGAATAGGCTGCCACCCATTTTTGCCTATGTTGTGAGCACAGGAGGCCACTGCCTAAAACCACCATTGGGCTACACACACAGTAGCCTGAAACCATTGGGAATGGCAATGCTGATTGCCAAAAAAAGCAACCCAGAACTGTGGGGAATTCATTTTCTTAATCCCAAAAATGGTTGCATTACCAGTACTCACCACTATCAGAAAGTCAGCGTTTTAAAACCACCAGACTTTTGTGTAAAACTGAACAAATGAAACAAAACCAGACCAAGGAAAGACTTGCTAAGAGGCAGATACAATGTAAAACTATATTCTGAAATGACTTGAAAGAAGTAATTATTTAATGTATAAGTAAAAATTGTCAGTTTGATTGGAATGTAGAAAACTGGGAACAAAAAGTGACATTTAGCTGAAACCTGGCTTAGTGAAACTGGATTCTGCCTGACAACTACCCCCAACAGGAGAAACCTGTTCAGCCACTCTTCCCAGGCCTAGCTGCATCCTGCTGCCCCTTGCCAAAAGGAGTTGTCACCTCTCTGATTACATTAGGTGTGGAGCACCTGGGAACTGGAAGGAACAGAACAATGCAACTCCCTTGACTCAGGCAAATGTTATATTGGGGGCGTCATAAAGTGGCTTCCTCTTAGGGGAAACTGGGAGGGGCAGTGCCTCTGCTAGCAGCTGAGCTTGGGGGAAGTGGATAAACCAGTTATTCCACCCTGTGATGTGGGAAGCCACACCCCTTTTTGACCAGAGCATAATTTTAAAAAAGATAGATAACTCATAGTGCGGACTTGTCAGAATTATATAAGTAATATCATTATTTTTGTGATTTTTCTGTGAACATTTTAAGAGGCGTTAGGACCCTGTGGTGTATTCTGGGGGGTTGCTAGCGGAAAATAGGGTCTCACTCCAAATGTCTGCATGTTAAAAATCTGACACTTCATCAATTAATGTCCATACTCCTTGCGCACATGTGTGTAATTTTGGGTAAATGTCTGATATTGCAAAACCAGATAAAAAGCGCAAAATGTTCTAATTTTTGAATGCAAGCCCCCAGGAAGATCAGAGGCGGACAAGCATGGAGCATAAGGAATATATAAAGTGCACATGTAATTTCAACAAATTGTATATCTGGGAAAGATGTATTTGAATCAAATATAGATTTGTGGGCAAACTGACCAGGGGAGGATCCTCTGACCCATAAAAAGACCTCATCATGATGACAATCCATTTCCATCCCCCAATCATGAGAGAGGGGAGAATTGGGCCAATTACAAGTAGAGAGGGGCAGGCTTAGCTAGGCCCAGGCACACACCCATTTTCAAAACACATAAAAAGAGACTGCTGGGACAAGTAGAGACATTCAATTCCATTTGCTGCGGAGCATGCTGACGGACGACTTCACATCCAGAGATCCAACTCTTAGACTTCCAAGCTAAACAGAGACTACAGAACCTTGAACCAAGAAGGCCCACTGCAAGCAAAAGTATTTGTCAGCAGGCCTCAAAATCATTTGCAAACTATTCCACAGCCGGGCGAGCTGTCTGAATTCTTTTGCCAAGAACTCTTGCCAGTACCCAGAAAGCAGTGTTTCATCCAGAATCCACTTGACCCGGACCGGAAAGCAGAGCAGTATCCAGAACCAGAGGCCGCTGAATCCAGAGAGGCTAGATCAGCAGAGCAGAGCTTACCCAGATCGCTGTGAGCAGAACCAGTGCCTGATTGACCCGCCGAGCAGACAGAACCGCAGCCGGATGTGTTGACCAGATCCGTGACAAGGCCTAGTTCAAATTTATATTGTGAGTACCTAGCAGAACTGTGCAGAACCAATCTCATAGTTAAAATAATCTAATCCAAACTATTTTAACCTAAGTAGAACTGCCTCCTAGAAATTGTGTCATCTGTCATTTTTAAAGCTGCACAACTGTCACCTGTCAATTCTGCAGCTTCAAGCTGTCACCTGTCATTTTGAGTTTTACTTTAAATCCGAAAATCTACCGTTATTTAATCGTCCGTATCTCTGGAACCGTTTGGGCTAGGAACGAGATTTGAATTTCCTCTGAAAGCTTAGGATCTAAGCTTTCCAACAAGCTTAGAACCGATTTGCTACTCATTAAACTTTTGCCGCAATCACGATTCACACACTCGCGAATTTACCGCAATTTGCGATTTTGGCACAATTTCTCCACTTGTCAAAATAGCAGCTCCATTCTTTCCTTTGTTAAAATCCGTTTGCAACTTGGTAATGACTCATAGAGCATTGCTAAAGTGAGCCTGAACTAATACCAACACGCATCTCCCACTCACCCTTAATCTCTAGAGGGAATTAAAATCAGTTGGCACATTTTCCCATCCATTGCCATCACATTTAAAAAGCATTTTGGGCCTGTGTTTCAAACTCCTACCTATTTCCTCTAAGCTTGCTGGGGGGAAACTGAATTTCGTATTGTACTTGATTGCATTCCTGAGAACTGTGTGCTCCTCTTTCCATCTCCTTCCATTTCTTACATTGCATAGGGGAGAGGGGTGAATTGCCAGAGAAAAAGTGATTATCTTATCTTTTGCTAAAATCATATCAAGTATTTCTGTACTGTATTTTATTCCTCATTGCGTTTCCCTTGAAATCATAAAAGTATTTTTGCTACTTTATCCATCCTATACTAACTCCTCATTGATTGTAAAGAAGTGTGCTAGTGCCAGATTACCCATTGTTGATCAACATCATATGTCTAAGTGTACTATCAGATATTAATTTACTATAAAGTGTGAGATATATATATTGTTTAAATTCTCAAATAAACCTTTTAATTTGCAAAACAAACCTACTTCTTGGCTCAGTGGGGTTAGGGGGATTCTAAGAGGGGGGTGTTATACAAGGGTGGTCATCCAGAGTACTGAACTAGGCATAAAAAATACATTAATAAGGGTTTTCCTCAGCATCCCAGACTAGGCATTGACTTGGCTGTAGTGTTGATTGAATATCGCTTACAAAAGTGGGGGCTCAGAGCCGGGATATTCTGGGTTAGGTTTACCACTTGTGCAGATTAATACAGTGTGCCAACTGACCAGATACACATATCCGGTTAGATCACCATGCTGTTTTACACTGTGAAAGCATCCCTCAAAGGAACGCTCTAAGGAAACAGTCTGTTTTGCAAAATAAAATACAAACTTCTGTAAGTCAGGAAGGAACTCAAATTCCAGAATGACGACCTTGGTAGATATGAAAATAGCCAGAGAGCACTTCTTACATAAGCTATTTGTGAGAGGTGAGTGGACTCATCAGGACCAAACGGTCTGGTTGCAGGCAATCGCGCAACAGGTCACTGACACAGAGTCAGAGATATAGAGAGATCAGGGTCCATTACATGTGGCTCTGAGTGAATTATACATGGCTCCTAAAGTTAAAAATGAACACGACAAGATGGTTAGGATAGCGGCATATTTGTATCTATATATGGGAGCCATGCAGGACAAATGTGCTGAAGGCCAAGATCTGGCAAGTAGGCAACAGCTGGCGTTAGAAAAGGCCCAATCTGACCTGGTCTCTTCTGAGCAGAGGCTGCAGAGGAGCCAGGAGTCAGAAAATGATAGTAGGCAGTATATCATTAAAATAAAAGAGGACATGGATAGACTGCAACAGGAGGAGGCTGACCAGGATACCAGATTTCTGGCCTTGCAGAAGGAGTACCAAGAAGGTTTGGACTCCCTTCTGCAGAGCCAGAAAAAGCTGGAGCAACAACTGGACTTTAACAGGGCATGCACAGAGCAGGTAGCCACCCTGCAAATTCGATTAGACAGAGAGAAAGAGGAAAGCAATAAATTGATTCTGAAAGACCTGGATACCCAGGCAGAGTTTGATCAGGAGCGCCAGAAAGCTGGTGCCTTCCAAAGGCAAAGGGACGACCTGGCGGCACAGATGCAGGCTCTTAGTCAGGAAAGGGATACCTTAGGCCAGGAAGTCTGCCACTTAAAAAGGAAAATGGAAGAAAATCACCTGGCTCTCCAGGGCCTGGGTGACCTCCAAAAAGAACACCAGAACTTGGTAGAGCACACCAAGAGGGTGGAGGATGCTCTGGCATGAAAGGAGCAGGCCAATAGGGACACAGCTCAGGAGGTAACCCTCCTGCAGCAGAGACTGGCCCAGTACTCCGGGACCAATCAGGAGGCACAGAGAGAAAATGAGGCTCTCTGTCAGCACAATGGTAGGCTCCAGCAACAGGTAGCGATGCAGGAGAGGCTGATAGAGTCTAGTAAGGCCTTAACTGAGGAACTGAAAGCGCAGGCTCTTGCATTGCAACAGGAAGCAGGGGCGGATAGAGATGAGGTTCGCTGGGAAAGAGAAACTCTTGAGCATAACCTCAGGAGCCCTAGTACCAGAGGCCTTCATCTCTCCCAATCCTGGACTCTGCCACCCTCATGTCCCCTCGCGCACATGAGCCAAGGGCCACGGGGATGGCAGATGACTATCCAGCTAGAAGTATGGGGCTCATATGCCAGTACCTCCCAGGAATGGATGGGCGGGTATCCAGGTATGGGCACCCAAGCACAGTGCAATTTAGTGGGGAACCCCAGGAGAGTAGGCCCATTAAGGGCATCCTGAAAACCTCTGCCCAGTTAGGTCATTGGGGAGGTACCCATCAAATCCTGGCAGCAAGGAGGGATCTGAAGACTCCTCTGAGCATTACAGGACACAGGAGACCAGGTCAGCACATTCTGCCAGCCATTCCCAGGCTCGCAGAATCCGGGAAAACCTGGAAGATCAGACGGGCACCTCTAGGAGCAGTGCTTCTGAGTCAGAGGATGAATGGACCAGGGTTACCCGAACTAAAAAGGCCAATAAGGCAAAAAGGGCCTTGCTTAAGGACCCATTGAAACAAATAAAGGCAATCAGGAGTGTCATCACTCTTTATCATAAGAACACCAAGTATTCCGTTTGGGAACACTTGGAGCTCTATGAGCAAATGATGGAGACGTTCCATTTGAAGGACAGCAGTAGCTGCATCCAGTACGTCAAACGGACATTCTCCCCAGAATACTCCAGTTTCTTTGCGGGGCTGGAGGACCAAAATCATTTTAGATGGTCCACCTATAAGGCAGCCATCTTGAAACATTTTTTTGCGTTCACAGAAATCCTCAAGAGGCTCGCAAGGCAGCCTACAATTTGCAATTTGGGGAGGATCAGGCCCCACAAGAGTTTGTGCAAGAATTAAAGCGTGCTTTTGCGCAGACTACCAGAAGGGTGCGCACGGATAGCAGAGAATTTATCAATACGTTTTTCCATGCCTTACCCAAATACATAATGACCCAGCTCGTGAGAGATTTTCATGAGAAAAGATCTTTAGACTGGGTCATTGAACAGGCTACCCGGATCTATGAGGTGCAGAAGCCCATCGAAAATAAAAATAATGCGCTGAAAAACCCCAAAACCAACAGCACCCCTGCTGCTGCCAAGGTGGCAGAGGTAAAGGTTGCCCCCGTTTTAGATTTGGAGATGGGGGGCCTAAAAACCTGCCTGCACCAAATAATTCACAGCCCAGAAGGCCCTCGGGCCAGTCCCAGACAGGGAGTCGGGGAGGTAGTCCCACAAATGGGGTCCCCCACTCCCTTAACTATGTAAGTCCCCGCTACAAGGGAAACCGACCAATCCTGAGTTATGTGTGGACTCCTCCAGCCCAAGGGGGGGGGGATCCAGCCGAGCACCTGACCTGGGAAACTTCCCTCCTAACTTCCCCCAGGAGGGCAGAAATTCACCAAATCTTGGGCAGAACTTTTTCCCCAGGTATCCACCCAATTTCCAGCCCCAAAATCATCCATACTACTTTCCCCAATTCCCTGAGCCCAGACAACCTAATCCGGGAGAGGGGAGGCCAAGGGTGGAGGGGTACCCGAATCTTCCCAATTCGGGGTATTACCAGAGAAGGGATAGCTACCCTTCCCGGGATCAGCCCAGGGGAGAAAATAGAGCCCCGTATCAGCCTGAGCGGGTTTCACAACTTGAGCGCCAGGTCCTAAATATGGCACGAGATCTGGGTCACATACTGAGGGCTCAACAGAACCCTCAGATGAGCATGCCACCGCAGAATGCCCCAAACTCTGGACCTGGTGCTCCAGAACAATGACAGGGGCAGCACCCCGATAACCCACCGGTTCCCAGGAGGGAGGCACAAGGGGAAGGGGGGTGTTTAGCCTTGCAGGAAGCTTCCTTCCCACCTTGTAAACAGCCCCTGGAAAACCAGGAACCAGAAACAAAATCTCCTACCCCTGAAAGTCTGCCACCCAAGGAGCAGAGAGGAGGTAGGAGAAACAAAGTACCCAAACAGACCCAGTTTGTGGAGGAGGTACAGATCTTCCAATTTGAGGGAGAGGGAGCCTCAGAGGATCCTGGGGAAAGGATCTTCTCCTTTAGAGATGGGGGAACTCCTCCCAAGGAAAAATGGGTCCCAAGGGACACCAATTCAGACTGGGGAGATGTGGAGACTGAGCTACCGCCGCCCATCATCTCATCCCAGAACCCACAATACCGAAATCCCCTGGTTCAAACCCATCCTGTTGACTGCCTCCAAAAAGGGGTGTGTGGCCCAGAACCGGAACCAGGGGAACCCACAATGGCTCTGATCTCCAGTTGCCAACTTTTTCTTTCAGATTCCCAATACTCTCCACAGAATTCTGCCCAAATCTCTTCTCTCGCCATGTCCAAAACCAGAAAGTTAGCCCAGCAGTTGTCCAAAAATGTGCATTATCTGTGCCCCCTTGAGGAGAAGGAGGGAAGATACTATGCCCCGGTACAAGTACAGGGGCAGGGAACAATCTTGGCACTGGTGGACACTGGATCCCAAGCTACCCTTCTGTCCAAAAGGACCTTTGAGGAACTAAATGCAGGAAGGGGGGAGAATTACCGAATTCCTCTCACCTCTCTTCCTGGACAACTGCAGACCTTTGACGGGAAGGAAATTCCCATTGAGGGGACTGCAGACTTGGACATTAAAATTGGGCGACACAAGGTGAAACACCCGGTCATAGTAGTGACTCCAGAGGGCACCCCTTGTTTACTAGGGAATGACCTCCTGAGAAGGTTGTCACCCCTAACAGATTGTGTAAACAAGGTCCTCTGGACACAGACTAGCCGACCCATAAAATTAAAACAGAGTGTGAACCAGGTTAGTTTAAACAACACCTGTCACATGGTTGAACAAAAATCTGACCAAGTAGAATTTCACTTCCAGAACAACCAAACTCCAGACGTGACAGTAATAGCAGTAGGACAACAGACTGGTGATGGGGGTCCTTGCTATTTCTGAAAATCAACCTTCCTTCCAGTTTAAGGTGGTATTCCACACTGGAAGGAAACACTCTGAAATTCTTCACCAATCCACAATCAGAAACTCCCACTCCTATAGTCCAGAAAGATGTGAAATCAGCTCAGAGCCTGGCTGATATTCAGCAAATTGGAGAGCAGTTGTTCATCCTTGTTCAGTTAAATGATGGGAAGGACTCTGTTCTCGCTCAAGTGTGTGTGAACAACGGTAAGAGCTTCATCAGCAAAGCCATGTTCCGCCAACTCCCAAAAGATCCAGCCATTCCCACATTCAAACTGATAGACAAATGGGAAATGGACCTGGAAGCACCTAATTCCAAACATCTCCTGCCAAGCAGGTGTATGCTCAAAATTTCCATCGGCAACAAGAGCATAGTCCATAATTGTTGGGTCATGCAAGACGTCACTGCCGCCTTTTACTTAGGCAGTGACATTCTCAATCGCTTTGCCATTAGTTTGGACCTAATAAACTTCAAAGCTTGGTCCCGATTAGCGGATAATCCCATGGGCTTTGATGATCCAGAAAAAGCATTTAGGTCAGCTCAATTGCTACCTTATGCAGTTGAAATTCAGATCAAAGAGGAAGTCACCATCCCAGGAAGGACCCAACAATTCTCCCTGGAAGTGAAAGTTAAAAGATGACAAAAATTGCAAAACCCTGATGCTTATATACATCTAAATGCTTCTCTCCAACAGGGATAAACCCAACACCATTATTCAACATAGAACATGACACCATTCCAATAGAGGTGGATAACAGCGACTTAAAGAGTATTACTCTAGCCGCAGGCACCATTATTGGAATGGCGGTTGATGACCAACATTTCTCCATTGATTTAGGAAATTAACTCTTAGGACCAATCCCCAAGGACTGTTTTGACAGTGACAGTGAGGACAATACAACACCAGACAGGATTTTCACCCGGCATGGGGGGGAACTTCCTGGTGTACACTTCTTGCCCTTATGGTAAGGAAGATTTTCCAGGTCCATGAGGGCTGCCTTTCCCACCTGAAGACTCCAGTCCAAATCAGCATTCTGACCAGGGACTTCTCCACCCAGCTGGAGGAGGCCGCTGAGATAGCCAAACCAGAAGTCTTTCCAGGCTTCAGGCAGATGGGCGAATTTACTGCGATTTGCGATTTTGGCTCAATTTCTCCACTTGTCAAAATAGCAGCTCCATTCTTTCCTTTGTTAAAATCTGTTTGCAACTTGGTAATGACTCATAGAGCATTGCTAAAGTGAGCCTGAACTAATACCAACACGCATCTCCCACTCACCCTGAGTCTCTAGAGGGAATTAAAATCAGTTGGCACATTTTGCCATCCATTGCCATCACATTTAAAAAGCATTTTGGGCCTGTGTTTCAAACTCCTACCTGTTTCCTCTAAGCTTGCTGGGGGGGAACTGAATTTTGTATTGTACTTGATTGCATTCCTGAGAACTGTGTGCTCCTCTTTCCATCTCCTTCCATTTCTTACATTGCATAGGGGAGGGGGGTGAATTGCCAGAGAAAAAGTGATTATCTTATCTTTTGCTAAAATCATATCAAGTATTTCTGTACTGTATTTTATTCCTCATTGCTTTTCCCTTGAAATCATAAAAGTATTTTTGCTACTTTATCCATCCTATACTAACTCCTCATTGATTGTAAAGAAGTGTGCTAGTGCCAGATTACCCATTGTTGATCAACATCATATGTCTAAGTGTACTATCAGATATTAATTTACTATAAAGTGTGAGATATATTTATTGTTTAAATTCTCAAATAAACCTTTTAATTTGCAAAACAAACCTACTTCTTGGCACAGTGGGGTCAGGGGGATTCTAAGAGGGGGTGTTATACAAGGGTGGTCATCCAGAGTACTGAACTAGGCATACAAAATACATTAATAAGGGTTTTCCTCAGCATCCCAGACTAGGCATTGACTTGGCTGTAGTGTTGATTGAATATCGCTTACAAAAGTGGGGGCTCAGAGCCGGGATATTCTGGGTTAGGTTTACCACTTGTGCAGAATAATACAGTGTGCCAACTGACCAGATACACATATCCGGTTAGATCACCACGCTGTTTTACACTGTGAAAGCATCCCTCAAAGGAACGCTCTAAAGAAACGGTCTGTTTTGCAAAATGAAATAAAAACTTCTGTAAGTCAGGAAAGAACTCAAATTCCAGAATGATGACGTTGGTAGATATGAAAATAGCCAGAGAGCACTTCTTACATAAGCTATTTGTGAGAGGTGAGTGGACTCAACAGGACCAAACGGTCTGGTTGCAGGCAATCGCGCAACAGGTCAATGAAACAGGGTCAGAGAAATGGAGAGATCAGGGTCCATTACATGTGGCCTTGAGTGAATTATACATGGCTCCTAAAGTTAAAGATGAACACGACAAGATGGTTAGGATAGCGGCATATTTGTATCTATATATGGGAGCCATGCAGGACAAATGTGCTGAAGGCCAAGATCTGGCAAGTAGGCAACAGCTGGCATTAGAAAAGGCCCAATCTGACCTGGTTTCTTCTGAGCAGAGGCTGCAGAAGAGCCAGAGTCAGAAAATGATAGTAGGCAGTATAATATTAAAATAAAAGAGGACATGGATAGACTGCAACAGGAGAAGGCTGACCAGGATACCAGATTTCTGGCCTTGCAAAATTGAATTGTAAATACACAAGTCGAACGAGAGAGGTCGACTTGGGACTCACAAAGCCATGGCAACAGACTAGCCTGACGAATTGCAATTCATCACATGTGGTATATGCAGTGTGGTGTCCGTGCCACAAAATTTACATCGGAATGACAGAGCGCAAAGTAACCATACGCATTGGAGAACACAGGAGTTGCATTCGCAACTTGAATGTACAGGCTCCAATGGTGAGCCATTTTATCGAGATGGATCATGATACTGAACAACTGAGATAGACCATTTTATGGCGACTGGATAGAACTAGTAATGCGGAAGCTGATCTCAGAAAACTACAGTACAAAGAACAGTGGCTGACCTTTTTAACTAAGTCTGCTGTCACAGGACTCAATGAGGAAACTAATTGGAGACATTAATATGGTAGTCTCTTGCGTCCCCTTAGACAGGAAGTTTCAACTGAATTGGTGGTCTCTCAGCTTCTCCTGCGCATTTTTTCGCAATGTAAAGCAACACGGATGGGCATTATAGTGCAATGTAAAATATACACATACATCAAATATAGTCAAGATCATATTGAGTTATCAAGTGAGCTGACTTATCAATACATTTACTGCTGGCACTATTACGCATAGGATCGTGTCGCTACAATATGTTTGTTTTTCAGTGTATGGGTAACTATGGAGATGAAGAGATGAGAAATAGAGTCACATGACACCGGTACTTAGCACACGTTCAATCACGTGGCTATCTTAGGACTGATCTGATAGGTCTACGTAATAGTAATGGACATAACAATGTGTTTTTTTTTCGTTCTTGCACTGATGTGTGATTGCGGCGAAAGACATAAGATCGTGTCACGTGAATACGTTTGTTTTTCAGTGTACGGGTAACAATGGAGATGAATAGATGGTAAATAGAGTCACGTGACACTGGTATCGAGCACACCTTTGATCACGTGACTTGCTTAGGACTGATCGGATTGGTCCACATAATAATAATGGACGAGTAAATAAAACACTCGGACGTTTACTGAATGAGTGCCGGAGAGTGACTTCGCAAAACTAGATGTATGGGAGACAGAGAGAGCACATATGAACCTCGGCAGAAGTAAGTTGTTGAATCGGCGCGAATCCTAACGTGAGGTGCAGGCTAGGATACAATATAGAATTAAGGATGCAGTGACACCTGAAATTCGAAATATGATGGTTGGCTTTCGTTTTCGTTTTTGTTTCCCTGTCACATTCAGGACTTTCGAACACATCCAATTTGAGGCAGGCGATTGTCTTGAGTGATGGTACATATAGCAAATGATGCATGAAAGAGATAACAGCATTTGAAGTTTGATGATTCCAGATAGAGTGAACAAAACTAAAGTTGGACTCAACACTTCAGTAACCTCTTTTTACATCTGGACTGGATATGAACAGGTAATGTCCATGACGTGGAGGGGAACTCGGTGATGGATGACATATAGCAGATACTTCAAGTTTGCTGACAATGATTTTTCAATAATGAACAGAATTATTAATTAACCTCCTAGTGGGTCGAATTCTTAGAAAAATAACTACTAATTGAATTGGTATCTTCTAACTATTTTTTTTGGCTAAAGAGAGGTAGTTAAAAAAGAAAAATGATCTCAACTTGATCTTCCTCACGAGTAGCATAGAATTTCAGTTTTTATTAGAAGCATCTCGTGGATTGACTAGATGCATTGTTGTACACCGTTTAGAGTTGTTTAGAATCTCTCGTGTTGTTTCAGGATTTGAGCAGTCCAACATATTTGTTTGAAGACTCCCCTACAGGAACCGTGGTTTAAATAATTTCTACAAAGAGAGATACGGTAAGCCCTAGTTACAGTGAACTGTGACACTGGCTAGGAAGAATGTCAGTTTATTTGTGGATACTGACTGTTGTCCCTTGTGTTATTCCTACTCTTGTGTCTCCCCAGGTTAAGAAGTGTGTAACACAGAATTAGTTGGGCATAATGAAGATTCATTTTTAAGATTGGACCTACCTAATGTGAAGAGATATTGGTGAAGTGTACAGATGGTTCCCCTGATGAAGTTCTGTAATACTTTGTCAAAGCAAATTGGTTTGGAACGAAACATGTTGGGCAATGTAATATAGTGTGATTGAGTGACAATATAATCATTATACCGATACTTCGGACATTTATCCTCCCCAAGGTGGTCTTAATGGGGTTAGGAGTATATTGAAAAGATATATTACTTGCAGATAAGTATCCCTTAATGATAAGGAACTTATGAGCTACCGACCATTTGGTCTCTTTAGAATAAGTGGTCACCCAGAAGTCGTGTAGTACAAAGTTTTGTATAGGCAGGCGACATAAGGGTGAACATGACATTGGTGATTGAATTGTTTTATTTTTTTTAAAAATGTGTTGTTGGGTTTAATATTTTTTATGTATTTTGTCTAATTTTAAATAGTGTTTTACTATGCCAAATATTGTGATGAAATTAAAATGGTAATGTTTAAATTGTGATTGGGACTGAGTGCCTATTTGTTAAAAGCACTTGGTATAGGTAGACTTGGGAAATACAAGAGGGTTTAACAGGGTGACGTAGTTTGACCTTTGGTGTTAGGATTGTCCCAAAGCTGTTTTCAGGGAGTCTGGTCAATACGTCATTAAACTGACTACATGTCTCTAGATAGTGTTTGTATTGTAAGCGCAGGGTTTCCCGTGAGGCTTTTTTTGAGTAGGGTATGATATAAAGTAATAGTTTAATACACGATTAAGGACAGAACGAGAACGGTGTACAGATAGTGGTCACTTGATGCGTTATCTATTGTAGAGTGAATTTCTGTAGAGCGCACGTTTCCCTAACCTTGGATACGGATTGTGGTCACAATGGCAGCAGACAAGACAAAGAGTTATGACGCAAAATATGTGGAAGAACTATTAGCACAAGCTTCCTTTTTTTCAGAGGAAGGAGAAGGACCCTTGTCGGTCAACCTTAGTAATTGGGACGAACTAGTCCAAATGAAGAAGAGACTAATTCGCACAGAATTACATGGATCTATAATGATTGATTTTCTACGGTCAGGTACACTCCCGACTGGCTTAATTGTACGGAACGAACCACGTCTATTTTTAGACAACAAAGAATTTATCATACAATGGAGCTATATAGCGAACAAGTGTGGTAGGGATTGGGTAATCCTGATAATAGACACTGCAAGAGAAATGACCTTAAAAATTACAGGAGATCTAGACAAAATGGGGGAAGCCATTAAGAAATTGGTACCACTTCATACATATAAAAGACGTCTGGAAGAAATCACAAGAGAAATGACTGAATTCAAAAGTTTTTGTACCAAGGATAGAATCATACGGGTGAAAAAAGATATACTACATTTTTCACATGATGAAGCGTATCCGTACACGAAGGATGGGTATATACCCCCAGGAATTCAACAACAAAGAACATATGGACAACAGAAACAAAAAAGGAACGGATATACTTCATACAGTTCAGGCAGTTCTAATGATGGCAGCTTTCATAGCGGACAAGATCAAAGACCCTACAGAGGTAGAGGTAGACAACAAAGAGGGAACTTTCGCAATAGGAGAATATCAAGGAGAGGAGGCAGGAATAATCAATATAATACAGGCCCACCTCCTCAGCAACAACAGAATTCGATATCAGGTGTGTCTTTTTTGGACGAGCGAGAGGATGCAAACCAGTGGGTAGCAGAAGAACGAAGGACCTGGAGCAATCACCCTTATTAGTCAACTTGTCTGGGTATGTACCCAACACTGCTGAAAGGACAGTTTTGAACCTCGGTTTGGGATTTGTCCCTACCACGCATTATGACAAATTCCAAACTAGAATTGAGATCGAACAACTTCTTCGGAAAATCCATCTCAAACAGTACTTTATGGATAAAGAGGTGGAGAAAACAGTTAACGAAAGTGGATTAAAAAAGAAATCTATTTTTGATCCTCCAGTAGCCAGTTATGCACCTGAGGCAGTGCTATTTGCGAATAGAGTATGGCATGACCTGAGTATTCTAGAAAAGAAAGATACTCCATGTAAATTTCAGAATCTAAGTAAGATCGAGAAGATAGCTATAACATCTTTGGCTAAAAATCAGAACATTATTATTCGTAAAGCAGATAAAGGAGGAGCGGTGGTACTTCAAGACAGGTTAGCCTACGTTCAGGAATGTAAACGACAGTTGGGGGACAGTTCCTACTATCTTAAACTGAAGGACGATCCCACGGCAAAGCTGTCAGTACTCATTAGAGAAAAAGTTGAGAAAGCCCTTGAAAGGGAATGGATTTGTAGCCAGGAATATGACTATCTTATCATATCCCGACCCACAGTCCCGAAATTCTATACTCTACCTAAAATTCACAAATCGCTCCTCAAACCTCATGGTCGTCCAATAGTTTCAGGTACAGGTTCGTTGTTAGAACCACTTGCCAAGTTTGCTGATAAATTTCTGAAACCATTTGTTTTGAATATGTTGTCGTATTTACAGGATACGACTGAAGTGATAAATAATGTAGAACATATGGCTTTTGATCCAGGAACTCAGTTGTTAATATGTCTGGACATAGTGGCACTGTACACATGTATACCACAACAAGACACATTGGAAGTATTGGAGAACCTATTACTAGCTAAAAGAAATACAGGGGTTACACCTAATAGTTTTATCCTGTGGTGTGCCGAGATGGCCCTGACGGAGAATTATTTTTCATTTGATAATGAGTTGTACCATCAAATTCATGGCACGGCCATGGGCTCTCCAGTCGCACCTACGGCAGCGAATCTTTACGTTGAAAATATTGAGTTGCAGTTTATCTATCAGACGACTAGCCCATATTTTTTATATATATGGGTTAGTAGTCTGATAGATAAACTGCAACTCAATGCCTTATGGCATAGATACATTGATGACATCTTAATAATATGGGATGGTACAGTTGATACGTTTTTGGAATTCTTTGGTTGGATAAACCAACAGAACCGTTTTTTACAGTTCACGTGAACCTATAGCTCAGTCAAAATTGATTTTCTAGACATAACAATCTATGTGGATGAAGACCGCAAAATATTACAGGTGAAACCCTTTCATAAAAGAACCGACAAGAATGCCCTTTTGAGCTTTAATAGCTTTCATCCGAGGCACACTCGTGAAAATTTACCATTCGGTCAGTTCATTAGACTGAAGAGAAACAGTACTTTGAACTCTACTTTCCACACTGAAGCTGAACAACTGAAAGATAAGTTGATTAGCAGACAGTATCCCAAGAAAATTGTTAAGAGAGCCTTTAAAAGATCGACTAACAACCATCGAGAAGCGTTGCTTGAATATCGTTCAAGAAATCAGGATACTAATAACATTGTGTTTGTGAGCACCTACAATGACAACATGAACGAGATAATCAAAATAATTAAGAAAAAATGGCATATTCTCACAGGAGGTGAAAGCCCGTTAGACAAACCTTTGTGTGCCTATAAAAGAGCTTCCAATTTAAAAGAATTGTTGACTAAAAATGATATTGCTCTGAAAGGTAAAGAGCAGATCAGCATTACAAAAGCGTGGGGTTTACCCTCAGCAGTAGGTCATGCACCTTGTGGTAAGTGTGTGAATTGTAAATACATAAGTCGAACGAGAGAGGTCGACTTGGGACTCACAAAGCCATGGCAACAGACTAGCCTGACCAATTGCAATTCATCACATGTGGTATATGCAGTGTGGTGTCCGTGCCACAAAATTTACATCGGAATGACAGAGCGCAAAGTAACCATACGCATTGGAGAACACAGGAGTAGCATTCGCAACTTGAATGTACAGGCTCCAATGGTGAGCCATTTTATCGAGATGGATCATGATACTGAACAACTGAGATGGACCATTTTATGGCGACTGGATAGAACTAGTAATGCGGAAGCTGATCTCAGAAAACTACAGTACAAAGATCAGTGGCTGATCTTTTTAACTAAGTCTGCTGTCACAGGACTCAATGAGGAAACTAATTGGAGACATTAATATGGTAGTCTCTTGAGTCCCCTTAGACAGGAAGTTCCAACTGAATTGGTGGTCTCTCAGGTTCTCCTGCGCATTTTTTCGCAATGTAAAGCAACACAGGTGGGCATTGTAGTGCAATGTAAAATATACACATACATCAAATATAGTCAAGATCATATTGAGTTATCAAGTGAGCTGACTTATCAATACATTTACTACTGGCACTATTACGCATAGGATCGTGTCGCTACAATATGTTTGTTTTTCAGTGTATGGGTAACTAGGGAGATGAAGAGATGAGAAATAGAGTCACATGACACCGGTACTTAGCACACGTTCAATCACGTGACTAGTTTAGGACTGATCTGATAGGTCCACATAATAGTAATGGACATAACAATGTGTTTTTTTTTGTTCTTGCACTGATGTGTGATTGCGGCGAAAGACATAAGATCGTGTCACGTGAATACGTTTGTTTTTCAGTGTACGGGTAACGATGGAGATGAATAGATGGTAAATAGAGTCACGTGACACTGGTATCGAGCACACGTTTGATCACGTGACTTGCTTAGGACTGATCGGATTGGTCCACGTAATGATAATGGACGAGTAAATAAAACACTCGGACGTTTACTGAATGAGTGCCGGAGAGTGACTTCGCAAAACTAGATGTATGGGAGACAGAGAGAGCACATATGAACCTCGGCAGAAGTAAGTTGTTGAATCGGCGCGAATCCTAATGTGAGGTGCAGGCTAGGATACAATATAGAATTAAGGACGCAGTGACACCTGAAATTCGAAATATGATGGTTGGCTTTCGTTTTCGTTTGTGTTTCCGTGTCACATTCAGGACTTTCAAACACATACAATTTGAGGCAGGCGATTGTCTTGAGTGATGGTTCATATAGCAAATGATGCATGAAAGAGACAACAGCATTTGAAGTTTGATGATTCCAGATAGAGTGAACAAAACTAAAGTTGGACTCAACACTTCAGTAACCTCTTTTTACGTCTGGACTGGATATGAACAGGTAATGTCCATGACGTGGAGGGGAACTTGGTGATGGATGACATATAGCAGATACTTCAAGTTTGCTAACAATGATTTTTCAATAATGAACAGAATTATTAAATAACCTCCTAGTGGGTCGAATTCTTAGAAAAATAACTACTAATTGAATTGGTATCTTCTAACTATTTTTTTTGGCTAAAGAGAGGTAGTTAAAAAATAAAAATGATCTCAACTTGATCTTCCTCACGAGTAGCATAGAATTTCAGTTTTTATTAGAAGCATCTCGTGGATTGACTAGATGCATTGCTGTACACCATTTAGAGTTGTTTAGAATCTCTCGTGTTGTTTCAGGATTTGAGCAGTCCAACATATTTGTTTGAAGACTCCCCTACAGGAACCTTGGTTTAAATAATTTCTACAAAAAAAAATACGGTAAGCCCTAGTTACAGTGAACTGTGACACTAGCTAGGAAGATTGTCAGTTTATTTGTGGATACTGACTGTTGTCCCTTGTGTTATTCCTACTCTTGTGTCTACCCAGGTTAAGAAGTGTGTAACACAGAATTAGTTGGGCATAATGAAGATTCATTTTTAAGATTGGACCTACCTAATGTGAAGAGATATTGGTGAAGGGTACAGATGGTTCCCCTGATGAAGTTCTGTAATACTTTGTCAAAGCAAATTGGTTTGGAATGAAACATGTTGGGCAATGATATATGTTGTGATTGAGTGACAATATAATCATTATACCGATACTTCGGACATGTATCCTCCCCAAGGTGGTCTTAATGGGGTTAGGAGTATATTGAAAAGATATATTACTTGCAGATAAGTATCCCTTAATGATAAGGAACTTATGAGCTACCGACCATTTGGTCTCTATAGAATAAGTGGTCACCCAGAAGTCGTGTAGTACAAAGTTTTGTATAGGCAGGCGACATAAGGGTGAACATGACATTGGTGATTGAATTGTTTTATTTTTTTAAAAAATGTGTTGTTGGGTTTAATATTTTTTATGTACTTTGTCTAATTTTAAATAGTGTTTTACTATGACAAATATAGTGATGAAATTAAAATGGTAATGTATAAATTGTGATTGGAACTGAGTGCCTATTTGTTAAAAGCACTTGGTATAGGTAGACTTGGGAAATACAAGAGGGTTTAACAGGGTGACGTAGTTTGACCTTTGGTGTTAGGATTGTCCCGAAGCTGTTTTCAGGGAGTCTGGTCAATACGTCATTAAACTGACTCCATGTCTCTAGATAGTGTTTGTCTTGCAGAAGGAGTACCAAGAAGGTTTGGACTCCCTTCTGCAGAGCCAGAAAAATCTGGAGCAACAACTGGACTTCAACAGGGCATGCACAGAGCAGGTAGCCACCCTGCAAATTCGATTAGACAGAGAGAAAGAGAGAAAGCTATAAATGGATTCTGAAAGACCTGGATACCCAGGACAAGTTTGATCAGGAGCGCCAGAAAGCTGGTGCCTTCCAAAGGCAAAGGGACGGCCTAAGATGCAGGCTCTTAGTCAGGAAAGGGATACCTTAGGCCAGGAAGTCTGCCACTTAAAAAGGAAAATGGAAGAAAATCACCTGGCCCTCCAGGGACTGGGTGACCTCCAAAAAGAACACCAGAACTTGTTAGAGCACACCAGGAGGGTGGAGGATGCTCTGGCAAGAAAGGAGCAGGCCAATAGGGACACAGCTCAAGAGGTAACCCTCCTGCAGCAGAGACTGGCCCAGTACTCCAGGACCAATCAGGAGGCACAGAGAGAAAATGAGGATCTCTGTCAGCACAATGATAGGCTCCAGCAACAGGTAGCGATGCAGGAGAGACTGATAAAGTCTAGTAAGGCCTTAACTGAGGAACTGAAAGCGCAGGCTCTTGCATTGCAATAGGAAGCAGGGGCGGATAGAGATGAGGTTCGCTGGGAAAGAGAAACTCCTGAGCATAACCTCAGGAGCCCTAATACCTGAGGCCTTCATCTCTCCCAGTCCCTGGACTCTGCCACCCCCATGTCGCCTCGCGCACATGAGCCCAGGGCCACGGGGATGGCAGATTACTATCCAGCTAGAAGTATGGGGCTCATAGGCCAGTACCTCCCAGGAATGGATGGGTGGGTATCCGGGTATGGGCACCCAAGCACAGTGCAATTTAGTGGGGAACCCCAGGAGAGTAGGCCCATTAAGGGCATCCTGAAAACCTCTGCCCAGTTAGGTAGGTGGGGGGGGGTACCCATCAAATCCTGGCAGCAAGGAGGGATCTGAAGACTCCTCTGAGCATTACAGGACAAAGGAGACCAGGTCCCCACATTCTGCCATCCATTCCCAGGCTCGCAGAATCCGGGAAAACCTGAAAGATCAGATGGGCACCTCTGGGAGCAGTGCTTCTGAGGCAGAGGATGAATGGACCAGGGTTACCCGAACCAAAAAGGCCAATAAGGCAAAAAAGGGCCTTGCTTAAGGACCCATTGAAACAAATAAAGGCAATCAGGAGTGTCATCACTCCTTATCATAAGAACGCCAAGTATTCCGTTTGGGAACACTTGGAGCTCTATGAGCAAATGATGGAGACTTTCCATTTGAAGGACAGCAGAAGCTGCATCCAGTACATCAAATGGACATTCTCCCCAGAATACTCCAGTTTCTTTGCGGGGCTGGAGGACCAAAATCATTTAAGATGGTCCACCTATAAGGCGGCCATCTTGAAACATTTTTCCGTTCACAGAAATCCTCAAGAGGCTCGCAAGGCAGCCTACAATTTGCAATGTGGGGAGGATCAGGCTCCACAAGAGTTTGTGCAAGAATTAAAGCGTGCTTTTGCGCAGACCACCAGAAGGGGGCGCACGGATAGCAGAGAATTTATCAATACGTTTTTCCATGTCTTACCCAAATGCATAATGACCCAGATCGTGAGAGATTTTCATGAGAAAAGATCTTTAGACTGGGTCATTGAACAGGCTACCCGGATCTATGAGGTGCAGAAGCCCATCAAAAATAAAAATAATGCGCAGAAAACCCCCAAAACCAACAGCACCCCTGCTGCTGCCAAGGTGGCAGAGGTAAAGGTTGCCCATATTTTAGATTTGGAGATGGGGGGGCCTAAAAACCTGCCTGCACCAAATAATTCACAGCCCAGAAGGCCCTCGGGCCAGTCCCAGACAGGGAGTCGGCGAGGTAGTCCCACAAATGGGGTCCCCCGCTCCCCTGACTATGTAAGTCCCCGCTACAAGGGAAACCGACCAATCCTGGGTTATGTGTGGACTCCTCCAGCCCAAGGGGTGGATCCAGCCAAGCACCTGACCCGGGGAACTTCCCTCCTAACTTCCCCCAGGAGGGCAGAAATTCACCAAATCCTGGGTAGAACTTTTTCCCCAGGTATCCACCCAATTTCCAGCCCCAAAATCATCCATCCTTCTTTCCCCAATTCCCTGAGCCCAGACAACCTAATCCGGGAGAGGGGAGGCCAAGAGTGGAGGGGTACCCAAATCTTCCCAATCCGGGGTATTACCAGAGAAGGGATAGCTACCCTTCCCGGGATCAGCCCAGGGGAGAAAATAGAGCCCCGTATCAGCCTGAGCGGGTTTCACAACTTGAGCGCCAGGTCCAAAATATGGCACGAGATCCTGGTCACATACTGAGGGCTCAACAGAACCCTCAGATGAGCATGCCACCGCAGAATGCCCCAAACTCTGGACCTGGTGCTCCAGAACAATGACGGGGGCAGCACCTGTAAGAGGATTCAATTCAGCACTACAGCCAAGTCGACGCCTAGTCTAGAATACTGAATGAAAACCCTTGTTGATATATCTTTATGTCCAGTTCATGCGTTCTGGATGACTACCCCTATATAACACCCCTCTCTCAGAATCCCCCTGACCCCACTGAGCCAAGAAGTAGTTCTGTTTTGCAAGTTAAAATGTTTAATTGATAATTTAAACAATATATATATATATATATATCACGCTTTATAATAAATTAATAATTGAATATCACTCTTAATCTGAGATGATAAAGATTAACAACAGAGAATCTGGCACTAGCACACTTCTTGATAATCACTAAGGAGTTGACATGAAATGGATAAGATAGCAACAATACTTTTATGGTTTCAAATGGATGCAATGTGGAATGAAATGCAGTAAAGAAAATAACTTGATAGAATTTCAGCAAAGACAATGTAATCACTTTCTTGGACAATTCACCCCCCCCCTTTTATGCAATGCAAGGAAATGGAAGGAAGGCACACAGTTCTCAGAAATGCAATTAAATGTGATTCAGTTAACCCCAGCAACTTAGACTACAGACGTTGAAAACACAGGCCCAAATGCTTTTAAATGTGCTGGCAATAAAGTGAAAAATATGCTAAAATGCTTTTAATTCCCTCTAGGAGGTTCAGGGTGAGTGAAAACAAGTTAATATTAGTCCAGGCTCACACTAGCAATGATTCAGGGATAATTAGCAGGTTAAACGAATTTCTGGCAAATGGAAGGCAAGCAGCAGCAGATTTTTACACGTGAAGAAATTTGCAAATCGCGGCAAAATTCGCGAATGCGTCTGGCGCGATTACAGAGGAAGGACAAGGGCTAGCTATATCGTTTTGGGGTCCTATGAAAGCCTAGGATCTCAGCTTCCAGATGAAAGTTACTGCAAGTCTCTAGCACAAACGGTCACGGAGATATGAGCGATTAAATAAAGGTCGTTTTTCAGATTGAAATTTTAAAGTTCAAAAAGACAAGTGCAGCTTGCAACTAGAAAATGACAAGTGACAGCTTTGCAAATGACAGGTGACAGTTAGGAGACAGTTCTACTTAGATTAAAATAGGATTGAATTATATTATTGCACAGTTTTGCTATGTACTCACAATATATTTAGAAATATGCCTTGCCACGGATCTGGTCAGGTTTAGGACTGGACTCTGGTCTCTGCACTTCACAGTGATCTGGGTCAGCTCTCTCTGGTTCTGCTAACAGGTCAGCTCTACTCTGCTGGTCTGGTCTGGGTCTCTGAAGTTTGATGGAGGTAAAGTATGGATTTTCCCGGCAGAGCTTCCAGCTGCAAATGGATTTGAAGGTCCCTATCTGTCCTGTCTCTCTGCTTTTATGTGTTTTTAAAATGGGTGTGTGTGAGCAGCATCACTAGCCAGCCCCTCTCCACTTATCATTGGCCAAGCTTTCATTTCTCCCCTAATTGGGGGAGCTAAGTTGTGTCAGAGTGATGTCATTTTACAGCCTGCAGAAAGTCCACTCCTCCTGTCAACTTGCACACAAATCTAGATTTGAACCAAATACATATTTGCAGAGGTACATATTGTTTTAAAATCATATGCACCCATCATGCATTACAGGAGGTATCTCCTGTTCAAACTCTGCTCTTCCTGGGAGCTTGCATTCAGAAATGGCAATATTTTGCACTTTTTAACTGGTTTGCAATACTGGACATTACCCCAAATTTACACACATGTGCGCAAGGAGTATGGACATTAGTTGATGAAGTGTCAGATTTTTCACATGCACACATTTTGAGTAATATCCTCTTTTCCGCTAAAACTCCCCTGAACATACCACCGGTTCTAAAAACCTCTTAAAATGTGGGCAGAAAAATCACAAGAATTATGGTATCATTTATAAAATTTTCACATGTCCGCTCTATGAGTTATTCATCTTTTTAGAGTTATGTTCTGGCCCCAAAGGGGTGTGGTTTTCCTCCAGCACAAGGTTGAATTTCTGGTTTTTCCAGTTCTGCCAAGCCAGCTTGCTCTCACAGGCAGTGTCCCTCCCCTTTGTCCTTCCAGGAGGAAGCTACATTTACGACATCTGCAATAAACCATCTGCCTGGGTCAGGACAGGGCTTTGTTCAGAGCTCCTGTATTCTGTGGGGCTCCCCTTAATTCAATTATCAGAGAGATGGCATATCCTTAGTGTGGCCAGCAAAAGGCAGATAGGCCTGGGTACACAGCTGTGACTCAAGTTTCACTCCTGATGGGGGTGGTTGCCAGGCAGAATTCAGTTCCTTAAGCCAGGTTTCAGATAAAATGTCACTTTTTGTTACCCAGTTTTCTGCATTCAAATAAAACTAAACATTTTCACATATGCAGCTAGAATGCTGATTCTAAGTTTAAAACTATGACATTTAAACAATTGCAGCCTATATGACACTCAAAGTAGGTCACTCATTTCTTTTAAACATTTAAATTTTTAGTGTCTTTCAGTCCAAATTTACTTAAACCGCTGAAATCCACAGCTCAGCCAGTCTTGTTATAAACCTTCAAGTCACTTCAGAATATAACTTTACATTGGATCCACCTCTCAGTAAGTCTTTCTTTGGCTTGCCTTGGGTTCATTTATTCAGTTTTACACAAAAAAGTAAAATCTGGTGTTGTTTTAAAACGCCGGCTTTTGGATAGTGGTGAGAACTGGTACTGCACCGCTTTTTGGGATTTAAGAAAATGAATTCCCAACAGTTATGGGTTTGCTTTTGGCAATCAGCATTGCCATTCCCAATGGTTTCAGACTACTGTGTGGGTAGTCCAATGGTGGTTTTAGGCAGTATCCTTCTGTGCCCACAACATCGGCAAAAATGAGTGGCAGCCTATTCTTCATGCATTTCCCTGTTCTGGGAAGCTCTGTCCATCATGATGTTTTCCATGTCAGTACTGCACAGTTTTGAGGTAGGGCTCGGATGCATGGGTAAATACATCCCACAAGCCCCCCTCTTGCGATGGCCATTCGGTTTCACTGATGGGACTCGCAAGACCTGGGATGTTTCCTCATCTTCTTCCAATAGATGGCACAGTTCAGCATCTTTTCCTCCATCCGGTACTGGTCGATCGGTTCTCCTCGCCGGTCCTGATGGGAATATTGGGCGGTACCCCGGGCCCATTGCGTCTCTGCTCCCGGTCTCCGGATCGTCCTCCTTGACCCGTCTCAAGGTTTTCTTTCTCCTAGGACGACAAAGGAAGAGCGGCAATACCTATTCATAGAAATTTTTCCACCACTGTTGAGATAGTGGGGCAGCATATGCATTTCATCATAACGAAACATTACATTCTTATTTTGAAAAAAAAACAGTATAACTAAGAGACAGTTTCATGCAAATCACAAAATTTTAGAGACTAGATGTGGTTTGTTTTATGGTTGGAACTGAATTAGTCTGAGACAGTACCCGCTAGGATTCCAGAGGATTCCTCCAGTTGTTGCAGAGTGTACCTGGGATGGCAACATTTCAACTGGTTTATGTGGACCCACTTGTCTTCCCCCGCTGCCACAGGACCTTTGGGGATGTGGATTTTGTAGGCCACAGGGGAGATCTTGTCGATGATCTCAAAGGGTCCCTTCCATGTAGGCAAAAATTTGCGCTGCTTTGCCTGGTTTCTTTGGAAGTTGTATAGATAGACCCGGTCTCCCACCTGATATTCCTTCCTGGAAGTTTTCAGGTCATAATGGGTCTTCATGCTATCAGCTGATCTTTCTAGATTCCGCTGAGCATAAGCAAAAGCATGTTGAAGGTGTTTCCTTAAATTCTCCACATACTCATGAGTTGTGGAGGCATTTATCAGTGTCTGCTCTTGGGTCCTGTAGAGCAAATGCTGCGGAAGCACCATCTTGCGCCCAGTCATCAACTCAAATGGTGACATTTTGGTGGCAGATGAAGGGGTAGATCTGATGGCCATTAGGACCAGAGGTAATCGGATATCCCAACTTGGCCCAGAATCTGCCACAAACTTTTTTAAGATGCTCACAATGGTTCGGTTATATCTCTCTACTGCCCCAGAAGAAGCTGGTCTATAAGCAATATGCAACTTCCTTTTGACCCCCAGTATCTCCCACATCTTTGTCATTACTTCACTGGTGAAGTGGCTACCCCTGTCTGACTCAATCCTTTGAGGTAGACCAAAACGGGAAAAGATGTGGTTAATCATCAAGGCAGCTGCCGTTTCTGCTTTGCAATTTGGGGCTGGGAGACATTCCACCCACTTGGTAAACAAGCATGTCACAGTCAACATGTACTTATTCCCCCTATCAGAGCGAATCACGGGGCCTACAAAGTCGATTTGTAAATCTGACCATGGCAGTGTCATCCCCCGCTTTTGGAGAGGCGCACGGTGTGTGAGGGATGATGGCTGAAATTGTGCACACACAAGACACCCCTTCAAGTATTGGTCGAGGTCCTGCCCCATGTGTGGCCAGTATGCAACCTCTCTTAAGATTTCCAATGTTGTGTGGAACCACCTATGAGCGGCGGTGGCCGCATCATGGGCGTGACTTAACATCAGGCTTCGGAATGAGGTAGGAACCACCCACTGATCGTGGCCAGCTTTGGATTTCCTTACCAGCAAACCATCTTGGATCCGGAACATTTTTGGACATTTCATCAACACTCTTAGGTCCTCTTTCCCAATGTAATCGGTATCCGTCAGGGGAAAGTTCTCAGGGTCCTCAAGGTGCTGGTAAAACTTACCAATAATTGGATCCCCCTTCTGAGCGGTAATCAAATCAGCATCAGGGGTCTCCTTACTCCATTGTGCAATTGAAAGGTTGTTGTGAGCATTTGTCTGGGACCTAGTGATAGCAGTTACCTGGATTTCCCCCAACAGGGACTCAATCTCAATTAGATTCCCTTGGATGGCCCCGGTTTTGGCCAGCTGATCAGCTAAGTCATTTCCAGTTTTGTCTGGTCCCTCTACTTTGGAATGACCCTTGATCTTTTTCCAATAGATGGTCATCTCATTCGAGGTGACCAGATCATCAATGTTTTGGATCAACTTCCCCTGTTTCAAGGGTTTGTTGTTAGCACATAACATGCCTCTGGTTTTCCAATTAACCAGGTGCTCCACGAACCCGTTCCGTACATAATCCGAATCTGTGATTATGACCAGTTTGTGGAGTTGATGCTGGACAGCAGTGAGGATGGCCTGATGCACAGCCATCAATTCTGCCACCTGACTACTTCGGGGACCAATTTTGTATCCAGCGGAGGGTTCTGGGGACTCATTCACCCATGCATTCCCTACGCCAGCCACCAGTTCTTTCTCCCCGTTGTTGTCAACATGGTAAGAGCATCCATCCACATACACAGTGGGAATTCCCTCACACTTGTCTTCTTCAAAGACTTTGTATGGGGAATTAAGGTATGCCTCCGTGTTGTCATTTATTTTTAGACTTTCGTCCTCGAGACAGTTTTCTCTGGCACAATCATGCAAGTCAGCCAGACCTTGCGCGAGGGGACTCTTCTTGTTTTGGCCATATCGGACCTCCACAGGAAAGCCTTGCATTGACAGAATCCAGGAAGTAATTCGGGAATTACTCACATTTCCCGTCCGGATTCTGTCACTTTGGAGATATTGCAGAGGCTGGTGTGGAGTCTCCACTATGATGTGTTCCCCCTGGATAAACGGGCGGTAATTCTTCAATGCCCACACCGTCGCCAGGAGTGCCTTCTCACAATCGTTGAATTTTTCCTCCACAGAGGATAAAGTTTTGCTCGCATAGGAGATTACTTTATTGACCTTGTCATGCTTTTGGTATAATACTGCCGTCAAGCACGTATTAGAGAACCCCGTCTCCAGGAAGAACTCCTTGTTTCTGACAGGGTAAGCTAGGCAAGGCGCTTGTGAGAGGATTCTCTTGAGTTGTCTTACTGCCTCGGCTTGTTCTGGACCCCATTCCCACTTGACCCCCCCCCTTCAGGAGATGGATCAGGGGTCTGGTGATCTCTGCGTAGCCCTCAATGAACTTTCTGCTGTAATTAGTCAGTCCAAGGAGGCTCCTTAGTTCTCGCAGAGTTGTGGGGTCTTTCAGTTTCTGAAGTGCTTCCACTTTCTTTTCCTGGGGACAGAGACCCTGAGGAGTAATCTCATGCCCCAAGAAATTAACATGGGTTCTACACCACTGTGCTTTTTGAAAGGAAAGTTTTGCTCCGGCGGCCCTCAACTGGGTCAGAACATAACGGATCTCCGCTATGTGTTCCTCCACAGATGAACTTTTGATGAGGACATCATCTACATAAGCCAGGTTACCCCTCGCACCCAGGTCGGGCATGGCCTTATGTAGGAAAATGTTGAACTCATTACCGGAGTTGAGGTATCCGAAGGGAGTCCGGGTCCATGTATACTGCTGGCCCCCAAAGGTAAAAGCCAGTTTGTATTGGTCCTCCCTACTGACAGGCACAGTCCAGTATCCATTGGTCAGGTCTATTGCAGTGAATACCTGTGACCCCTGGATCTGGGCCAGCCCTTGGTCAATGTAGGGCAGAGGCCATCGGGAAGTATGGACCCGTTTGTTGAGCTCCCTGAGGTCGGCGCAGAGTCTCCACTGGCCGTTTGGCTTCAATATTCCCAGCACCGGATTATTGAAGGTGCTGTGGACTGGACGGATTATTCCCCTGGACTCAAGGTTCTTAATTATTTCAGTAAGGGACTCCATTGATGCGAGAGGCAAGCGATATTGCTTCACAAACACAGGAGTCATGCCAGGGTCCATGGGGATTGTGGTTGTGTGGATGTCGGTGCGACCACAGTCATATGAGTCTACCGCAAAGAGATCTTGGAAATCCAAGAAAACTTGTTTCAACTTTTGCTTTTGTTCCGGAGTCACACAGGCATCAGCTAGGTTGACTCTCTCTTCCACCATCTGCCTGAAGCCTGGAAAGACTTCTGGTTTGGCTATTTCAGCGGCCTCCTCCAGCTGGGCGGAGAAGTCCCTGGTCAGAGTGCTGATTTGGACTGGAGGCTTCAGGTGGGAAAGGCAGCCCTCATGGACCTGGAAAATCACCTCATCCCTCCTGAAGTCACAAGTCACATCTTCCTTACCATAGGGGCAGGAAGTGTACACCAGGAAGTTCCCCCCATGGCGGGTAAAAATCCTGTCTGGTGTTGTATTGTCATCACTGTCACTGTCAAAACAGTCCTTGGGGATTGGTCCTAACAGTTCATTTCCAAGATCAATGGAGAAATGTCGGTCATCAACCGCCATTCCAATAATGGTGCCTGCGGCTAGAGTAATACTCTTTAAGTCGCTGTTATCCACCTCTATTAGAATGGTGTCATGTTCTATGTTGACTAATGGAGTTGGGTTTACCCCTAACCCTTGCTGTTGGAGAGAAGCATTTAGATGTATGTAAGCATCAAGGTTTTTCAACTCTTGTCCCCTTTTAACTTTCACTTCCAGGGAGAATTGTCGGGTCCTTTCTGGGATGGTGACTTCCTCTTTAACCTGAATTTCAACTGCATAAGGTAGCAATTTAGCTGACCTACATGCTTTTTCTGGATCATCAAAGCCCATGGGATTATCCGCTAATCGGGACCAAGCTTTGAAGTTTATTAGGTCCAAACTAATGGCAAAGCGATTGAGAATGTCACTGCCTAAGTAAAAGGCGGCAGTGACGTCTCGCACGAGCCAACAATTATGGACTATGCTCTTGTTGCCAATGGAGATTTTGAGCATACACCTGCTTGGCAGGAGATGTTTGGAATTAGGTGCTTCCAGGTCCATTTCCCATTTGTCTATCAGTTTGAAGGTGGGAATGGCTGGATCTTTTGAGAGTTGGCGGAACATGGCTTCGCTGATGAAGCTCTTACCGTTGTTCACACACACTCGAGCGAGAACAGAGTCCTTCCCATCATTTAATTGGACAGGGATGAACAACTGCTCTCCAATTTGCTGAATATCAGCCAGGCTCTGAGCTGATTTCACATCTTTCTGGACTATAGGAGTGGGAGTTTCTGATTGTGGATTAGTATAGAATTTCAGAGTGTTTCCTTCCAGCGTGGAGTACCACTTTAGACTGGAAGGAAGGTTGATTTTCAAAAATAGAGAGGACCCTCCATCACCAGTCTGTTGTCCTACTGCTATTACTGTCACGTCTGGAATTTGGCTATTCTGGAAGTGAAATTCTACTTGGTCAGATTTTTATTCAACCATGTGGCAGGTGCCGTTTAAACTAACATGGTTGACACTCTGTTTTCATTTTATGGGTCGGCTAGTCTGGGTCCAGAGGACCTTGTTTACACAATCTATTAGGGGTGACAACCTTCTCAGGAGGTCATTCCCTAGTAAACAAGGGGTGCCCTCTGGAGTCACAATTATGACCGGTGTTTCAACTTGTGTCGCCCGATCTTAATGTCCAAGTCTGCAGTCCCCTCAACGGGAATTTCCTTCCCGTCAAAGTTCTGCAGTTGTCCAGGAAGAGAGGTGAGAGGAATTTGGTAATTCTCTCCCCTTCCTGCATTCAGTTCGTCAAAGGCCCTTCTGGACAGAAGGGTAGCTTGAGATCCAGTGTCCACCAGTGCCAAAATTGTACCCTGCCCCTGTACTAGTACCAGGGCATAGTATCTTCCCTCCTTCTCCTCAAGGGGGCACAGATAATGCACATTTTTGGACAACTGGTGGGCTAACTTTCTGGTTTTGGACATCGCTAGCGAAGAGATTTGGGTGGAATTCTGCGGAGAGCCTTGGGAATCTGAAAGAAAAATTTGGCAACTGGAGTTCAGAGCCATTGTGGGTTCCCCTGGCTCCGGTTCCGGGCCGCCCCCCCCCTTTTTGGAGGCAGTCACCAGGATGGGTTTGAACCAGGGGATTTTCTTGCTGTTGGTTCTGGGATGAGATGGTGGGCGGCGGTAGCTCAGTCTCCACATCTCCCCAGTCTGGATTTGCATCCCTAGGGACCCATTTTTCTTTGGGAGGAGTTCCCCCCTCTCTGAAGGAGAAGATCCTTTTCCCAGGATCCTCTGAGGATCCCTCTCCCTCAAATTGGAAGATCTGTACCTCCTCCTCAAACTGTGTCTGTTTGGGTCTTTTGTTTCTCCTACCTCCCCCTCTGCTCCTTAGGAGGCAGACTATCAGGGGCAGGAGATTTTGTTTCCGGTTCCTGGGTTTCCAGGGGCTGTTTACAAGTAAGGAAGGAAGCTTCCTCCAAGGCTTTACACCCCCCTTCCCCTTGTGCCTCCTCCCTGGGAACCGGTGAGTTATCGGGGTGCTGCCCCCGTCATTGTTCTGGAGCATCAGGTCCAGAGTTGGGTGCGTTCTGCGCCGGCATGCCGATCTGAGGGTTCTGCTGAGCCCTCAGTATTTGACCCAGATCCCGCCCCATGTTTTGAACCTGGCGCTCTAACTGGGAAACCCGCTCAGGCTGATACGGGGCCCTGTTTTCTCCCCTGGGCTGATCCCGGGAAGGGTAGCTATCCCTTCTCTGGTAGTACCCCGGGTTGGGAAGATTTGGGTACCCCTCCACCCTTGGCCTCCCCTCTCCCGGATTAGGTTGTCTGGGCTCAGGGAATTGGGGAAAGAAGGGTGGAGGATTTTGGGGCTGGAAATTGGGTGGATACCTGGGGAAAAAGTTCTGCCCAGGATTCAGAGAATTTCTGCCCTCCGGTGGGAAGTTAGGAGGAAAGTTCCCTGGGTTAGGTTCTTGGCTGGATCTCCCCCCTTGGGCTGGAGGAGTCCACACATAACCCAGGAAGGGTCTGTTTCCCTTGTAACGGGGGCTTACATAATTAGGAGAGCGAGGGACCCCATTTGTGGGGCTGCCTCCCTGGCTCCCTGTCTGTGACTGGCCCGAGGACCTTCTGGGCCTAGCATTATTAGGTGCAGGTAGGTTTTTAGGCCCCCCCATCTCCAACTCTAAAACAAGGGTGACCTTTACCTCTGCCACCTTGACAGCAGCAGGGGTGTTGTTGACTTTGGGGTTTTTGGGCGCATTATTTTTATTTTCTATTGGTTTCTGCACCTCATAGATCCGGGTAGCCTGTTCAATGACCCAGTCTAAAGATCTTTTCTCGTGAAAATCCCTCACGAGCTGGGTCATTATGTATTTGGGCAAGGCATGAAAAAATGTATTGATGAATTCTCTACTGTCTGTGCGCACCCTTCTGGTGGTCTGCGCAAAAGCACGTTTCAGTTCTTGCACAAATTCTTGTGGGGCCTGATCCTCCCCACATTGCAAATTGTAGGCTGCCTTGCGAGCCTCTTGAGGATTTCTATGAATGGAAAAATGTTTCAAGATGGCCGCCTTATAGGTGGACCATCTTAAATGATTTTGGTCCTCCAGCCCCGCAAAGAAACTGGAGTATTCCGGGGAGAAGGTCCACTTTACATATTGAATACAGCTTTGGCTGTCCTTCAAATGGAAAGTCTCCATCATTTGCTCAAACAACTCTAAGTGCTCCCAAACAGAATACTTAGCGTTCTTATGGTAAGGCGTGATGACGCTCCTGATCGCCTTAATCTGCTTTAAGGGGTCCTTAAGCAAGGCCCTTTTTGCCTTATTGGCCTTTTTGGTTCGGGTAACCCTTGTCCATTCATCCTCTGACTCAGAGGCACTGCTCCCAGAGCTTCCTGTCTGTTCTTCCAGGTTTTCCCGGATTCTGCGAGCCTGGGAATGGCTGGCAGAATGTGGGGACCTGGTCTCCTGTTTCCTGTGGTGCTCAGAGGAGTCCTCAGATCCCTCCTTGCTGCCAGGATTTGCTGGGTACCCCCCCCCCCACTGACCTAACTGGGCAGAGGTTTTCAGGATGCCCTTAAGGGGCCTACTCTCCTGGGGTTCCCCACTGAACTGTACTGTACTTGGGTGCCCATACCCGGATGCCCACCCCTCCATTCCTGAGTGGTACTGGCCTATGAGCCCCATACTTTTAGCTGGATAGTAATCTGCCATCCCTGTGGCCCTGTGCTCATGTGCGCCAGGGGACATGGGGGTGGCAGAGTCCAGGGACTGAGAGAAATAAAGGCCTCTGGTACTAGGGCTCCTGGGGTTATGCTCAGGAGTTTCTCTTTCCCAGCGAACCTCATCTCTATCCGCCCTTGCTCCCTGTTGCAATGCAAGTGCCTGCGCCTTCAGTTCCTCAGTTAAGGCCTTACTAGACTCTATCAGTCTCTCCTGCATCATTACCTGTTGTTGGAGCCTATCATTGTGCTGGCAGAGAGCCTCATTCTCTCTCTGCGTTTCCTGATTGGTCCTGGAGCACTGGGCCAGTCTTTGCTGCAGGAGGTTTACCTCCTGAGTCCCATCCCTACTGGCCTGCTCCTTTCTTGCCAGAGCATCTTCCACCCTTCTGGTGTGCTCTACCAAGTTCTGGTTTTCTTTTTGGAGGTCACCCAGCCCCTGGAGGGCCAGATGATTTTCTTCAATTTCCTTTTTTAAGTGGCAGACTTCCTGGCCTAAAGTGTCTCTTTCCTGACTGAGATCCTGCATCTGTGCTGCCAGGTCGTCCCTCTGTCGTTGAAAGGCACCAGCTTTTTGGCGCTACTCATCAAACTCTGCCTGGGTATCCAGGTCTTTCAGAATCAGTTTATTGCTCTCCTCTTTCTCTCTATCTAGCTGGCTTTGCAGGGTGACTACCTGCTCCGCGCATGCCCTGTTGAAATTGATCTGTTGCTCCAACTTTTTCTGGTTCTGCAGTAAGGAGTCCAAACTGTATTGGTGCTCCTTCTGCAGGGCCAGACATTTGGTATCCTGGTCTGTCTTTTCCTGTTGTAGGATGCCCATATCCTCTTTTATTTTAATGATATATTGCCTACTATCATTTTCTGACTCCTGGCTCCTGAGCAGCCTCTGCTCAGAAGAGTCCAGCTCAGATTGGGCCTTCTGTAATGCCAGCAGTTGCCTACTGGCCAGATCTTGGCCTTCAGCACATTTGTCCTGCATGGCTCCCATATGTAAATATAAATATGCCGCTACCCTGGCAATCTTATTGTGTTCATCTTTGGCTTTAGGAGCCATATATAGTTCACTCAGGGCCACATGTAATGGACACTGATCTCTCCATAGGTCTGACCCTGTTTCAGTGACCTGTCGCGTGATGGCCTGCAACCAGGCATCCTGGCCCTGTTCAGTCCATTCACCTCTCACAAATAGTTTATGTAAGAGGTGCTCTCTGGCTATTTTCATGTCTACTAAGGTCGTCATTCTAGAGATTGGTCTCTGTCCTGACTTACAGAAGTTTGTATTTTATTTTTGCAAAACAGACCTTTTTCTTAGAGCGTTCCTATGAGGAGTGCTTTACAGCGTAACACAGCGTGGTGATCCGACCGGATATGTGTATCTGGTCAGCTGGCACGCTGTATTAATCTGCACACATGGTAGATCTAACCCAAACGTCCGGCACGAGCCCCCAATTTGTAAGAGGATTCAATTCAGCACTACAGCCAAGTCGACGCCTAGTCTAGAATACTGAATGAAAACCCTTGTTGATATATCTTTATGTCCAGTTCATGCGTTCTGGATGACTACCCCTATATAACACCCCTCTCTCAGAATCCCCCTGACCCCACTGAGCCAAGAAGTAGTTCTGTTTTGCAAGTTAAAAGGTTTAATTGATAATTTAAACAATATATATATATATATATATATATATATATATATATATATATATATATATATATATATATATATATATATATCACGCTTTATAATAAATTAATAATTGAATATCACACTTAATCTGAGATGATAAAGATTAACAACGGAGAATCTGGCACTAGCACACTTCTTGATAATCACTAAGGAGTTGACATGAAATGGATAAGATAGCAACAATACTTTTATGGTTTCAAATGGATGCAATGTGGAATGAAATGCAGTAAAGAAAATAACTTGATAGAATTTCAGCAAAGACAATGTAATCACTTTCTTGGACAATTCACCCCCCCCCTTTTATGCAAAGCAAGGAAATGGAAGGAAGGCACACAGTTCTCAGAAATGCAATTAAATGTGATTCAGTTAACCCCAGCAACTTAGACTACAGACGTTGAAAACACAGGCCCAAATGCTTTTAAATGTGCTGGCAATAAAGTGAAAAATATGCTAAAATGCTTTTAATTCCCTCTTGGAGGTTCAGGGTGAGTGAAATCAAGTTAATATTAGTCCAGGCTCACACTAGCAATGTTTCAGGGATAATTAGCAGGTTAAACGAATTTCTGGCAAATGAAAGGCAAGCAGCAGCAGATTTTTACACGTGAAGAAATTTGCAAATCGAGGCAAAATTTGCGAATGCGTCTGGCGTGATTACAGAGGAAGTACAAGAGCTAGCAATATCGTTTTGGGGTACTATGAAAGCCTAGGATCTCAGCTTCCAGATGAAAGTTACTGCAAGTCTCTAGCACAAACGGTCACGGAGATATGAGCGATTAAATAAAGGTCGTTTTTCAGATTGAAATTTTAAAGTTCAAAAAGACAAGTGCAGCTTGCAACTAAAAAATGACAAGTGACAGCTTTGCAAATGACAGGTGACAGTTAGGAGACAGTTCTACTTAGATTAAAATAGGATTGAATTATATTATTTTAACTAAGAGATTGGTTCTGCACAGTTTTGCTATGTACTCACAATATATTTAGAAATATGCCTTGCCACGGATCTGGTCAGGTTTAGGACTGGACTCTGGTCTCTGCACTTCACAGTGATCTGGGTCAACGCTCTCTGGTTCTGCTAACAGGTCAGCTCTACTCTGCTGGCTTGGTCTGGGTCTCTGAAGTTTGATGGAGGTAAAGTATGGATTTTCCCGGCAGAGCTTCCAGCTGCAAATGGATTTGAAGGTCCCTATCTGTCCTGTCTCTCTGCTTTTATGTGTTTTTAAAATGGGTGTGTGTGAGCAGCATCACTAGCCAGCCCCTCTCCACTTATCATTGGCCAAGCTTTCATTTCTCCCCTGATTGGGGGAGCTAAGTTGTGTCAGAGTGATGTCATTTTACAGCCTGCAGAAAGTCCACTCCTCCTGTCAACTTGCACACAAATCTAGATTTGAACCAAATACATATTTGCAGAGGTACATATTGTTTTAAAATCATATGCACCCATCATGCATTACAGGAGGTATCTCCTGTTCAAACTCTGCTCTTCCTGGGAGCTTGCATTCAGAAATGGCAATATTTTGCACTTTTTAACTGGTTTGCAATACTGGACATTACCCCAAATTTACACACATGTGCGCAAGGAGTATGGACATTAGTTGATGAAGTGTCAGATTTTTCACATGCACACATTTTGAGTAATATCCTCTTTTCCGCTAAAACTCCCCTGAACATACCACCGGTTCTAAAAACCTCTTAAAATGTGGGCAGAAAAATCACAAGAATTATGGTATCATTTATAAAATTTTCACATGTCCGCTCTATGAGTTATTCATCTTTTTAGAGTTATGTTCTGGCCCCAAAGGGGTGTGGTTTTCCTCCAGCACAAGGTTGAATTTCTGGTTTTTCCAGTTCTGCCAAGCCAGCTTGCTCTCACAGGCAGTGTCCCTCCCCTTTGTCCTTCCAGGAGGAAGCTACATTTACGACATCTGCAATAAACCATCTGCCTGGGTCAGGACAGGGCTTTGTTCAGAGCTCCTGTATTCTGTGGGGCTCCCCTTAATTCAATTATCAGAGAGATGGCATATCCTTAGTGTGGCCAGCAAAAGGCAGATAGGCCTGGGAACACAGCTGTGACTCAAGTTTCACTCCTGATGGGGGTGGTTGCCAGGCAGAATTCAGTTCCTTAAGCCAGGTTTCAGATAAAATGTCACTTTTTGTTACCCAGTTTTCTGCATTCAAATAAAACTAAACATTTTCACATATGCAGCTAGAATGCTGATTCTAAGTTTAAAACTATGACATTTAAACAATTGCAGCCTATATGACACTCAAAGTAGGTCACTCATTTCTTTTAAACATTTAAATTTTTAGTGTCTTTCAGTCCAAATTTACTTAAACCGCTGAAATCCACAGCTCAGCCAGTCTTGTTATAAACCTTCAAGTCACTTCAGAATATAACTTTACATTGGATCCACCTCTCAGTAAGTCTTTCTTTGGCTTGCCTTGGGTTCATTTATTCAGTTTTACACAAAAAAGTAAAATCTGGTGTTGTTTTAAAACGCCGGCTTTTGGATAGTGGTGGGAACTGGTACTGCACCGCTTTTTGGGATTTAAGAAAATGAATTCCCAACAGTTATGGGTTTGCTTTTGGCAATCAGCATTGCCATTCCCAATGGTTTCAGACTACTGTGTGGGTAGTCCAATGGTGGTTTTAGGCAGTATCCTTCTGTGCCCACAACATCGGCAAAAATGAGTGGCAGCCTATTCTTCATGCATTTCCCTGTGCATTTTCTGGGAAGCTCTGGCCATCATGATGTTTTCCATGTCAGTACTGCACAGTTTTGAGGTAGGGCTCGGATGCATGGGTAAATACATCCCACACACCCCGATAACCCACCGGTTCCCAGGGAAGAGGCACAAGGGGAAGGGGGGTGTAAAGCCTTGGAGGAAGCTTCCTTCCCAGCTTGTAAACAGCCCCTGGAAAACCAGGAACCGGAAACAAAATCTCCTACCCCTGAAAGTCTGCCACCCAAGGAGCAGAGAGGAGGTAGGAGAAACAAAGTACCCAAACAGACCCAGTTTGTGGAGGAGGTACAGATCTTCCAATTTGAGGGAGAGGGATCCTCAGAGGATCCTGGGGAAAGGATCTTCTCGTTTAGAGATGGGGAACTCCTCCTAAGGAAAAATGGGTCCCAAGGGACGCCAATTCAGACTGGGGAGATGTGGAGACTGAGCTACCGCCGCCCATCATCTCATCCCAGAACCCACAATACCGAAATCCCCTGGTTCAAACCTATCCTGTTGACTGCCTCCAAAAAGGGGGGTGTGGCCCAGAACCGGAACCAGGGGAACCCACAATGGCTCTGATCTCCAGTTGCCAACTTTTTCTTTCAGATTCCCAAGACTCTCCACAGAATTCTGCCCACATCTCTTCTCTCGCCATGTCCAAAACCAGAACGTTAGCCCACCAGTTGTCCAAAAATGTGCATTATCTGTGCCCCCTTGAGGAGAAGGAGGGAAGATACTACGCCCCGGTACAAGTACAGGGGCAGTGTACAATCTTGGCACTGGTGGACACTGGATCCCAAGCTACCCTTCTGTCCAAAACGGCCTTTGAGGAACTAAATGCAGGAAGGGGGGAGAATTACCGAATTCCTCTAACCTCTCTTCCTGGGCAACTGCAGAACTTTGACGGGAAGGAAATTCCCGTTGAGGGGACTGCAGACTTGGACATTAAAATTGGGCGACACAAGGTGAAACACCCGGTCATAGTAGTGACTCCAGAGGGCACCCCTTGTTTACTAGGGAATGACCTCCTGAGAAGGTTGTCACCCCTAATAGATTGTGTAAACAAGGTCCTCTGGATCCAGACTAGCCGACCCATAAAATTAAAACAGAGTGTCAACCATGTTAGTTTAAACGGAACCTGCCACATGGTTGAACAAAAATCTGACCAAGTAGAATTTCACTTCCAGAACAACCAAACTCCAGACGTGAAAGTAATAGCAGTAGGACAACAGACTGGTGATGGGGGGGTCCTCACTATTTCTGAAAATCAACCTTCCTTCCAGTTTAAGGTGGTATTCCACACTGGAAGGAAACACTCTGAAATTCTTCACCAATCCACAATCAGAAACTCCCACTCCTATAGTCCAGAAAGATGTGAAATCAGCTCAGAGCCTGGCTGATATTGAGCAAATTGGAGAGCAGTTGTTCATCCTTGTTCAGTTAAATGATGGGAAGGACTCTGTTCTCGCTCAGTGTGTGTGAACAACGGTAAGAGCTTCATCAGCGAAGCCATGTTCCGCCAACTCCCAAAAGATCCAGCCATTCCCACATTCAAACTGATAGACAAATGGGAAATGGACCTGGAAGCACCTAATTCCAAACATCTCCTGCCAAGCAGGTGTATGCTCAAAATCTCCATTGGCAACAAGAGCATAGTCCATAATTGTTGGGTCGTGCGAGACGTCAATGCCGCCTTTTACTTAGGCAGTGACATTTTCAATCGCTTTGCCATTAGTTTGGACCTAATAAACATCAAAGCTTGGTCTGATTAGCGGATAATCCCATGGGTTTTGATGATCCAGAAAAAGCATTTAGGTCAGCTCAATTGCTACCTTATACAGTTGAAATTCAGATCAAAGAGGAAGTCACCATCCCAGAAAGGACCTGACAATTCTCCCTGGAAGTGAAAGTTAAAAGAGGACAATAATTGCAAAACCCTGATGCTTATATACATCTAAATGCTTCTCTCCAACAGCAAGGGTTGGGGGTAAACCCAACACCATTAGTCAACATAGAACATGACACCATTCCAATAGAGGTGGATAACAGTGACTTAAAGAGTATTACTCTAGCCGCAGGCACCATTATTGGAATGGCGATTGATGACCGACATTTCTCCATTGATTTAGGAAATGAACTGTTAGGACCAATCCCCAAGGACTGTTTTGACAGTGACAGTGAGGACAATACAACACCAGACAGGATTTTCACCCGGCATGGGGGGAACTTCCTGGTGTACACTTCTTGCCTTTATGGTAAGGAAGATGTGACTTGTGACTTTAGGAGGGATGAGGTGATTTTCCAGGTCCATGAGGGCTGCCTTTCCCACCTGAAGTCTCCAGTCCAAATCATCACTCTGACCAGGGACTTCTCCACCCAGCTGGAGGAGGCCGCTGAGATAGCCAAACCAGAAGTCTTTCCAGGCTTCAGGCAGATGGTGGTAGAGAGAGTCAACATAGCTGATGCCTGTGTGACTCTGGAACAGAAGCAAAAGTTGTAACAAGTTTTCTTGGATTTCCAAGATCTCTTTGTGGTAGACTCATATGACTGTGTTCGCACCAACATCCACACAACAACAATTCCCACGGACCCTGGAATGACTCCAGTGTTTGTGAAGCAATATCGTTTGCCTCTCGCATCCATGGAGTCCCTTACTGAAATAATTAAGAACCTTGAGTCCCGGAGAATAATTCGTCCAGTCCACAGCACTTTCAATAATCCGGTGCTGGGAATATTGAAGCCAAACGGCCAGTGGAGACTCTGCGCCGACCTTAGGGAGCTCAACAAACAGGTCCATACTTCCCAATGGCCTCTGCCCTACATTGACCAAGGGCTGGCCCAGATTCAGGGGTCACAGGTATTCACAGCAATAGACCTGACCAATGGATACTGGACCGTGCCTGTCAGTAGGGAGGACCAATACAAACTGGCTTTTACCTTTGGGGGCCAGCAGTACACCTGGACCGGGACTCCCTTCGGATACCTCAACTCCGGCAATGAATTCAATATTTTCTTACATAAGGCCATGCCCGACCTGGGGGCGAGGGGTAACCTGGCTTATGTAGATGATGTCCTCATCAAAAGTTCATCTGTGGAGGAACACATAGCAGCGATCCGTTATGTTCTGACGCAGTTGAGGTCCGCCGGAGCAAAACTTTCCTTTCAGAAAGCACAGTGGTGTAGAACCCGTGTTAATTTCTTAGGGCATGGAATTACTCCTCAGGGTCTCTGTCCCCAAGAAAAGAAAGTGGAAGCACTCCAGAAACTGAAGGATCCCACAACTCTGCGGGAACTAAGGAGCCTCCTTGGACTGACTAATTACAGCAGAAAGTTCATTGAGGGCTACGCAGAGATTACTAGACCCCTGATTCATCTCTTGAAGGGGGGGTCAAGTGGGAATGGGGTCCAGAACAATCTGAGGCAGTAAGACAACTCAAGAAAAGCCTCTCACAGGCACCTTGCCTAGCTTACCCTGTGTTAAGTTGTGTGTCCCGAGGACGGGGCGTACCTGTATCTCCAGAAGTCTTGCGTGCCGAGGTAGCCAGGTCGTGGTAGAGGTAGACACGTAGCTGATGAAGTCTTCGCAAATGAAGAGTAGCGATGCAAAGAACTAACCCCGGACCCGTCCTGTAATACAGGATTGAACTGGGGCCAGCTCCTGACGCCACGAATGACGCTTCCCAATATTAACGTGGCGTCAGAACAGTGCAAGCACTGACTGGGAAGGTCGTAGATGTTTCTGGCAGGTACCGGCAAAGTATCCCAAGCAGCTATCCAGGATAGTGAAAGTACAAAAGTAGCCAGTACAGGTAAGCTGAGAGTCCAAGGTACCAATGCCGGTAAGCAAAGAGTCTATGGTACAGGTACAGGTAAGCAGTGAGTCCAAGGTACCAATGCAGGAGAGCCAGAGAAGCAGACCAGGACCACAGGAGACTCAGCAGGAGGCGGGCAACTCAGGCAAGGATGAAAGCAGGAAGATTCCCCAAGGAAAGAGACCAGGGTACACAAGAAGACAGGTAAGGGAAAGGAAGGGAATCCAGACAAGGGTAGGGGCAGGGAAGGACACAGCCCAGGCACAGGATCAGGACTCAAGAACCACAGAACCAGGGAGCGAAGCGGAAGGAAACCAACCGCGTTGAGACGCGATGGGAAAACTAATTCGGATTGCTTAAGTAACGGTCCTGTGTGAAAACGAGGCTTGAACCGCGCTGCAATGCGCATGCGCGAATGGATGTCGCCGCGCGAACGAGGTATGGAACGCAAACACGTTCGAATAGCTGCGTGAACGACACCCGTGCCCCACACGGGCCAGGACAGAGCAAATCCGCCGGGGAAACGTGCCCGGGGCGGCGCGTCGTCTCCACAATCTGAGACGTGGGTACAGCCGCCAGGAACCAGCACGCCCCCCAGAACCCCGCCGCCCAGCACAGGTAGGTGTCCTAACACTATGCTCCCCACCAGAAAGACCCGGAGCACCCGGTTTCCAGGGATTCCTACGAAAAAATTCCCGTAGCAGACGGGGGGCATGAACGTTCACACAAGGTTCCCAAGTCCGATCACAAGCAGGGTAACCCTTCCAGTCCACCAAAAATTGAAGCCTACCCCGGAAGAAACGGGAATCACAAATCTCCTGCACCTCAAATTCCGGAGTGCCTCCCACATCAATGGCCGTGGGTCGAGAATGCGAACGACCGTACGGATCAGACCGAAACGGTTTAAAGAGAGACACATGGAAGACGGGGTGAATCCGCCAAGAATGCGGCAATTCCAACTTGACTGCCACAGAGGAGATTCGTTTGATCACCCGGAAGGGTCCCAGAAAACGGGGTGCTAATTTAGTCGGGAGATTGTGTACTGGTAAATTCTTAGAAGAGAGCCATACCATGTCCCCAACCTGGAAAGCTGGCTCACTACTCCTTCTCCTATTAGCCTGTGCCTTCATACTTTCACATGCCTTGGCGAGAGCTCCTGTGGCCTGGATCTGATTCTTCTGGATGTCAGCAACCATCTGATCCGCGGAAGGAACTGTACTGGAAGGAACAGGATGAAATGGAATCAACCTGGGATGAAGACCCGAAGAACAATAGAAAGGACTCATTCCAGTGGCTGAGTGTTTAGAATTGTTATAAGCCACCTCAGCTAGATCCAGATGTTTTGCCCAGTTGGATTGAGAAGCATTGGAAAAACAGCGTAAGTATTGCTCCAAAGTCTGATTTGTCCGCTCAGTCAGGCCATTGGATTGTGGATGATAGCCGGAACTGAGAGCACGCTGGACACCCAAGTGACGGCAAAGTTGCTTCCAAAAGGCAGAAATGAACTGAGATCCACGGTCTGAAATAATCTTCTCAGGAAGTCCATGTAAGCGATAAACAGAATGTAAAAAGGCCTGAGCCATACTACCGGCTGAAGGTACCTTCCGGAAAGGAATGAAATGGGCTAGCTTAGAAAAACAATCGATGACCACCATGATGCATGTATATTCTTCCGAGGGAGGGAGGTCTACAATAAAATCGGTGGCAATAGTATGCCAAGGATATGGTGCTCTCTCGGTGGGTTGGAGAAGTCCAATAGGTTTCTTTCGTGGGATCTTGACCTGGGCACACACTGGGCAACATTCCACATATTCTCTTGTCTGCCTAGCCCATCCTGGCCACCAAAATTGGCGAGAAATCAGTTCCTGAGTGGATCGAATGCCGCGATGTCCCCCAATCTTAGAATCGTGTAATGCTTGCAGGACGGCAGTCCGAAGTACCTCAGTGGGGAGGTATAACCGATTGTGAAAGAAGAGTAGGCCACCGTTCTCCCTAATTGAAGGGTGTTGGAGAAGTAAGGAATACTTGGGATCCTTTTGAGTGTCCTGTAGGATGGTATCCAAGCATTGAGATATAACCAACAAGAAGTGTTTGGAAGGAAGTAATTGTTGAGCTCGATGATCTAGTTCAACGTTGTTCTCCAGGGAGCGAGAAAGAGCGTCAGCCTTCAAATTGCGTGACTGAGGGATGTAGGAAATCGTGAAATCAAATTGGGAAAAGAACAAGGCCCAACGAGCCAAACGAGAAGTACGACACTGTAAGGAGCGTAGATACTGTAGGTTTCGGTGATCAGTGCGTACTTCCACTGAGAATCTTCCCCCCAGAAGATGGTGACGCCATTCCTCAAATGCAACCTTTATGGCCAATAGCTCCTTTTCAATGATTGCATAATTTCGTTCGCTGGATGTTAACTTCCGGGAATAATAGGCAACAGGAACCTCCAACCCTGTCTGTGGATCGTCTTGAAGAAGGACAGCCCCAACAGCAAAATCGGAAGCATCTGCCTCCACGATGAATGGCCTATTCTCATCAGGATGATGTAAAATCGGGGAAGTACTGTATGCCTCCTTCAGTCTCTTGAAAGCACTGGTTGCTGTTGCAGTCCATCTGAACGGAGTCTTGTTGCTGGTCAAATCTGACAAAGGCGCGGTTACTTCCGAATAGGCAGGTATGAAACGCCGGTAAAAATTGGCGAATCCTAAGAAACGCTGAAGAGATTTCAAATCGTAAGGTTGTCTCCACTCCTGAATCGCCCGTACCTTGGCAGGATCCATGTGTATTCCGGATTCACTAATAACATATCCAAGAAATTCGATACTACTCTGATGAAAGTGACATTTCTCAGCCTTGGCATATAAGTGATTGTGATGTAACCGACCAAGAACCTCCTTCACATGACGTGGATGTTCCACTTTCTCTTTGGAGAATATCAAAATATCATCGAGATATACCCATACGGATACACCAATCAAATCCGAGAAAATGTCGTCCATTAGACGTTGAAAAACGGCTGGAGCGTTGCACAGACCAAACGGCATTACACGATACTCAAAATGCCCTGCTAGGGTCTTAAAGGCCGTTTTCCATTCGTCGCCCGGCTTGATGCGTACTAAATGGTATGCCCCTCGGAGATCCAATTTAGAAAATATACGGGCATTCCGCAAAGACTCCATAATGTTGCGTATCAAGGGCAACGGATATCGATCCTTTCGTGTGATGTTGTTTAATTGCCTATAGTCCACACAAGGCCGTAAAGTGCCCTCCTTCTTTTTCACAAAGAACAAAGGGAATCCCGCAGGTGACTTAGAAGGTGTTATATAACCTTTCTGAAGACAGTCATCCAAGTATTCTTGCAGGACCTCTCTCTCGTGAGGTGATAAGGAATACAATTTGCCATGAGGAATTACTGCATCGGGTAGTAGTTCTATGGCACAATCAAAGGCTCTGTGAGGTGGCAAAGGAATGGTACCAGGTTCAGAAAATACCTCATGGTAATCGTTGTAGTCGGAGGGTACCGAAGACAAGGTACACACTTGGAGCGGTTCTGATCCTTCTGTCTGAGTGGCAATAGTGGAAGATCCGGTACTAGGTCCGAAGGTGTTACACTCCCGACGACATCGATTGGAAGCGAAGGTCAGGTTACGGGAAGCCCAATCAATAATGGGGTTATGATGTAATAGCCACGGTAACCCCAGAATTATCGGGTATGAGGGTGATTTAATCACATCAAGAGAAATCAGTTCGTGGTGTTCAGCTATCTGTAGCTGTAGCATTCCGGTATGTTGGCGAACCGGACCGGAGGCCAAAGGGGTTCCATCAATTACCTCCACCAGGGTAGCACAACTCTTATCAAGCAGAGGTATCCCGTTCTTCTTGGAAAATTCAAAGTCCACATAATTACCTGAGGCTCCACAATCCAGAAGACCCAATACAATCACTGATTTACTATGCCAGGTAACCCGGATCTGAAGAGCCATAAGGGCCACCGGAGTCATGGGTGGATGGTTCGTCACAGGAATGGGAAGGACTGAAGAAATCGAAGGGCCTGTCACTGCCTTCCTCCGTCGCGACAGGCCTCTTAGTTTTCCACCTTCTTGATTGGTCGCAATGGACAAGCACTGAGAAAATGTCCGGCAGTACCACAATACAAACAAAGACGGAGACTTCTCCTGCGTCTTTTCTCAGCCTCCGATAATGGTCCTCTGAGTGCTCCTAGCTGCATTGGTTCTAGACCCATCTCCGAACTGACAGGTGCGCCTCCAGCCTGAGGAAGTGGTCAGGGAAGGAACCTCTCTAACCGACATCTCTCACCTCTTCGTTCGGCCAGGCGATGATCAATACGTAGGACCTGCTCCTGGAGTAACGGCAGAGTCTCAGGTTCGGGTATGTGAAGTAATTCGTCCTTGTATTCTTCTCTTAGGCCGCGTCTGAACAGAGTCTTTTGCGTTACTTCGGGCCATTGAGAGTCCGTAGCCAATTGACGGAACCGACTTATATAAGTGATAATATCACTGGATCCTTGTTTTAAATCCATCAACTGATTCTGTGCCGTAACTGCCAAATTGGGAGACTGAAATACCTCCAAAAATGCTTTCTCGAATGCCACAAAATCATTAAGAATGGGACTGTTAGCCGATACCAAGGGAGAAGCCCAAGCCAAGGCACTTCCTGTTAGATTTCCCAAGATGTAGCCAATCTTAGCCTTTTCTTGTGTGAAATGTGATGCCCGGAACAAAAAATGTATCCTGCAATGGTTGCAGAATTCTGCCACACGCCTAGGATCACCATCAAACTTCATGGGTGCGGTAGAAGCCATTGGTGTCTCCGCATGTGGAATAACAGGGGTTCCTTGCATGACCATCTGGCGGAGATTGAGATTCTCCTGACGTAATACCGCCATTTCCGCTCTTAAGGCTCTAACTTCGTCATGGATCTCCTGGGATTCCTCCATCTCCGTCTCAGAACTGGGTATAAGGCGTCTCAATCTGTTAAGTTGTGTGTCCCAAGGACGGGGCGTACCTGTATCTCCAGAAGTCTTGCGTGCCGAGGTAGCCAGGTCGTGGTAGAGGTAGACACGTAGCTGATGAAGTCTTCGCAAATGAAGAGTAGCGACGCAAAGAACTAACCCCGGACCCGTCCTGTAATACAGGATTGAACTGGGGCCAGCTCCTGACGCCATGAATGACGCTTCCCAATATTAACGTGGCGTCAGAACAGTGCAAGCACTGACTGGGAAGGTCGTAGATGTTTCTGGCAGGTACCGGCAAAGTATCCCAAGCAGCTATCCAGGATAGTGAAAGTACAAAAGTAGCCAGTACAGGTAAGCTGAGAGTCCAAGGTACCAATGCCGGTAAGCAAAGAGTCTATGGTACAGGTACAGGTAAGCAGTGAGTCCAAGGTACCAATGCAGGAGAGCCAGAGAAGCAGACCAGGACCACAGGAGACTCAGCAGGAGGCGGGCAACTCAGGCAAGGATGAAAGCAGGAAGATTCCCCAAGGAAAGAGACCAGGATACACAAGAAGACAGGTAAGGGAAAGGAAGGGAATCCAGACAAGGGTAGGGGCAGGGAAGGACACAGCCCAGGCACAGGATCAGGACTCAAGAACCACAGAACCAGGGAGCGAAGCGGAAGGAAACCAACCGTGTTGAGACGCGATGGGAAAACTAATTCGGATTGCTTAAGTAGCGGTCCTGTGTGAAAACGAGGCTTGAACCGCGCTGCAATGCGCATGCGCGAATGGATGTCACCGCGCGAACGAGGTATGGAACGCAAACACGTTCGAACAGCTGCGTGAACGACACCCGTGCCCCACACGGGCCAGGACAGAGCAAATCCGCCGGGGAAACGTGCCCGGGGCGGCGCGTCGTCTCCACAATCTGAGACGTGGGTACAGCCGCCAGGAACCAGCACGCCCCCCAGAACCCCGCCGCCCAGCACAGGTAGGTGTCCTAACACCCTGTCAGAAACAAGGAGTTCTTCCTGGCGACAGGGTTCTCTAATACGTGCTTGACGGCAGTATTATACCAAAAGCATGACAAGGTCAATAAAGTAATCTCCTATGTGAGCAAAACTTTATCCTCTGTGGAGGAAAAATTCAACGATTGTGAGAAGGCACTCCTGGCAACGGTGTGGGCATTGAAGAATTACCACCCGTTTATCCAGGGGGAACACATCATAGTGGAGACTCCACACCAGCCTCTGCAATATCTCCAAAGTGACAGAATCCGAGCCGGATATGTGAGTAATTCCCGAATTACTTCCTGGATTCTGTCAATGCAAGGCTTTCCTGTGGAGGTCAGATATGGCCAAAACAAGAAGAGTCCCCTCGCGCAATGTCTGGCTGACTTGCATGATTGTGCCAGAGAAAACTGTCTCGAGGACGAAAGTCTAAAAATCAAGGACAACATGGAGGCATACCTTAATTCCCCACACAACGTCTTTGAAGAAGACAAGTGTGAGGGAATGCCCACATTCTATGTGGATGGATGCTCTTACTATGTTGACAACGACGGGGAGAAAGAACTGGTGGCTGGCATAGGGAATGCATGGGTGAAGGAGTTCCCAGAACCCTCCGCTGGATACAAAATTGGTCCCCGAAGTAGTCAGGTGGCAGAATTGATGGCTGTGCATCAGGCCATCCTCACTGCTGTCCAGAATCAACTCCACAAACTGGTCCTAATCACAGATTCGGATTATGTACGGAACGGGTTCGTGGAGCACTTGGTCAACTGGAAAACCAGAGGCATGTTATGCGCTAATAACAAACCCCTGAAACATGGGAAGTTAATCCAAAATATTGATGATCTGGGCACTTCGAATGGGATGACCATCTACTGGAAAAAGATCAAGGGTCATTCCAAAGTAGAGGGACCAGACAAAACTGGAAATGACTTAGCTGATCAGCTGGCCAAAACCGGGGCCATCAAAGGGGATCTAATAGAAATAGAGTTCCTGTTGGGGGAAATCCAGGTCACTGCGATCACTAGGTCCCAGACAAATGCTCACAATGATCTTTCAACTGCCCAATGGAGCAAGGAGACCCCTGATGCTGATTTGATTACAGCTCAGAAGGGGGATCCAATTATTGGTAAGTTTTACCAACACCTTGAGGACCCTGAGAACTTTCCCCTGACGGATACCGATTACATTGGGAAAGAGGACCTAAGAGTGTTGATGAAATGTCCAAAAATGTTCCGGATCCAAGACGGTTTGCTGGTAAGGAAATCCAAAGCTGGCCTCGATCAGTGGGTGGTTCCTACCTCATTCCGAAGCCTGATGTTAAGTCACGCCCATGACCCGGCCACCGCCGGTCATAGGGGGTTTCACACAACACTGGAAATCTTAAGAGAGGTTGCATACTGGCCACACATGGGGCAGGACCTCGACCAATACTTGAAGGGGTGTCTTGTGTGTACACAATTTCAGCCATCATCCCTCACACACCGTGCGCCTCTCCAAAAGAGGGGGATGACACTGCCATGGTCAGATTTGCAAATCGACTTTGTAGGCCCTGTGATTCGCTCGTCTAGAGGAAACAAGTACATTTTGACCGTTACATGCTTGTTTACCAAGTGGGTAGAATGTCTCCCAGCCCCAAACCGCATGGCAGAAACAGCAGCTGCCCTGATGATTAACCACATCTTTTCCCGTTTTGGTCTATCTCAAAGGATTGAGTCAGACAGAGGTAGCCACTTCACCAGTGCAGTAATGACAAAGATGTGGGAGATAATGGGGGTCAAAAGAAAGCTACATATTGCTTACAGGCCAGCTTCTTCAGGAGCAGTAGAGAGATATAACCGAACCATTGTGAGCATCTTAAAAAAGTTTGTGGCAGATTCTGGGCCAAGTTGGAATATCTGATTACCTCTGGTCCTAATGGCCATCAGATCTACCCCTTCATTTGCAACCAAAATGTCACCATTTGAGTTGATGACTGGACGCAAGATGGTGCTTCCCAGCATTTGCTCTACAGGACTCAAGAGCAGACACTGATAAATGCCTCCACAACTCATGAGTATGTGGAGAATTTAAGGAAACACCTTCAACATGCTTTTGCCTATGCTCAGCGGAATCTAGAAAGATCAGCCGAGAGCATTAAGACCCACTATGATTTAAAAACTACCCGAAAGGAATATAAGGTGGGTGATCGGGTCTATCTATACAATTTCCAAAGGAACCAGGCCAAACAGCGAAAATTCTTGCCTACATGGAAGGAACCGTTTGAAATTATAGACAAGATCTCCCCTGTTGCCTATAAGATTTGCATCCCCAAAGGCAGTCTGGCGGAAGGGGAAGACAAGTGGGTCCATATTAACCAGCTAAAGTGTTGCCATCCCAGGCACACTTTGCAGCAACTGGAGGAGTCCTCTGCAATACCAGAGGGGACCGCTCCAGATTAATTCAGTTCCAACCCTAAAATATCCCACATATAGTCTCTAAAATATTATACTCTTGTAAGCCAATGTCTTTGAATGATAACTTGTATCTCAAAAGTAAAATGTTAGGTATGTTTAAGTATAAAATGTATATGTTCGCCACACCATTAATAGTGGTGGAAAAATGTCTAGGAATGTGTATTGCCGCTGTTGCTTTATCATCCTAGGAGAGATGAAACCATGGAGACTGACCAAGGAGGACGACCGGGGACCGGGAGCAGAGACCCGAGGGGCCCAGGGTACCGCCCAATCCTCCCATCAGGACCAGCAAGGAGAACTGATTGATCGACTGGAGGGAGGAAAAGATGCTGAACTGTGCCATCCATGGAATTGGAAGAAGAGGAGGCGAACATCAGAGATCTTGTGAGTTCCATCAGCGAAAGGACATAATGGCCATAGCAAGAGGGGGGGCTTGTGGGATGTTTTTACACATGCATCCAAGCCCTACAATAAAACTGTGCAGTACTGGCATGGAAAACATCATGATGGCCAGAACTCCCCAGAGAGTGCACAGGGAAAACATGAGGAATAGGCTGCCACCTATTTTTGCCTATGTTGTGAGCACAGGAGGGCACTGCCTAAAACCACCATTGGGCTACACACACAGTAGCCTGAAACCATTGGGAATGGAAATGCTGATTGCCAAAAAAAGCAACCCAGAACTGTGGGGAATTCATTTTCTTAATCCCAAAAACGGTTGCATTACCAGTACTCACCACTATCAGAAAGCCGGTGTTTTAAAACCACCAGACTTTTGTGTAAAACTGAACAAATGAAACAAAATAAGACCAAGGAAAGACTTGCTAAGAGGCGGATACAATGTAAAACTATATTCTGAAATGACTTGAAGGAAGCAATTATTTAATGTATAGGTAAAAATTGTCAGTTTGATTTGAATGTAGAAAACTGGGAACAAAAAGTGACATTTAGCTGAAACCTAGTTTAGTGAAACTGGATTCTGCCTGACAACTACCCCCGACAGGAGAAACCTGTTCAGCCACTCTTCCCAGGCCTAGCTGCATCCTGCTGCCCCTTGCCAAAAGGAGTTGTCACCTCTCTGATTAGATTAGGGGTGGAGCACCTGGGAACTGGAAGGAACAGAACAATGCAACTCCCTTGACTCAGGCAAATGTTATATTGGGGGCGTCGTGAAGTGGCTTCCTCTTAGGGGAAACTGGGAGGGGCAGTGCCTCTGCTAGCAGCTTAGCTTGGGGGAAGTGGATAAACCAGTTATTCCACCCTGTGATGTGGGAAGCCACACCCCTTTTTGACCAGAGCATAATTTTAAAAAAGATAGATAACTCATAGTGCGGATTTGTCAGAATTATATAAGTAATATCATTATTTTTGTGATTTTTCTGTGAACATTTTAAGAGGCGTTAGGACCCTGTGGTGTATTCTGGGGGGTTGCTAGCGGAAAATAGGGTCTCACTCCAAATGTCTGCATGTTAAAAATCTGAAACTTCATCAATTAATGTCCATACTCCTTGCGCACATGTGTGTAATTTTGGGTAAATGTCCGATATTGCAAAACCAGTTAAAAAGCGCAAAATGTTCTCATTTTTGAATGCAAGCCCCCAGGAAGATCAGAGGCGGACAAGCATGGACCATAAGGAATATATAATGTGCACATGTAATTTCAACATATTGTATATCTGGGAAAGATGTATTTGAATCAAATATAGATTTATGGGCAAACTGACCAGGGGAGGATCCTCTGACCCATAAACAGACCTCATCATGATGACAATCCATTTCCTTCCCCCAATCATGAGAGAGGGGAGAATTGGGCCAATGACAAGTAGAGAGGGGCAGGCTTAGCTAGGCCCAGGCACACACCCATTTTCAAAACACATAAAAAGAGACTGCTGGGACAGGTAGAGACATTCAATTCCATTTGCTGCAGAGCATGCTGGCCGACGACTTCACATCCAGAGATCCAACTCTTAGACTTCCAAGCTAAACAGAGAATACAGAACTTTGAACCAAGAAGGCCCATTGCAAGCAAAAGTATTTGTCAGCAGGCCTCAAAATCATTTGCAAACTATTCCACTGCCGGGTGAGCTGTCTGAATTCTTTTGCCAAGAACTCTTGCCAATACCCAGAAAGCAGTGTTACATCCAGAATCAACTTGATTCGGACCAGAAAGCAGAGCAGTATCCAGAACCAGAAGTGGCTGAATCCAGAGAGGCTAGACCAGCAGAGCAGAGCTGACCCAGATCGCTGTGAGCAGAACCGGTGCCTGATTGACCCGCCTAGCAGACAGAACTGTAGCCAGATGTGTTGACCAGATCCGTGACGAGGCCTAGTTCAAATTTATATTGTGAGTACCTAACAGAACTGTGCAGAACCAATCTCTTAGTTAAAATAATCTAATCCAAACTATTTTAACCTAAGTAGAACTGCCTCCTAGAAATCGTGTCATCTGTCATTTTTAAAGCTGCACAACTGTCACCTGTCAATTCTGCAGCTGCAAGGTGTCACCTGTCGTTTTGAGTTTTACTTTAAATCCTAGGAACGAGATTTAACTTTCCTCTGAAAGCTTAGGATCTAGGCTTTCCAACAAGCCTAGAACCGACTTGCTACACCTTATACTTTTGCCGCAATCACGATTCACGCACTCGTGAATTTACCGCAATTTGCGATTTTGGCTATATTTCTCCACTTGTCAAATTAGCAGCTCCATTCTTTCCTTTGTTAAAATCCGTTTGCAACTTGGTAATGACTCATAGAGCATTGCTAAAGTGAGCCTGAACTAATACCAACACGCATCTCCCACTCACCCTGAATCTCTAGAGGGAATTAAAATCAGTTGGCACATTTTCCCATCCATTGCCATCAAATTTAAAAAGCATTTTGGGCCTGTGTTTCAAACTCCTACCTGTTTCCTCTAAGCTTGCTGGGGGGGAACTGAATTTCGTATTGTACTTGATTGCATTCCTGAGAACTGTGTGCTACTCTTTCTATCTCCTTCCATTTCTTACATTGCATAGGGGAGGGGGTGAATTGCCAGAGAAAAAGTGATTATCTTATCTTTTGCTAAAATCATATCAAGTATTTCTGTACTGCATTTTATTCCTCATTGCTTTTCCCTTGAAATCATAAAAGTATTTTTGCTACTTTATCCATCCTATACTAACTCCTCATTGATTGTAAAGAAGTGTGCTAGTGCCAGATTACCCATTGTTGATCAACATCATATGTTTAAGTGTACTATCAGATATTAATTTATTATAAAGTGTGATATATATATATATTGTTTAAATTCTCAAATAAACCTTTTAATTTGCAAAACAAACCTACTTCTTGGCTCAGTGGGGTCAGGGGGATTCTAAGAGGGGGGTGTTATACAACGGTGGTCATCCAGAGTACTGAACTAGGCATAAAAAATACATTAATAAGGGTTTTCCTCAGCATCCCAGACTAGGCATTGACTTGGCTGTAGTGTTGATTGAATATCGCTTACAAACCAAAGTCGTATAGAGTAGAGCTTATGAAAACTTATTTCAGGAGGGTACAACAATTGGGGAGAACAAAAGTTTAGAGGTTGATTTTCTGACTTCAGAGATACAAGTAGAAAGAAACAGAGAATAAAGCAGTTGTGAATAGGGATATGTTTTTGTTTTTCTCTTAATCATTCTTATTCTATAATGAAACTAATGACTTAAGGCATTAGAAATAAGAATAGCACTAAGAGTGAAAAATGAATGTAATAGCAATTAGAGGTAACCTCATAACCAGACATAAACGAAACATTGAAAAAGGAGGAAGCATAATTGCCAATGTTATAGATGAGCATAATTCTGAAGGAAATAATATCTGGTATAGCACTATGAAAGCAATAGGCGGGCCCAGTATAACGGCTCATGTCATGTTTGCAGGCTTATCCCCCATGCGGTTGGCACCCCCAGACTGTTCATCCCCCAAGAGTTACCGATATTAGAGTCACAGTGCTTGTCACATTTGATACTCTGCAAGTTGCAAGGGCAGTTACAGGGATACACAGTTCAAATAAGGCTTGAAGAAACTAATAAAAGCAAATGTAAAGGGAAAAAAAAGTACAGACTTTAACAAATGTACAATAATACCCCAGATGTACATAGAAGCTACAACATGCTGGAACAAGCAATGGGTGAAGGGGCGGCAGTATTTAAAGTGGAGGGAATGGTGGGGTAAACAGAAGACATCATCAAGAATGTAGATGGAACATGCCAAGAAGTTTGGGCATCATACATCAATAAACGAGTGTGCAACAGCATGAACAACCACTAAAAGATCAGGCACTCTCTTGATCTTCATTTTTTTTTTCAGAGGAAAATTAAGTTTGCATGTGGGTCAGAACAAAGTGTGCAACAAGACTCTCACCATTACAACACTGCAAGATGGCACAGGCACAATCATGGATCTGTTTTGGCAGTGTGGGACAAATGCCTACTTCCATCTACCGTCATCATGGAACAGAGTATATTCCCTTGTAAACCTGCAAACCCCAGTACTTTTAATCCCAAAAGGAAAACCCCAGTCAGCATGGTCTTAATGCCATGCGTGAAGAGATACGAGAGATCGGCATCATGGCATTGCAGAATTGCATGGTATTTGACCTCCTCCAGCAATGGAAAGAGGTCTCTGCAGAAATACCGGAAGCACCTGTTGCACATGTGTCTCCAAATAACCAATAAATTGTGCCACTAACATTAGCAATAAAAGCTTTAAATGACCTAAAGATAGCCATGGAAGAGGAAGGAGGAATTAAAAAAGAAGATTGGTTGACAGAAATATTCTCCTGGCTGCAAAACAGGCTAACATATGCATACTGGGTAATCCTACACATCCTGCTTCCTCTTATTTTAATCTAGAGACTATACCAAGTAGAAATAGTCTGTTCTGTGTCCCGTGGAGAAGGTGTAATGAGATGAGGTGTAATGAGATGCTATTATCCCTTGGAAACATGAGAACACCCAAAAAGATGAGGTAAAAGTAAAACCCAGATGGGGACTGGTACCAATAGACCATCCGATAGGCCCAACAGGAAACTTTGGGCACCACTCCCCAGACCACTAAAATTACCATGAATGCTATGTAGATCCCACAAGAGATGGAGGTACAGTTTCTTAGGATGCAGTCCCTTAGATTGCGCAAAGGGCGGAGGAGATTTGAGAAGCGTTAGCAAGATATGGGTCCCAAAAGATAAATATGTTTGGGTGACACAAACAGGAATTATATGATAAGGAGTTCATGAGGGAATTTGTTCTGTGGGGAATGTTGAGATGAAGTCCAACATCCCACACGTTACAGGAAATACAAACTGTTAAAACCCATAAAACACAAGTATGAAACCCCACCGAAGCCCACAAGCCCTGGTAGCATGCACAATACATGGCCACCTATGCCATTCCCCTCCTATGTGAGATAGGCAGGAGCCAGTGAGACACACACACACTCACTTATAGTTAGGCTTTAGCTCATGTAGAATGATGGCAACGACAAGTAATATATAGGCAAATATAACCAGACACGCACAAACAAGTAAGCAAGACCAAAGGTGAGGAGTGCTTCAAATAGTTATATAAGCATTCAGTAGAAACACTGAAAGGTAGTAAATACAAGACATGATCTCAATGTATTTAACATCTCTCTCTTGAGTGTGTGGCACCTAGAGTAGGCCTGAGAATAAACATATTTTTATGAACCATTTTAATGCACTAGGCCTCAGAAATCCATCGTTAATTCCATACAGTTAAATGCATTTTGTTTCAGCCTATACAAAAGAGACACACAGACAAGGTCAGCAACCTCGATGCAGGGTGTAAAGCCATGCTGCGATTAGTCAGTAGAATGAGGTGAAGTTATTTCCCAGGTACAGAATGAGAAGCATGATTTAATCAGATGTTGCAACTATGAGCAGATACCACAAGGGCAAGCTCTAAAAGCTCTGTAGGGATTGGTTAGGAATAGGAAGGTGCAGCAAGGTCCCACATATGTAATGAATGAAACATAGACGTTTATAAGAAAGAATAACTCAGGGGAGAAGACACACACTGCCTGCTGTAGGAAAATATTCACTTAGGAGTCAAGCAAAAACATTAGGTGATGTAAGCACTTCTAACCAAGAACAAACATAGGTAGTTAATTAACATTGTTGAAACCAGGAGATATGTTAAGTAGTGTGGGAATATAACACGTACCGTTTCCTGGCAGTTATTAAAGTACACCTGCATTTAGATATGCAAACCATGCACACCCACCCATCCACTGAAACACTATTTAGTTGTGCACATTGGGCCTCTTACAACCCAGGCGGTAAGTTCCCTACTTTACCACCATGGTGTAAACTCTGTTTACACCATGGTGGATGGCGGATTTACCGCTCCATTCCAAGGTGAGTGGGGCGGTAAATCCCCATTCCCCATTTACCCTTCCCCATTCCCATTTTTGCCCCATAGGGGATAATGGGAGTGGGGAAGGCGCTAATTACGGTACCGTAATTAGCACCAAGGCGGGTTAGCGCCTTGCATTTTAACACCTGCTAAAAGCAGGCGTTAAAATGGTAATCAGGCGTTAAGAGTTAACGGCACCGATGGCGCCGTTAAACCCTTAACGCCTGGGTTGTAATGAGGCCCATTGTCTCAGAGCAAGAGATTAGAAAGCATGCCTCGTGAAGTCCTGTAGACACATCATGTCAAAGGAAGTAGAAGGGAATCATGTTTTCAACAAGATGTTGCAACATGAAATGCTGTTTGAGCAGTCACAAGGGTGAGCATGGTAAGTCTGTGCAAAGGTTTTAGCTCCCATGAGAAAGGATGCAAAGTATTCTTTTTTGTTGTCAGACAGTTCACACCTCACAATTCTATTGGTCAGCAATGACCGAAACAGCCCACCCGAGGATCACCAAAGGGGCTACATCAATCAGACGTCAAGTTATATATGAAACATTTTAAAATGTCAACTGTCCAATTACATTTGTGAGAAACAAGATGGTCCCACCATGAGATCATTACTATGAGGTAGTCATTAGAATATTCACGAGGGATAGAATAGACCAATTGGGCTAGGCATTACATAGAATCACATATGGAGCAACCAAGACTGTCCAATCATCAAATATGAATTTGAATGAATTCTGAAAAATAATTTAACATTTTACTCCACTTCTCATTATAAATGCAGCCATTTTTGTGGTGCTACTTTGAATGATTTTGTGGATAGTTCGCAGCTGCGGTTGCATGTATTAAACCTTTGTTTATCTTGCTCCCATGCACTTTGTATTGGCTCATTGAATTACTTTGTTAATATTGATTAGTTGGGCCTTACCCTAAAGAGCCCTGCTGAAATATGAACATGGAATGTACAGGCTGGCACGTGCCAGCTAGCTTTCAACCCGCAGCGCTATCTAATTATGACACATAATGCTGTTTAATCAAACATTCAATCAGTTAAAAACATTTATTAGGATATCTACCCATCACCCTCTTGTGTTCTCCTGCGTCTTTTAAAAAGAAAATTATTAGCACAATTAGTATTAGGTTTACTGGTGGGTCATGACATAATTTCAGTACTTATGAGCAGAAGGAATATGAGTGTTATGTTAATTGGACATGAAATTACCACCACAAGAGTCAATGCATTACCAAATGCTGTGGTATTCCCATTTAAGTAGAAATAACCGAGATAGCTTGACATGTTGAGTGCTCATTGCTGGTATTTATGTGTGTTCTGCAGGTCATAGGAGTGACTCACAGCAAGGTCTACTCAACAGTATATGCCACTCACCATATAGCCTGGAATGTATGGTCAAGGGCATTTATGGTCAGCGCCATATAAGAGTACAACACTATGGGGTCAGCCTCTTGTTCCTCCTGATGATGACGTATCTACAGATGAAAAACACATTCAGATGCTATGGGTTCCTTTCAGTTTGTTTGTTATGAACTTATGGATTAAAATTTGGTTGATAAATATTGTCTCTACAAACCTGACATTATGATAAATGTCTTTCTGTGTTACTTAAGACAGTGTTTGGGATTTTGTGTCAGTTGGCTATTCCCCTGACGTCATCCTATACCAGGTGTGTGAGGCATTAATTCACATTGAGTGGCATTACTGGACATTTGAGGATGCAATGAAAGCAGCAACTAGATATACAAAGCTGCAATTTACATATTTTGACCATACTAAGGTGCTAAAGGTACAGCAGACATGAGATGCCTGCATCCCCAGATGCTTCTTTAGCCACACTGTACTTAGCATATGATTACTAGACCTGACATGTACAACAATAATTGGTATACATTGTCAGTGAATGGCCATATAAGGCTAAAGCGGTTTGGGCATGGCATTGCTCATGGCCTATGTTGGTTCTACTTGGCCTACCTCTGTGATAACTCAACCCCCTCCATGGTCTGTCAAGGCAACACCCTAGTGAAAAGGTGCTTGGTATCTCAAAAGTGTTATGTCTGCTTTAGTGCTGGTTTGATATTTTATGAAATGTAAGCTTTCTTATGTTTTTAAACCCGTCAGTCTCTTTAGATGATGACATCGGGGTGAAATGTCATTTCATATTATATTTCTGTTTTACTATGATGGGTGAATGTCCTACAAATAAAGTATGCTGCTGATTATGATTTAATAATTGCATCTGCTTCTACCCTGGTTTGTGATTCAGCTTAATCACTGGACTGATCATGTTGCAGTTGTCGTCTCCCTTGTCCCATCAGTCCCTATGCCTCCTAATAAAATTTGAACACCATCTTAGTTTTTAATAGATTAGTTTGTCAAAAGGGTTTCTTCTGAGTCATTAATTGGATCTTTCACACGTCTTTCTGAAATCATTATTTTTCTTTACCTCTACTGGTGTTCATCCTTTGTCTTTGGAGCATAATTCTTTTGTTTCTCATGTTTCCAATTCTCTTGCTTCTCTGTATCTGGAGAAAAATAAATCCCATCCCTATACTCACTCGTATTTTCAATCTCTCAAGTGTGAAAAGAAAACATTTCACTGTTTTGAAACACAGTGGCTAAAAAGCTCTTCGAATGTGTTTTTTGTGCTCAATTCTGCATTGGTGTGCTACTTTAAAGAGTGCATCTTTGAATTTAAATCTACCAACGTTCAGCTCTGAATTTCCAGGACAATAAACTGTCTGTGTGAGTCGTTCAAAGAAATTAAACAGTGTTTCAATTATTTCAATCGCAATGTTCAATCTTTTTCTACAACCCAGGACAATAGATGTAAAACTCAGACCATTTTTTGTCCAGTTTTTTCTTGTGCATATACCACTTGGGAAATGTTTTCACCTTATTTCAGAATATAATTTTATAAGTATGCATATATCCATGATGACCACTGCTTTGCAGCCACCAGTTAAAATGTACCTCTTCTGCTTGCTTCTTCTTTGGATCCCTTTAGCAAAGGATTTCTCTGGTGAAGGGTGTTTTGTCTCCTTCTCTTAAAAGGGTAAAACCTTGGACTAGAACCCTTGGATTATGCACCGAATATCAGCCTAACACTTCTTTGCCTATGTTGGGGACATTTCTCAAAAAATGTGCAGCTCTTTAACTTTTCAAGCATTTATCCAAACACTTGCATATGTGGGACTATGCACCTGACTTCCATTCCTTCTGCCATACTTAGGCAACCACCCTTAAGGTATTAACGAATGGGGAATATGTGCTGGATTCCAGAGGTGTCTGTATTTTGGTTCTCAATGAACTTTCAGCTGCATTTGATACTGACAACCATGGGGTGGTGATAAAAATCTAATGCTCTCTCATAGGTATGTGTGCATGCATCCTGGTTTTGTTTGCATCTTTTCTGCCCTTAGACACTGTTAAATAGTTGGGCTATGCTGGGTAGATTGCCTAGCTGTGCATTGGGTTGTCCCTCAGAGTTCTATTTGGTCACCTTTGTATTTATTTGTATTTTGTTTATTTGTATAGCATGCCTGGCCCAAAGGCATCTGGGCGCATATCTTAGGTTACAGTGACATAGTATATATCAAGGACAGTAAGGCAGGATACAGAATATACATACAGTCAAGATTACTTACAGTATATTTACAGAGTTACAGTGACATCGTATACATCAAGAACAGCAGGGCAGGATACAGAATGCACATACAGTCAAGATTACTTATAGGATATTTACAGAATATTTACAATCAGGGTGCTTGCCTTTGCTCGCCTTTGTTGTTTAATATCTACATTGAAATTATTGGAGGTATCAGCAATTGACCTTAAGGCACAACAGTATAGAAATGACACAAGGCAGATCTGTATAAAGGTGTAAGCATTGTGGGGGTGGGAGGAGGGGATCTCTCAGCCCCATTAGAGAGTGTGTGTCTTACTGTTCAGACTGAGTTTGTTTTGATGTCTTCTTCCTCCCAGATAGGAAGGATTTTCTTATTGCTGCTTTGAGGATCAACCTTTGCCTGCTCTTCTCTCCCAGAATATAATGGCTCCCATCTCTCAAATGACCTGGTTGTTGGTTTGATAATAAACTGTCTCTAAAGAGCATGATAACCAAAGTTGTCTGATCTGACCAATTGTTATTTTCTTATTTTCTTTTTATGTGTGTCCTATCAATGAATGCTTTATGGACATCTATTACAACTTATTTTTGTTTTTCATTTGGTCTGAATCTAATGTGATGTCAAATTTTGTTAATTTGTCCTACCTTCATGCACCTGATGTCTGTACTCTGGGCTCTTGGATGATGTCATTGTGTGTTATGTATTTGTAAATTTGAGTATGACTATATTGATTTGTTTATTTTCTTGCTACACCATTTGTAAAACAACCTAGAAGAAGACCGTGAGGTCAAAATATGAGTTGGCTGTTCTTGTAAGAAATAAAATCAGTCTCTCTGATCACTGTGGTTTCTCTGTGCACTGTGGATGTGTATTTGTTGAATTAACTGCTGCTTAGGACATTTCGGGCACAGGGTCCTTTCTTGCAGGACCACCCGCAGCAGAAACAGTGCATCTTCTGTTGTATGATACAATTAATTGACATGTGCAGCGGTTCTACCTTAAGTGCCCCTTCCTTTTTCCCATTCTGCTTATATCAGCCTGCAATGTTTATAAGGCTGTTATTTTACATCAGCCTCTATATTTGGATGATGAATTGGTGAGTTCCAGTGATCAATGTACTCAACAAAGTAAACATATTATATGTCAACACATACCCAAGGTATAAGAATCCAAAACTTTCTATCAGCCATTTTTCTGTTGCACTGCCCTACCCGTGGAACTCCCTGACCATTCCTTCATGCACAGTGTTTCTGTCTGTGTTTTTATGATCATTACAACTGTATTTTCACCATTTCTTTGCATTTTGCAAACTTATCTTGTCGTTCACTTTCTCTTCTAGATGCTATTCCGAGTGTTGTATTATCCCTTTTTCTTTGATTGTATATGTGTGTTGTTTACTTATGCTCTTTTTCTTGAGCCGCCCTTGTTTATTCCAATATACCTTTCATAATTATAAAATGTGTCATTGTTTCATATGTGATTTATATGTATTCTCCTTTTTTGTCTATTTTCTTTCATTTCTTTTTGTTTCTCTCTTCTTCTTTTTTTATTTTCTCTGTCCCTCAAGCCCCCTACTATTGTACTTCAACTGTTTCATTTTCTCTTCTTTTGTCATTCATTCCAAAAATGTCACTTTATTTTTTGTATCGTGCTCACTTTCTATTTCTTTTCTTTTTTCACTTTTGTATTTTATTTTAATCACTGCTTCACATTTTCTGTATTTTCTTTTTCCCTATACACATTATTTTACTTTCATTTTCTTTAATTCTCATTCTTTTTCTGTATTCCTTTTTATTATTTTTGTCATGTTCATGTATTCTCTCTGCCATTGTTTACTCGCCTGTCAGTATCACCCAAGCATTGTTTACTGTGCTGTCCCACCACTGCAGGCAGAGTGATTTATATCCTTCTGCATGTTGGACGGCATTGATGTGAATCTCAGTTGTATGGTTGCTACATATACTTCAAAGATTAAGCACAACAAGCAGTTAATTAATCAATTCAGCTGAATTTCGGAAAACAATTCTATTAAAGCAATACGCAAATAAAAATAGCTCCAACAATTCATTATGTACAGTAACACTTCAAAAATACACATACAAAATAGCATATAATAGGATTAAATCCTGCAGGTAAATATGATAATGTAAAAGTTAAAACAGCTAAAACTGCTAGCTTGAATGCGTACAATTGTCTCCTGATATAGTAAGTACATAAACAATTTGCAATCTTGTTTGGCCTGCGACTTAGATGCTAAATTGTAAAGTCATCTTCAACGGCATTTCTCCTAAACAAAATGTAGACATAATACAGAGGGAAGAGATATTAAAAGGGCTTAAAAATGTTAGAATAATACAATAAAATGTACTACTAAAAAGCTTGTATAAGCAGCAGGTCAAAGCCAAACAAATTAGATATGCAGAGGCTCAAGAATTACAACAGCCAATTTTGCACAATTTGCAACAGTCATATAGTGCACATGTAGTTAAAATACTACAGAACAGAAACATGGGAGCTTGAAAGAGGCAGCTGTCTGGACCATCCTCCAGCTTGCCTGCTACACTTGTCACATGTATTGGCTCCTATTGATCTGTTTCATAATAGGAATGCCTTTCTGCAGGATTTTATGCTGTTTGGACTGACCTCCTTGTCCAGGCATTTTGGAGATAATTGCCGGTAGAGTCTATTGGCAGGTTATCCTTTGAAAGACTATATAAAGTTATTGCTTGAGTAGTAGTTCTAATGATGTACAGTATCTATAGGAGCACACCTTTTAAACCGAATCACTCTTCTAAATGTCAGGTAAATTAACACATGATTTAGGTTGCAGAGGAGGAAAACAGGCTCTGGCACGGAGTCTGGAATATAGAAACAACACAAATAAGTGTCTAACTCTCGAGACACTCCTGTCCCCTGCACACCATCAAGGGTGAATACATCAGTCAAAAGAAATTCATATAAAAAGTAAAAGTATATTTTTTTCTTGTAAATAAATGCACATTTGAACGACAACATTAGTGATTATAATGCATGGTTTACAATCACAAATAAATCAAAACAGATGAATAGAAGCAATCAATGTCCTCTAGATGACAGGGTGAACTTTGGTGCAACAAAATTCCAAGGTCAACGCCATTCGGGGTGACGACAAATATCTGTAAAAATATATATAAAGAAAGACTTATAAATGGTATGTACATTTCATGTTCATCACAATTTCTCAATGTTTTTCCAAGCCCCATAGCTAATTTAATCTACACCATCATTAGGTCTAGCAGAAAATGACATTCATTATGTACCATGTCAATAACAACCTTGTGTTAGCGTTCAAACATACAAATATGTCTAGAGTATAAGTGAGTCAGACTTGAACAAAAGAAAGATGGCAAACATAGAAACTAATTCACATAAGACTCTATGGGTTTAATAAACCTGAGCATTTATATTTCACATGGTACACGATTCTTCAACATGTATATTTACAGAAGTAGGAAAGATCAACATTTTTCTGTAACTCTAATCGTTCATTACCGTAGGGTACCAAACTTCATAGGGTAGCTAATGGTGTGTGTTCCGGATACTAATGGTTTAGTAATCATGCCAGAAGAATAATTAAGGAGATTATATCTGAATTCAATTCATGTATGCAGATGCTGCCAATCTGTTGATTAAAGATATATATCAGCTGCAGAGGAAGAGATGGAAAATTGTGGGGTGCGCATATCTGCCATATCTTTAAAGATTGAAAGTATGTCTGATTAGTAATCAAAGAAATTATAGATTAGTATTAATATTAGCAATACTCTTGCAACATTTCAAGTTGTGATAAATGTTATTGGCAGATTGAGAGACACGTTTTTTGAATCTATAAACCAAGATTAGTCAATGAAACAACAATGAACTAAGAGACTGCCTCTTATTCCCCTTTCTTTTCCTTCATTCACCATTGTTTTTTTTTCTTATTACCTAGTGCTATTGAACGTTTAAACCCCCCTGAGGATCTGCATTAATTATGGGGAAACACGTGCCAAGGGAATCGTAACCCAAGCAATTATATTGCAAAGCAATCAAAAAAATATTATTTTGAAAACATTTTCATTAAAGAAATACAGCTAAAAACTATTTTGGAGTGCTAATATTCAGTGACTGGACCTTTCTTTCATGTTACAATTTTTGATGCATCCAGCAGTCCAAATGCAACCGGCCACTCCTATTGCAGCCCTATATATCATTAACCGAATCAAACAATTTCACAGTAACAGTCAGTTCGCCATCAGCTGTTTGAGACTGCACACATCATTCTTTAGGTACTTTCGACAACTGAGGCAGAACCGGGAAATCCTGAACAAGATAGAGATTGTATAAATTACAGCAATCAGACTTATACAAACTAATATGGAAAAGCTCTACAAATCACGAGAACAAGAGGCAGAACACATGTTTGCAGGGATTCAAGTACATCCAAACCCAGGAATCTTTGACAAAAACATGAAATCTTTAAACAAAACTATTTGAACATCTAGAATATTTATCTAAAAAGGAACTAACACGTTGGTGGGAAATCAACACTCTAGAAAAATATTTACAGGTAGGAAGGATCCAGAGGGGACTCCGAATCCGTATCTTTCCATCGTTCAATGAAGAAGATGTGGAAGATTTGAGAGACTGAGAAGAAATACTAGTGACCACTTCAAGGAAATGATACACAAAATAATCATTAATACTAAGAAAACACACAATTTATTAGTCAAGGAAATTGACCTAACCAGAAAAGCCTTAGAAGATCTAAACGCTCCAGAAGCAACATTTAAAAACCACCAAATCATGGACAAATACTTGGAGAAATATGAACAAGAAATCAAAATCAAAAATTAACAAACATTCTTCAGAGATGAACTTGATTATAAATTTAAGAGGGTATACACATTCCAAAGGAGAATCACTACCAAAAAAACAATGTCTAACATAAAATCAACACCCAAAGTAACCCAACCAAGTGACATATCAACAGCGTTATCAGAAACAGACTCAATAAGTGAAGGAGAAACAGAGGCCCAGCCTTCCTATAATGAAAAACCTGAGGAGTCGACAACTACATATTCTTTTTTAGAGGAATACAAGAAACACAGACAATGGCAATCACAAATTACAACCAGATCACAGACAAAAGCAAGCAGCTCAAACTCATAAACTCACAACAAAGATGGAAACCGACAAAAAGAGGCCACATGGGCAGGGGGAGCATCAGGATATGTCGGAAAAGAACAAACAATTCCAACAAAATCAAAGAACTATCAAAAGAGGAAAACCTAGTATTAAACCTTTCCAGCAAACCATGTATGGACATTTTAACATCAGCATTTAACAAAGGACTCTCCTTCAGTCCCACCTCCTACAATGATTACTTTCAAGAAAATGTTGATGTTTTCAGATTTGGGATACTATTAAAACAAAAAAAAATATTTTCAAATCAAGGAAATACCACACAGATTTAACCATTTCTCTTCCAATACATACAGTGGAACTATTAAATATTCAAGAAATGGAAGTTACACACACAATTGAAACCTTTGCTGCAGATCTAGATCTAGACACAGGTCTAGCAGAGACTTCATCCCTTAAACGGAAATCTACATGTTATCCCCAATTGCCGGCAGATAACCTAATTGATATCTTCCAAAAGGCAGTATCAGAAGACTTACGAAAAAATGATCTCAAACGTAATAAATCTAAGAAAAGCAAATCGAACCTAACAATTGTTGAAAAAAAGGCATTACAAGATCTAAGCCAAGACAATCAAATTACAGTCAAACAAGCGGATAAAGGAGGCAAGATTGTCCTCCTCAACACAGAAGATTTTTGATACACTGCCCAAAAGTAGACCTTTAATTAATAGTATAGGCTCATTGACTGAACCAATATCTGAATACATAGACTCCTATCTACAGCCACTGGTTCAAGACCTATGATTTTTCATCAAAGAGACTGAAGACATAATCCAGCAACTAACACTCATACATTGGGAATCAGTTTTAGATTAGTTGCTTTTGATGTAACTGCTTTTTATACAAGTATTCTGCATACCAAAGGGATACAAACAGCACAGCATTTTCTTCAGACGAGGTCATTATCATAGTCACACCAAAATTAAATGATATCCCAGATGCGTGAGTTCACTCTAACTAACAACATCTTTTTATTCAACAAACAGCTCTATAACAAAAACAAGGAACTGCCATGGGTGCTAAGTTCACCCTAGTCAATGCCAACCTGTATATAGGAGCATACAAACTTCAACATGCATGGGTACACAGTGCCTTTACAGACAGTCATCAAATAATATATTGGGGCAGGTATATAGATAATATTTTTGTGATCTGAAAAGGGTGCAAAAAATCATTGAAAACATTTCATAACCATCTCAACAATAATACATTTAATATAAAGCTAACAGTGGAAGAAAGCAAAAAGAATTCATTTTTTTTTGGATTTGGAACTATACATGAACGATAATAAAATCCATTCAACGTTATATGTAAAGCTATCTTCAGGAAACAGCATATTACATGCAAAAAGCAATCATCCTTCACACATAATCAACTATATTCCATATGGTTAATATCTAAGAATCAAGCATAACTGCACAGAACAAACAGAATTTGAGAAACACAAAACAGCAACAACAATAAAATTTAAACAGAGAGGCTATTCAAATAAAGTCTTCAAAAAAGCTCAAGCAAAAACTGATGAACGATCAAGAACTGATTTACTCAAAAATAAAACCAAGAACGCAAACAAAAACAAAGACCAGAAACTAAGATTTCTAACGACCTACAATTTGGAAGCCAAACATCTCAAAGATATATTACTGAAACATTGGCATTTGCTAAATATGGATCCAGATCTTAAACCCTTTTTGGATGATCACCCCAAAATCACTTTTCGAAAGGCAAAAAACCTGAAACAAATTCTAAGTCCATCACATCCTCTATACTGCAAGTAATCCAGAGACATAAGACAATTAAGCAATACTTCCAAACTAACTGGCACTTGCACCATGTGTCAATATTCTGAAAAATGGTCTAACTACAATAAAAATCCCCAACGGCAAAGATTGTAAGTTAAAAGACTTTGTCAATTGAAAATCAAAATACATTGTGTATGTGTTGAAATGCCAATGTGCAAAAATATATGTTGGAAGTACAATACAGACTTTTAAAACAAGAATGGCAGAACACATCAGAACCATCAAAAACAAAGACTTCAGATATCCTATGGGACAATACTTCTTAATTGATCACAGTGAAACAATTTGGACACAATCAAATTCTATGGAAAAAATAGAGACACCTTCCAGAGGAGGGAACACTGAAAAAATATTGAGACAAAGAGAAGCCTATTGTCACGACCCTTGCCCAAAACCCCCTCTGGCAAACCCATTGGCCAGGTGGAGTCAGGACTCAAGCCTCTAGAACCTGGCATCCTCTTCAAAAGCCCTCATGGGGCCAGTCCTGGCACCTATGGTGCCAGGCTCATACACCATGAAAAACAATGTGCTTGGGAACTACTTTATTGTATTGTCAGCCAACATGGTGGCATCGACATAGCTTGGTTTCTAAGAACCAAGCTATGCGGTCTAGTGTTTTGGGTGTGGTGGCCTAGGGACTACTTTACCTGGACTACTTTGTTGGGGCTATTTAAACCACACCCGAGCAAGACAACACGCTTTGCGTTACTTTGCAGCTTGCAACGTGACGCTCACTGTGTCCAGCTATTCCCTCGAACCTCGGAGAAGCAGAACCTGCAAGGACACAAACGGAACATCATTAGCAGCAGCATCTTTCCTGCAGTCTTCATCTTTAAACACTTGCAGCTACTGAGAACATCTTCCTCGAATCTGCACGCCTCCCGGACAGAACGACCTGAAAGAGGAAGATAGAGGCAACATTAAAGAAAGCAGTGGAGACAATTACAAATTACGAACTGCTCAAAAGGCTTACCTGGCTGGTCGCCTCTCGGCTGGCACCACTCTGGACATTCCACTCGAGCTGAAGAACTCCGCGACCTACAAGGAGGGAAAACACAGGTTAGCAAAGGCAAGACTTTGCAGCGCTGCGCATAGCACTTTCTTACCGCATCATAGCGCTCTTAATACTCCATCATTTACCAGCGGGGCTCAACCAAGCCAGTTCGGCGCGCTGAAGCTCTGCATACCTAAGGGAGAAAAAAGAGACATTTTAAACAAAGAAAGGTATGCAGAATAGCAACAAAACTAAAGAACAGCAATAAGACCTACTTGAACAATATCAAACGGGCTGCCGTCAGTGATGTAACCCGACCGCCCTCACCCATGAAAGACAACGCGCCCCTGCAAAGAAGGTAGGACGTAAAGCAAGCCTAATTCTACCACAAGGTGAGGAGAGTGCGCAAGAGGGACTGAAATCATAAAGGGGGTGGAGTCAGTATTGAACACAGTCCTCCTGTATTTTCAGGCAGAACCTTCCCCGCAGACCACATCAGGGCAAAGCTGAGAAGCATACCAGCGAGTAACCCGGCTGGGTGGCATCCCTGTGGATACCAGGTGAGCGTAACACCTATTGGATATGTACATTGGACTGCTGCCACACTGGACTTCATTCTGACCCAGAACTGGGTCACTTCCTTTAAGCAACTTGAGGACTATTAGATACTAATTTGCATCAAGCATTCAATGCATGACACGGTTGGACATAATCAGGTGGTATAGTCAGTTGCATGTTGATCCGTTTCAACACAGAAACATTCAAGATTGACCTTGTTATAAAGCCACAGGGTCTCATGTGATGGGCATTGCAACATTTCCATACAGCTTGTCATTTATGCTATTTTATTTCATCGTAAACCATGTGTTTTCATCATACTATAGTTTTTTTGCATGATAGTATCTTGATCGTTACAATAGATGGACAATTCACCCTTTAAATATTGATCTATTTCACTTTGTGCATACAATGTTGATTCTTTACCTACATTGTATATCAATAATGACACACACAAGAACATTTTTGTGTAGTATTATATCACACCAAACCTGATCCAAAATGGCATTCTAAATTTAGTGACGTCATACGGACGCTTATACGTGGTGACGTCATGCCGCTTTATTTAAACGTGGCCATTTCGAATGGTTATAGTTATCCACTAACGAAAGACGATGCCGCCAAAAGGAATTGCTATTTTTATTCCAGGTAAGAGATCTGATCACAGGCATCAGATAGAATATTCAATCCTAGCTGCACCTATTATACTACTATAGTAGAAGCCCAAATGTACAATGCAAATGGGCATAACACACTCAATTTGATTGCATCTATAGAAACAAATCGTGGACCCGGTAACCCCAACCAAGAAGGAGAACCGAAAAAATCATTATAGTGACAGCACTACATGATCCACATCAATACGACTTAGAGGCCGATTCATGGAATTAATGTGCGCTGAAATTTTCAGTGCAAGCGTTCGAAAGCGTGCAAAAGGGTGTGCATCGCAGTGCCAGTGAGAAAATCACAGTGAAACCCACGCACAGACATTCATGGAAGTCTGTGCGCGTGTAAATCACAGTATGTGTGCCAAAATTCTGCGTGGCGCACGCTGGCGCACACGTCTCCAAACAGCGTGCGCTATGCGCACAGCGAAATCGCACATAGCGCGGCGCACACAATAAAAGTAGGAGGAACAGAGGGCGTGACACATGGAATGGGGAACAACGCGTGAAAATGTGGGTGTCACGGGGTAAGTACAAGAGGCAAATGCGCGGAACGCCCACACGCACGTTCAAAACACATATTCATGGATTCGAACGGGGCTAACACGTGTGCCAAAAAAGACGCACTAATCCAGAAACACGTACGCCAGCAGGAAGCAGGCGTACGTGGACCTGTGCAGCATAAAAGAGCACGCAAACAACAAACAAGCTCAGACGCCAGGATGAATATACTGTTCCTAGCAGCAGTGGTCGTGGAATACCGCAGAAGAAGGATAGTCAGGCCCAGAATTTTCACACCCAGAACCAGCCTTTTTGGGATGCCTGATGATCAGGTGTATGGGAGGTACAGGTTTCCACCTCACATAATACTCGACCTGGTGAGTGAGTGGGAGGATGACCTCACATCACCCAAACAGTGCTCCCAAACACTCAGCCCCCTGGAGAAGGTCCTCAATGTCCTGCACTTCTTGGCCACTGGATCATTTCAGCAGACAAGTGCGATAGTGGGGGGTGATACATGCCACACAGTCACGCTGCCTACACCAGGTCTTGGCCATCATGAATACACACCCATCAGTCCGCAGGCACATATACCTGCCCAGAACACCTGCAGAAAGGCAGGCTGCCATCCAGGATTTCTACAGGGTGGCACAATTCCCCAAAGTCCTAGGTGCCATTGATTGCACCCATGTGGCTCTACGTCCACCCAGGGCATCAGAGCACATCTATAGAAGCCGCAAGCACTGGCATTCCATCAACGTCCAGGTAGTATGTGATGCCAAGGGAATCATCACCTCAGTATATGCCAACTATCCAGGGTCCACCCACGACAGTTTTATTTACAGAATGTCAACCCTAAACCAGGACCTAGAAGCTGGGCGGCATGGCGATACATGGCTGCTCGGTGAGTATAAATGCCGCAGCACATTCATGCATGTCAGATACTGAGTAATGTCACAACCCCACTAACGATACCCATCACCACCTCCCCAGGGGACAGTGCCTACCCTCTGAGCACCCACATGATGATGTCAATTTGGAACCCCACCATGCCACCCGAGGTAAGATACAACACAGCCCATGTTGCAACCCGGGGCATAGTGGAGCACACATTCGGAGTGCTTAAGTCACGCTTTCGCTCCCTTGACCGTTCTGGCGGGCAGCTGTTATACGCTCCCCCAGTAGTGTGCAGGATCATAGTGGCAGCATGTGTCCTGCACAACGTTGCAACACGCCGGGGCCTGCCCGTGGACATGGTGGTACCCCACATCCCCAACCACATGCATGCCCGCTGCGCATGGGAGAGGAAAGGGCACGGGGTGAGGCAGCCCATACGCAGCTGGTGGCTAATTACTTCACCTAAAATCACACCCCTGTGGAGTGCACACAGCCCTTGCATATACCATCTGACAATCAATGATGATGACATAAGGGACAGTCAACAGTCACAACCATACCAGCCTGAGATTGTTTACCTTGGAAGTGTTACATTGTGTGCATCCCTACCTACACAAACACCACCAATGCTGTGTCATCAAAAGACACACTTCTATGCTGCTAAATTCATTACCCCCTTGCAAAATACAACATGACAACAGTGCCATGTCACCCAACCCCTCCCCAGCACCACCACCCAACACACCATGGCATGTCATGCTATGTGAGAACAAACAAAGCAATCCCCAAAACCTGACACAAGTGTCACAAAGTACAGTGTCCCTAATGGAAACTGGCCACACACAATATGCTCCCAGTAATGTAGAACTAACACACATGGCCAAATACTTACCAACAATACAATGCAGCTACACAACCTCAAACTTAGCAAGAACATGACAGTACTAAGTTAAAGTAGTGGTAGTTTTACAACCTGATTATGCAAGCACATCGAGCCCTTCCAACTTTACAGAGTTGCTTCCACGCAAATGTGTAAGTGCACTGCTTACAACATGAACTCCATCTCCAAAGTAGACGGCCTTGTGAAGACATGAGGAATGAACCTGCAAATAAGGAGGAAGACATGGATGCACAAGCACATATCAGTACACCATGCATTGTACAATACAACAACAATATCCACTAGGAATGTATTCACAGTATTGACTACAGACTGCCCACACAGCTCATGGGAGTCCAACGTCACTGTGTAAGTCACTGTCACTTGGGCACACCCTTTGCAAGCCCATGGAAATGGGAAGCAGGAGGGGTGTGTGTCTCACGAACCCAAGCATCTAACCTAAACTCAGGACAAGCCTGCATGTGCCCAGCCGGAATACAGTGGATGCCCACGGGAGCCACACAAGGCAACACACTGTAAAAAAAATCAAAAATCAAAAATCAAAAATCAAAAATGGCCATGTGGGGGACGGGGGGGAGGCCACCCAGGAGGTCCGAGGACAGGGTGCGCACCAATAGTCACCTGTGTGGATGTTGGGAAAAAAAACACCTCCATAGGCTCATGGCCTGCACGGCTATGCCAATGAGGGGGAACTGCTGTTGTGGCTCTCATCACCCTCTGCTGCTGCATCAGGAGGTGGTGGTGCTATGGGAGGCAGCCCACGCAAAGCCCTGGTATGGTCCTCCATGGCAGCAAGCATGCGGGTGTTGAAGGTCTTGTTCTGGAGGATTATAGTGCGGAGATCCCCATGCAGCACTTGACGTGATGCCCGGATCTCCTGCCGAGTTGCCTGCATCTCAGCTGAGAGCGAACGTGTTAGCCGCTCCAGCTGCTGTTCTGTCTCAAGTTAGTGGAAACCTCAAGTTCAACAAGAGTCTCCCTGAGGTGATGGAGTTCTACCTTCAGGGCTTCCCTGTGGCCCTGGGACTCTATTGATATCGATTGGCGTACAGTCTCCAGTGCTGCCCGTCTGTCCCTGTTGGATGCCAACATGACCTCTCTGTGTGATTGGCAAATGGAGTCTGTTGCCTGCTGTAGTTGCTCCATCTGCCTTTCAGGGGGGACAATAGAAGTGGCCACCCTCTCCATTGCTTGAGCCATCATCTCAACTGATACTGCCTGTTGGGTTGCCATACCGTACATGGATTGTACCCATACGGAATTGCCTGGTGGCGTACGGCCACTGCATCGGCGGGCACCACACCTGTTTGGGGCAAGGTGATCTGCGCCTTGCTGTGCCGGCACTGCCTGAGGCTGCAGGACTGCATTCCCCCTCTGATCTGCTGGCCCAGGAACAGGATCAGATTTTGTGCAGTGTGACCCTGCATCCGAACCGGCAAAGGCGGACTTACCAACACTGACATCCGCATAGAGGGTTCTACCCCCGGTGCAGTTGGGTTGGACAGAACAGAATCCCTGCCAGAAACACTTACCTGCGATGGCACATAGGTCTCATCATCCGAATCAGCACCTGAATAGAGGTCTGGGGATGTGCACCCCGAGACACCCCTGGACAGAATGGTCTGCAGCAAGATTGGGTTCTCACCCACCACCACACCACGTCCCCCACTGGTACCCGGTTGTGCCTTAGATTGCTCCTGGGTCTGCACCATCTCCTCAACCTCAACAGCATCAAGTGCGTCATCCCCTGTAAAAACATGAAAGACAGAAAATCGAAACAGGCATTAGCACCATAGCACACAAATAGGCCTGACAAGCTACAGAACCAGTACATGATTTACACATGTCCCACATGACTATAATCCTCCCATGCATGCACTGTCACTGAGTTGGACGGGGAGGCAAAAGGCAGACACTGATGACACCAAGATGGAAGAGCAACAGATTTGCTGCATGCTGGGTAGCAGTGCCATCATACATTGGCCTGTGAGTGGCATGTCCAATACACAGATGGCATGTACCATAGCCATGGTACATTCCACAAGTACATCCTTATGTCAGTGAATGAGTACTGTCAGCCATCCATGTGAGATGGACATGATGAGATGAAAAATGCTACATAGTGTGACAAAATACACACGTGCCACACACTGCAACACATCCAGTGTACAAAAATACAGTGATTGCAAGCCGATGTAGACATCAGTGGTTGTGCACTTCAACATGACAGGAAACAACTATCCTGTTCCAAATTCAAACAGGCCCCAAAAATTTTTGTGATCAGGCCAATACTCAATCAGCCTGAATGGTCAAATCGGTCACCTAACAAGGTAACACATGTGGGCCAATGTGGGGTTCATCAATGACAGAAGAATGTCACAAATGTGACAATAGGGCTGAGGAATGCGTAGCAAAAGTGGGAGAATTGAAACAATCAGCCTGAACGAACACTGAAAAATACAAACAATGTTGTTGCAAGATGCCACTTCAAGGGCAACTGCCGTAATGTTGCGCCAAATTACTACTGTGGGCAGAAGAGGTACCGTCACACCCAAATCCAAGGTTGCTGAATGTTTTGGATGAAGCACATGGGTGACCCATACCACCCAGGCACACACACCCTCACCTGGCACTCATTCAGAACCCGTCACCCAAACAACATACACATGCATTACACACACATGCATGGGCACTCACCGGACAATGCATAATAATCAGGTAGTTCTCCCACACCTTGGATCTGTTCCTCTGTGACAAAGGCCCCAGCAACAGACTCATGTTCAGTAAGTTTGTTGTCCTCTTGTGGAGACCCAACGCCAGTCATCAGAGTAGCGGCATGATTTGAGGCAAGCTTGTTCTTTGCTCTGCGTTTCAGGTCATTGCAGGTCATTGCATCGCTTGTTGCAATAATCAGCTGTGCGCCTCACAAATCCAAGGGCACTTATGCGGTCCGCGATGGTCTGCCAGTGTGCCCTACGTTGACCAGGTGTGGACTTGCACCCTGCAGTCACCAACATTTCGCGGCTATGTGCCGACACATTGGACACAAGTGCATCAAGTTCCGCATCATTAAAGCAAGGCTTCCTTGACGTGCCAGAGTGTGTAGCCGTGTCTGGGGTCTCAGCCTGTCGTGCCAGAGCACCCTTCTTCCTCTTCTTTAAAGGTGGAGCGGAGCCAGAGTGGCTTACGCCGCTCTGGTCAGAAGGGGCAGAATCCTGGGTAGTAGGAGTGTGCGAATGCACAATGACCACAGGTCTTGATGCAGGCATTGGTTGCAGGGTAATGTTGGCAGGGGGAACGTCAGTTTGATGGACTTGGACTGACACTGTCCTGGCTGGGAGAGTCAGATCTGGGGCGGATGGAGCTGCAGCTGCCCCTGCAGCCTCCCCATCCTGCACACTTGGGCAGCAGATGACATAGCTGCCCCAGATCCAAGTGGCTTGGTGCCAACAACTTGCACCGCTACACGTGGCCTAGACTTGCTGACCTGAAAGTCAGCCTGGGAGTCATCCTGTGCCAGGTCAGGTGCCATAATGGGCTGGTCCAACAGGGGCTGAGCTGGGATGGTGTCAGCCACGTTTCCCTCAACCATGGGGGGGGCATGGGTGTGCCTGATTGTTCCTCCACACATGGGGGTATAGGGGCACTCTGCAAATCCGGGCCACGTCCCCTACCGCAACCACCACACCCACCTTTTCAAGGTCGGCCACCTTTGCCTCCCTTACCGCTTGGTCACCTCCCAACCATGACACTGATGTTGTTGTGCATATGGGAGTTGCAGTAAACTCTTGTCCTGGGCAATTGGGGGTCAAAGGGGTAGGATACTAGATGGAATTCATACCCTAGTGCTCTAACAAGGCTGTCTGTGACCCCTGGGGGAAGATGACGGGTCACGCAACGCACAGGCAGCCCAAAATCAAAAATAAATGTGCACGCAACCCCTCGTAGACCACGTGCATGAAAAAATGAACCCGCGCTACGCTGTGGCACCCAGAAACACAAAAATAAGCGTACGTGTAATACACACAGCCTACAATGACCTCTGAAGGGGAACGTGACACACGGGGCAAGCACTGTCGCTAATTATGTGCAGAACTCACTGTCTGCCTGGAAAAAGAACGTGAAAAATACACGCATGTGCGCGTTGGCAACACCCCCGCCAAAAGAAGAATTGTACGCTGTCTGAGGAGACAGGACAAAAGGAGAAGTGAACTCTGTTTGAGAAAACAGGCCCAACAAAAAATCAGAAAAGAGCTGTCAGAGGTAACAGGGAGTATGAACTAGAAACGCTGTGAAGTAATCGTGTGTGAACCGACAAGAAGTACAGATTTCACCCACTCGCTCTCCACAAAAAGCACGTACAAGGAAATGGTGTCCTACATGTAGCTTTTAAACTGGCCCACACGTACATGTCAGATACATGTGTACGCGGGCCCTTTCCTCCAATTACATGCGATGACACTCGGACGTGCAGTTTTTCCGCGTGTACTCTGTCATCACGTGCTATGAGGGAAATGCCCGCGCGCGTAATGTAACTTACGTGCTTATGCGCTAAGGGCCTTTGGTCCAATGAAATCGCATGCGTGTGCTGACTAGCTAACGCGCTAAGGCCCTTTCCTCGAATTACACACTGACGTGCAATTTTTTCACGTGCCAAATCACTCTGTATCATGCTGGACACGCGAAAACACACAGAAGACCACACTCCTGCCCAGAAGGCCGAATTACTGCCTCCCAGAGCACCGAGCATGCTCCCACCTGCCATTTGCTGCTGCCTGACTGCCTGCTGCTCACGTGCCCTACCATTTGCTGCCTGCACGTCAGCCAGGGGTGTAGTTGATGTGACCACCCCTGCTAGAACCAAAGACTCCTGACTGGGATTCCATCGCTCCACAGCCCAGCCCCAGGACCCAGTTGACCACTCGCTCCTGCCTCTGGGGTTTCCATGTCCAGCACAACACCATCTGGCAACACTGGCAACCCCCAGCCAGAGAGGCAGAGGGCCACCAGCTTCACTGTCACCGAAGTTGGTGTCCTGGTGGAGCAAGTCCTGGGGCAGTATGATGCCCTCTTTGGAAGTTTGCGCGCCAACAATGAAGGATGGACCAGGATCTGGATGGACATTGTGACTGCCATCAACGCGGAGGGGGTGGCAGTCCGCGACTTACATCATGTCAAGAAGCGCTGGGAGGACTTCAGGTCCAGGACCGTCAACAATGCCTGGCGCCTCGCTAAGGCAGCGGATGCCAATGGGCGCTGGGGCCAACTGTCAAACCATCAAATGAGGGTCCTGGAACGCATATGCCCAGCGCTCTACGTCCAGATCCTTGAGAGGCAGACCCGTCTGGAGTTGAGCGGTAAGTGTACATGCATGTTGATAGTACGCTGTGCGTGTCGTGGTGTACCAGTAGTGTGCAGGTTGCACATGTGTTTATATAGGGCCATGTAGGGATGTGTATGAACATGGGTGTGAGGCTGCGACATGTGAGTCCTCTCAGTTGTGAGACACATTGATGGTGTATGTGTTGGTAAGCATGCTGTGCAAATGCAGGTGTGGGAGCACACATGTTTGAATTTTTGTGTATGTACATTGGCATGGTTGTGGCATGGATGGTGGTTCATAAAGCATGGATCTGCACTGTGTACATGTGCATGTATGTGTATCTGACAAGTGTGCAACTGTGATGCAACATGGATGCACATGACACTGATATGTAGAAGGATGAATGGCAGATGTGACATGTATGTCGATCTCATCACTGCAACAGTTGGAGTAGATGTAGACATGCATGTACGTCTGGTGGCGTGTGTGCATGTCTAGTGCACTCCTTGTGTTTCATATGATGTCAGGCTCACCTTTGGCTGATCATGCTGTTGTATGTGTATGGATGGTGCTGCCTGGTGCAATATTGCTGTTGAAATGTTCATGTGTGTGAGTTAAAATAACATGTGTTTCGTGGAATGTGATGCCGTGTCTGTAGTTAAACAATGCCACTCATGTGCAACTGTCATGTGTGTATCAGTCCATTGTACAGTGCCCTGATGCCTGTGTTTTATCTCTCCCTGTCCGCAGTGTCAACTGAAGAAGAGGGCGGAGAGGGTGATGTGGAGCACAGTGGCAGGGATCATCACGCCAGTCGGAGACACAAGGCCCGGCTCCCCTCCCAGGTTGTCATCTTGTTAGGGAGTGAGGAGTCTGGTGCCGCGTCCCAGGCCGCAGCTGCCAAAGGAAGGTTCAAGAGGCGGAGGTCGGAGTTGGACTCCTTGGCAGCAGAAGGGGCAGCTGAGACCCCACAGGGTCCGACGGAGGAAGATGGCACGGAGTCATCCAGGTTGGTGGGGTGTTTGGTGGAGGAGGAGGCCATGCAAGGGACAGACACAGGGTCTGGAGGTGGGGATTAGACTGGTTCTAGTGGTGCAGTGCAGGGGTAGGGACAGGAGGCAGCACAGGCCACCGCGGAAGTGCCTGCGTGTAATCCTGTCCCCGGTCCTGTGACTGCATCATCCCGCACCAGCAGGGATGCCTACATCCATACCCGTATTCAGGGAGGGGATCCGCTTACAACAACTGGCCTTCCTCTCCCTGCGGACGTGGCTATCCGGGACCGGGTTGAGCCTGTCCTGGGTGGGGTGGCATTGCGTCAACGGGCCATGCGAGGTGACCTGCAGTCTTTTCATGAGGAGACTGCACATCATCTCGAATGGCTCGTTGACCGTGTTGACCTACTTTTGCTGGACCTTGTTCCGACCCCCTCCTCAACTGAACCCCCTATGCACCAGTCATACTCCATGCCATCTTCCCACCTATGTATCACCTGGGTACCCTGTGGAGCTGCCTCTGACTCTGCAGCCAGGCTGGTGGAGGACACATCCCTGCCACAGTTGGGAGTCGGACGTCCAGCAGGGGTGGCCACATCAACAACTGCACCCCAGCCGGAGGAGGATGTGCAGGCAGCAAGAGCCAGGGCACAGGCAGAGGCACAGCAGCAGCAGCAACAAGGTGGGACACATGATGGCTCGGGGCCTTTGTCATCGGAGGGGCAGGCATCGGCCAGAGGGCAGGAAGACTCAGGGCTGGAAGTGTCTTCCGTGTGGTAGCGGTTAGGCTATGCTATAGATGCGGAGCGGCAGCGGGCAGAAGAGGCACGGCTCACAATGGTCAGGGCGGAGAACTCCATGCGGAGGGCCCTGAGGCGGGCCAAGTGCCTCGAGGCAATTCGCAGGGAGTTGGAGGAGAACATGTCGTCATCCCTGCAAACTCTCAGGGGCATGGAAGAGGACTGCCTCCAGGACATTGAGCAGGAGTTCGATGATGCCCTGGCCCGGCATCCAAATGTGAGCCATCGGACTAGCCCGCTGCCATTGTAAAATAGTTTTTAGAGTTAGGTTTCCTTTTCGTTTTCCTTTTATTTGTGGCCAATGGACAATGCCACACACATTTGTATATAGTTATATTTTTAGGTAGTTTCTTATGTAGGTTTCATTTGTTTAGTTGGGCTCATGGACCCTTTACATTGTTGGACAATGGATTGATTTATTTTTGGGATTTTTGCACATGGATTAATGGATTTTTTTTTTGGACAATGGATTGTATACTGTTACTTCATGGATTCATTTGGATTTTTTTTTCATTATGGACATGGAGTAATGGTGTTTTTTTTCAGGACAATGTATTGTAAATAGTTGGACTATGGATTGATTTTGCATTTTTATTTATCATTATGAACATGAAACAACGGATATCTTTTTTTTACCTTTTTTTGAATTTGCGTTGGTGGAGGGAGAGTTTGGACTGTTTTTCTTTCAAATTTTTTTGCATTGCTTATCATTTTCATTCTTTCATCTTTTTCACAATCACATGCTTTTCATTTCATGTTTGATATTTTGGTATGCTTTCATTTCATTTATTTATTTATGTACATAATGCATTTTCATATTTTAGTTCCATGTGTGGGATTATCTCATTGGGTTGATGCATGTGAAGTTGTGGGTTTACACAGGCAATGCCAACCAGTGTATGTGTGTGATGGACAGGTGTTGATGTACATAGTTGAGTTTTGGTTTTTGTCTTGAGATAGGCATGTCAGTGTGAGGTAGATTGGGAAATCATTGCATCTCAGGAATGGGGTGGCGTGATGTGGTATTTTTTGGTGTAGAAGTGGGCCATGACTGTGCATATTTATTACGTGTAGGGGGGGCATGAGTGGGACATGAGTGGGTGCCTGCTGGCAGGTGCCATGCACTGCTGGGGGGTGGGGGTGCAGGGGGACATGAGTGGGGCCTGATGGCAGGTACCCTGCACTGCTGGGGGGTGGGGGTGCAGGGGGACATGAGTGGGACATGAGTGGGGGCTTGCTGGCAGGTGCCCTGCACTGCTGGGGGTGGGGGTGCATGGGGACATGAGTGGGACATGAGTGGGGGCCTGCTGGCAGGTGCCCATGACTGCTGAGGGGTGGGGGTGCAAAGGGACATGTTTGGGTGATCAGTATTGCAAGCTGACATGTGGCTTGGCTGGGGGCATGCCCATGGTGGATGGGCTGCCTTTGGGACATGACCAGGGGTGCAGGGTAGTCCCCTGTGGTGTGGGCTGCCTGCAGGGGCCGTGGAGGGTGTAGAGGGAACACCTGGTAGGACCCACACTGCCAATTCACGTGTAGGACTGCCTGCGCACCCCCGAAATACATGTACCCTGCTGAAATCGCGTGTGAGACTTCCCGCGAACCCCAGTTATAGACGTACCCCACTCGCACAGGCCCTTTCGCATGTGAAACTTCCCGCGCTCCCTGAAATACACGTAACCTGCTGAAATTGCATATGAAACTTCCCGGGAACCCCAGTAATACACGTACCCTGCTTGCACAGGGCCTATCGCATGTGAAACTTCCCGCAAACCCCAGTAATACACGTACCCCACTCGCACAGGCCCTTTCACGTGTGAAACTTCCTGCTCACCCCCGAAATACATGTACCCAGATCCAATCGCGTGTGAGACTTCCCGCAAACCCCCGTAATACACGTACCATGCTTCAATCGCGTGTGAAACTTCCTGTGAACCCCAGTTATACACGTACCCCACTCGCACAGGCCCTTTCGTGTGTGAAACTTCCCGCGAACCCCCGTAATACACGTACCCTGCTCCAATCGCTTGTGAAACTTCCCGCGAACCCCAGTTATACACGTACCCCACTCGCACAGGCCCTTTCGCGTGTGAAACTTCACGCGAACCCCAGTAATACACATTCCCCGCTTGCCGTTTGCTGTTTGGCAGCCCTGTAAACTGGTCCAGGGTTAGCGCAGCCCTTTGCGCTGGATTGGGGATTTTGATGGCTTTTCCTTGCGCAAGGGCGTTCTTGGGGGCGTAACCGGTGCTGCTGCAGGGTCGCTGCGCCACTCTGCACCACGGCTGGTTTTGGAGGCTAAAATCCATGAACACGCTGTGTGCGGAAATCGATTTTAGCACACGCGGCTGGCGCAGACATTCGCACGCGCACACTGTGCGCCAGCCGCGTGCGCCACTTGTGTGCGAAATTCTATGAATTACTCTCAAAATCTCATGCAAGAAAAGTAAGTTTATAAGTACCACAGAAATCTGTCTGTTTTTGAATAGCTGCCATATCTTTAAAGATTGAAAGTATGTCTGATTAGTAATCAAAGAAATTATAGATTAGTATTAATATTAGCAATACTCTTGGCAACATTCCAAGTTGTGATAAAGGTATTGGCGGATTCAGAGACAAGTTTTTTGAATATATAACCCAAGATTAGGAGATGAAACATCAATGAACTAAGAGACTGCCTCTTATTCCCCTTTCTTTTCTTTCATTTACCATTGTTTTGTGTTCTTATTACCTAGTGCTATTGAACCTTTAAACCCTCCTGAGGAACCACATTAATTGTGGAGAAACACGTGTCGAAGGAATTGTAACCCAAGAAATTATATGCAAAGCAATCAAGAAAATATTATTTTGAAAACAATGTTCATTAAAGAAATACAGCTAAAAACAATTGAGTAGCTCTAGAATTGAGTGACTGGACCTTCCTTTCATGTTACAATTCTTTAACCCTCAGTCCTAGGTAACCATACTATTCAACCTGCTCAATAGGCCCTTTGTTCAGCTCTAACATTAGGGCCGATTTTTCCTTCAATCTTGTGCCCCTGAAAATCAAGTACATGGTTTTCAGTACATTGATGGTTAACCATTCAATCCATAAGACTCTGTAAAAGCATTAAGTTACAACGTAGGTCGTGTCTGTGCAAGGGATGAAAGAGCAACTTTATCGGCGAACATGAGAATGTGAAGACTGTCCCTGGCGGTACCTTATTACTGCCTCGTTCCCTGTGTAAATAATTCGAATGACCCTTAGTAGAGAGGATGGAATGCCGAGCATTGCAAGAGTATCCCATAGCCCAGAGCTCGGTACCCTATCAAAGGAGTTTTTTAGTTAGTAGAACACAGAGTAAATACACATCTTCCTTAATGTAACATATTTTTCACACAATAATTGCAACCACAGGCTTTGATCAACAGTGCTTGTGCTGCTCTGAAAGCCAGCTTGCAAGTGGCTAACAACCCAGTGTTCCTCAATCCAGGTCTCGAGATGACCCAGGAGAGCGCTAGCAAAACATGTTCCCCGGCATCCAATAAGGAGCTTGCCCGATGATTGCAGGGAAATCAAATCCCTGACACCCTTTTTGTATACGATCAAGAAATGGAAAGAAGCACCACGCAGTAACCCAGGTATCAGGGGTCAATAGCACACAAACATTATACTCTCTGGTAAATAAAGTACTTTGTCACATACGTTTATAAAAAAAAACATCTAAAAGATTCACACTATAAGAATTACATATTAATAAAGGCAATAAAGAGGATACAAAAGGTGAAAAGGTTAACGGTTGGCATGTTTAATAAACAATGTGTTTACAATCTGCAAAAAGAGTGCAATAAAGTAGCTATAGTGGCCAGACAGTAACAACAATACTACTTTTCAAGCAATGGTTTTGTATATTGGCACTATCTGGGTCCAGGAGGAAGAAACTCAATTAAGTTTAAGTTCTGCATTAAACAATTGAGTTAAATAGGCGGTCCAGACCTCAGGTACTGTGGCAAAAAATAATCACTGGGGTTTGTATCTAGCCCCGGGGCCTTGACAACTTTTGGGCTCAGAAGAGCTGTTCTGACTGACTTCCTGAGCACCCAGTACTAGGGGGGAACGATCAGGTGGATTATCATGTCCTTGCTCTAGGCCCATATTCCCCTGATCTCCAACATCTCTGGTTTCACGGTACAAATCCTTCAAGTGCTCACGCCATACCGAATCAGTCTGGAATACGGAAGCCCATCGAACAATCAATGAGGAAGGAGACGCAGTTGAAGGACGAAGGTGAGAGAGAATCTGTGAGACAATTTCTGTTTTTGGGAATGATGAAAGGAGGGCACGAATGTGCATGAATGTACCCCTTAATGGGCAACGGGAGACTTCAGTGATCTCGACATCTGCATGCATCTCTTCAGAAGAATGGCTCCTGACTACTGCACTATACTGAGCACCACAGCGGAATGAGGCTTATGTAATGCTCTGGAGCCGTCCACCTTTACTTATGTGGATGCCACTCGCATACAAGCTTCATGTGGAGCAGAGTGTGGTGCCCACTGACCTGCAGGCCCTGCCCGTTCTTTCTTATGCCCCTGCACATCTCATCCTCACTGTGGCAACATCACTGCTTTCGGGAGTGGTAACCAGTCAGCTTTGCTGCCTCCCAATGAGGATGCGTGTATCTGAGTGCCATCCCCACCATGGAGTACATTGACCACGCAGGGCTACCCAATGTGATGCCGAGTTTCAGCACATATTTTGTTTACTCGTACCCACCCACAGGTGAACACTGAGAAGATACCGAAGTAAATCCAATTCTCACTCTCAGCCTCTTGTTCAATGTATTATTGTTAATCTGTGAGATCAGATTACGTCTTGATATCACAAATACAAAACAGTGCAATTAGGTGAACAAATGAAGTTTAATCATGTTAGCATAATAAATTACATGGTATTGTCCCACAGTCTCCAATTTCATAGCAAACCTCCATCTCCGCGTGCTCTTGCTCGCCAAGCACGTGTGTTTCCTGCTAAACCCCATTCATATTTCAAAACAACAGAGAGATATGATCTATTTTAGTTGTACACTAGAGGTGTCAATCACTTCTCTGAAAATCTGCACATTTTGTTATATGAATCTTCGTGTTGGTGCTCCATATTTCAAACCATTGCTTATCTAACCATACAGTCTGCCAACGCGTATCAGCCTTGTCAAGGCATTTCTTTCAAGCAAAGGAGCTGCTCACACTGCAAACAATGGCGCATCCAGAGTGTTCAAATATGAGCCCTGAAGACAGCCTCAAGTTATGGGCATTCATTTTGCAAAAAGGTCCTTGTGGCAGATGTCGAAGAAAACATGATGGTTTACAACTTCAGGTGGCACTCTGAATCAAAAAGATGTTTTGCAAACACACGTCAACATTTCAAACAAGCTCACCGCTGCAGGCAAGACTTGTGGAAGGTGTTTCCTCGAAGTCTCAAAAGAGATGCATAAGCGCTTTGTTTTTCAAGCATAAATTGAGTTCTTGGACCACTGAAATGGTTAACATTAAATCAAATGATGCGTAATGCATTGTTCCAATGATTGATTGAGCTTATTCCAAGGTGTGTGCGTGTGCGTGTAAGGAAGAACATGCACGTTTTTTTTATTAAAATACATCCGCAATAATTTTCCCAAAAAGAAACAGAGCCATCGCTCTTCTTTTAGAGAAAGCCTCAAGTACAACACACAATGCACTCCTAGGCTGCATGAACTAAAGACACATCAATCAGCGCTAGTAAGATGTATTATCCCTTCGAACATCTGATTTGACTCATTTGTCAAACCACACATAAACTCTGTGAGACAGTTTCACTATGAAAACCTTGAGTTCTACCGAATGCAATTCATCATTTTATTTTTTCAGAAGACATCCAGGAAATATTGTTTCAGAAAGTAACACTTTCCACCTTCATACGAAAGAACGTTCTGACGTGGATGTTGTACGTTCAGCTGACGCATTTTCAAAAGGAAGATATACTTGAATAATGTATCCGATTCAGAAAGATTTGCATTGTAGGCGTTCCTATTGCCTTATTGACAAAAGCCTACAGCTGGTGCCATACTGGAGCTGCCAGGAGGTTGCAGATGCTGATGTGAAATTGTGATATACAAAGATTTGATGAAGGGCATCCCAGACAGGATCCAGACACGTCCGGATTTCATTTTAGCTTCGTCATTCAGGTATGAGGCACAGGAGGCAAACTTTGTGAATCGGGCCATTAACGTTTAAATTAAGAACAATTAACCAAAATTAGCAATGTAGTCCACATTTAAACAAGTTCTACAAGTGACACAACATTACTGTGCGCGGTGGCACAACTCATCACGCTTGTTTCCGATAAAAGACGTTGGCTTTCTTATTCAATTTTGACGCCATCACAAATTGGGTCTTTAATTCTGCTCATTGCTAAATCCTAACATACTGCTGGCTGTTAATGTGCACCGGTTTCCTTAGCACTCCTGTACAACACCCGAACAGTCCTACAAGATCCAAGAGGATTTCATGTTCATCACATGTTTTCATCTGTTCATCATTATCTGCACTGGTGAACATGTTTTTCTTTCCAGCAATGAAACATTAAGGAGACATTGATGTCTCTTTGCAATGTCCTGCACGGTCTCTATTAGTGTCAGCATAATTGACGTTTGTATGTTGACACATATGTTCACAACCTACAAGCCAAACCATAAAATAAATTGTTGTGGAGGATGCATACTACTCCAATATCAGTGTCCCTCTCTGTGGTACTCTTAGGGGTTATATTCAAAAAATGTATCAATAAAAGAAATCATCATAATAATGTGCTCATGAAAAATAGTGTCATGGTACTAATGTTTGCAGGGCTAAATCTCTACAAACTTGCTCTCTTTAAACCCAATAATCCCTTTCACATAATTTAGGAATGGGTTAATGTACTATTTTAATGCTCAAAGTGTGAAGCAGAGTGTGGTCTGCTACCATATGTTACCAGTTTCTGGTGTTTTGAGTGCTGCAGTGTTTTTTTCACCTCCCATTAGACTTTGGCAGAGTCTTATCCACCAGCAAATATAAGCACACACCCCGTGCAGAGCACAGCATGGAGCTGGGTGGAGTGTGAAGCAGAGTGTGGTCTTCTGTGGTCCGTGAGGTGGCAGAGGACATCGGACATTGGACGCCTGATAGTCTATTTGTACCCAATTATTCTCCCCTTTGTGGCGGCCATGGCTAGAGACAGACATGGACAGTACTGCTCCGAAGACCTGAAAACCGAAGATTATCGGCTATATAGCGGCTACTGTGTATGGAAGGAGGAGCAATGCATGTGTCCCTGGTTCCAAGAACTCAGGGATAGCTGTGTTTTTTAAGTAAAAGCACCCTAACATGGAAACCAAACTCTAGCAGTCAGAACGCCACACGAACCATCGAGGCGAGAGAAGTGGAAGGTGAGCAACTGATCCACAGAGTTCCAAAGAAGTGCATGGTATGCCAACTGAAACACCTATCGAGACTAGTTCAAGCATGTTTTGTGACTCTGTTCTCAACGGCTCAGTGTTTGGAGCATGCAGAGTTTCTATGCTGAAATAAGCAACACTGGGCACATTGTTTCTCAGGCGTCTACTTATGCTGACTCAACCACAAGAGTTGAAAAGGAGAAGATTAATGTTACAACAATATGGGAAACGTTTGAGAGACCCGCGAAGGCTGACAGCACTTTGCCCACTGGTAGGGGAGAACTACACCACCTTCAGGATGAGTGTGAGGCAGCCATTAATTACCAGTGTAACACAGAAATGGTGGCACAACTAGTGAGGAGTCAAAGTACAGTTGATCCAACGATTCCAAACATCAGGTCGAAAATGCTACGAAATCAATTGAATCAATGAGCATAAATTGTGATGTGGCTTCTAACCCGAAACCGCAAAGCTCACCATTGCCTATGAATGTAGTTGAGCCATTTTTCTAACAGCGTTTCTTTTACAAAGAAGTTATTGCAAAAAGTCACAAGGGCTGTCCAACAAAGCCATTGAATAGGTGCCCAATTGGCACAAGACCACGGGTGAAATAGCTGACTCTGTTGTGTTGGAAACTACACAAAAGCTAGAAACATTATCTATAGCAGAAGTATTGGCAGCTGTAAACACCCCACAAAAAGCCCTAACAGGAAATCCCACACTAAATACCCAGACTGAAGACATTGCAGCTGAGAAGCAGGATGAACAAGGAGGAAAAATCAAAGATCTTCACAATATAGGGACCTGTGCTTTGGCAGCCTCACTAATTGAAGTAATCGCCAGGATTTCAGAAATAATTGAGGTGGAGCCTAGCTCAAGCTGTGCTCTTAACAACAGAATGCTCCTGTCTGATAGAGTGAAGTCCAGCGTTGTATTAGAGGAGGCCCCTCACCAACTTTGCCAACAAGAATTGATCATTAAGGTGGACGAAATCCAAAGGGTTACTTAGCAACCACAAAGCGAGAGACATATAGAAGAAACCTCAAGGTTAATGACTGAGCACCATGAACCTGCCCTAAGATCACACCACAAACCCCCAACAAACTCAAATCTGAATCGGCTCTCGGTAGACCCACTGGAGTGAGGAGATCTTCGGATAGCTCCACAAGTTCTGAGTCCTCCACAGGGTGCACTCTGTCATGCAAAAGAAGGAAGCACTGTGTTGGCACAGAACATTACATTGGTCCCTTCCCTTAAATTGTACAAAACATTGAATGGGGGTGAGAAGGATCACTCCATCATACTAGCTATGCTCTACACTAGGATCACTCCATCATACTAGCTTTGCTCTACACTAAGTTGATTTTTATAGAAGGGTTTGTTTCGGCGGTGCAGGGGTATCTGGATATCAATTCAGAACAGACCTTGTACATGTTTAAAAGAAAGCTTGAGCCAAAAATCCACAAGTGTAATGATCTGAAATAACTCAAATTATGCTATGACAGGGTGAAATTGGCTGTGCGTACTTTACCTGTGATCTCGAGAGATCATGAAAACACGAACATGTCAATGAAAATTGAGCAGAAGCCACTGCAACATTACATCAAGGTCAATAGAACTACAGTGGAAACTGGGGTATCTGAGGAATCAACATCTGCAGTGTTATGGACACATTCCAAGAACTTCCTTTCTGTGATGTATCTATTCAAGAAATAGATCAGGTAATCATGATTGATTCAGCTAACAATACATCTATAGCTAGAGATAAGCCCATCTTCTAGAGGATGAAAAATGGAAACAAGGGCTGAAAGAAACTTAACAGCAAACCAAAAAAAAAGAAAATACCTGGGTCAAGGTAAACAACTCAAATCGAATTACTCAAGGATATTTTTAAGAAACTTGACCATTCCATCAAGTCTGTGTGACGCAACAACGAGTAGAGGGAAGGCAGCTAAAATGACTGAGGTTGTAGGTTGTTGTCTGAGCAAGGTGTTTTAAGCCCTAACATCAGGAATGAAAATACATTGGATGAGTGGCTGACTGCCTCGATGAAGACCTTAACGAATCTATCAACTTATCCATCGATGGGGAAATATCAATGACCCATCAAGAACCTGAGCAACATGAAGCGGCGGCAGAACTGGAATATCAGTTAGGGCCTACAATCAAAGGAGGTAACTGGTCAGGTGATTGATCATCAGAAGTTGCAATATTCAAATCCAATCCAGTTTTCCAAATGTTGGAACAAAAAGGACTGGCTGCAATAAAGATTCTGAGTGCTCACATGGAAGAAATATTGACAAGGGTCAGATTTGATGAAGAGCTAAATGACCAACAAAGATGTAAGCCTATGTTGTTGAATACCCAAATCTGCTGTATTTGGCTCGAAAGGCTGTTAATCATGAGGATGAATTGTTGTTGAACCGGGGGAGACTTTTCATTATGTTCCCAAATTAAGATCAATAGGTTCAAGGGACATTAACATAGTGGAATTCCAAAATGACAATCACCTAGATAGGATAATTCTCCATTTGCCCTCCAATCTGGTGAAGGAAATTACTCTAGAGGAGGCCCTGTGTCTACTCCCACTGGGCTTTGAATTAAGGGAGAAAGCCTGAAATTGAATCGAGTACTAGATAAGAAGGGGGGTAACAACAAGCAAAGGTGCAATTGGGATTCCATTTTGGGTCCCTATAGTAAAGTAAGAGTTACCCTAATAGTAATATCACAGGCTCTGGGCCCTTCCCTGCATACAAACAAGGCTGGTACATAACATCTAAGAAAGGCCTTCACAATAACATAGGACGGTCATGAAGGTTCACAAGACAAGGTGGTGTGTAAGAGTGTAGAACGTTGAGACTTAGACACTGATAAGTCATAGGCATGGCTATTACAGGCCTCAGTTTGAAAGGAAACAATTAACTGAAGGCCTTACCTGAACAAGAGATACTGACCCTGGCCTCTTGAAGTATGAGAGGCTTTGAGCACCTATTTATTCAAGGTGAATTTTACTGAGTCCCATGCTGTTCTATGCTTTCAGGAGACCTGGTTACGTGTACTACCAACTCTTGATGGCTATTCAGTTTTCCTGAACCCTGCTATGAAAGAGTTGAAGGAAAGGCCGCGCTCCTGTTTACTGATAGCATTGAAGTAGGTTAGAAATGGAGGTAGTTTCGATCCACCACCCCAATCCTTTCATTCAGATGCTGGTGATTTGGAGAAACTCTAAGGCCCCCAATGATGGGACATGGTTTGTGATATGTAATAAATACTGGAACCATACCGGCATCCCTAATCAAGCATTCAAGGAAATCTTTGTGGACACTTTAGATGAATGCTGTGAAACATTGTGTGACCCTAATATTGTAATCTGCAGGGACCTAAACATGCCATGTCTGACGGATAGTGGGTAACAGAAATGTGCACATCCACAATGGGAAAGTGGAAGGGGATATCCTGGGTGCCCAACTTGGAAGCGAGGAGCCCAGAGTGCAATGATTGATTACATCTGCTTAAGTAAGATGTTTTACCAGTGGTAACTACATTTAAAGTAGCACACTCAAACAGCAGTGATCACAATGTTATAATAATGACTTGTTTCACTAGGTTCACTGCTTTTCGACAGGTATATGCTACGATTGTGGAAGTCATGCAAGGGCATAACCGCTTATGGATACATTTAGCCAAGATAGCTTTGCTGCATCAGCTCAATTGAATGCACCCCATTTTTGGTAGATTTCATTGTCTCTGAGGGCAAGGGAAATAAGAACATCTTTTCCCACAAACAAACTTATGACATCGCCCTGGTTGTGGCTAAAAGAAAACTCAGAGTAGACCTGAAAAACATAAAGATATAAACAGGAGCTGAGATGTTAGGGCACCTAAAAAGGCGATGACACATTTACAAAAGGTGGGTTAGGTCCCACAAAGGTTAGATTCTGCAGGAAGATGCAGAGAACATGTTGCTAAAAATTTGCAATGAGAGCACAGGGAAAAATTGGCAATTGATTAATTCCATAGGAACTCCGCAATAGACCCTTCAATTAAATGTGGTCTCAAAGAAGGCCTGGAAAAAGCATGTCTCCACCCTGTTTGATACATCAGACAATACTTATGATCCTCTTGGGGATGGTGGTGTGGTTGACTGATCATTTGACCTTGACAAAGAGAAGCTTACAGTTTTTATAAAAAGGGTGAGCAAGTTGAGGGTCCCCGGTTCAGATGGAATAAATAACATAACGTTAAAGTGCTAGGCCATAAAGACCAGCTTTGGAAATTTAGGCACAATAACCATATACTAAAAGGACACGTCAGATGCGAGGTTCATTTTCCAAACAAGTCTGGTTTATTCAAAGTATTCTCCGTCGGCCGACTGGGTCTCACCGCCTCACGACGTGTGTTCCCAAACACTGTGAGATGCGAGAGAGAGCGAACAGCACTCAAGCAGTAATATATATACATGAGACATATCCTTTGTTAAGGCAATTCAACCCGCACTCATACATGTCATACTGGCTAGGGTCTAGTGATTGACAATTATGACAGTTATGACATGTTATGACATGTCTTCATTCAGCCTAAACATAGCTAATTTAGCAACGGCAGCAGAGACCGCTTTCTGTTATTGGGAAGATGGAGCTCCAGCTCAGCAAGGAGATCATGTTCTTAGCAGGGGAACATTCCTTACTATGTTATCTGTGTGTTTCAGCTCATGAGCTAAGGATCAGATAGTTCTGAAGCAGAAAATACCACTCTCCGCGAAGGAGCACCACTAAGAGAATATAATTCATGTTTAACTACCTTTTACAACAGCGTTTGCAAGACTAACCAGCATCTGGTCTGCTGATTAGATGCGGCTTCTGCTTGACTTCAAGGATTTAGTGAGAGAGAAAAACAATGTATTTCTGCACAGTTTGACATTCCTGTCTGTGTTAGTGTTTCAGCGTCCAAGCCGTGGCCTCACATGGTGTGTGAGTCTAAAGCATAGAATACATTTGAAAGGCGTTTTGACAGAAAAGAAAAAAACAAAATGGCCGTCATTTCACAAAATGGACTCCCTTGGTTACAATGACGATTCTTAGATTGCAATGTTTGTCACATGATGCGATTGGTTTCCGGCCAATATATTACACATATCATTCGACTATAGGGTTACTTTTCTGGTCTAACAAACCCTCCTTTTGGCCGTAAGCTAATAGCATCATCCATACATCACGTCTTCATCGGATCACGTGTCCGATTCCGAACTACCCATGCTGCTATAATCATCATCAGAAATATCAATTGACATACATTCTTTAATTATTTCATTTTCGTGTTGTGTACCTTCACTTAACATGCAAGGAGGTTTCGTTTAATTGTATGTACACACTCATTTGTAACTTGGGAGCAGAGGACTGGCAGGCATTGTATGCAACAACAGCAAAACATGAGGTTTCCAAATATCATAACCAAAATTGCAATTAGTTTCCATCCCCATGATCGTAGCAGTTCCCAAACCCATGAACTTATATTCAGATTCCAACCTCCTGTGGGGACATGAATTTCAAAATTTAGGACATGCAATTTCTTAATTACTTCAAATATCGTGGGGGAGGAGTCACTTATGAATGCACAGCATGCTGAACCCACCAATTTGCATACTCCTCCATGATCAGCCAAAATTATATAAAGCACCATTCTATTCTGAAGTGCAATTAGTCTGATTGTTTTTTGTTCCAATGTCATATTATAGAGTATATCTGTTGTCCCATTTATCACTTTTTCTAACACCCCGGACAGTTTTCTTATATTCCATGAGTTTATTGCTTGTCCCCAAAATGGTATAAATGATTTTGCTATATTCCCTATGATCTGCCCTTTGGTATCATCTTGTTGTGGCCGAGATCTAGATAATGTTGCTATTTCAGAAGTTTTGGAAAGAAATACACCAGGTAAAAGTATACCTAAATAACAGGTCCCTTCCCAAGATTTAGGTAACCATGGATAGGCCTGATCTCCACATATATAATAGACGGAGCCTCCTATATATAAGGGTCTTTCTTCTTGTTGAAGTATAGCAATATTCATGCATCTAGTGAATGTTCCCACTGGGTGGGAACGCTTTTTCCATAAGCAAAATGAGACCGAACATGGACTATGATTAATAGTATCGGAGGGAGGCACAGCATTTTTGTTTCCTACCGGAGCCATTTTAAAAGTGATTAGGGACTTGTAAGGCTTAGGGAGCCTATCTACTGGACTTGTTGTTACCGGTTTTATTTTGCTTCTGCTTCTAAATATGGAACAACCCAATGGTTCCAATACCAATCTTTCAAATTAATTTATATTTTATTCATCAAACTGACCAGTGACACTATCATTCCACTTTCCAAAAAAATGTGCTCTTAATGATGCATAACAGGTGGTATTAAGTGGCAAAGGATGTACATACCAACCCATTCCTCTTTTCCCGTGCTTTGGTAAATGGGAACAGACCCAACAATTGGACCTATTCAAGATAGCATGGGTCATATTCATGAGCAGTAGCAAGGTATTATTGTCATACACTTTTCTATGTTTTACTTCTTGTGAGGGGAGAGTATAAGAGAGCACATGTACTGGGCTGCTCATAGTAGGAGCATTGGTAGCAGTCAAGAAAGAGTTCAAAGGATGAACAGTTTCTAGATACCAAAATATTGGAATCAGTGTAATCAAAAAGCAAAGCGGTATCATAATCATTAGCATATTATTCTTTCCGAACCAAGTCTTTCTTAGAGTAGGCTTAATCTCTATCTCTATATCATTAACAGCATCGGTTCAGGAGGGAGCAGGAGCGAATATCAGCATTATCTGTTACATTTATCTCAGGAAAAGTTGTTCAGTGTCTGTCGGGAAAAGTTCTCCACAGAAAGACACGTTAGCAACAAATGTTCAGGCCAGTTCAGGCTAGCCTGCTTATAGAAGTTAGCAAGCTGATGTGAGTTTGCATAGAGCTCCAAGAAGTTAGGAGCAAGTATCAATTTTATAGTGTCTGTACCATTTGCCCCCGCTTGTCCGTGCTAGGTTGCAATGGTCCTTCACTTTCAATGGTAGCACCAGGAAACAGCGTGTCAGAGCTTTCAACTTCAACTTGATACAGCTCATACGCTCCTTTTCCCTAGGCCTCTGTAGCCAGCTTCATCCATGGGCTAGGAACAAAGGTGAAACAAAAGCTGATCACTTCCGATTTTCTGAACGTAGATTGTACCTCACAACTCCAGGTACAGTCTGATCGATGAACAATACACTCTCATTTCCAGATGCAGGATCAGTGACAACTTGTGATGAACTACGTGATGATGATGAGGCAGCAGTTGAACAAAGTTGAGGCACCTTTGGCCTTTCGATTTCTGTTGCAATCGCCCCAGCCCTTTCTCGGGCTTAGGAAACACTTCTGACAGAGAACTGGCGATGATATCTTTTTGATCAAGTACAGCTGTCTTTCTTTCAATGTCAGGATCATCAATCTTTTTCTCATGTGGCATAGGAAACAGAACTCTTTCCGTGTGTGTTGCATGGATCCAGTGCTTGCGGCCATTCACTTGGACTGCAGTCTGCGTAGCCAATAGCACCTGGAAGTGTCCCGTCCAGCGTGGTGCAAGCAAAGATTTTAGCTCCAAATATTTCACGAGAGTCCAATCTCCAGGCTGCAGACAATGTCCTGGCCTGGTATATCTGACAGGAAGAGCCTCCTGCACCTGCTGATGAATCAAACACAAGTTTTGAGTCAACTGTTGGCAATAATCAATAAGTAATGAGTATTCAATATCCCTCAACCTTTTCTGCCGAGGCACATTGCAAACATTTGCTGGTCTCCCCATCACACATGTTCATATGCAAAGTAAAGCGAGAGGTAGTGCATCGGGCCATTTCTAATTGCTCCCTGCGCAGGTTTTACTTGGCTTGTTTTTCAAAATACCGTTTTGGCATACCACCAAATTGCCACTTATCGGGTGTCTGGCCAAATGGAATTGTTTATCAATTTGGAGACCTGCGCAAATTTGCAATATCACGGCTGCAATAAAGTGTGGGCCATTGTCTGACCATATGACAAGGGGTAGCCCAAAATGGGGAAAGTATTCTTTTAGCATGGCTTTAGCTGTGGATATAGCTGTACAATCTTTCAGGGGATAGGCCTCTACCCATTTGCTGAATGTGCAGACCACTATGAGGACATACTTGTAGTTTTAGCACCTCTCCATTTCTATGAAATCAAAATGGATGATTTCAAATGGCATAGACGGTGGGCCAAAACTTCCTACTGGTGTCACTGTTCCCTTTACATTGTTATGTTGTAAACAAGTCATGCAATTCTGAACCAATCTTTCACCAGTTTTTTCTAATGTGTGGATTCTGCCATACAGAATCCAGGAGTTGAATCATTTTTCTAGCACATATGTGTGTCGGACTGTGGGCCATAGTGACCATGGCCATCACATAAGCATTGGGAAACATCCATCGGTTATTTTGTTTTTCCACCCAACAACCCAACACCCAACAACCCTCAGAATCTAATTCTGCCACACCCTCAGACCAGTTTTTTATTTCATCTACAGTAGCTTCTGCTTGCATTTCCTTAACTGTTGCAATTCCGTTTTCTATCATGCAGGGTCCTTCTTCTATTTTTTCAACATATATTCTTGTGTGTAAATCAGTGGCAGTTTGTTTCGCAATTTTGTCTGCAAATGCATTTCCCTTTCCAACATTACATGTTACTTTTTTACGTGCTTCACATTTCATTATTCCTAATCGCTTGGGAAGTGCAAGTGCTGACAACAGTGTCACTATCAAAGTGATATCTTGGATATTGGTTCCGTGTGATGTCATGAAACCCCTTTCAGCCCATAATCGATCAAAATTATGTACCACCCCAAAGGCATACTGACTGTCAGTATATATGTTTACATTGAGGTTTGCAGAAATTTCACATGTTCTTGTTAACGCTATTATTTCTGCAGCTTGTGCTGAGTTATATGGGATTTGTTTCCTTTCTATGATAGTTTTCAGTGTAGTGATGGCATAAGCAGCAGTTCATGTGCCATCTGGTAATTTAAAACAAGAACCGTCACAAAACAGTTCTCCATCTGGCTCTTTCTTTGGGGTGTCAGTTAGGTCTATTCTTCCTTTTTTCTCTTGTTCAGTAACCATTAAGCAATCATGGGGGAATGGATTTTCACCCCCTTTCTCATTTGGAGGAGGCATTAACTCGGCCGGATTTAAAGCGTAACACCTATTAATTTGGATATGCGTTGCAAATAGAACTATTTCATACCTTGTTAATCTGGCTGATGTGAGATGTTGCGTCTGCATTCTATTTAAAAGAACGTCCCTGAGTGAGGTACCATTACGGTTAAAGCGTGACCTAAAACCATTCCCTCTGTTTGTTTTACCGACACAGCAACTGCAGCAACAGCTCGCAAGCAACGCAGCAAAGCACATGCAACTGGATCCAATGTGGAAGAGAAGTAGCCGCATGGTCTACTTCTCCCCCATGTTCCTGGGTCAAAACAGCCAAAGCACATTGTTTTCATGCACAAATAACTTAAAACTCTTGTAGTAATTTGGTGTGCCCAAAACTGGAGCTGAACACAATGCAGCTTTGAGCAGGTGAAATGCTTCTTGACATTCCATGTTCCATGGAAAAGGTAAGGTAACATCCATCTTTGTTAATAGCACTATTAATTTCATGATCATTGAAAAGTTAGTGATCCACTACCTACAATATGAAGCCATGCCAATTAAAGCCCTGACTTCTTTCTGCGTATTTGGAATAGGCATATCAGAGATGCTTTCAATTCTTTCTGGTGTCAATCTTCTTCCCTCCTTTAGAAAGGAGGTAGCCCAAGTAGGCCACTTCCTTTTGACAATACTGAATTTTCTTTAGCAAAGCTTTGTGTCCATGTGCTGCTAAATGCGTCAATAATGCAACTGTGCTTTCTTTACAAATTTCTTCTGTGTCTGCTGCTATTAATAAATCATCTATATATTGTAGTAACACGCAACCTATTGGTAGTTCAAGCATATCTAGTTGTTCCTTCAATGCTGTACTGTAAATACTTGGACTCTCAGTGTAACCCTGTGGAATTTGTGTGAATGTAAATGAACGTCCACCTAGTGTAAAAGCAAACAAATATCAACTATCAGGATGCACTGGGATACTAAAAAATGCATTTTTCAAATCAATTACACTAAAATATGATACAGAAGCTGGAATCATAGTCAACATTGTAGTCACATCCGGGACTAATGGAAATTGAGGGTCAACCACTTAATTCACTCCCCTTAAATCAATTATAAAATGGTAAGGTATATCATTACCTCCTTTCTTGTAAAACGGAAGAATCAGACTATTGCAAGTACTACCAGAAGTTTCTACAATTACAATTCTTTTAATTAAATCTGATACAATGCATTTCAACGCGTTCTCTCCCTCGGCCGAAATGTTATATTGTGGAATACGTGGCAATGTAAATCCTTCTTTCACATTTTTTTTACTGGCTCTACTTTCAAACAACCAACATCATTGTTGTTCACTGGCCATATACAAGTCGGTAATTTACTCAATTCAGTCGGTAGTGGCTTAGTTAAAAATTGTGATACAGTCTTTTGTGGCGAAATTGTCAAATACACTCCATCAGGAGAACAATAAATGACCTCATTCAATTTCTTCTACAAATTTAATCCCAACAAATGTTTGCCGCAATTTTTCATCAAAAGAAATTGACCTAGTGTTATATGTACTGGTTGTGACACTGGACTAATTACTGGTGTACCTGAGATCCCCACTGAGACATTCTTATGCCCTGACAGTGGTATTTCTGGTACCCACTGATGGTCAATTGAACATTTTTGTGCACCTGTGTCCACTATAAAATATGCTCCCTACTCCCAACACTCATTTCTATGTAGGGCCCTTTCTGGTCAACAGGAATAGATACTGGTTCCAACCTCTGTCTTGGGCTGTCCTAGTTGAAAAGTACATTGTCAGATGTAAAGTCGCCAGAGTAATATGCATTGGACTGATTGTCAAAAAATCCCACCATTTGTATTGTTTCGTTTTTGATTCTGATTCTGATTACCCTGATTTTCCTGAAATTGTGGTGCTCTTTGGTTTCTATTCTGTCCTTGTATTCCCTTACAACCTCTATTCTGTCTTCTCAGAAAAGTCCTATTTCTATTCTGTATATGCAGGCACTGTGCTCACCAATGGCCTTCTTGTCTACAATAGGCACATTGATTAATCCCTATTGGACACCCTTGCATATTAGATGTTAATGCAAATTGGACTATGACCGGTGCATTCCCACCACCTCTACTTGCTGTAACAATACTCTAGTTTTCAAATGTCCTTTGTCCCTTAATTCCTTATCCTTTTCTGACTTTACTCTGTTCTCATACTATTGGGCGATGCACTTTCAGATGTCATTATTAAACTTTGGATTTTCGTTAACAACCCTCACACAAATTTATCATTTTCATTACCATTATCATTATCATTGTCATTATCAAACTTATCAACAAACAATCTCTTCCCGGGTTCAGTACTTAGATCTTGACCACTAAAATCTGCAAATACTTCTTCAAATCGATTAAAATAATCTGTTGCTCCTTCCTCTATGCCCATTAAACAAGCAGTCAATTTATCCCAAACTATTCTCTTTTCGGGCACCAAAGTTTTCAATTTTTCTACTATTCATGATGGTAAAGCCAACATTACTTGCAGTGGCCATTCTCCAGACTTTCTCTCACTATCAATTCTAGCCAAATTCTCCTATGTTTTGCCTAACATCGGCGCATCACTTATATGTCTAAACTTTTTCCATATGTCTACAGGAAGAATCACAGGAAACAGTAAATCAATGTCACTTAATGTAAAAACAGATGAATTCAAAACAGATTCAATTTACTTATAGAATCCTGCCGGGTTTTTCCTAATATCAGGGATGGTCTGCTTTATAGTATTTACCTCTTGCCTAGAAAAGGGGACATGTACAAACTGTGCGATATAATGAGATTCTATCGTTCGTGCTGGAGTTCCTCCAGAGGCAGCAATCTCTATTTTCGGGACAAACGTGGGAGGCACCTCCCTCATGGTTAATTGCAAACTAGGCGATTCTACATTCGTTCGTCTATTAAGCAACAAAGCAAAATCAAGTGAAAATGCAGTCGTTCCAGTTTCAGGCGAAAATGCTCTTTTATAAATTGTCATTAGATCAGCGGGACAACATATCTTATTCTTCATGCATTCATCTTGTAGGTACTCCACCATAACCTGTAATACCTTTCTCTGCATTTCTGGTGTATACTGACTAAACGTATCATGCAATTCAATTGGGGAAATGGCAGCATCCATAATCCATCTAAGCGCTTTGCGCGTACAAATTCGCATCTCTTCACTAACGGTTTTTAACGGTGGTAAAAAACGTTGCTGAACATATGACATATGTGTTCTATCTTTTTTCAATAATTCTTTATGCAATCGATCAAGTTCTCGCTTATACCCAAATATTCTGCCTACGTGTTCTCGTACTTTCGACGCATTATCTCACAAATTCAAAAGAACAACCAAATCACGCAACTCTTGCGGTACCACTGTATCAGTCAAATCACTCCATATTTTCACAAGATAATTCCCCATGCATTACAACAATATCTGCTGTTCACCAAGGCCTCTGTGATCAGATATGGAACTTTGCACAGCCACTTCATTGTCATCATCAATATACGTTTCGGCCCATTCTTTCAGTTCTTCTTTCCTTCCTTTGCTAATCGTGCTACGAGTCTGTCTAATGCTTTCTTGCGCAGGCCCCATCTCTGTAGAACTGCCTGCCAAAGCCGCTAACTCATGCTCTGGTGGCGTTGAAAGAAATGATGTCACAGGCACAGGGAGAGACAAACTGCTTACTGCAGGTGCAGATGGAATAACGGGAATGGGAGGTACATATGGAGGAGTTGCAGCTAGGTCAGTACTTTGATGTTTCATTTCTTCGCTCATTTAATATTTTGTTTATTAGTTCATCTGATGTATGCAAATCTTGCTGGGGATATATTTTCTGTACATCTAATTGGAAAGCCCTGTCTATGTTCCTAATGGCTTCTGTCTGCTGATGTTGGTCATGCTCTAGCGCTTTCTCTACATTTGTCGAACACTGCAGGCCGGGCCTTTTTGCGTAGCAATACTGATTCTAGGTGTTCTATACGTGCTCATTCAAAGCTCCCATTATTAGGCCACTGAAGGTCTGATATACATCTGGTCTGCCTATGCCAAATCACATTAAACACTATTGCTCCCATACCGTGCTTGACATACATTGTGTGTGCCGTCGACCCTTCGCGTGGCGCAACCTGGCCAGTTTCCAAAGATTGTCTACCGCAGTGAAAAAAAATCACTAGACAGGAAGACAATTTCCCAGACATGGTTAATTCTTACCCTTTTCTTACCCTGGACGTTTGAACTTGCAACTGCAACACTCTACCAATATCAGGACATTTAAGAATCGGGGCACGACTCACCTGATCAACCAGTTCGTCACTCAGGATGCAATTCGCCCGTATACAGCCACAATCAAGAACCGTTGTGACTGTGTTTCTGGCTCAATCTGCCTTGTTCCAGGACCCTCGCCTTGATGCTTTCTGGGTGCTGCTCATCCATCAGGGATCGGCTGTGTACAGATCTGCGGAAGAGTCTCTCATCACTTCTACAGGTGTGCCCCGAACACCTTCCGATCCCGGCTCAACAGCTTCGTCCTCGACTCTTTTTTGCCTTCTTCAACTTCAACGTATACGATGGAGAATTAGAGGGAGGATCCCTGTTCGGACACCATATTTGGTAGGCCATAAAGACAGCATATGGAAACTAAGGCACAATAACCATATACTAAAAGGACACGTCAGACGTGTGGTTCTTTTTCCAAACAAGTCAAAGTATTCTCAGTCGGCCGACTGGGTCTCACCGCCTCACGATGTGTGCTCCCAAACACAGGTGAGATGCGAGAGAGAACGAACAGCACTCAAGTAGTAATATATATATAAATTAGAGATATCATTTGTTAAGGCAATTCGACCCGCCCTCATACATGTCATACAGGCTGGAGTCCATTGATTTACAATTATGACAATTATGACACGTTATGACAAGTCTTCATTCAGCCTAAACATAGCTATTTTAGCAAAGGCAGCAGAGACAGCTTTCTGTTATGGGGAACATGGATCTCTGGCTCAGCAAGGATATCATGTTCTTAGCAGGGAAACATTCCTTACTACGTTATCTGTGTGTTTCGGCTCATGAGCTAAGGGTCAGATAGTTCTGAAAATGCCACTGTCCACGAAGGAACACCGCTAAGAGAATATAATTCATGTTTACCTGCCTTTTACAACAGCGTTTACAAGACAAACCGACTCCTGGTCTGCTGATTAGATGCATCTTCTAATCGACTTAAAGGATTTGGTGAGAGAGAAAGACAATGTATTTCTGCACAGTTTGACATTCATGTCTGTGTTAGTGTTTCAGCGTCCAAGCCGTGGCCTCACACGGTGTGCGGGTCTAAAGCATAGAATACATTTGCAAAGCGTTTTGACAGAAAAGATAAAAACAAAATGGCCAACATTTCTCAAAATGGACACCCTTTGGTTACAATTTTATTTTACAATGACGAGTCTTAGATCGCAATGTTTGCCACATGATGCGATTGGTTTCTGACCAACATATTACACCTATCATTCGACTATAGGGTTACTTTTCTGGTCTAACAAAATGAAGATCCCAATGCACGGGCAGAATTTCTTTCGGTCCTATTTGCTCAGATAGTGTGGTTGACGACAATACCACTTTCATAGAAAATATCTATTGTGGTCCCCATATTCAAGAAGGGGGCTAGGGAGGACTCTAAGAACTACCGCCCTATCACCCTTCTTGATGTGGTGGAGAAGCTGTTTGTGTCCTTGTCTGACTGGAGGTTGAGGTCTGGGCATTACGGCTTAAAAGGAGGTCGGCATAAGCTTAAATGTCTTCCTATCAAATACATTGAAGAGATTTGAATGCCATTGGGTCTGGTGTAGGCTATTAGGGCACTATACACAGAAACCTTATTGAGGGTAAGATTGGACGGGGCTGGACATCTATTGAGATCAATAGACACTAGGTGACGTTTGAAACACGAGTGCCCTTTGGCCCCAGCCCTCTTGAACCTTTTTAGATATGATATGGTTAACTCCTTGGTAGAGTTTAAAGCGTTTTCCCTAGATCGAATGGCAGGCCTGTGGGTTATCTCTTATACGCAGACAACCTAGTCCTTATGGACCAGATGCCAATAGACCTGCAACACCAATGAAATGCCTTTCAGCTGTACATTGACAGTAACATAATAAGGATCAATGTGGCAAAGTCAAGAACTCTAGTAGCCCAATCAACCGTCGGCAGAAGAGTAAAAACGATTGCCTGACATCTAAACCAAGAACCAATCACTAAAATAGTGTATTTTACTTATTTGGGTATGTCACAATGATCCACAAAGGGTGGCCCACTTGATGGCTAAAGCTAAAGGTTTAGCATTGCAGTGCTCAATTTTACTGAGGAGGTTTGCTTGATTTTCATTGATACCAGTGGCAACCTTTTACAAGTTGAAAGTCGTTTCGATTTTGACATACGGCACAGAAAATGTCTTTTCTACTCCACACAACATATGGCCAGTGTTGGAGGGTCTCTTCTGGAGGTGAATTTGAAGCTCCTAGAGGGCACCCCGATAGAGGTACTGAGACATAAATTAGGTCTCATTTCGCTCTAGGCAATGTTTGCATGGAAATCTCTTTCACTATACTGAAAATGCATGGCTGAGTGCCCAACTAGAGGTTTCCAACTGAAAAAGGAGTTTCTAAACAACCACAGTGAACACATTCTTGAAGAATGGAGAATTGTGTGATGTAATAACGAATTAAGAGACAGAGGAAATTTTACTTTCGAATCTACGGAGAAAGGATTGGGTCAAAACACTAGAACAAAAATCACTGTTTTAGCTATATTAAAATCTTCTTGCAGAATGCTGACTTTATAACACTATGCCCAAATATTTGTTGAGGTTACCATGTAGTTTTTGCAGATTTAAATTTTTTACAGTTTCACCTCAATCTGTATAACAAAGGAAATATTAATTTGGAGGTGACAATGGAACTGGAAGGGAACAGATCTATTTTACAGTTACTGTAGTAATATGATCACCAGAGAAAGAATTGATTGCTATCCTGTCCTGATCTAATTGACAAAAGAACACTTTACCTTGGTCATTTTTTTGAGGAAATTAGATCGATCTCATTGGACGACTGGTGGACTTTATTTGTCTTTGGTAAGAGACCGGCAATGGCCATAGATCTGAAGATTTTTGGAGGCCATGTTTAAAGGATTAGTTGGCTTTTAGTCAATTTAGGATTTATGATTATGATAAGGGCCTTTAGAGGTGTTTTATATGTTTGCTTGTAGAAATGGTTTTGTACCTAAAAAGGACTTCTTGCCCCGAAGTGGATTGTAATTGGTACATTCTGAATTGACTGTATATAAAAAATAATAATACAATTTGGATTGTATTTCTACCTCCCTACCATATTACTGTGGCATATTTTTGCTGCTGGCATTACTGTGGGACATTTTGTGTGGACATTTTGACATATTGATTGAAGGAAAGAGGGAACCGAGAACAATTGAAAGCAATAATGACATTATGTTATGTTATACAATAGTTCTACTCTGCCCATCACCACCATAGTGGTCTTATGGTGCCTGAACCTTGTCCAAGACATGACATTTTTGACCCGTACAGGTGTCATCCGACCACTGTCTATGGATAGTGAGGGAGAGGATGGGGAGCAACAGGAAAGAGGGATAAGCCAAGAGACAAAGTAATTCATTAATGGTAACAACTTTGGTGTGAGGCGGCAAATATATGGTTGTGGTAGTGTTCTAATGGTCTTGGTTCAATGCGGCCAAGGGGGGCACATGTACCAGTTGTGCAAGTAATGTGGTGACGTCAAGAGTGTCATGGTGGGGGATATCAGGGGTGGGTACATCATTGAACATGGTGCTGCTTTCATAAGGTGAGTCAGAAGCAGGCCTAGTGTGAGAAGTCCCATGGTGGAGAGCAATGATGAGTGGGTGATTTGGGTGTAATACAGGGTAGTTGTATAGAGAGGGCACCGAATGGTGGTGCAAGATGTGATATGGGAAGTGTGCGAAGGTTTGTGATTTCTTAAGGGGTGTCAATGTGTTTTGGTGCCAAAGAATGGGTCTCCCCAAACATGGTCATTTAACATATATGAACATGCAGGGTAGTGACATAGTTCCACCAATGAGCTCCTTTGACCTGCCCTAAAAATGTAACTAAAAAGTTGTATGTGTAATTTGAGTACAAAATGTTTAGCAGCATATGGTGGTTTTGACGGCTCATTTCATTCAGTTCAGTACCACGGGCTGTCTGAACCATGCATCTCAGCTGTTTGGGTCCAATAAATTTGTGTTACATCTTGCTTGGTGTGTGCTCCTTTTTTGGATTGTGTTTTTGTTCCTGTGATTACTTCAACCAGAAGTCCTCTGGTACAGTAGCATGGATGCATGTTTCTTTAGAATACTTCTCCATAAACCTGAAAGAGAATTTTAAGGAATGCACAGCTCAACATGAAGAAAAGGCTGAACATTGATGGCAAAATGTAGTCCAGATGATGCCTAGTACTAGTTGTAGTTGGTTTGTGGATGCGTGATGGACTTGAGGGGTGCTGAAGTGGGCCCTAATAGTGTAGAGGCTTTCACCATAGTTATTTGTCTGAAATACTGCCTCTTTCAGGGGAGAGAATTGGATTTACTAAGCCAGCACAAAGATTTATCAGTGCAATAGTTGGGCATGTTTATGTTTATGTAAAAGGGAAGCAATGTAATGTTCAGGTACGGTGGGATTGCATTGAGGTAGAAGAATAGTTTTGACCATTAGGAACATTAACAAGAAAACTAGTTGTAGAGCCAACATTTCTGGATCATGTATAGTATAATAAAGCCTATATATATACAAGCGTGAAACACGTTTTACATGACTTCTTTACTTGTGTCCTGTTTTGCTATCTGTGGCAATTATTTGTACAATGTTCGTTTAAACATTGACAGGCCGATTCATGGAATTAATGTGCGCCGAAAATTCCGGCGCACAGGTGCCAAAACTTGCGAATAGTCCGTGCGCGAGAAAAATATTGGATGTCCGCTGAAAAAGTGCGCGGCGCACGCCGGCGCACAGGTCATCCAACGGCGTGCGCCATGGCCACAGCGAAATCGCACATAGCGCGGCGCACATAACAAAAGTAGGCGGAACACGGGGCGTAACGCTCGGAATGGGGAACAACACGTGAAAATATGGGCGTCACGGGGGAAGTGCAGGAGGCAAGTGCGCGGAACGCCCACACGCTCGCCTACAACTCGTATTCATGGAATCGAATAGGGCAAACCAGCGCACGGTCAAAGACGCGCACAGGACCAAACAAGTCCGCCACAAGAAAGCAGGCGGTAGCGTCCCTGCGCCTGAAATAAATGTGTGCCAAAATGTGCGCTAACAAAAAACACCTATATACAGCTATGATGAATGATCAATAATGTGGCCCTCTAGGACAAATGAGGTGCAAAGGGGTACCGACAAACACAGACACCCGCTGTGTGAAAAATAGCGTGTGCATGTATTTCGGGGTGCGCGGGAAGTTCCACACGCGATTGGCCTGGGTACGTGTATTTCGGGGTGCGCGGGAAGTTCCACACACGATTGTCCGTGGTACGTGTATTTCGGGGAGCGCGTGAAGTTTCACATGCGATTTCAGCAGGGTACGTGTATTCCAAGATGCGTGGGAAGTTTCACACGTGAATTTGAAGGGTACGTGTATTTCGGTGTGCGCGTGAAGTTCCACAAGCGATTTCAGCAGGGTACGTGTACTCCGGGTGCGCGGGAAATTCCACACGCGAATCCAGCAGCCTCCTTGTATTTTGGGGGTGCCAGGGAGACCTACACGTGAATTGGCCGTGTAGGTCCTCCCAGCTGTTCCATCTACACTCTCCACAGCCCCTGCAGGCGGCCTGCACCACAGGGAACTACCCTGCACCCCTGCACATGTCCCACAGGCTGCCCATCAACCGTGGCCATGCCTCCCAGCCAACCCACATGTCACCTTGCACTACTGCCCACCAACGCATGTCTCCCAGCACCCCAACCCCCCAGCATCCAGGGGCACCCTCCACCAGGCCTCCACTCATGTCTCCCACCCCCCCACCCCCCAGCAGTCAGGGACACCCTCCACCAGGCCCCCACTCATGTCTCCCACCCCCACCCCCCAGCAGTCAGGGGCACCCTCCAACAGGCCCCCACTCATGTCTCCCACCCCCCCCAGCAGTCAGGGGCACCCTCCACCAGGCCCCACTCATGTATCCCACCCCCCCACCCCCCAGCAGTCAGGGGCACCCTCCACCAGGCCCCCACTCATGTCTCCCCCCACACCCCCAGCAGTCAGGGGCACACTCCACCAGGCACCCACTCATGTCTCCCTGCACCCCCACCCCCCAGCATCCAGGGGCACCATCCACCAGGCCCCCACTCATGTCTCCCTGCACCCCCAACCCCCAGCATCCAGGGGCACCCTCCACCAGGCCCCACTCATGTCCAACTCATGTCCCCCTGCACCCCCACCCCCAGCAGTCAGGGGCACCCTCCACCAGGCCCCCACTCATGTCTCCCACCCCCCCCACCCCCAGCAGTCAGGGGCACCCTCCACCAGGCCCCCACTCATGTCTCCCACCCCCACCCCCCAGCAGTCAGGTGCACCCTCCACCAGGCCCCCACTCATGTCCAACTCATGTCCCCCTGCATCCCCACCCCCCAGCACTGTGGGGCACCCTCCACCAGGCCCCCACTCATGTCTCCCTGCACCCCTACCCCCCAGCATCCAGGGGCACCCTCCACCAGGCCCCCACTCATGTCTCCCTGCACCCCCACCACCCAGCATCCAGGGGCACCCTCCACCAGGCCCCCACTCCTGTCTCCCTGCACCCCACCCCCCAGCATCCAGGCGCACCCTCCACCAGGCCCCCACTCATGTCTCCCTACACCTCCACCCCCCAGCATCCAGGGACACCTTCCACCAGGCCCCCACTCATGTCTCCCTGCACACCCACCCCCCAGCATCCAGGGGCACCCTCCACCAGGCCCCACTCATGTCCAACTCATGTCCCCCTGCACCCCCACCCCCCAGCAGTCAGGGGCACCCTCCTCCAGGCCCCCACCCATGTCTCCCACCCACCCACCCCCCAGCAGTCAGGGGCACCCTCCACCAGGCCCCCACTCATGTTCATCTCTTGTCACCCTGTTCCCCCACCCTCCAGCACTGTGGGGCACCCTCCACCAGGCCCCCACTCATGTCTCCCTGCACCCCCACCCCCCAGCATCCAGGGGCACACTCCACCAGGCCCCCACTCATGTCTCCCTGCACCCCCACCCCCCAGCATCCAGGGGCACCCTCCACCAGGCCCCCACTCATGTCTCCCACCCCCCACCCCCCAGAAGTCAGGGGCACCCTCCACCAGGCCCCCACTCATGTCTCCCTGCACCCCCACCCCCCAGCATCCAGGGGCACCCTCCACTAGGCCCCCACTCATGTCTCCCTGCACCCCCACCCCCCAGCATCCAGGGGCACCCTCCACCAGGCCCCACTCATGTCCAACTCATGTTCCCCTGCACCCCCACCTCCCAGCAGTCAGGGGCACCCTCCACCAGGCCCCCACTCATGTCTCCCACCCCCCCACCCCCCAGCAGTCAGGGGCACCCTCCACCAGGCCCCCACTCATGTTTCCCACACCCCCACCCCCCAGCAGTCAGGGGCACCCTCCACCAGGCCTCCACTCATGCCCCCCCCACCCCTAGCAGTCAGGGGCACCCTCCACCAGGCCCCAACTCATGTCTCCCTGCACCCCCACCCCCCAGCATCCAGGGGCACCCTCCACCAGGCCCCCACTCATGTCTCCCTGCATCCCCACCCCCCAGCATCCAGGGGCACCCTCCACCAGGCCCCCACTCATGTCTCCCTGCACCCCACCCCCAGCATCCAGGGGCACCCTCCACCAGGCCCCACTCATGTCCAACTCATGTCCCCCTGCACCCCCACCCCCCAGCAGTCAGGGACACCCTCCACCAGGCCCCCACTCATGTCTCCTACACCCCCACCCCCAAGCAGTCAGGGGCACCCTCCACCAGGCCCCCACTCTTGTCTCCCACCCCCCACCCCCCAGCAGTCAGGGTAACCCTCCACCAGGCCCCCACTCATGTCCAACTCATGTCCCCCTGCACCCCCACCCCCAGCACTGTGGGGCACCCTCCACCAGGTCCTCACTCATGTCTCCCTGCACCCCCACCCCCCAGCATTCAGCGGAACCCTCCACCAGGCCCTCACTCATGTCTCCCTGCACCCCCACCCCCCAGCATCCAGGGGCACCCTCCACCAGGCCCTCATTCCTGTCTCCCTGCACCCCCACCCCCAGCATCCAGGGGCAACCTCCACCAGGCCCCCACTCATGCCCCCCCACCCCCCAGCATCCAGGGGCACCCTCCACCAGGCCCCCACTCATGTCTCCCTGCACCCCCACCCCCCAGCATCCAGGGGCACCCTCCACCAGGCCCCACTCATGTCCAACTCATGTCCCCCTGCACCTCCACCCCCCAGCAGTCAGGGGCACCCTCCACCAGGCCCCCACTCATGTCTCCCAACCCCCCACCCCCCAGCAGTCAGGGGCACCCTCCACCAGGCCCCCACTCATGTCAAGCACCCCCCCACCCCCCAGCAGTCAGGGGCACCCTCCACCAGGCCCCCACTCATGTCTCCCCCCACCCCCACCCCCCAGCAGTCAGGGGCACCCTCCAGCAGGCCCCCACTCATGTCTCCCTGCACCACCACCCCCCAGCACTGTGGGGCACCCTCCACCAGGCCCCCACTCATGTCTCCCTGCACCCCCACCCCCCAGCATCCAGGGGCACCCTCCACCAGGCCCCACTCATGTCCAACTCATGTCCCCCTGTACCCCCACCCCCCAGCATCCAGGGGCACCCTCCACCAGGCCCCACTCATGTCCAACTCATGTCCCCCTACACCCCCACCCCCCAGCACTGTGGGGCAACCTCCACCAGGCCCCCAATCATATCTCCCTGCACCCCCACCCCCCAGCAGTGCGATTTGCCTGGGTACGTGTATTTCAGGGGTGCTCGGGTAGTCTTACATGCGATTGCATCAGGGTACGTGTATTATGGGTCCGCATGAACTTCCACACGCGATATCAGCAGGGTACGTGTATTACGGGTCCGTGTGAACTTCCACACGCGATATCAGCAGGGTACGTGTATTACGGGTCCACGTGAACTTCCACGCACAATATCAGCAGGGTACGTGTATTACGGGTTCGCGTGAACTTCCAAACGCGACTGGGCCTAGGAGAGTGGGGGACATGTATTCCTGGGGTGGGAGGGAATATTCACTCGCGACTGGGCCTGGGAGAGCGTGTTACGTGTATTCCTGGGGTGGGCGGGAAGATTTACACGGTCGCCTACAATGCGCCAACAAAAAAAAGGTCCAATCCGGAAACACGTACGCCAGCATGAAGCAGGCGCACGTCCCGCGCAGCATAAAAGTGTGCGCAAACAACAAACAAGCTCAGACACCAGGATGAATATACCATTCCTAGCAGCAGTGGCCGTGGGATACTGCAGGAGGAGGATGAGGATAGTCAGGGCCAGAATCTTCACAACCAGAACCAGCCTTTTTGGTATGCCTGATGACCAGGTGTATGGGAGGTACAGGTTTCCACCTCACATAATACTCGACCTGGTCAGTGAGTGGGAGGATGACCTCACATCACCCACCCTGTGCTCCCAAGCACTCAGCCCCCTGGAGAAGGTCCTCAATATACTGCACTTCTTGGCTACCGGATCATTTCAGCAGACAAGTGCCATAGTGCGGGGGGGGTCACAGGCCACGCAGTCACGGTGCCTACACCAGGTGTTGGCCATCATCACTGCACGCCCATCAGTCCACAGGCACATATACCTGCCCAGAACACCTGCAGAAAGGCAGGCTGTCAGCCAGGATTTCTACATGGTGGCACAATTCCCCAAAGTGCTAGGTGCCATTGATTGCACTCATGTGGCTCTACGTCCCCCCAGGGCATCTGAGCACATCTATAGAAACCACAAGCACTGGCATTCCATCAATGTCCAGGTAGTATGTGATGCCAAGGGAATCATCACCTCAGTATATGCCAACTATCCAGGGTCCACTCACGACAGCTTCATTTACAGGATGTCAACCCTAAACCGGGACATGGAAGCTGGGCTGCATGGCTGCTTGGTGAGTATAAATGCCACAGCACACGCATGCATGACAGATACAGAGTAATGCCAATACCCCACTAATGATCCCCATCACCACCTCCCCAGGGGACAGTGCCTACCCTCTGAGCACACACACGATGTCGCCAATTCGGAACCCCATCACGCCTCCCGAGGTAAGATACAACACAGCCCATATTGCAACCCGGGGCATAGTGGAGCGCACATTCGGAGTGCTCAAGTCACGCTTTCGCTCCCTTGACCGTTCTGGCGGGCAGATGTTATACGCTCCCCCAGTAGTGTGCAGGATCATAGTGGCAGCATGTGTCCTGCACAATGTTGCAACACGCCGGGGCCTGGCTGTGGACATGGTGGTGCCCCCACATCCCCAACCACATGCACGCCTGCTGCGCATGGGATGGGGAAAGGGCACGCGGTGAGGCAGCCCGTACGCAGCTGGTGGCTAATTACTTCACATAGAAATCACACCCCTGTGGAGTGCACACAGCCCTGGCATATACCATCTGACAATCACTGATGACTCAATCTGACAATTCTGACGAATTAAGGGACAGTCAACTGTCAGAACCATAGCAGCCTGAGATTGTTCACCTGGAAGTGTCACGATGTGTGCATCCCTACCTACACAAACACCACCAATGCAGTGTCATCAAAAGACACACTTCTATGCAGCAAAAATGAATACCCACTTGCAAAATACAACATGAGAACAGTGCCATGTCACCCAACCCCTCCCCGGCACCGACACAAAACACACCATGGCATGTCATGCTATGTGAGAGCAAACAAATTAATCCCCACAACATGACACAAGTGTCACAAAGTACAGTGTCCCTAATGGCAACTGGCCACACATGAAATGCTCACAGTAATGCAGGACCAACAACACACATTACCAAATATTTAGCAATAATACTAATCACCTACACAACCTCCAACCTACCATAAACATGACAGTACGGATTTAAAAAATTGTTAGTCTCACTACCTGATAATGGCAGCACTTCGAACACTTCCAACTGTACAGTGTTAGCGCCACGCAAAAGTGTAGGTGCACTGCTTACAACATGGACTCCATTTCCAAAGTAGACCGCCTTGTGAAGACATGAGAAATGGACCTGCAAATTAGGAGGATGAGATGGATGCAGAGGCACATATCAATACACCATGCAGTGTACAATACAACAACAATATGCACTAGGAATGTATACACAGTATTGACTACAGACTGCCCACACATCAAATGGGAGTCCAACGTCATTGTCTAAGTCAATATCACTTGGGCACACCCTTTGCAAGCCCATGGAAACAGGAAGCAGGTGGGGTGTGTGTCACACAAACCCAAGCATCTAACCCAAATTCAGGACAAGCCTGCATGTGCCCAGCCACAATACAGCGTATGCCGACGGGAGCCACACAAGGCAACACACTGTCAAAAAAATCAAAAATCAAAAATCAAAAATGGCCATCAATGGGCCGGGGGGGTCGGGAGGCCACCCAGGAGGTCCGAGGACAAGGTGCACACCAAAACCCACCTGTGTGGATCTTGCGAAAAAAAAAAAACACCTCCATGAGCTCATGGCCTGCACGGCTACCCTATTGTGAGAGATTCGCTGCTGTCGCTCTCCTCACCCTCTGCAGCTGCATCAGGAGGTGGTGGCACTATGGAGGCAGCCCACGCAAAGCCCTAGTCTGGTCCTCCATGGCAGCAAGCATGCGGGTGTGGAAGGTCTGGTTCTGGAGGATAATCGTGCGGAGGTCCCCATGCAACAACTCACGGGATGCCCGGACCTCCTCCCTAGTTGCCTGCATCTCAGCTGAGAGAGTACATGTAAACCGCTCCAGCTGCTGTTCTGTCCTCGTGTCAGTTCAAGCTCAACAAGAGTCACCCTGAGCTGACGGTGTTCCACCCTCAGGGCTTCCCTGTGGCCCTGGGACTCAATAGAAATGGCTTCCCACAGAGTCTCCAGTGCTGCCCGTCTGTCCCTGTTGGACGCCAACATGTCCTCCCTGTGTGATTGGCAAATGGAGTCTGTTGCCTGCTGTAGCTGTTCCATCAGCCTTTCTTGGGGGACAATGGAAGTGGCCACCCTATCCATGGCCTGAGCCATCATCTCAGATGATGCTGCCTGTTGGTTTGCCATACCGTATATGGATTTCTGCCATGCGGTATTGCCAGGTGGCGTACGGCCACCGCGTCGGCGGGCACCACACTTGTCTGGGGCAAGGTGAACTGCGCCTTGCTGTGCCAGCACTGCCTGAGGCTGCAGGACTGCGTTCCTCCTCTGATCTGCTGGCCCAGGAACAGGATCAGATGTTGCAGAGTGTGACCCTGCATCCATAACCACCAAAGGCGGACCTACCAACACTGACATCCCCTTTGAAGGTTCTACCCCTGGTGCAGGTGGGTTGGACAGTACAGAATCCCTCCCAGAAACACTTACCTGTGACCGCACATAGGTCTCATCATCCGAATCGACACCTGAATAGAGCTCGGGGGAGGTGCACCCAGAGACACCCCTTGAGATAATGGTCTGCAGCAAGTGTAGGTTCTCACCCACCATCACACCACGTCCCTCACTGGTGCCCGCTCTGGCCTGAGACCCCTCCAGGGTCTGCACCATCTCCACAACCCCAGCAGTATCAAGTGCGTCATCCCCTGCAAAGACATGAAAGAAAAGAAATGGGAACAGGCATTAGCACCATGGCACAGAATTAGGGCTGAGAAGCAACAGAAACAGTACTTCATTGACACATGTCCCACATGACTATAACCCTCCCATGCATGCACCATCACTGCGTATGAAGGGGAGGCAAATGGCACACATTGATGACACCAAGATAAAGACCAACACATTTGCTGCATGCTGGCTAGCAGTACCATCACACATTGGCATGTCCAATACACATACATGACACATGCCATCACACAGATGGCATGTACCATAGCCATGTCACACATGTGACAATAGGACTGAGAAATGCCTAGTGAATGTGGTGGAATGCAAACAATCAGCCTGAATGAACACAGAATAATACGCAACTATGTTGTGGCAAGATGACACTTCAAGAGCAACTGGCGTGAGGTTGGGCTGAATGTCTACTGTTGCCAGAAGGGATACTGCAATACCCAAATCCTGGTGCGCAGAATGTATTGGAAGAAGCACATGGGTGACCCAAACCACTCAGGCATACACACCCTCACCTGGTACTCAATCAGAAGCCCTCACACACACACCATGCACATGGATGACACACACATGCATGTGTACTCACCGGACAATGCCTCGCAATCTGGCAGGTCTCCCACACCTTGGATCTGTCCCTCCATGACGTAGGTCCCAGCAACATACTCATGTGGAGTGAGTTCAATGTCCTCTGCTGGAGACCCACCTCCAGTCACTAGAGTAGTGGCATGACTTGAGGCCAGCTTTTTCTTTGCCCTACGCTTCAGGTCATTCCAGCGCTTGTAGCAATCATTAGCTGTGTGCCTCACGAATCCAAGGGCACTTATGATGTCCGCGATTGTCTGCCAGTGTGCCAGACGTTGTGCAGGTGTGGTCTTGCATCCTGCAGTAATCACCATTTCGCTGTCATGTGCGGACACATACTCTAAAAGTGCATCAAGTTCAGCCTGATTGAAGCTGGGCTTCCTTGGTGGGCCGGACTGTGTAGCCATGTCTGGGGCATCAGCCTGTACTGGACGAGCACTCTTCCTCTTCCGCTTGGAAGGTGGTGGGGATCCTGAGTGTCCTATACCGCTCTGGACACTAGGGGCAGGAGCCCCGGTGGACTGTGGACTAGGAGTTTGGGAATGAACACTCACCATGGGACTTGGTGCAGGCATTAGCTGAAGTGTGATGTAGTCAGGGGGAACGTCAGCAGGATGGACTGGGACCGACACTGTCCTGGCTGGGAGAATCAGATCTGGGGTCGATGGAGCCGCTTCTGCCCCTGCAGCCTCCCCACCCTGCCTACTCGGGGCAGCAGATGACATAGATGCCCCTGATCCACGTGGCCTGGTGACACCAACGTGCACCGCCACACGTGGCCTAGACCTGCTGACCTGGAAGTCAGCCATGGAGTCATCCTGTGCCAGGTCTGGTGCCACAATGGCTGGTCCAACAAGGGCTGAGCAGGGATGGTGTCAGCTACGTTACCTCAACCAGTGTCCCTGACTGGTCACCCACACATGGGGGTATAGGGGCACCCTGCAAGTCCCGGCCACGTCCCCTACCGTATCCACCACGGCCACCTCTTGAGGCTCGGCCACCTTTGCCACCCTTACCATGGCACTGATGTTGTTGTGCGTATGGGAGTTGCAGTAAACTATTGTCCTGGGCAATTGGGGGTCAAAGGGATAGGGTACTAGATGGAATTCGCACCCTAGTGCTCTAGAAAGGCTGTATGTGACCCCTGGGGGAGGATGACGGGTCACGCAACGCACAGGCACCCCAAAATAGCGAGATAATGTGCACGCAACACCTCCTAGACCACATGCGTGGAAAAATAAACCTGCACTACACTGTGGCACCCAGAAACACACAAATGCCTAGAATGACCTCTGAAGGGGTACGCAACACACGGGACAAGCACAGATGTTAAATACGTGCGCGACTCACCATCTGCCTGGAAAAACTGCGTGAAAAATATGCGCATGTACGCGTTGGCAACACCCCCGCCAAAAGAAGAGTTGTACGCTGTCTGAGGAGACAGGACAACAGAAGAAGTGAACGCTGTTTGAGGAAACAGGCCCAGGAAAAAGACAAAAAGAGAAAAAGCTGTCAGAGGTAACAGGGAGTACGAACTTGGAACGCCGTGAAGTCAATTGCGTGTGAACCGACAAGAGGTACAGATTTCACCCACTCGCTCTCCACGAAAAGCACATACAAGGAAATGGCGTTCTACACGTACCTTTTAAACATACCCACACGTCCAGCGTCACTTCCGCGTGTACGCGCTAAGGCCCTATACTCCAATTACACGAGCTGACACTCTGACGTGCAGTCATTGGACGTGTAACATGCACCCGTGTACAGCGAAACGCCCGCGCACGCACGTCACAGACGCGCATACGCGCTGTGGCCCTTTCCACCAATTACACGCTATGACACTCTGACGTGCTTATTTTTTCTACGCGCCACGGAAAATGCATGTGCGCGTAACATCATAGACGCGCCTACACGCTGGGGGCCTTTGGGCCAATGAATTTGCGTACGTGTGCTGACGCGCTTACGCGCTAAGGCCCTTTCCTCGAATTACAAGCAGCATGCTGGATTTTCACGTGCCAAATCACTCCGTATCAAGCTGGCCACGCGTAAGCACACGGAAGCCCATGCTCCTGCCCAGAAGGCCAAATTACTGCCCCCCAGAGCCCTGAGCACGCTCCCACCTGCCATCTGCTGCTGCCTGATTGCCTACTGCCCATGTGCCCTGCCATTTGCTGCCTGCACATCAGCCAGGGGTGCTGTTGCTGTGACCACCCCTGCTGGAACCAAAGACTCACGACTGGGATTCCATCGTTCCACAGACCAGCCCCAGGACCCAGTTGCCCACCCACTCCTGCCTCTGGGGTTGTCATGTCGGGCACTGCAACATCTGGCACCACTGGCAACCCCCGGCCAGAGAGGCAGAGGGGCCCAAGCTTCACTGCCACCGAAGTTGGTGTCCTGGTGGAGCAAGTCCTGGGGCAGTATGATGCCCTCTTCGGAAGTTTGCACGCCGACAAGGAAGGACGGACTCGGATCTGGACGGACATCATGACTGCCATCAACGCGGAGGGGGTGGCAGTCCGACTATTCCATCATGTCAAGAAGCGCTGGGAGGACTTCAAGTCCAGGACCCTCAACAAGGCCCGGTGCCTCTTGAAGGCAGCGGATGCTAAGGGGGGCCGGGGCCACTTGTCGGACGATCAGATGAGGGTCCTGGAACGCATATCTCCAGCGCTCCACGTCCAGGTCCTTGAGAGGCAGACCCGTCTGGAGTTGAACGGTAAGTGTACATGCATCATGATTGTAAGCTGTGTGTGTGGTGGTGTGCCAGTAGTGTGCAGGTTGCACATGTGTTTTTATGGGGCCAAGTATGGGAGGGTGTACAGGGCTGTGAGGCTAACACATGTGAGGGCTCTCATGTGTGAGACATGGATGGTGCTGTGTGTGTAGGCTTGCATGCCAAATGCAGATGTGTGGGCACACATGTTTGGATGAATATGTATGTAAGTAGGCATGTTCGTGATGTCACACATGGATGTTGGTTTCAGCTGCATGTATCAGCACTGTGTATATGTGCATGTGTGTGTATTTGACAAGGGTGCAAGAGTGATGCAACATGGATGCATGTGACAGCGGGATGTGGAAGCCTAATTGGCAGATGTGACATGGATGCCAATCTGAACACTGCGACAGTTGGCAGAGGTGTACACATGCATGCAAGTATCGTGGTGTGTGTGTATGTGTAGTGCACTCCCTGTGTTGCATGTGATGTCTGGCTCACCTTTGCCTGCTCATGCTGTTGTATGTGTATGGATGGTGCTGGCTGTTCCAATATGGCTGTGTATGGCTCATGTGTGCGAGTTGAACTGACATGTGTGTTGGCGATTGTGATGCCCAATGCCAATCATGTACAACTGTCTTGTGTGTATGTGTCCATTGTACAATGCCCTGATGCCTGTGTTTTATTTCTCCCTATCTGCAGCGTCAACTGATGAAGAGGGCGGAGAAGGTGCTGTGGAGCACAGCGGCAGGGATTGCACTGCCAGCCGGAGACGCAAGGCCAGGCTCCCCTCCCAGGTTGTCATCTCGTCGGGGAGTGAGGAGTCCGGTGCCGCATCCCAGGCCGCAGCTGCCGGGGGGAGGTCCAAGAGGCGGAGGTCGAAGTTGGACTCCTCGGCAGCAGAAGGGGCAGCTGGGACCCCACAGGGCCCAATGGGAGAAGATGGCACAGAGTCATCCAGGTTGGTGGGGGGTTTGTTGGAGGAGGAGGCCGTGCAAGCAACAGAGACGGCGTCTGGAGGTGGGGATTCCACTGGTGCTAGTGGTGCAGTGCAGGACCAGGGACAGGAGGTGGCACAGGCCGCCGCGGAGGTGCCTGTGTGCAATCCTGTCCCTGATCCTGTCACTGCATCATCTTGCACCAGCAGGGATGCCTACGTCCAGACCCATTTTCAGGCAGGGGATGAGCTTACAACAACTGGCCTTCCTCTGCCTGCGGACGTGGCTATCCAGGTACGGGTTGAGCCTGTCCTGACTGGTGTGGCGTTGCGTCAACGGGCCATGCAAGGTGACCTGCAGTCTTTTCATGAGGAGACTGCACGTCAACTCGAATGGCTCGTTGACCGCGTCGGCCTACTGGGACAGGTCACCCAGGCCGGATTCCTCCGATTGCTGGAGCTTGTTCCGACCCCCTCCTCAACTGAACACCCTATGTGCCAGTCGTCCTCCGTGCCATCTTTCCACCCATTTGTCACCTGGGTGCCCTGTGGAGCTGCCTCTGACCGCGCGGCCAGGCTGGTGGAGGACACATCCCTGCCACAGTCGGGAGTCAGACATCCAGCAGGGGTGGCCACATCAACGACTGCACCCCGGCCGGTGGAGGATGTGCAGGCAGCAGGAGCCAGGGCACGGGCACAGGCACAGCAGCAGCAGCAACGAGGTGGGAGCCATGATGGCTCGGGGCCTTCGACATCGGAGGGGCAGGCATCGGCCGGAGGGCGGGAGGACCCAAGACGGCAAGTGTCTTCCGTGTGGCAGCGGTTGGGCCACGCCATAGATGCGGAGCGGCACCGGGCGGAAGAGGCACAGCTCACGATGGTCAGGGCGGAAAACTCCATGTGGAGGGCCCTGAGGCGGGCCGAGCGCCTCGAGGCAATCCGAAGGGAGTTGGAGGAGAACATGTCGTCGGCCCTGCGGACCCTCGGGGCCATGGAGGAGGACCACCTCCGGGACATTGAGCAGGAGTTTGATGATGCCCTGGCCCGGAACATCCAGAAGTGAGCCGTCGGACTAGCCCGCTGTCCTTGTAAATAGTTCTTTAGTGTTAAGTTTCCTTTCGGTTTTGTTTTGTTTTGGGGCGCTTGGACAATGCCCCAACTTCTTGTATATAGTTCTTCATTAGGTAGTATTTTATTTTATAGGTTTCATTTAAAGGATTGGGCACATGGACCCTGGATGTTGACCTTGTACATAGTTTGACAATGGATTTGGATTGTTGATTTTTTATTCCATGGATCAATGGTTTTTTCTTATTTTGCAATCTTGGATTAATTTTCACAGACTGACACTTTGGAGACTTGCTTTTGGATTGCTTTTCATTTGGATTTCATGCATCTTTTTCATTTATTGGACATGCTGGATTTCATTTATTATTTCCATTTTCTTCTGTTCCATTTCATAGCGTTGCTTTTCTGTTTAATGCATTATAATTTGGTACTTCAATGTGTGGTATTCTCTCTTTGTTTTCATGCATGTCACAATGTGTGTTCTATCATTCACATGCTGTCATTGTGTGGGTTTGACGGATATGTGTTGATGTGCAGACTAGCCATTTGGGATGCATCATGTGCTGGTGATTTCTTTGTGGGGTGGATGTCATACCTGGTGGTGTGTTCGGACTGGGGTGGTGTAGGCAGTGTATTGAAGGGGCATGGGGGCCATGATTATGGATTGTCATGAGGTGCTGGGGGGACATGTATGGGGGCCTGCTGGCAGGTGCCCTGCACTGCTGGGGGGTGGGGGTGCTGGGAGACATGAGTGGGGGCCTGGTGGAGGGTGCCCCTGGATGCTGGGGGGTGGTGGTGCAGGGGGACATGAGTGGGGGCTTGGTGGAGGGGGCCCCACAGTGCTGGGGGGTGGGGGTGCTGGAGGACATGAGTTGGACATGAGTGGGGGCCTGCTGGCAGGTGTCCCACAGTGCTGGGGGGTGGGGGTGCTGGGAGACATGAGTGGGGGCCTGGTGGAGGGTGCCCCACAGTGCTGGGGGATGGGGGTGCAGGGGGACATGAGTTGGACATGAGTGGGGGCCTGGTGGAGGGTGCCCACCAGTGCTGGGGGTGGGGGTGCAGGGGGACATGAGTTGGACACGAGTGGGGGCCTGGTGGAGGGTGCCCCTGGATGCTGGGGGGTGGGTGTGCAGGGAGACATGAGTGGGGGCCTGGTGGAGGGTGCCCCTGGATCCTGGGGGGTGGTGGTGCAGGGGGACATGAGTGAGGGCCTGCTGGCAGGTGTCCCACAGTGCTGGGGGGTAGGTGTGCAGGGGGACATGAGTTGGACATGAGTGGGGGACTGGTGGAGGGTGCCCCTGGATACTGGAGGGTGGGTGTGCAGGGAGACATGAGTGGAGGCCTGGTGGAGGGTACCCCTGGATGCTGGGGGTGGTTGTGCAGGGGGACATGAGTGGGGGCCTGCTGGCAGGTGTCCCACAGTGCTGGGGGGTGGGGGTGCTGGGAGGCATGAGTGGGGGCCTGGTGGAGGGTGCCCCTGGATGCTGGGGGGTGGTGGTGCAGGGGGACATGAGTGAGGACCTGCTGGCAGGTGTCCCACAGTGCTGGGGTGTGGGGGTGCTGGGAGACATGCGTTGTTGATCAGTAGTGCATGGTGACATGTGGCTTGGCTGGGAGGCATGCCCATGGTGGATGGTCTGCCTGCGAGACATGAGCAGGTGTGCAGGGTAGTCCCCTGTGGTGTGGGCTGCCTGCAGGGGCCGTGGAGGGTGTAGAGGGAACACCTGGGAGGACCCACACGGCCTATTCACGTGTAGTACTCCCCGGAACCCCTGAAATACACGTACCCTGCTGAATTTGCGTGTGAAACTTCCCACGCACCCCTAAATGACGTGCAAAGGGGTACGCGACAAACACGGACACCCGCTGTGTGAATAATAGCGCGTGCGTGTATTTCGTGGGTGCGCGGGAAGTTTAACACGCGATCGGGCATGGGGGAGCGTGGTTCGTGTATTTCAGGGGCTCACCGGTTGTTTAACACGCGAGCGGGCCTGGGGGAGCAGGGTACCTCTCACTGTCTGCCTTGCGTGTAGAAGAACGTGTAGCCAACTGTTAGTCGGAAACCTGTGAAGTTCCCTCTGGGACCACTGCAAAAGATTTGGGACTACAGGTGTTTGGCAGTAAACCCACTTGGTAGCAGTCTGTACCACACAGATTCACTTGGTAGCTGTGGTTGAGCAGTCAGACTTCCCTCAAGAAGAGTTAGGCAGTATGTGGAGTATACAAAATAGGGCAATCTACACAGTAGAACAAGCAAACACGGAACAAGGCTTTGGTGTAAAGATATAAAGGTATTTATTTATAACGACACATCTATAGAAAACACTCTGGCACTAATACGGCAGACAACTTCAATCGCAATTACTATGAGAAAAACAGATCAATCCCTCTAACAATAGTTCGACAAGTCTAGGTTCAACGGCATCACTTATTTGCAGACAGAGGTGTATGCTTTAACCTAGATGGCACTCTAGTATTCGTTAGGATGGGAGAGAAAAAGGCGGGTTACGAAATCAACTCGATACCAATACGCGTAAGAACAAAGATGCAAGGCAAGAAGACAAGAACCACTGTAGATTCCAAAGTTCAGAGGCCAGGCCCACTCGGCTAGAGGCAAGGCGATATGTCCCAAAAAGTATCTTAGTGGAAATGCGTTCGAGTCTTTGAAGCAAATTGTTATCGGCAGATTGGACCAGTTCAGAACAACACGATAGAGAAAGCTTGGAGGCGACCCTATGGAGAGGCGAGGAATAAGACACCTCACTCTATCCGGCAACAAGGGAAGCCAGGCGGACACAGTACCTTTATTGTGGAGAGACAGCTCCGGCGGGGGCAGTTGTTCCTGGTGGTGGATGCACGTCCGGTCTTTGCCAAGAGAAGAGATGATCTCGTCGTCGAAGGAAAGTTGAAGATCGTTGCACCACCAGGGAAGAGACCAGCCGCGGAGTGCTCCGTCACAAGGCACCACCTTTTGGTCGTGGTACAGGGGTAGTGGCTATCCGGTTGCCGAGGTGCTCTGCACGGGCAATTCGACCACTGCATCCTGAGGTGAAGAAAAAGCAAAGGGGGATGGTTGTTCCCACCAGTCAGGGAAAGAGACTCTCCGGCAGGGAGATCTCCTCTGTCGTCGGGAAGTGGTGAGTCGGTTCAGCAGGGCTCCACCGGAGGTGTCGTCGTTGCAGGTCGGCTCAGCTTTACCCTCGTCGGATTCTTAGGTCCTGTGGCGACTTCTCAAGATCCAGTCCCAAAAGTCCTGCTTTTATGCAGAAAACCCCCATTGATTCAGCCTAGCTGTCACTCAAAACACGCTAAGTGGTGAGAAGGGAGGCTCACCACTTGGCCAATCACACGAGAGTGCGACCAGAGTTGGCAAGGCAACTCGGTCCAGGGTGCCTAAACCCCCTCCCACACCCCTGTGGTAACCCAGACAGAATGGCACCACTTTGGAGGGTCTCTGTACAGAAGCCCGCCAAAAGTGGAACAAAGGGCTCAACCTTTGGTTTAGGAGTCACAGAGACGAACACAGACGCCATTTTAAAAAGCCGAGTTCTGGCAGAAAATACCATCCGATAGACTTATTTAAGATAAGTAGACCGGTGGTATGTTAGAGATTAACTAGAAACAGTATCAATCTCCAACAATGGGAAGAATCCCATAGGGTTATATTCGGGGTCGAATATAACAAGTAGTTTCCACTGCCACCAGCCAAAACTCGACGAGGGGGGACGGGACAGTGCCCCCTCGAATAACAGACCTAGGAGTAAATAAATTACCCCTACTAGTACGTCCACAATAGGATGGTTTGTACTAGTTCTGTTAGTAAATTTAGGTCTAGTAAAGCCAATGGTGACTTTACATGCCCGGGGAGACAGTAGTCAGTCCCCGGGTATGGAGTCTATGATGGAGGTCCGCTAGGATGCCCCTGCGTTACGGCACGGAGGGTGCGGTGTAACACACATAGCAAAACATATGAGACCCTATGGAGTAAAAGACCCCATAGCCCTTAGAACACATGGACATTCAAAGGAATTACACACATTCATGTCCAAGAGTGAGAGAAAAAGAGTCTCACTCTTGGCAGGATGGAAAAAAACAAACTCCAGAAATCCAGCAAAGCTGCTGGGGGACTCACTAGGTTAGGAAATTCAGCCTAAACAGAGAATTCTCCCTAACACTCGCCCCCCCCCCCCAGAATAAGGGACAGGAGGATTTAATCCTCTCCTGGATGAATCTCATACCTCTAGTCGATGACATACATCATAGAGAGACCATCAGCATTTTGGTGGTGACACCCTGACCTGTGCTCAATGCTGAAATCAAACCCTTGGAGGCAGATCGACCATCTCAATAGTTTCGGGTTTAACCCTTTCATTTGCATTAAGCATCTCAAGGGTTGGTGGTCAGTCTGAATGACAAAAGTAGAACCATACAAGTACGGCCTAAACTTCTTCAGAGCCCACACGATAGCAAAGCACTCTCTTTCGATTGTTGCCCACCTTGTTTCAGGATCCTTCAGCTTGCGGCTTATGAAGCAAACGGGGTGCTCCCTACCTTTCCCATCCAGTTGACTGAGTACGGCACCTATTCCTACATTTGAAGCATCTGTCTGCACAATGAAGTGTTGGCGGTAATCAGGAGCTCTGAGTACTGGGGCTTGGCAAAGAGCCTTTTTCAGGTTTTCAAAAGCCTGATTGCACTCCTCGTTCCACCTAACCTTTTTAGGAAATTTGGGCGAGGAGATGACATTCAGTGGAGAAGCTATGGTCCCATAGTTCTCTAGGAAATTCCTGTAGTACCCAGTGAGGCCTAGGAAGGCTCCCACTTGGGTTTGAGAAGTAGGTGTTGTCCAATTTTGCACAGCTTCAATCTTACTGAGCAAAGGCCTTATTTCTCCACCTCCTCCCTCATGTCAAAGATAGACTACCTTACTCTGCCCAATTTGGCATTTACTCGCCTTTATGGTCAGATTGGCTTGTCCAAGAGCCTGCAAAACATCTCTCAGGTGGGTTACATGTTCTTCCCAAGAATTGCTGAACACTGCGATATCATCCAAGTATGCCATGCAGAAGTTCTCCATCCCATTCAGAACCTGGTTTACCATCCGTTGAAACGTAGCAGGTGCATTCTTTCATCCAAAAGGCATTACCTTAAGCTGGTATAAGCCAACTGGGGTAGAAAATGCAGTTTTCTCCCTGGCATGGTCTGTCAGGGCTATTTGCCAATAGCCTGACGTCAAGTTAAATGTGCTGAGGAACTTGGCGGCGCCAAGTTTATCCACCAACTCATCTGTTCTTGGCAAAGGGTGGGCATCAGTCTTGGTGACTGCATTAAGAGCTCTATAATCCATGCAGAATCTAAGCTCTTTAGATCCGGCCTTTGGTACTAACACAACTTGTCTAGACCATGGACTAGTAGAGGGCTCTATTACCCCGAGATCGAGCATCTTGCTGACCTCACCTTTGATGTGGGTTTGTACGTTCTCTGACATTCGGTATCCTCTGCATTTGACCAGCAGACAGTCACCAGTGAGTATGTCATGCTGGCCCCAGGGGGTCAAGCCTGGTGAAAGCGAGAACAGAGAGGCAAACTGATTCAACATAGATTTGCACTCTTCTTGTTGCTCGGGTGTCAGATTTGAAGAGAGATTTACTCCTTCAACTTTTTCGTCCAAAGGTAAGCCTCTGAGGAGATCCGGAAGAGCTTCACTTTCTTCTTCTTCCTCGGATGATGCTAGAAGCAATGCTCCTACATCGGGTCGTGAGACATACACTTTGAGTCGGTTGGTGTGAAAGACTGTCGGAGCCTCCTTGGGATTGCCCAAGTCCACCAGATAGTTGACCTCTCGGAGTTTACCCACAACTCTGAAGGGTCCCATCCATTTGTCTTGCAAGGCCCTCTGCCTTGTTGGGATCATAATGAGAACCAGCTGGTCTTGAGCAAACTCAACCATGTTAGCCTTTTGATCGTGCCAGTGCTTGACCAATGCTTGTCCAGCTTTCAAGTTATCGCTTGCTTCCGTCATCATGTGCGACATTCTCCTCCGGAGACCTATCACGTAGTCAGTCACTCTGACTGGCTTGGTGGAAGGAGCACTCTCCAACCCCTCCTTAATCAGGGCCAATGGACCTCTGACGGGATGACCATAGAGAAGCTTGAAGGGAGAGTACCCTACTCCCTCCTGAGGGACTTCTCTATAAGCAAAGAGAAGGCATGGCAGTAGAAGGTCCCACTTACGCTTTAGGGGTTCTTCTAAAGCACTTATCATGCTCTTCATGGTTCAGTTGAACCGTTCTACCAACCCATTGGTTTGTGGGTGGTAAGCTGTTGAGAACTTGTAAGTAACTCCACAGGTTTTCCACATGGCTTTCATGTAGTGGGACATAAAGTTTGACCCGCTGTCAGAGATTACTTCCTTAGGAAACCCGACCCTAGTAAAAATACCAAGGAGGTCCTTAGCCACAGCCGGAGCTGTAACAGTCCTCATAGGAATTGCCTCAGGATACCTAGTAGCATGGTCTACTACAACAAGTATAAACCTGTTGCCTGAGGAGGTTGGAGGATCAAGGGGACCAGCAATGTCAATCCCTACTCTCTCAAACGGGACTCCCACAACTGGGAGAGGCACTTAAGGCGCCACATTCTTGGAGCCCTCCTTACCAGAGGTCTGGCAGGTGTGGCAGCTCCTGCAGTGTTTTTCCACTTCGGCCCCCATCTTTGGCCAATAGAAGTAGAGAGAGAGCCTTTCCTTAGTCTTCTTGAAACTCAAGTGACCAGCCAAAGGAATCTCGTGGGCTAACTGCAAGAACTGTGGTCTGTTCTCTTGGGGTACTACAAGTCGTTTGTAGTCTCCAGGTGCAGACTCGTTCGGTTCACTGTAGAAGAGGCCATATTCCCAATGCAACCTGTATTTCCCAGGCTCTTGCCCTTCAGCCTGAGCTTCTGCCTGGTGGCGAATACCTTCCAGAGTTGGACATTCTCTCTGTCCCTTACTGAAGTCTGACCGGCTGGGTCCACCTTCTGCCAGTAAAGACTGCAGCTCAGGATGGTCAGCAGGATCCAGATCTCCAATGAGTTCCTGGCCTTCCATGAGCTCTTTCTCAGAGTCTGATTCTACCACACAGGGTTGTACCTCCCTCTCAGCCTCGGCTGGAGGTGGAGTTACGGGTGTAACTTTGGACAACCGTGGGGAAGTCCTTGTTGGCTGCACTGAAATGCTGGCTGCTGGTTACGGTGTAGAAGTTTTAGGTTTCCCTTTCGCTCCTGATTTCTTTGAGACAGCGGCCAACAATTCCAGTGGAGCAGGAGTGATTTCTTTCTTCATCATCTCCTGGAGAGTACCGCGCATGGTCCTCTCTCTTGCAGGTCTGGTTAGCTCCTGTAACCGTTTACTAGGAGGTCTGGGAGTATGGGATACAACTCTGAGAGTTTTCAAATCGTTACCCAACAGTACACGTCCTGGTACCTCACTCTGTATGCTGACAGGTATCTTCACAGTCATGTCGTTACACTGGATGAGAACTGGTAATTGGGGAGGCATCTGCACCGGCCCTCCAGCTAACTTGGTGAGGCGTTTGGGTGTCTTAGCAACATCCTCAGCCTGAAAAAACGATTTATCCACCACAGTTATGCTGGCCCCAGTGTCCCTAATGACAGGAGTCTCCTGACCATTCACCTGGACACTGGCCTTATAATACTCTTTAGTATTATCGGGGATAGAATTATAGACATCTAAATTCTGTTGTTCCCACACCCCCAGAGATACTAAATAAACACTGGCTGAGACTCCAATGGGTTCGTCAGCTAGCAGTAAAAGTTTCCACTTGCCATTTGGACTTCCTCCTCTGGAGCGAAGGCTAAGGAGACAAGCTGGACCCCTGAAGGTTTACCTTACATCTGGGATCTCCTTTCACGTGGTCAGTTGAGCCACAAACGAAGCATTTACCGAATGCTTTCTGGAATGTTGGCTTGTTCTGGCCTCCTTCCGATTTGGCACCAGAAGACACACTATTCTGCAGTGGTTTTCCTTGTGGCTTACCGTTCTGGTTTTGTTTGGGGCCCCCTTTGGAATTTGAGTTATTCAAATTCTCTTTTGAGTCTTTTTTAGGCTGTTTTCCCTCATCCTTTTTCTGAGTTGCCCCAGAATCCTTATGAGTAGCCCTGTTGGCAACCCATAAGTCAGCAGCCTTAGTTAGCTTCCATGAATCCAATTCCTTCGAATCAGCCAAGTGCTGTCTGAGCTCAGGAGAACAGGCATCATAAATAGACTGCAACATAAAAAGATTCTTCATACCCTCATAAGTGTTCACTTTGTAACCCTTAATCCATCCTTCTAAGTTTTTCAACCCTTCACTCACCCAGGTAGCCCAAGGGGTACCATCATGCTTTTTGAGGGTTCTAAACCTCTTAAGATACTGGGAAGGGGTCTTCCCGAACCTAGCTACCAAAGCTAGTTTCACACTTTCATAATCCGTTTTATCCGCCTCCCCCAACTCCATTACCACATCAGTCACAACAGGGGGGAGCCTAGAGAACAACCAGGGAAGTAAATTGTTCCCGGTGATGTCCTGGAGCCCATCATTGTACTCAAACAGTTTTAACCAATCCTACACATCCAATCTCGGTTCATACATACCCACTAATTCCTTCGGCATCAGGGGTCTTTTGGGACTGGAGCTCCAAAAGGAACCAGAGGAGAGAGAAGCATTTTCAACAGACAACTTTTTCATCTCTAACTCATGATTAAGTTCTATTTCCCTGAGTCTTAACTCAGCTTGCTTCTGCTCAGCCTGGGCATTCATCCGTCTGAACTCGAGCTCTTGGTTTCGTTCAGATTGAGCCAAGAACCGTTTGTATTCTAATTCGAGCTTCATTTTTTCAAGTTCAAAATAAGCAGGGTTACATGTGGGACCTGGTATGGGCCCCGTAGGTACAGCTGGTAAGGCAGGTAGAGGAGCAGGGGAGACAGTTTCGTTAGCCTCTCCTTCCTCTTCAGCCTCTTCATCACTATCATCAGAATTATGATTTAGATCAACACCATCACTGTTATCTACATTTGCTGGAGAAATTGGTTCCTCTGAACCAGTACCCAGACTTTGGTTCACCAGCAATCTCTCTATTAGTTCTAACTTCTTGCCCCTTACAGAAAGATTATCTTGCCTACAGAGAGCTTGCAAACTCTCAGTATTTTCACCTGACAAGGATTCTTGACTGTAAGCTTCCATAGTAGACATGTTTTTGAAAGTTGCTTTTTAGTGCTAAGCTTTGTGGTTAGTTATCCTAAAGTGTCGAAAATCACTCTAAACTGTATACTCGATACACATCCCACCGCTGTAGACCAGTGTTAGGCGGAAACCTGTGCAGTTCCCTCTGGGACCACTGCAAAAGATTTAGGATTACAGGTGTTTGGCAGTAAACCCACTTGGTAGCAGTCTGTACCACACAGATTCACTTGGTAGCTGTGGCTGAGCAGTCAGACTTCCCTCAAGAAGAGTTAGGCAGTATGTGGAGTATACAAAATAGGGCAATCTACACAGTAGAACAAGCAAACACGGAACAAGGCTTCGGTGTAAAGATATAAAGGTATTTATTTATAACGACACATCTATAGAAAACACTCTGGCACTAATACGGCAGACAACTTCAATCGCAATTACTATGAGAAAAACAGATCAATCCCTCTAACAATAGTTCGACAAGTCTAGGTTCAACGGCATCACTTATTTGCAGACAGAGGTGTATGCTTTAACCTAGATGGCACTCTAGTATTCGTTAGGATGGGAGAGAAAAAGGCGGGTTACGAAATCAACTCGATACCAAAACGTGTAAGAACAAAGATGCAAGGCAAGAAGACAAGAACCACTGTAGATTCCAAAGTTCAGAGGCCAGGCCCACTCGGCTAGAGGCAAGGCGATATGTCCCAAAAAGTATCTTAGTGGAAATGCGTTCGAGTCTTTGAAGCAAATTGTTATCGGCAGATTGGACCAGTTCAGAACAACACGCTAGAGAAAGCTTGGAGGCGACCCTATGGAGAGGCGAGGATTAAGACACCTCACTCTATCCGGCAACAAGGGAAGCCAGGCGGACACAGTACCTTTATTGTGGAGAGACAGCTCCGGCGGGGGCAGTTGTTCCTGGTGGTGGATGCACGTCCGGTCTTTGCCAAGAGAAGAGATGATCTCGTCGTCGAAGGAAAGTTGAAGATCGTTGCACCACCAGGGAAGAGACCAGCCGCGGAGTGCTCCGTCACAAGGCACCACCTTTTGGTCGCAGTACAGCCGTAGTGGCTATCTGGTTGCCGAGGTGCTCTGCATGGGCAATTCGACCACTGCGTCCTGAGGCGAAGAAAAAGCAAAGGGGACTGGTTGTTCCCACCAGTCAGGGGAAGAGACTCTCCGGCAGGGAGATCTCCTCTGTCGTCGGGAAGTGGTGAGTCGGTTCAGCAGGGCTCCACCGGAGGTGTCGTCGTTGCAGGTCGGCTCAGCTTTGCAGCCTAGCTGTCACTGAAAACACGCTAAGTGGTGAGCGGGGAGGCTCACCACTTGGCCAATCACACCAGAGTGCAACCGGAGTTGGCAAGGCAACTCGGTCCAGGGTGCCTAAACCCCCTCCAACACCCCTGTGGTAACCCAGACAGAATGGCACCACTTTGGAGGGTCTCTGTACAGAAGCCCGCCAAAAATGGAACAAAGGGCTCAACCTTTGGTTTAGGAGTCACAGAAACAAACACAGACGCCATTTTAAAAAGCCGAGTTCTAGCAGAAAATACCATCCGATAGACTTATTTAAGATAAGTAGACCGGTGGTATGTTAGAGATTAACGAGAAACAGTATCAATCTCCAACAATGGGAAGAATCCCATAGGGTTATATTCGGGGTTGAATATAACAAGTAGTTTCCACTGCCACCAGCCAAAACTCGACGAGGGGGGACAGGACAATGCCCCCTCGAATAACAGACCTAGGAGTAATCGAATTACCCCTACTAGTACGTCCACAATAGGATGGTTTGTACTAGTTCTGTTAGTAAATTTAGGTCTAGTAAAGCCAATGGTTACTTTCCATGCCCGGGAGACAGTAGTCATTCCCCGGGTATGGAGTCTATGATGGAGGTCCGCTAGGACGCCCCTGCGTTACGGCACGGAGGGTGCGGTGTAACACACATAGCAAAACATATGAGACCCAATGGAGTAAAAGACCCCATAGCCTATAGAACACATGGACATTCAAAGGAATTACACACATTCATGTCCAAGAGTGGGAGAAAAAGTGTCTCACTCTTGGCAGGATGGAAAAAAACAAACTCCAGAAATCCAGCAAAGCTGCTGGGGGACTCACTAGGTTAGGAAATTCAGCTTAAACAGAGAATTCACCCTAACACCAACACCCACCCACTGTGAAGTAATAGCGTATGAACCCCAACGCCTGCAGAACACACGCACCACACCCCACGAAAAGCACGCACTGAGCAACGGAAACCCACGTGGGATCTTCAAGCCTTGCCAGGGCAACGCCCGTGCGTTATATGTCACAGAGGCGCTTACGCGCTAAGGGCCTTTGGTCCAATGGAATCGCGTGCTGACGCGCTTACACGCTAAGGGCCTTTCCCCGAATTACACACTGACGTGCGGAATTTTCACGTGCCAAATCACTCCGTATCAAGCTGGCCACGCGTAAGCACACGGAAGACCATGCTCCTGCCCAAAAGGCCGAATTACTGCCCCCCAGAGCCCCGAGCAGCCTCCCACGAGCCATCTGCTGCTGCCTGCCTGCCTGCCTGCCTGCTGCCACCGTGCCCTGCCATTTGGTGCCTGCACATCAGCCATCTGCAGGGGTCCAGTTGCTGTGTCCACCCCTGCTGGAACTGAAGACTCCCGACTGGGATACCATCGCTCCACAGCCCAGCCCCAGGACCCAGTTGCCCACCCACGCCTGCCTCGGGGGTCGCCATGTCGGGGCAAACACCATCTGAGACCACTGGCGACCCCCAGTCAGAGGGGCAGAGGGCCACCAGCTTCAGTCAGAAGGAAGTTGGTGTCCTGGTGGAGCTTGTCCTGGGGCACTGTGATGCCCTCTTCGGATCATCACGCGCCGACAAGGAAGGACTGGACAGGATCTGGACGGACATTGTGACTGCTATCAACGCGGAGGGGGTGGCAGTCCGACTATTCCATCATGTCAAGAAGCGCTTGGAGGACTTCAGGTCCAGGACCCTCAACAAGGCCCGGCGCCTCTTGAAGGCAGAGGATGCTAAGGGGCGCCGGGGCCACTTGTCGGAAGATCAGATGAGGGTCCTGGAACGCATATCCCCAACGCTCCACGTCCAGGTCCTTGAGAGGCAGACCCGTCTGGAGTCGAGCGGTAAGTGGCCAAGCATTGCTGTGTGAGACAGGGCTTGTTGCAGTGTGCTGGTTGCCTGTATGTGTGACAAAGGCCATGTACGCGTGTGTGTGTGCAGGGAGATCATGGTCATGCATGTGAGAGCAGTAATGTGTGAAGAACACGGTTGGTGTATGTGTTTAAATGCAACATGGGGAGCCCTATGTGGAATGGACACATGAGAGCATGCCAGTCTCTGTTCCTGGACATGGGTGGGGGTGGGGGATGGGTGCTGATATCATGTACATGTATGGTGTCCATGTCTGTGTGTCTGACCTGCGTGTCTGTGACTTGTGAATGCCATGGATGCATGACACGTGTCTGTGACAATGTTCTGAATCACTGACGCAGCCTAGTTATCCTTGCATCCACTGTGTCTGGGGTGTACGAGTCCAGATGGATGAAAGTACGGTGAAGTGTGTGCATGTGATAGGCATGACCCATGATGCATGTGAGTTCAAAAACAACATTGTATGTTTCAAGAGTCCCTTGGACATGTTTGCTAATGTCCATAGCATGCACCATGCCTGTTACTGCATGTGTTTTTCCTGCACTGACCCATGTGTTGTGGAGGGACATGATGGAAGGGATCTTTGACAGTGCCACTCATCTGCTATTGCTTCCTGTCTAGGGGACCATTGTACAGTACCCTGATGCTTGTGTTCTATGTCTCCCTCTACACAGCGCAAAGTGAAGAAGAGGGCGGAGACGGCGCTGTGGAGCAAAGCAGCGGGGATGCCCCCATGGCTGCAGCGGAAGGGCTGGGTGAGCCCCCACAGGGGCTTGCAATGGCGGAAGATGGGGTGGAGCCATCCAGGTTGGTGGTTTCCACAGAGGAGGAGGAGGCCGCTACTGAGCCGCACATGGGGCCTGGTGGGAGCATCCCTGCTGGTGCAAGTGGTGCAGTCCAGGGGCAGGAGGCAGCACAGGTCGCCGTGGAGGTGCCTGTGCATGTCACTGTCTCTGACACTGTGACTGCACCACCATGCACCAGCAGGGATGCCCCATCCCAGGCCCGTCCGCAGGTAGGGGGGATGTCCATGTCATCTGACTCCCCTCCACCTGCGGACGAGGGGACCCCTGGCCATATGGAGAAGGTCCTGATTGGTGTCGCGTTGCGCACGGGTATCATTCGTGGTGACGTGCGTGCTTCCCGGGGGGAGCACGCACGTCATCACGAAGAGCACCGTGCCAACGTGGCCCAGTGGGAGCGGCCATGGTCGGGGGTTTCGTACATGTGTCAGGCACTCTGGCAACCCTCTCCTCCTCTGTGGAGGCTATGTGCCAGTCGTTCTCCATGCCGTCTTCCGGCCCAGATGCCACCAGGGCCCCCTGTGGACCTGCCCCGACCAACGCAGCCAACTCGGTGGGGATCCCTTCCCTGACACAGTCGGGAGTCGGAGGTCCAGCAGGGGTGGACACACTTGCAACTGGACCCCAGCAGATGGACAATGTGACGGCATCATCGGGCAGGGCACGTGCACGACGGCGTCGGCGGATTCCATCAGCCTGGATGCCGTCGTGCTGGCACAGGCAGTTGCGTCGGAGGCAGCGGCAGGCTCGACGTAGGAGGCATCATGGCTCAGGGCCATCAACATCAGGGGTGCAGGCATCGGCCGGAGGGCAGGAGAACCCTGGAATGGGAGTGTCTTCCGTGTTGGAGCGGTTGGGCCAGCAGATAGGTGCGGAGCAGCAGCGGGCAGAGGAGGAACGGCTCACAATGGTCAGGGCAGAGAACTCCATGCGGAGGGCGCTGAGGCGGGCTGAGAGCCTCGAGGGTATTTGCAGGGAATTGGAGCTGGACACTGCATTATCCCTGCGAGACCTCGGGACCAGCGAACATGCCCGCCTCCAAGCCATTGAACAGGAGTTCGATGATGCCCTGGCCCATGACAACAACCAGTGAGTCGTCGGACTAGCCCGCTGCCCTTGTAAATAGTTATGTAGTTAGTGTTAGGTTTTCTTTGCTTTTTTAATTTTTTTGGACCTTTTGGACAATCGACCACATTTTTGTATATATTTTTTATTAGGTAGTATTATTATTTCTTCTGTTGGGATCATGGACCCTGGATTGTTTATCTGTATATAGTTGACTGTTGGATTTTATTTTTTTATTTGGAATTTAACCATGGAGCAATGGTTTTCGGTTTTGATTTTCCATTGGATTTACTTTTTTGAACTGTGACTTTGGACACCTTTCCTTTGGATTATGATTTGTGGTTTTACATTATTTTACGGACATGCTGCTTTTGGTTTTTAATTCCCATTGTCGTTTGTTTATTTTTGATTCCATTTATGTTGCTTTTAATACATTTTCTTCATCAAACTTCAATGTGTAGTATCATCTCATTGGTTTCATGCATATCATGATATGGGTTTTGACATTCACTGACACCCATTGTGTGTATGTGAGGGACATGTGTTCATTTACATACTTGCCATTGGGGTTGTATCATGTGATTGGCATTTCTAAGTGGGTGGATGCAATACTTGGGTGGGTGTTTGGCATGTGGAGGCAGCCCATAAGGGCCAGGGATCTAGATTGTGATGACGTGTTGGCTGGGGGACATAAGTCGGGGCCTGGTGGAGGGTGCCCTGCACTGCTGGGGGGTGGGGGTGCTGGGAGACATGTGTGGGGGCCTGGTGGAGTGTTCCCCTGGATGCTGGGGGGGGTGCTGGGAGACATGTGTGGGGGCATGGTGGAGGGTGCCCTGTACTGCTGGGGGGTGGGGGTGCTGGGAGACATGAGTTGGACATGAGTGGGGGCCTGGTGGAGGGTGCCACTGGATGCTGGGGGGTGGGGGTGTTGGGAGACATGTGTGGAGCATAGTGGAGGGTGCCCTACACTGCTGTGGGGTGGGGGTGCTGGGAGACATGAGTGGGGGCCTGGTGGAGGGTGCCCCTGACTGCTGGGGTGTGGGGGTTCAGGGGGACATGAGTTGGATATGAGTGGGGGCCTGGTGGAGGGTGCCCCTGGATGCTGGGGGGTGGGGGTGCTGTGAGACATGTGTGGGGGCATGGTGGAGGGTGCCCTGCACTGCTGGGTTGGTGGGGGTGCTGGGAGACATGAGTGGGGGCCTGGTGGAGGGTGCCCCTGACTGCTAGGGGGTGGGGGTGCAGGGGGACATGAGTTGGACATGAGTGGGGGCCTGGTGGAGGGTGCCCCTGGATGCTGGGGGGTGGGGGTGCTGGGAGACATGTGTGGGGGCATGGTGGAGGGTGCCCTGCACTGCTGGGGGGTGGGGGTGCTGGGAGACATGAGTGGGGGCCTGGTTGAGGGTGCCCCTGACTGCTGGGGTGTGGGGGTGCAGGGGGACATGAGTTGGACATGAGTGGGGGCCTGGTGGAGGGTGCCCCTGGATGCTGGGGGGTGGGGTGCAGGGAGACAGTAGTGGGGGCCTGGTGGAGGGTGCCCCTGGCTGCTGGGGGGTGGGGGTACATGGAAACATGTGTGGGGGCCTGGTTGAAGGGGACCCTGAAAGCTGGGGGGTGGGGGTGCAGGGGGACATGAGTTGCACATGAGTGGGGGCCTGCTGGCAGGTGCCCCACAGTGCTGGGGGGTGGGGGTGCTGGGACACATGCGTTGTTGATCAGTAGTGCAAGGTGACATGTGGCTTGGCTGGGGGCATGCCCATGGTGGATGGTCTGCCTGTGGGACATGAGCAGGGGTGCAGGGTAGTCCCCTGTGGTGTGGGCTGTCTGCAGGGGCCATGGAGCGTGTAGAGGGAACACCTGGGAGGACCCACACGGCCAATTCACGTGTAGTACTCCCTGCGCACCCCTGAAATACATGTACCCTGCTGAATTCACGTGTGAGACTTCCCGCGCACCCCTGGAACACACATACCCAGGACAATCGCGTGTGGAACTTCCTGTGCACCCCTGAAAGACACGTACCCTGCTGAATTCGAGTCTGAAACTTCACACGCACCCCTGAAATACACGTGCCCTGATGGAATCGCTTGTGAAACTTCCCACGCACCCCTGAAATACACGTACCCTGCTGAATTTGCGTGTGATACTTCCCGCGCACCCCTGGAATACACGTACCCAGGACAATCGCGTGTGGAACTTCCCGCGCACCCCTGAAATACACGTACCCTGCTGAATTTGCGTGTGAAACTTCCCGCGCACCCCTGAAATACACATGTCCTGATGGAATCGCGTGTGAAACTTCATGTGCACCCCTGAAATCCAAGTACCCTGCTGAATTCGCGTGTGAAACGTCATGTGCACCCCTGGAACAAACGTACCCAGGACAATTGCGTGTGGAACTTCCCGCGCACCCCTGAAATACACGTACCCTGCTGAATTTGCGTGTGAAACTTCCCACGCACCCCTGGAATACACGTACCCAGGACAATCGCGTGTGGAACTTGCTGCGCACCCCTGAAATACACGTATCCTGCTGAATATGCGTGTGAAACTTCCCGCGCACCCCTGAAATACACGTGCCCTGATGGAATCGCGTGTGAAACTTCACGCGCACCCCTGAAATACACGTACCCTGCTGAATTTGCGTGTGAAACTTCACGTGCACCCCTGGAACACACATACCCAGGACAATCGCGTGAGGAACTTCCCGCGCACCCTTGAAATGCACGTACCCTGCTGAATTTGCGTGTGAAACTTCCCACGCACCCCTGGAATACACATACCCAGGACAATTGCGTGTGGAACTTCCCGCGCACCCCTGAAATACACGTACCCTGCTGTTTTCGCGTGTGAAACTTTCCGCGCACCCCTGAAATACACGTGCCCTGATGCAATCGCGTGTGAAACTTCACGCGCACCCCTGAAATACACGTACCCAGGACAATCGCGTGTGAAACTTCCCGCAAACCCCGGAAATACAAGTTTCCCGCTTGGCGTTTGCTGTTTGTCAGCCCTGTGAACTGGTTCAGGGTTAGCGCAGACATTTGCGATGAATTAGGGATTTTGATGGCTTTTCCTTGCGCGAGGGCGTTCTTGGTGACGTAACTGGCGCTGCTGCAGGGACGCTGCGCCACTCTGCGCCACGGCTGGTTTTGGAGGCTAAAATCCATGAATACGCTGTGCGATGAAATGGATTTTATCGAACGTGGCTTGTGCAGTGTATCGCACGGGGACACTGTGCGCCAGCCGCGTGCACCACTTTTGTGCAAAATTCTATGAATTACCCTGTAAATATTAAACTTGCTGTCATTAGGACGCTCAGCAGTTTCATTTTTTCCTTTTACCATGTGGGACAAAGGTCAGTGACTAGGAGTGCTTTTTTTTCGCCCTTGTGGCATGTTCCCCTATTTGTGTGTATATATATATATATATATATATATATATATATTCAGTGAAAAAACTTTGTTAAAGGGACATTATGGTTAAGTTGCGCTACTAAAAACCTATCAAATTCAGGATAAAACTTTTTAAAGGGATGTTATGGTTCCAAGTAAAACCGAAAAATCCCTGAAATTCGCCAGTTATGGTAAGTTAAACAACCATAACTCGAGCCACCACTGTGCACTGCTAAGACTAACACCCAGGACATCAAAGATGACATCACAAATGTCATTGATGACATCACTGATGACATCACATGTCTGGCTCCCCCTTTATTCCTTTACTGACATATCTAGGGCACATGGTTTTCTTCAGTAGCAGGCAGGAAATAACAATTGAAAAGGTACTATATTTGTAGAGTTATCCCTCAAGTATGTTTTTACAGTAATTCTCTTAGGGTCCAGTCATATCATATGAAACATATACATAAGGGAAGACACAGGCTTGAAAGACAGCAATTGTTTCTGTGCATGAAGATAATCATTAGGGTTATCAGCACTTTCTGATAGTTCTTCTTTTATTACTATACTTTCCCTGTATATATTAATATTTGTATACATTGTACTCACACTACTTTCTTTAGGGTGCAGTCACATCATGTGATGCATAGGGTAAATTGCACCTTTGAAACAGAATAATAATTTCTCTACAAAAAGATAATTAGTTAGGTTATGAACACTTTCTGCTACTGCTATTGTTTTCTTTTGCTTATTTCACTTTCCATGTATATACTCATATTTGTATGTGTTGTTATTTATTCATATTTTGTCTGTACTAAGTAGGTTTTCTTAGCTACTTATTGCATGTGTAACAGTATGCAAATCTGTAATAAGTAAGTAGTTATCATTTCAGTATTGAATATCGCAAAATTATGTATATTACACTTCCATCATGTATGCTGCACTCAATGTGTATTGTGGGATGTATTTACCCATGCATCCGAGCCCTACCGCAAAACTGTGCAGTACTGACATGGAAAACATCATGATGGCCAGAGCTTCCCAGAAAATGCACAGGGAAATGCATGAAGAATAGGCTGCCACTCATTTTTGCCGATGTTATGGGCACAGAAGGACACTGCCTAAAACCACCATTGGACTACCCGCACAGTAGTCTGAAACCATTGGGAATGGCAATGCTGATTGCCAAATGCAACCTAGAATTGTGGGGAAGTCATTCTTAAATCCCAAAAATGGGTGCAGTACCAGTACTCACCACTATCCAAAAGCCGGCAGTTTAAAACCACCCTGTGTTTCTCTGAAGGCAAGCCAAAGTGCCTATTTCAAACATTGCAATATGTGCAAAATATTCACTGAACACCAGCAGACATTTGGTAGAATGGAGTTTTGTGTGCCTACAAAATCTGGGAAATGAAGAGCCCAGAACAATGCTTATAACAAAACTGGCTGAGCTATGGAGTCAGCAGTTTAAGTTGCACTGGATTTAAAGACACTAAAATCTAAATGTTTAAATTGACTGAGTGACCTACTTTTGAGTATCACATAGGTTGCAATTGTTTAAATGTCATAGTTTTAAACTTAGAATCAGCCTTCTAGCTGCATCTGTGAAAATGTTGAGTTTTATTTGAAGGCAGAAACTGGGGAACAAAAAGTGACATTTTATCTGAAACCTGGCTTAAGGAACTGAATTCTGCCTGGCAACTACCCCCATCAGGAGTGAAACTTGAGTCACAGCTGTGTTCCCAGGCCTAGCTGCCCTTTTGCTGCTCACACTAAGGATATGCCATCTATCTGATAATTGAATTACCTGTGCTCTGCAGGAAAGTGAACAAAGCCCTGTCCTGGCTCAGGCAAAGGTTTTATTGGCGGGAGTCGTAAATGGTCGTAAAAAGTGGCTTCCTCCTGAGGAAAGGGGAGGGGCACTGCCTGTGAGAGCAAGCTGGCTTGGCAGAACTGGAAAAACCAGTAAATTCAACCTTGTGCTGAGGGTAAACCACACCCCTTTGGAGCCAGAACATAACTCTAAAAAGATGAATAACTCATAGAGCGGACATGTGAAAATTTTATAAATGATACCATAATTCTTGTGATTTTTCTGCCCACAGTTTAAGAGGTTTTTAGAACCGGTGGTATGTTCAGGGGGGTGTTAGCGGAAAAGTGGATATTACTCTAAATGTATGCATGTTAAAAGTCTGAAACTTCATCAGTTAATGTCCGTACTCCCTGCGCACATGTATGTAAAGTTGGGTCAATGTCAGAAATTGCAAAATCAGTTAAAAAGTGAAATATGTGCCATTTCTGAATGCAAGCTCCCAGGAAGAGCAGAGTTTGAACAGGGGATACCTCCTGTAATGCATGATGGGTGCATATGATTTTAAAACAATATGTACCTCTGCAAATATGTATTTGTTTCAAATCTAGATTTGTGTGTAAGTTGACAGGAGGAGTGGACTTTCTGCAGGCTGTAAAATGACATCACTCTGACTCACAGTTCATTCCCCAATCAAATGATAAATGGAAGTTTGACCAATTAGAAGCTGAGAGAGAGGTAGGGTCAGTGATGCTAGAACACACCCACATTCTAAACACATAAAAGCAGACAGACAGGACAGATAGGGACTTTTCATTTCCATCTGCAGCGGGACGCTCTGCCGGAAAAATCCATACTTTACCTCCATCAAACCTCCAGAGAGCCAAACTAGAGACTTCAATCTATCCAGAACTAAGAGACCAGACCAGAGAGAAAGCAGTGCTGTACCCAGAGAGACCCAGACCAGCAGAGAGAGCTGACCCAGATCACTGTGAAGTGCAGAGGCCAGACCAGACCAGACCAGAGTCCAGTTTAAAACCCTGACCAGATCCGTGACGAGGCCCATTTAATTCAAGAATATAGTGTGAGTACATAGTAAAACTGTGTAGAACCCATCTCTTAGTTAAAATAATATAATTCAATCCATTTTTAACCTAAGTAGAACTGCAGCTTAGCAATTGTGTTATCCTGCCATCATTTTTAAAGCTGAAAAAGTGTGCGTTTAAAATTTCAAATCTGAAAAACGACCTTTATTTAATCGCTCATATCTCCGCAACCGTTTGTGCTAGAGACTTGCAGTAACTTTCATTTTGAAGCTGAGATCCTAGGCTTTCCTAGGACCCCAAAACGATAGAGATAGTCCTTGTGGTTCCTCTGTAATAGCGCTCGGCGCATCCGCGAATTTTACCGCGATTTGCACATTTCTTCACGTGTAAAACTGCTGCTGCTTGCCTTCCATTTGCCAGAAATTCGTTTAACCTGCTAACTATCCCTGCATCATTGCTAGTGTGAGCCTGGACTAATATTAACTAGATACCACTCACCCTGAACCTCTGAAAAGGGAATTAAAAGCATTTTAGCATATTTTTTAATTCATTGCCAGCACATATCAAAGCAATTTGGGCCTGTGTTTTCAAACTTCTGTAGTCTAAGCTTGCTGGGGTGAACTGAATCACATTTGATTGCATTTCTGAGAACTGTGTGTTTTCCTTCCATTTCCTTGCATTGCATCAAGGGGGGGGAGGGGATTGCCAGAGAAAAGTGATTACATTGTTTGGTTGAAATCATATTGAGTATTTTCTGTACTGCATTCATTGAATATTGCATCCACCTGAGCTTACATAAAGCATCCTCTACCACATTATACTTTTGTTCCTATTTACCAGTGTGCTACCTTATCCATTTCATGTCAACTCCTTATTGACTATAGAGAAGCGTGTTAGTGCCAGATTCTCCGTTATTAATCTTTATCATATCAGATTAAGTGTGCTAGTCAATTATTAATTTATTATAAAGTGTGATATATATATATATATATTTTAATTTATCAAATAAACCTTTTAAACTTGCAAAACAGAACTACTTCTTGGCTCAGTGGGGTCAGGGGGATTCCAAGAGAGGGGTGTTATATAGGGGTAGTCATCCAGAACGCATGAACTGGACCTAAAGATATATCAATAAGGGTTTTCATTCAGTATTATAGGCTAGGCGTTGACTTAGCTGTAGTGTTGAATTGAATCCTCTTACAATTGGGGGCTCGAGCCGAGACGTTGGGTTAGATTTACCACTTGTGCAGCTTAATACAGTGTGCTAACTGACGGGATACATACATCCGGTCGGATCACCACGGTGCATTACGCTGTGAAGCATTCCTCAAAAGGGACACTCCAAGAAAAGTTCTGTTCTGCAAAAATAAAATACAAACTTCTGTAAGTCAGGACAGAGACCAATCTCTAGAATGACGACCTTAGTAGACATGAAAATAGCCAGAGAGCACCTCTTGCATAAGCTATTTGTGAGAGGTGAATGGACCGAACAGGGCCAGGATGTGTGGTTGCAGGCCATCACACAACAGGTCACTGAAACAGGGTCAGATATATATAGAGATCAGGGTCCCTTACATGTGGCCCTGAGTGAACTATATATGGCTCCTAAAGCTAAAGAGGAACACAATAAGATTGCCAGGATAGCAGCATACCTGTACCTATATATGGGAGACATGCAGGATAGATGTGCTCAAAGCCAAAATCTGGCAAATAGGCAACAGATGGCATTACAGAAGGCCCAATCTGATCTGGACTCTTCTGAGCAGAGGCTGCAGAGGAGCCAGGAGTCAGAAGATGATAGTAGGCAGCACATCATTAAAATAAAGAAGGATATGGATGTGCTGCAACAGGAAAAGGTAGAACAGAATACCAGATTTCTGGCCTTGCAGAAGGAATACCAAGAAGGTTTGGACTCCCTACTGCAAAACCAGAAAAAGCTGGAGCAACAACTGGACTTCAACAGGGTATGTGCTGAGCAGGTAGTCACCCTGCAAGGCCACCTGGATAGAGTGAAGGCGGAGAGCAACAAACTAATTCTGAAAGATCTGGATACCCAGGCAGAGTTTGATCAGGAGCGCCAGAATGCTGGTGCCTTCCAAAGGCAAAGGGACGACCTGGCAGCACAGATGCAGGCTCTCAGTCAGGAAAGGGATACCTTAGGCCAGGAAGTCTGCCATTTAAAAAGAAAAATGGAAGAAAATCACCTGACCCACCAGGGACTGGGTGACCTCCAAAAAGAACACCAGAACTTGCTAGAGCACACCAGGAGGGTGGAGGATGCTCTAGCAAGAAAGGAGCAGGCCAATAGGGACACAGCTCAGGAGGTAACCGTCCTGCAGCAAAGACTGGCCCAGCACTCCAGGACCAATCAGGAAGCACAGAGAGAGAATGAGGCTCTCTGCCAACACAATGATAGGCTCCAGCAACAGGTAGCGATGCAGGAGAAACTGATAGAGTCGAGTAAGGCCTTAACAGAGGAACTGAAAGCACAAATGCAGGCTCTTGCATTGCAACAGGGAGCAGGGGCGGATAGAGATGAGGTCCGCTGGGAAAGAGAGATTCCTGACCATAACCGCAGGAGCCCTACCACCAGGGGCCTTCATCTCCCCCAGTCCCTGGACTCTACCACCCCCATGTCCCCTGGCGCACATGAGCACAGGGCCACAGGGATGGCAGATTACTATCCAGCTAAGAGTATGGGGCTCATAGGCCAGTACCACTCAGGAATGGAGGGGTGGGCATCCGGGTATGGGCACCCAAGTACAGTACAGTTCAATGGGGAACCCCAGGAGAGTAGGCCCATTAAGGGCATCCTGAAAACCTCTGCCCAGTTAGGTCAGTGGAGGGGGTACCCATCAAATCCTGGCAGCAAGGAGGAATCTGAAGACTCCTCTGAACTGCGCAGGACACAGGAGACCAGGTCCCCACATTCTGCCAGCCATTCCCAGGCTCGCAGAATCCGGGAAAACCTGGAAGAACAGACGGGAACCTCTGGGAGCAGTGCCTCTGAGTCCGAGGAAGAATGGACAAGGGTTACCCGAACCAAAAAGGCCAATAAGGCAAAAAGGGCCTTGCTTAAGGACCCCTTAAAGCAGATTAAGGCGATCAGGAGCGTCATCACGCCTTACCATAAGAACGCTAAGTATTCTGTTTGGGAGCACTTAGAGTTGTTTGAACAAATGATGGAGACTTTCCATTTGAAGGACAGCCAAAGCTGTATTCAATATGTAAAGTGGACCTTCTCCCCGGAATACTCCAGTTTCTTTGCGGGGCTGGAGGACCAAAATCATTTAAGATGGTCCACCTATAAGGCGGCCATCTTGAAACATTTTTCTGTTCACAGAAATCCTCAAGAGGCTCGCAAGGCAGCCTACAATTTGCAATGTGGGGAGGATCAGGCCCCACAAGAATTTGTGCAGGAGTTAAAGCGTGCTTTTGCACAGACCACAAGAAGGGTGCGCACGGATAGCCGAGAATTTATTAATACGTTTTTCCATGCCTTGCCCAAATATATCATGACCCAGCTCGTGAGGGATTTTCACGAGAAAAGATCTTTAGACTGGGTCATTGAACAGGCTACCCGGATCTATGAGGTGCAGAAACCGGTAGATAGCAAAAGTAATGCCCAGAAAAACCCCAAAGCCAACAGCACCCCTGCTGCTGCCAAGGTGGCAGAGGTAAAGGTCACCCCCGTTTTGGATTTGGAGATGGGGGGGCCTAAAAACCTACCTGCACCTAATAATGCTAGGCCCAGAAGGTCCTCGGGCCAGTCACAGACAGGGAGCCAGGGAGGCAGCCCCACAAATGGGGTCCCTCGCTCTCCTGATTATGTAAGTCCCCGTTACAAGGGAAATCGACCCATCCTGGGTTATGTGTGGACTCCTCCAGCCCAAGGGGGGGGATCCAGCCAAGCACCTAACCCAGGGAACTTCCCTCCAAACTTCCCACAGGAGGGCAGAAATTTACCAAACCCTGGGCAGAACTTTTTCCCCAGATATCCACCCGACTTTCAGCCCCAAAACCATCCATCCTTCTTTCCCCAATTCCCTGAGCCCAGACCACTGAATCCGGGAGAGGGGAGGCCAAGGGTGGAGGGGTACCCAAATCTTCCCAACCCGGGGTATTACCAGAGGAGGGACAGCTACCCTTCCCGGGATCAGCCCAGGGGAGAAAACAGGGCCCCGTATCAGCCTGAGCGGGTTTCCCAGTTAGAGCGCCAGGTTCAAAACATGGCGCGGGATCTGGGTCACATACTGAGGGCTCAGCAGAACCCTCAGATGGGCGTGCCGGCGCAGAACGCACCCAACTCTGGACCTGGTGCTCCAGAACAATGACGGGGGCAGCACCCCGATAACTCACCGGTTCCCAGGGAGGAGGCACAAAGGGAAGGGGGGTGTAAAGCCTTGGAGGAAGCTTCCTTCCTCACTTGTAAACAGCCCCTGGAAACCCAGGAACCGGAAACGAAATCTCTTGCCCCTGAAAGTCTGCCTCCTAAGGAGCAGAGGGGGGGGTAGGAGAAATAAAAGACCCAAACAGACTCAATTTGAGGAGGAGGTACAGATCTTCCAATTTGAGGGAGAGGGATCCTCAGAGGATCCTGGGAAAAGGATCTTCTCCTTCAGAGAGGGGGGAACTCCTCCCAAAGAAAAATGGGTCCCTAGGGATGCAAATCCAGACTGGGGAGATGTGGAGACTGAGCTATCGCCGCCCACCATCTCATCCCAGAACCAACAGCAAGAAAATCCCCTGGTTCAAACCCATCCTGGTGACTGCCTCCAAAAAGGGGGGGGCGGCCCAGAAATGGAACCAGGGGAACCCACCATGGCTCTGATCTCCAGTTGCCAAATTTTTCTTTCAGATTCCCAAGGCTCTCCACAAGATTCTGCCCAAATCTCTTCGCTAGCGATGTCCAAAACCAGAAAATTAGCCCACCAGTTGTCCAAAAATGTACATTATCTGTGCCCCCTTGAGGAGAAGGAGGGAAGATATTATGCCCCGGTACAAGTACAGGGGCAGGGTACAATCTCGGCACTGGTGGACACTGGATCTCAAGCTACCCTTCTGTCCAGAAGGGCCTTTGACGAACTGAATGCAGGAAGGGGAGAGAATTACCAAATTCCTCTCACCTCTCTTCCTGGACAACTGCAGAACTTTGACGGGAAGGAAATTCCCGTTGAGGGGACTGCAGACTTGGACATTAAAATTGGGCGACACAAGCTGAAACACCCGGTCATAGTTGTGACCCCGGAGGGCACCCCTTGTTTACTAGGGAATGACCTCCTGAGAAGGTTGTCACCCCTAATAGATTGTGTAAACAAGGTCCTCTGGACCCAGACTAGCCGACCAATAAAATTGAAACAGAGTGTCAACCATGTTAGTTTAAACGGCACCTGCCACATGGTTGAACAAAAATCTGACCAAGTAGAATTTCACTTCCAGAACAACCAGATTCCAGACGTGACAGTAATAGCAGTAGGACAACAGACTAGTGATGGGGGGTCCTCTCTATTTCTGAAAATCAACCTTCCTTCCAGTCTAAAGTGGTACTCCACGCTGGAAGGAAACACTCTGAAATTCTATACCAATCCACAATCTGAAACTCCCACTCCTATAGTCCAGAAAGATGTGAAATCAGCTCAGGGTCTGGCTGATATTCAGCAAATTGGAGAGCAGTTGTTCATCCCTGTTCAGTTAAATGATGGGAAGGACTCTGTTCTCGCTCGAGTGTGTGTGAACAACGGTAAGAGCTTCATCAGCGAAGCCATGTTCCGCCAACTCCCAAAAGATCCAGCCATTCCCACCTTCAAACTGATAGACAAATGGGAAATGGACCTGGAAGCACCTGATTCCAAACATCTCCTGCCAAGCAGGTGTATGCTCAAAATCTCCATTGGCAACAAGAGCATAGTCCACAATTGTTGGGTCGTGCGAGACGTCCCTGCCGCCTTTTACTTAGGCAGTGACATTCTCAATCGCTTTGCCATTAGTTTGGACCTAATAAACTTCAAAGCTTGGTCCCGATTAGCGGATAATCCCATGAGCTTTGATGATCCAGAAAAAGCATTTAGGTCAGCTCAATTGCTACCTTATGCAGTTGAGATTCAGGTTAAAGAGGAAGTCACCATCCCAGAAAGGACCCGACAATTCTCCCTGGAAGTGAAAGTTAAAAGGGGACAAGAGTTGAAAAACCCTGATGCTTACATACATCTAAATGCTTCTTTCCAACAGCAAGGGTTGGGGGTAAACCCAACTCCATTAGTCAACATAGAACATGACACCATTCTAATAGAGGTGGATAACAGCGACTTAAAGAGTATTACTCTAGCCGCAGGCACCATTATTGGAATGGCGGTTGATGACCGACATTTCTCCATTGATCTTGTAAATGAACTGTTAGGACCAATCCCCAAGGACTGTGTTGACAGTGACAGTGAGGACAATACAACACCAGACAGGATTTTTACCCGGCATGGGGGGAACTTCCTGGTGTACACTTCCTGCCCCTATGGTAAGGAAGATGTGACGTGTGACTTCAGGAGGGATGAGGTGATTTTCCAGGTACATGAGGGCTGCCTTTCCCACCTGAAGCCTCCGGTCCAAATCAGCACTCTGACCAGGGACTTCTCCACCCAGCTGGAGGAGGCCGCAGAGATAGCCAAACCAGAAGTCTTTCCAGGCTTCAGGCAGATGGTGGAAGAGAGAGTCAACCTAGCTGATGCCTGTGTGACTCTGGAACAAAAGCAAAAGTTGAAACAAGTTTTCTTGGATTTCCAAGATCTCTTTGCGGTAGACTCATATGACTGTGGTCGCACTGACATCCACACAACAACAATCCCCACGGACCCTGGCATGACTCCTGTGTTTGTGAAGCAATATCGCTTGCTTCTCGCATCAATGGAGTCCCTTACTGAAATAATTAAGAACCTTGAGTCCCGGGGAATAATCCGTCCAGTCCACAGCACCTTCAATAATCCGGTGCTGGGAATATTGAAGCCAAACGGCCAGTGGAGACTCTGCGCCGACCTTAGGGAGCTCAACAAACGGGTCCATACTTCCCGATGGCCTCTGCCCTACATTGACCAAGGGCTGGCCCAGATTCAGGGGTCACAGGTATTCACTGCAATAGACCTGACCAATGGATACTGGACCGTGCCTGTCAGTAGGGAGGACCAATACAAGCTGGCTTTTACCTTTGGGGGCCAGCAGTACACATGGACCCGGACTCCCTTCGGATACCTCAACTCCGGCAATGAATTCAACATTTTTCTACACAAGGCCATGCCCGACTTGGGTGCAAGGGGTAACCTGGCTTATGTAGATGATGTCCTCATCAAAAGCTCAACTGTTGAGGAACACATAGCGGAGATCCGTTATGTTCTGACACAGTTGAGGGCCGCCGGAGCAAAACTTTCCTTTCAGAAAGCACAGTGGTGTAAAACCCGTGTTAACTTCTTGGGGCATGAGATTACTCCTCAGGGTCTTTGTCCCCAGGAAAAGAAAGTGGAAGCACTTCAGAAACTGAAAGACCCCACAACTCTGCGGGAACTAAGGAGCCTCCTTGGACTGACTAATTACAGCAGAAAGTTCATTGAGGGCTACGCAGAGATCACCAGACCCCTGATTCATCTCCTGAAGGGGGGGGTCAAGTGGGAATGGGGTCCAGAACAAGCCGAGGCAGTAAAACAACTCAAAAGAAGCCTCTCACAAGCGCCTTGCCTAGCTTACCCGGTCAGAAACAAGGAGTTCTTCCTGGAGACAGGGTTCTCTAATACGTGCTTGACGGCAGTATTATATCAAAAGCATGACAAGGGCAATAAAGTAATCTCCTATGCGAGCAAAACTTTATCCTCTGTGGAGGAAAAATTCAACGATTGTGAGAAGGCACTCCTGGCAACGGTGTGGGCATTGAAGAATTACCGCCCGTTTATCCAGGGGGAACACATCATAGTGGAGACTCCACACCAGCCTCTGCAATATCTCCAAAGTGACAGAATCCGGGCCGGAAATGTGAGTAATTCCCGAATTACTTCCTGGATTCTGTCAATGCAAGGCTTTCCTGTGGAGGTCAGATATGGCCAAAACAAGAAGAGTCCCCTCGCGCAAGGTCTGGCTGACTTGCATGATTGTGCCAGAGAAAACTGTCTCGAGGACGAAAGTCTGAAAATCAAGGACAACATGGAGGCATACCTTAATTCCCCACACAAAGTCTTTGAAGAAGACAAGTGTGAGGGAATGCCCACTGTGTATGTGGATGGATGCTCTTACCATGTTGACAACGACGGGGAGAAAGAACTGGTGGCCGGCGTAGGGAATGCATGGGTGAATGAGTCCCCAGAACCCTCCGCTGGATACAAAATTGGTCCCCGAAGTAGTCAGGTGGCAGAATTGATGGCTGTGCATCAGGCCATCCTCACTGCTGTCCAGCATCAACTCCACAAACTGGTCATAATCACAGATTCGGATTATGTACGGAACGGGTTCGTGGAGCACCTGGTTAATTGGAAAACCAGAGGCATGTTATGTGCTAACAACAAACCCTTGAAACATGGGAAGTTGATCCAAAACATTGATGATCTGGTCACATCGAATGGGATGACCATCTATTGGAAGAAGATTAAGGGTCATTCCAAAGTAGAGGGACCAGACAAAACTGGAAATGACTTAGCTGATCAGCTGGCCAAAACCGGGGCCATCCAAGGGGATCTAATTGAGATTGAGTCCCTGTTGGGGGAAATCCAGGTCACTGCTATCACTAGGTCCCAGACAAATGCTCACAACGACCTTTCAATTGTACAATGGAGTAAGGAGACCCCTGATGCTGATTTGATTACTGCTCAGAAGGGGGATCCAATAATTGGTAAATTTTACCAGCACCTGGAGGACCCTGAGAACTTTCCCCTGACGGATACCGATTATATTGGGAAAGAGGACCTAAGAGTGTTGATGAAATGTCCAAAAATGTTCCGGATCGAAGACGGTTTGTTGGTAAGGAAATCCAAAGCTGGCCACGACCAGTGGGTGGTTCCTACCTCATTCCGAAGCCTGATGTTAAGTCACGCCCATGATGCGGCCACCGCCGGTCATAGGGGGTTTCACACAACATTGGAAATCTTAAGAGAGGTTGCATACTGGCCACACATGAGCCAGGACCTCAACCAATATTTGAAGGGTTGTCTTGTGTGTGCACAATTTCAGCCGACATCCCTCACACACCGGGCGCCTTTACAAAAGAGGGGAATGACACTGCCATGGTCAGATTTACAAATCGACTTTGTAGGCCCTGTGATTCGCTCGGCTAGGGGGAATAAGTACATGTTGACTGTGACATGCTGGTTTACCAAGTGGGTGGAATGTCTCCCAGCCCCAAATTGCAAGGCGGAAACTGCAGCTGCCTTGATGATCAACCACATCTTTTCCCATTTTGGTCTACCTCAAAGGATTGAGTCAGACAGAGGTAGCCACTTCACCAGTGAAGTAATGACAAAGATGTGGGAGATACTGGGGGTCAAGAGAAAGCTACATATTGCTTATAGACCAGCTTCTTCGGGGGCTGTAGAGAGATATAACCGAACCATTGTGAGCATATTAAAGAAGTTTGTGGCAGATTCTGGGCCAAGTTGGGATATCCGATTACCTCTGGTCCTAATGGCTATCAGATCTACCCCTTCATCTGCAACCAAAATGTCACCATTTGAGTTGATGACTGGGCGCAAGATGGTGCTTCCTCAGCATTTGCTCTACAGGACCCAAGAGCAGACACTGATAAATGCCTCCACTACTCATGAGTATGTAGAGAATTTAAGGAAACACCTCCAACATGCTTTTGCTTATGCTCAGCGGAATCTAGAAAGATCAGCTGATAGCACGAAGACCCACTATGACCTGAAAACTTCCAGGAAGGAATATCAGGTGGGGGACCGGGTCTATCTATACAACTTCCAAAGGAACCAGGCAAAGCAGCGCAAATTTTTGCCTACATGGAAGGGACCCTTTGAGATCGTCGATAAGATCTCCCCTGTGGCCTACAAAATCCACATCCCCAAAGGCGGTTCGGCAGCGGGGGAAGACAAGTGGGTACACATAAACCAGTTGAAGTGTTGCCATCCCAGGCACACTCTGCAACAACTGGAGGAATCCTCTGGAATCCTAGCGGGTACTGTCTCAGACTAATTCTGTTCCAATCATAAAACATACCACATCTAGTCTCTAAAATATTGTGATTTGCATGAAACTGTCTCTTAGTTATACTGTTTTTTTTTTTCAAAATAAGAATGTAATGTTTCGTGATGATGAAATGCATATGCTGCCCCACTATCTCAACGGTGGTGGAAAAACGTCTATGAATAGGTATTGCCGCTCTTCCTTTGTCGTCCTAGGAGAAAGAAAACCTTGAGACGGGCCAAGGAGGACGATCCGGAGACCGGGAGCTGAGACGCAATGGGCTCGGGGTACCGCCCAATATTCCCATCAGGACCGGTGAGGAGAACCGATCGCTCCGACCGGATGGAGGAAAAGATGCTGAACTGTGCCATCTATTGGAAGAAGATGAGGAAACATCCCAGATCTTGCGAGTCCCATCAGTGAAACCGAATGGCCATCGCAAGAGGGGGGCTTGTGGGATGTATTTACCCATGCATCCGAGCCCTACCGCAAAACTGTGCAGTACTGACATGGAAAACATCATGATGGCCAGAGCTTCCCAGAAAATGCACAGGGAAATGCATGAAGAATAGGCTGCCACTCATTTTTGCCGATGTTATGGGCACAGAAGGACACTGCCTAAAACCACCATTGGACTACCCGCACAGTAGTCTGAAACCATTGGGAATGGCAATGCTGATTGCCAAATGCAACCTAGAATTGTGGGGAAGTCATTCTTAAATCCCAAAAATGGGTGCAGTACCAGTACTCACCACTATCCAAAAGCCGGCAGTTTAAAACCACCCTGTGTTTCTCTGAAGGCAAGCCAAAGTGCCTATTTCAAACATTGCAATATGTGCAAAATATTCACTGAACACCAGCAGACATTTGGTAGAATGGAGTTTTGTGTGCCTACAAAATCTGGGAAATGAAGAGCCCAGAACAATGCTTATAACAAAACTGGCTGAGCTATGGAGTCAGCAGTTTAAGTTGCACTGGATTTAAAGACACTAAAATCTAAATGTTTAAATTGACTGAGTGACCTACTTTTGAGTATCACATAGGTTGCAATTGTTTAAATGTCATAGTTTTAAACTTAGAATCAGCCTTCTAGCTGCATCTGTGAAAATGTTGAGTTTTATTTGAAGGCAGAAACTGGGGAACAAAAAGTGACATTTTATCTGAAACCTGGCTTAAGGAACTGAATTCTGCCTGGCAACTACCCCCATCAGGAGTGAAACTTGAGTCACAGCTGTGTTCCCAGGCCTAGCTGCCCTTTTGCTGCTCACACTAAGGATATGCCATCTATCTGATAATTGAATTACCTGTGCTCTGCAGGAAAGTGAACAAAGCCCTGTCCTGGCTCAGGCAAAGGTTTTATTGGCAGGAGTCGTAAATGGTCGTAAAAAGTGGCTTCCTCCTGAGGAAAGGGGAGGGGCACTGCCTGTGAGAGCAAGCTGGCTTGGCAGAACTGGAAAAACCAGTAAATTCAACCTTGTGCTGAGGGTAAACCACACCCCTTTGGAGCCAGAACATAACTCTAAAAAGATGAATAACTCATAGAGCGGACATGTGAAAATTTTATAAATGATACCATAATTCTTGTGATTTTTCTGCCCACAGTTTAAGAGGTTTTTAGAACCGGTGGTATGTTCAGGGGGGTGTTAGCGGAAAAGTGGATATTACTCTAAATGTATGCATGTTAAAAGTCTGAAACTTCATCAGTTAATGTCCGTACTCCCTGCGCACATGTATGTAAAGTTGGGTCAATGTCAGAAATTGCAAAATCAGTTAAAAAGTGAAATATGTGCCATTTCTGAATGCAAGCTCCCAGGAAGAGCAGAGTTTGAACAGGGGATACCTCCTGTAATGCATGATGGGTGCATATGATTTTAAAACAATATGTACCTCTGCAAATATGTATTTGTTTCAAATCTAGATTTGTGTGTAAGTTGACAGGAGGAGTGGACTTTCTGCAGGCTGTAAAATGACATCACTCTGACTCACAGTTCATTCCCCAATCAAATGATAAATGGAAGTTTGACCAATTAGAAGCTGAGAGAGAGGTAGGGTCAGTGATGCTAGAACACACCCACATTCTAAACACATAAAAGCAGACAGACAGGACAGATAGGGACTTTTCAATTCCATCTGCAGCGGGACGCTCTGCCGGAAAAATCCATACTTTACCTCCATCAAACCTCCAGAGAGCCAAACTAGAGACTTCAATCTATCCAGAACTAAGAGACCAGACCAGAGAGAAAGCAGTGCTGTACCCAGAGAGACCCAGACCAGCAGAGAGAGCTGACCCAGATCACTGTGAAGTGCAGAGGCCAGACCAGACCAGACCAGAGTCCAGTTTAAGACCCTGACCAGATCCGTGACGAGGCCCATTTAATTCAAGAATATAGTGTGAGTACATAGTAAAACTGTGTAGAACCCATCTCTTAGTTAAAATAATATAATTCAATCCATTTTTAACCTAAGTAGAACTGCATCTTAGCAATTGTGTTATCCTGCCATCATTTTTAAAGCTGAAAAAGTGTGCGTTTAAAATTTCAAATCTGAAAAACGACCTTTATTTAATCGCTCATATCTCCGCAACCGTTTGTGCTAGAGACTTGCAGTAACTTTCATTTTGAAGCTGGGATCCTAGGCTTTCCTAGGATTCCAAAACGATAGAGATAGTCCTTGTGGTTCCTCTGTAATAGCGCTCGGCGCATCCGCGAATTTTACCGCGATTTGCACATTTCTTCACGTGTAAAACTGCTGCTGCTTGCCTTCCATTTGCCAGAAATTCGTTTAACCTGCTAACTATCCCTGCATCATTGCTAGTGTGAGCCTGGACTAATATTAACTAGATACCACTCACCCTGAACCTCTGAAAAGGGAATTAAAAGCATTTTAGCATATTTTTTAATTCATTGCCAGCACATATCAAAGCAATTTGGGCCTGTGTTTTCAAACTTCTGTAGTCTAAGCTTGCTGGGGTGAACTGAATCACATTTGATTGCATTTCTGAGAACTGTGTGTTTTCCTTCCATTTCCTTGCATTGCATCAAGGGGGGGAGGGGATTGCCAGAGAAAAGTGATTACATTGTTTGGTTGAAATCATATTGAGTATTTTCTGTACTGCATTCATTGAATATTGCATCCACCTGAGCTTACATAAAGCATCATCTACCACATTATACTTTTGTTCCTATTTACCAGTGTGCTACCTTATCCATTTCATGTCAACTCCTTATTGACTATAGAGAAGCGTGTTAGTGCCAGATTCTCCGTTATTAATCTTTATCATATCAGATTAAGTGTGCTAGTCAATTATTAATTTATTATAAAGTGTGATATATATATATATTTTAATTTATCAAATAAACCTTTTAAACTTGCAAAACAGAACTACTTCTTGGCTCAGTGGGGTCAGGGGGATTCCAAGAGAGGGGTGTTATATAGGGGTAGTCATCCAGAACGCATGAACTGGACCTAAAGATATATCAATAAGGGTTTTCATTCAGTATTATAGGCTAGGCGTTGACTTAGCTGTAGTGTTGAATTGAATCCTCTTACAGTATGTTTCTACATGAGTAGGTTAGTATACTTGATAGAATTTATAATAGAATGTATTTATATCAATGTATTGATTAATGCACTAAGTAGCTCATGATATTTATTCAAATGATCCTTGACACTTTTTTTGTGAACATTATAATAAGAATGCATTGCACAGACTTTTTATGAAAAGTAAATGCACATGTGATGTCATCAGTGATGTCATCAATGACATTTGTGATGTCATCTTTGAGGTCCTGGGTGTTAGTCTTAGCAGTGCACAGGGGTGGCGCGAGTTATGGTTGTTTAACTTACCATAACTGGTGAATTTCAGTGGTTTTTCAATTTTACTTGGAACCATAACGTTTTTTTACTGAATTTGATAGGTTTTTAGTAGCGCAACTTAACCATAATGTCCCTTTAACAAAGTTGTTTTACTGACTTTCATAGGTTTTTAGTAGCACAGCTTAACAATAATATCCCTGAATTTATGTACATGTAACATGTAACATACTGAACCCCCTCTACTGAATTTGATGTCCGCGAACTCTTCTTATTTCCGCGGACAGGGGCGTACAACAGCAGCACTACCCAAAAAGTCTGGTGGGTATCTTTAATTATTATATCATAACATATGAACACTGCACAAATTCACAAACCAGCACACATACACATTATATGTAGTAATAAATAAGAAGTGTAACCCATATATATAACACATCAACCATTCATTTAAATACAATATGTTCTAAAAATGGAATATACCAAAAGAAGAAAGATAGGCTTCTAACATGATTACCTCACAGAAACTCCACAACTAAGAACAACAGCAGATCTACAGACCAGTAAGAACACACCTTACCAGAAGCTAGTAAGTGTACTTCATTTTACTCATATATTTCTAAAATGTCTGTATTAGATACAAAAAAAAGTGATATAATTTTTTTTTCTCACAGAAATGTCTAGTACTCTGGAGTGGCTAGAGGAGCATTTCCCATGTGAGGAAATGTCTGAAGATAGTGAACCTAATTGTAGACACTTTTCTGTATAAACCAATTAATGAATATTATTTTATATACATTTAAGATAAACATTTTTTTTTGTACAGACCATACAAACATTGAAAATAGTAAACAAAAGAAATATTGGATAAGACTCTCCAGCACATGAAAGAAAAATAAATGACATACTCATGGACAATTTCAACCATTTAAAAAACTTTGTGGAGGATCACTTGAAAGAAAGAACTAGATACCATTGTCCTACATGTACCTGTCCCCCCTCACCATATCCCAGTCAATTATTCCCAAACCCTCTCCATGAACAAAAACTTTTGATGAGACTTCCATCCCTTCTTCACCTCATATGAATCCTCTTGAAACCCCCAATTCTCCTGTGTTTGTCTCAGTTTCTGCTTCACCTTCTCTGTCATAAATTTAACATCCATATATAATAAAGTAAACTTATTATATTGTGTCCTAATCCATTTCTTGTCTTTTTTCAAAAAGCAGTTCAGGTGTCCGCGGACAGCGCGGGTGTGCGGAATGCCCATAAAGAAACGAAAATGGGAGCGTCCTAAGGACACTATACCTGTCCGTACTGTTCGCATGCAAGTTGAAACTGTTCTAGGAACACACCTGTGTACAGTTGTTGGCTTTCAAACATACCCACGTGACAACAACATTCAGTTTGTCAATATTCTCTTTGACAAACTTTCAGAAGTGAAAAGGATAGGACGCTCAACAGCTCGATTCCTTGTCTTCAAAGACATGTATGTACGCAGAGAACAATTTTCTCTAACTCTTGCATACGCAGTCACCATTCATACATCACAAGGTCTTACCCTAGATAAAGCATTGATAGACATTGGTAACACAGACTTTAAAGAAGGTATGAGCTACGTAGCACTATCACACTTACGTACACTTGACGGTCTATTTCTAATCAACTTTGATGCAAGTAAAGTAAACGCTGATATTCCTTGCATTTTATAATACAATAGACTTCGTTCACTATACACCCCCATCTAAAAACATATCTTGTTCCACAAAAAGTAAAACGTTGTAAAAGAAAACTAAATCAAACAGAAAGGCAACAGGATGTCACTGCAAATCCTCCAAAGAGGGTAAAAGAAACTATTACTTCATCAAGTACCACACGCAAAAAAGAACCTATTAGGGAAAGTAAACCAGGTACTGCTTCAAAGAAGGAAAACAAACTAAAAAAAAGCACGCAGGTACAGAACTACCTGGTCCATTTAAACTTTCAAATATAACTGGTGTAAGTTGCTACACAAATGTGCAATGAATATCCTATTTCAATTACCACCAATTCTTGACAACATTTACTTACACAGTACAGACCAATTGTGTTTGCAAATGTTAGTACTTCATAGAAACGCAACAATCCTGACAACACGTATAGTGTGTATGGAATAAGACAAGAATTGGACTAGTGTGCTGGAATGGTGAAATTCACTATAATCTCACAGGAAGATCCACAATAATTTCTAATGTACTTATTACAAGTACTGGAAAACAAAAACATACCTATAAATGAAATCTTCCAGATTTCATACATGTGGAAACATACATGCACTCTCTGCAACAATGTGACAAAAGAACAAATCCCAATGAGCGCATTGTGTATGTATCAATACCTAATTGTGAATCCGTTCCATTTCAGCAACTTGTACAAAATGCAAACCATAGTAGGTTATGTACCACCTGCAATTCGGATAACCACTCCACCATACTAATACAAACACATAGGAAATACATAATACTAATGCTTCTACGTTACAATGCAGATGGTACCAAAAACAACTGCAAGCTGACTGCATTCACATATGGTCAAGTATCACTTGGTAAGAAAACCTTCACAACAATAGGTATAATCTACCACACAGGAGCCACAGCCAATGCAGGTCACTATATTGCATATATAAAAAAAAATATGGATGGTTTGAATGTAGTGATAGTACCATTACTCTAAAGCAGAGATTACCAGCAAATCTTACAAACGCTTATTTAATCTTCTTAAAACCAAAATGTATTAACAAAACTTTACTTAAACATTAACAAAACTTCTATTAAAAAACGATAAACTGTTAGAATATGCCAACAGCTATCTAACTGCCCCAAGATTCTACAACTAAACAGATAAATGAATACACTAAATTATATATAAAAAAACAGTTCGAATATGCCAACTGGTATCTAACTGCCCCAAGATTTTACAATAACCAAACAGATAAATCAATACCACTTCATTATAACAAAAAATAGACAGTTAGAATATGCCTACAGGTCTCTAACTGTCCCAAGATTCTGCAACAACTAAACAGATAAATGAATACCACTAAATTATATCAAAAAAATAAACAGTTAGAATATGCCAACTGGTATCTAACTGCCCCAAGATTTTCAATAACCAAACAGATAAATCAATATCACTACATTATAGCAAAGAATAGAAAGTTAGAATACGCCAACTGGTATCTAACTGCCCCAAGATTTTACAATATCCAAACAGATAAATCAATACCACTTCATTATAACAAAAAATAGACAGTTACAATATGTCAACAGGTATCTAACTTCTCCAAAAATCTGCAACAAGCCAATATATAGAACATTAGCCAGAAACAACAAGTGAACACTGAAAACAAACAAACAAATAGACTGTAGCATAACATATAACATAAAAAGGGTTTTTTTAAATCCAACATGGATTTTTTTTTCCCACAGACCCAATGATTTAAGCAACAAACACAGAAACTGAGCAAATTGCACAGTACACTGGTTTGTAATATACTAAATATGAGGGTAAAAAAAATGTTGATTATTCAATGTTATAAGTTGTTACAAAATACCAATACTAACATGATCTTTTCTTTTATCACAGAAATTAACAAGGAATATATGTACTCTAGTTACTAAACCAAACAGTAAGTATATTATAATAAGTACAGCCATCGCAGCAAATCACACCCATAGTGACTTAGAACTTTGGTGCTTATAAATTTGGTCTTGTCCACGCACACAAGACTGTAGGCCCTGGCCACAACCACCACAGCATATCACACTCATACTGGTTTATAACTATTTGTTCTTGGATCCCAAAGTTATAAGCCACTATGGGTGTGATATGCTGCGGTGGTTGTGGCCAGGGCATAGAGTCTTGGGTGCATGGCCATATGGCGGTATGGCCATGCATCCAAGATTCTATGCCCTGGCCACAACCACCGCAGCATAATCACACCCATAGAGTCACACATTTTAACTATGCCATTTGGGCACTTTTAATGTCCGCCAACATGATGAGTGTTCTTACAACAGTTTCAATTTGCCTTCGAACAGTACGGACAGGTAGAGCGTCCTCAGGACACCCCCATTTCATTTATTTACGAACATTTCAGAACACTGTGCATGTTCTTAGAACAGTTTCAACTTGCCTGCGAAGAATACGGACAGGTATAGCATCCTCAGGACACCGCCATTTTGTTTATTTACGAACATCCCAGGACACATGATGTGTTCTTAGAACAATTTCAACTTGCCTATGGACATTAAGGAACAGGGTCCTCAGGACACCCCCATTTCGTTTATTTACAAACATTTCAGGACACAGCGTTTGTTATTAGAACAGTTTCAACTTGCCTGCGAACAAAATGGACAGTCATAGCGTCCTCAGGACACACCCATTTCGTTTATTTATGAACATTTCAAACACTGCATGTGTTCTTAGGACAGTTTCAGCTTGCTTGTGAACAATTCGGGCAGGTCTAGCTTACTCAGGACACCCCCATTTTGTTATTTACGAACATCCCAGGACACATGTTCTTAGAACAATTTCAACTTGCCTACGAACAATACGGACAGCGTCCTCAGGACACCCCCATCTCGTTTATGTACAAACATTTCAGGACACCGCTTATGTTCTTAGGACAGTTTCACCTTGCTTGCAAACAATACCGACAGGTCTAGCGTCCTCAGAACACCCCCATTCTGTTTATTTACGAACATCCCAGGACACTTTATGTGTTCTTAGAACAGTTTCAACTTGCCTACGAACCATACGTACAGGCGTAGTGTTCTCAGGACACCCCCATTTTGTTTATTTACGAACATTTCAGGATACCGCATGTGTCTTATGACAGTTTCACCTTGCTTGCGAACAATTCGGGGAGGTCTAGCATCCTCATAACACCCCCATTTTGTTTATTTACGAACATCCCAGGACACTTGATGTGTTCTTATAACAAATTCAACTTGCCTACGAACAGTACGGACAGGAATAGCGTACTCAGGACACCCCCATTTTGTTTATTTACGAACATCCCAGGACACATGTTCTTAGAACAATTTCAACTTGCCTGCGAACAATACGGACAGCGTCCTCAGGACACCCCCATCTCGTTTATTTATGAACTTTTCAGGACATCGTCTGTATTATTAGAACAGTTTCAACTTGCCTGCGAACAATACGGACAGTCATAGCGTCCTCAGGACACCCATTTCGTTTATTTACGAACATTTCAGGACACCGCGTGTGTTCTTAGGACAGTTTCAATTTGCTTGCAAACAATACGGACAGGTCTAGCGTCCACAGAACACCCCCTGTCATGATGCCTACCCCCGGAGCACCAGGCCAGGCCCAGCACCCCCGGGAGCAGGCATCATGCCCCCGGGTAAAAGCCCAGCGGCCCTTTATAGGGGCTCTTTGGACTCTGTCCTGGCGCCGTTGGCGCCAGGCTCATGTTGGACATCAGTCCTGGTGCCATAGGCGCCAGGCTCATAAGGGGAAGTGTTTGGTGCACTTACCTGAAGCAGACCATGCTGCACACTCACCTGATGCAGACCATGCTGCATGAAGAACCAAGCCAAATGAGGCTTAGGAGGGACTATTTTTCTGAAGGAACTATTTTGTTACTTGGATGGGGCTGAGGAAGAATACTCACCTGGAACTTCTTCCAAGGCTATTTAAGCCACGCCCGGACAGCCACACGTGCTTCGCGTTGTTTTGCATCACAGCAGCTGAACGCTCACCGTGTCTGCTCCTGCAACTGGACTCCAGCCACGCCCGCCTCGAACCTGGAACACCTGTAAGGAAAGAAGAGAAGAGAAAGGTGAAAACCAAGAACTTATTCAACCTTCTTACCTGCATCCGGAATCTTCACGCCAGCATTCCTGAAGGAAGACTTCCATTTAAAAGTACTGCGTTGCTCGCTGCAGCACCGCGCTTCACTCACCTGTTCCCGAGATACTGCCCTGCTCCATCGCGGCTCTCAGCACTGGTCGCCACATCTCTGCACCTAGGGGAGAGAAGAAGAGACAAAAGGTGAGCCAGGGAACACAAGAGGATAGCCGAATTTTCAGCCATATTACTTACCGGCTTTTCTTGGTGAACCATTCCACATCTCGGGTCGGCGCCGCATCTTTGGCAGGTAGCGCACCCCGGCCCCTATGGGGAAAGAACAAAAGACATTACTGGGGAATTATAACGACATTTAGAGGGGTCGCCCTCATCACTAACTCACCTGATTTTACCACTGGCAATTTAACCCCTCAACGCATCGCCTTTGTTCTGCACCTGAAATAAAGGACAGATCACAGGTTAGGAAAAACAACATAAAGGAGGCTCACACTTGAACTTTTGCATCTTCATACTTACGGCGTATCGCTCAGAAAAGTCAAGTGGATTTGCCAGCGCCATTCTGAAAACCAGTGAAGTAACTGGACGAACGCGCGCCCCCGCACCAGAAGAAGGATGGAGAGTTCATCCTTCCAAACCATAAGGTGAGCTTAAACCGGGGGCTTTGGAGGAAGTCAGAGAAGAACGAAGGGGTAAAGGGGGGAGCAAGCACACTATTCAGCAGACAGTTAATCCCCTTTCTCATCTGCAGAAGGATATTCCTACGGGCATGACAAGCAAGATTTGGGGGTCCTGTTCAATCAGTGGTCCGAATTCTGCGCATCACGCTTGAAGAGGCCACATCAACCCAGACCAGACCAGCGCCTCCGTGGGAGCCAGGTGAGCGTTACACACCCATTCTGTTTATTTACGAACATCCCAGGACACTTGATGTGTTCTTAGAACAATTTCTACTTGCCTACGAACAATACGGACAGGCATAGCATCCTCAGGACACCCCCAGTTTGTTTATTGACGAACATCCCAGAACACTTTATGTGTTATTAGAAAAGTTTCAACTTGCCTACAAACAATACGGACAGGTTTAGCATCCTCAGGACACCCCCATTTTGTTTATTAACGAACATCCCAGGACACATGATGTGTTCTTAGAACAGTTTCAACTTGCCTACGAACCATACGTACAAGCGTAATGTCCTCCCGCCACCCCCATTTCGTTTATTTACGAACATTTCAGGACACCACGTGCGTTTTTAGTACAGTTTCACCTTGCTTGCGAACAATACGGACAGGTTTAGCGTCCTCAGAACAACCCCATTTTGTTTATTTACGAACATCCCAGGACACTTGAGGTGTTCTTAGAACAATTTCAACTTGCCTACGAACAATACGGACAGGCATAGCATCCTCAGGACACCCCCATTTTGTTTATTGACGAACATCCCAGAACACTTTATGTGTTCTTAGAAAAGTTTCAACTTGCCTACGAACCATACGTACAGGCATAGTGTCCTCAGGATACCCGCATTTTGTTTGTTTACGAACATTTCAGGACATCGTGTTGTCCGCGGTGAGAACGAACACAACAGGGGTGCTTGCCACCTAAATAAATACAACATTTAACCCATCTCTTACTCCACCACCCTCCCCAAACAGTCTTGCACACCAACAAACTTTACTAAATAGTATTTTTCCACCAAGTTTCACTGCGCTGTCCAAGATGGAGGACATTTCCAAAAATCTGACTCACTTCACGCTCTTCACCATCCAATCAGCGAACATGTTGCATGTCCGCGGACATGACGCAAGCCCATTAGCCAATCAGGACACTGTCCGCAGAGCGGACAGGGATGTGTGTCCACGACCGAACATAGATATCACTAATTTTTTGTGACATACTTTTTGGTCATTTTAAAAAAAACTACTGGACGGATTTTTACCAAATTTGCAAAAGCACACTTTCGGGACCAAGCCGCTGCTCCTGGTCCAAATTTGGTGAACATCCGTCCAGCGGTTTGAACTGTAGGCGTGAGCAAAGTTTTTCCCCATTCAGTCTATGGGAAAAAAATAAGTTTTGGGACCCTCCTTATAACTTTCCCCCCCGGACCAAACCTCACCGAACTTTGCGAAAAAAAAGTGACCCATATACTTTTTTTGCAAAGTTTGGTGAGGCTACGTCCAGGGAGAGCAAAGTTATAAGCCACCCAAAAAGGGCTCTTCCTATGGAAAGAGCAACTTAACCATAACTACACAGCCACTAGCGGTAAGCTAAGCAACCATAACTCGCCCACCACCGTGCACTGCTAAGACTAACACCCAGAACATCAAAGATGACATCACAAATGCCATTGATGACAGCACTCATGACATCACATGTGTATGTACTTTTCATGAAATATGTTTACAAGGGATTCTTATTATAATGTTGCGAAACAAGTGTCAAGTATCATTGCAATAAATATCATACCCTAATTATTGCATTGAACGATGCATTGATATAAATAGCATTCCATTATGGGGTTCTATCTAGTATACTAAGCTACTCATACAGAAACATAACATTGTGTGCAGCGTACAAGATGAAGGTATAATATTTGTAATGTTAACATGTTGAATAATGAAATGATAATTGCTTTCTTAATAGCTTTTTGTGTACTGTGAAATATGTGATAAGTAGCTAATAAAACACATATATTACATAATTGCATTACTATAGACAAAACACAAAGACACAAGAACACATACCAATATGGGTATATACAGGGAAAGTGAAGTTAGCAAAAAAGCACAAGTAGTAGCAGAAACAATTCATAAGTTAACTGATTATTTTCATGCAAATAAATGATTGCTCTGTTTCAAAGCTGCTATTTACCCTATGCATATGTATCACTTGATGTGATTGGACCCTAAGGAAAGTAGTGTGAGTACAATATATACAAATGTGACCATATATAGGGAAAGTACAGCCATAAAAAAACAACAGAACTATCAGAAAGTTCTCATAAGTCTATTGATTATCTGTATGCACAAAAAGGATTGCTGTCTTTCAAGCTTGTGTCTTCCCGTATGTATCTGTTTCATATGATGTGACTGGACTCTAAGGGAATTACTGTAAGAACCTAGTTGAAGGATACGTCTACAACTAAAATAATTATTTTAGTTTCTGACTGTTACTGAAGAAAACCATGTGGCCTAGATATGTCCGCAAAAGAAGTCATCAGTGATGTCATCAATGACATTTGTGATGTCATGTTTGATGTCCTGGGTGTTAGTATTAGCAGTGCACGGTGGTGGCGCGAGTTATGGTTGCTTAGCTTACCATAACTGGCGAATTTCAAGGGTTTTTTCGGTTTTACTTGAACCATAACGTCCCTTTGACAAAGTTTTTTCACTGAATTTCATAGGTTTTTAGTAGCGCAACTTAACCATAACGTCCCTTTAACAAAGTTTTTTCACTGAATTTCATAGGTTTTTAGTAGTGCAACTTAACCATAACGTCCCTTTAACAACGTTTTGTCATTGAATTTCATAGGTTTTTATTAGTGCAACTTATAAAATGCAAGTGGCATTGGGAAATGGCTGTTAGGCTGGACGGACGCTGCCTAGCTTTGCTCCGGCTTCTCCTACGACTGAGAAAACGCTTCTGTTGCCATCGGCGAGAGGAAGCCCTTCAGCGTGTTTTTACTCTGTAACACTCCAAATACCACAACACAACGTGCACCTTGGCCACGCCCCCATAACGCTCTCCCGGCGATTGGCCTAGAATATTTACTGGTGATCCCGCGCATTGCGCGCGCATTGCAAGTGGCATTGGGAAGTGGCTGTTAGGCTGGACGGACGCTGCCTAGCTTTGCTCCGGCTTCTTCTACGACTGAGAAAATGCTTTTGTTGCTGTCGGCGAGAGGAAGCCCTTCAGAGTGTTTTCTACTCCGTAACACTCCAAATACCACAACACAAGTAATGGACTAACTCATGGACTGCTTTCCTTTTTGTCGTTGTGTTTACCTTGTGTTTACCTTGTGCATTTGTGCATTCACCGCTGACTGCGGTGCAAGTCTTTCAAACTCGGTTACGACGATAGCCCTTTCTTTTCTTTTCCTGCAGCGCGCACCTTGGCCACGCTCCCATAGCTCTCTCCCGGCGATTGGCCTAGGATATTTACTGGTGATCCTGCGCATTGCGCGCGCATTGCAAGTGCCATTGGGAAGTGGCAGGTTAGGCTGTTTGGATGTGTGGCTGTGCAGCATCCTTAAGGTATAACTCAGTGACTGTAAGGTAATAGATATTTATTTTTGTGGTGGTTACGGGTTAAAGCTTGGAAAGAGTCCAGGATTTGGTCTAATGTAAATTTTTAGGTAGGAGCTCTATTTGACCACTCTGTGGATTAAATCTCTAATTGACAGGATAGAGTGGAGTACTTCTATCCTCTGTGCAAGTGTAAAAGAACTAAGATGGTGAAAAAATGACGTAACGGTAAAAGGTGTTTGAATAGATCCCGCAGGGCTGCATATGAGGGTAGCCTCTCAGAAGAAGAAGATATTGATGTTCAGGTGAATCAGGCAAAAAAAAAAGTTGCAATATGTGTAGCACGCTTGCTAGCAGTGATTTTAATGCCCATGAGTGCTCTCCAGCAGCTTACAATTTAGCTAACCACACACATGTGGCCAGAATTGTAAAGACCATTGATTTAGAGAAGGACAGTTGCACAGAACTTTCTGATGGTATTATATATCCAAATAATGTGATTACTAATGTACCTATTAATGACAACTCAATGTTGGGTGTTGTTGGAGACGAGGACTCCTTGCCGCCATTAGATACCTCCCTAGCGCGCTCCGGTGGTGTTGGCGGAATTACACAGTCGAAAAAGACTGTCAAATGGGCCTTATACGCCAGCCGTGAGTTCTCATCAACTTAGAGAACAAGTTCATTTTCATGCTGCCATTGAAGCAAATTTGAAACAGCTTAAAAAGGACATGAAAATAAATGATACATCTAATGCTAACACCATGAGGAAGGTCAGCTCGCCTGCACATGAGTTACCCCAAATGTATAATGAATCAAGTAATTCACAATCCCCTGTCTTGGGCATAGGCCGAATCCAACTAAAAGAGAGAAATGAAAGTCCACGTTTACCAAACTCGTCTTTTCCTCTCTACCCACTTGAGGATACCCTAATTGACCTGAACAATCAAGAACTCCAAAATGTTCCTGTGCTTGCAAGAATTTTGAACTTGCTTGATAAAGGTCATGAGTATACACATGGAGCGCTGCATGCATTAAGTAACTCTAACGCAGAAATTATGAACACCCTAAGTAGAATCGAAGGATTTATGATGTCACAGGAAAAATGTAATAACTTCTGGGATTCACAACTGGACACTGTGAGGCAATTGGAACACCCTGTAGTTAGGCCTCCAATTTGTGATCAGGCTTCTCAAACTGAGGGGATCTACGTAGTAAAAAGAGAGGCATCTGAGGCACAATCGCAGCCTGTAACTAAGGACAAGCCTATACCTGTCTCTGAATATCTTGCGATTGCAAAATTACAACATGACAGGATACTGGTCCTTGAAAACATCATAGTAGCAGCGAACTTAGTACCCCCAGAGTTAATGGAAAAAGACGGTGTTAATCTCCCGATAGCAGAGAACATGGTCCTGGAAAAACCAGATAGTCCTTCAGCTATCACAGATCTGATTGACCTAAACATGGCCAATCTTTCAGTGACAGAAATTCCCTCAGCGAATGAGGCAGAGGAAACTGAGCCACCGCAATCTATGTTTTTTATGTCAAGAAAGGCAAAAAAACAATATGCGAAAGCTCAAAAAAGAGAGGGACAAGTTACAGTCTCCTCACTGCCCCCAGTTATTACGGAAAAAAACAAAAAATAAATCAAAACAATCTAAAACAATAGCCACCCCCTTTTCCACCAAAATGGGTGTTGCGCAAAGGCAATTGGATGATATGGGCATTGATATCACACAACCGAATAAGGAGAGTCAGGTGTTCTTGTAGGAGAGGAAACCGCTGGCTGAGACCAAGTTGCCTCCCGCAAGTACCTCCTCTGAAAAGACATCCGAGAACTCTCCTATGCTAATACAAACACAATTACAGAGGTTTTTTGAGAAGATTGATAAAAAAAATTACGTCCATGTCGGTACATGTGATAAATGACTCTCCTGAATGTGTGGGGAATGATGTGGAGAAACAAGCAGGAAATGAAATTGTCATCCAAAAAAGTTGGCATCAGCCCACCCCGTCGCCAGTCTGTGCAAATGTGAAGGGGTCTTTAGATCCAGTCTTGTCCTATACAGATAATGTAGAGAAAGTGGGTAGGGCTGTCCAAAGGGAAGAAATACCATTAGAAATGAAACCTATAATAGGATGGTGGGCCGATTATAACTTGATCGATAAACCCAGTCTAAATCGAGCGGCGATAATGAAAATCTTCCACCAGATACCAGCTTTACGTAATTTGGTCTCAAACGACATTGACTGGGTTAAATTGCCATTCACATACAATCACCGAATGATTTGCAAACTACAATCTCCCATAATTGCATCTTCAATTTGGGCTCACTATAGAGACCTAGAGTTTTTGGGTTATAAGATATTTGACTTCCACTCCATGGAGGATGCGTCTGCCTTCATAGACTATCAAGATGTATAGGAAAAATTAAATAAAAAAATGAGCCAAGGGACACTCAACTGTCTATGTTACATGAAAAAGTAAGCTCACAGGCTGAAGCTGTTGATCAAATAATAAAAAGCCTTGCATGGTTAGAGCCCCAAATGAAATCAATGATTAAAGAAAATCCTGTGGTTGATAACTCATAAAAAATGTATTTATTATAAAATCTTGGAACTGTTATGGTTATAAGAACTTAATGACTTGGTCGAAGACTAATTTATGTCTATACAGGCCTGCGATTATTATTCTGCAGGAAACTATGGCCATTGCTGATATGCCCGTTGAAGGTTTTTCTTGCTTCTTTAGCCACGCACAAAAGGGACTCCTGGGGCGGCCAAGAGGGGGCCTTGCAATTCTAGTCTTATTGCTTTTTGATGTGGTTATAAAGAAATTGTATGTTTCTGAAGAAATCTTGGCCATTGTCATATTGTCTAATAGCTCCCAGAATACTCTGCTAGTAGTCTTATCTCTGTATTGGAACCCGATGAGGTCGACAGTTGATGGAATATTAGAAAAATTGAATGCTCTGTTAGAGGTGATTATGAATGAAATGCCAAACGCTGAAATTATTCTGGGTGGGGATTTGAACTCTTCTTTGTTGTACTGCAATGTTGAGTATGAACACTCAATTAATCAACTTGCTTTATCGTCTCATGAAAGAGGTCAATTGTGTGGTAATTTTTTTGATGACCGGAACATGCAAGTTATACCGTTTGCAACAGATGGTCCTCAAACGACCTGGAAAAGAGGCCGCTATAAGTCTTCTATTGATTACATCGTTGTATCAACCTCTTTAGTCACGTCTCATGTGCATTGCACATCTCTCAGTGATCACTCTTGTTTGAGCTGTGCGTTAGCGTGTACTTTAGATGAACACAAATTGTATGGTCTGTTAAAATTGCATGTAATTGACAGAAATATGTTATCCATAAGATAGAATTTAAACTCGTGTCGCAAGTTGAGCAGTCTTGTGAATTGTGACCTGCTTACATTTGATCCGAAAATGTTGTCAATGGCAGAATGTAGGTGGTTGGATTTATGGAATGGGAAAATGATTTGTAAACACCTGAATGATATATCCTCCACTTACAAGCCTGCACGGATTGTGGAAGGAGGTGGTATATTTGACTTGGCGATTGCAAAGAGAAAAACACAAAAAAATACAGAAATAAGGGTCTTGAAAAGGGCATATAATCTCTCGTCTGCCCAAGTAAACGACAGAAAAAAGGAAATTATGGCAAAATACAAAAATGATATTAGATCCTTAAAATTCATTATACATATGAAAAAGAATCAACAATTGATTAACATGATGCTTGGTCGAAAAACCAGAGAGATTTGGGGAATATTAAGAGACCCATTGAATAGAAGCCAGGTTCAGAAATCCTCTACAGTAAGCGGGGAAGATTGGGTTGTATTCTTCCGGAACAAATATGAGATGCCTGAAAAATATAAGTCGATTAAATATGAGGTATGCTTAGCAGATTTACCTAGCAGTTGTCCATGGGAGGTGGAGGCAATTGAGTTGGTAATAACGAATCTTAAGCAGTCAAAAGCAGCTGGCCCAGACGGAATTCCACCGTGTGTATTGAAAGATGATCCAAAATTCTGGGCCTCTTATTTACATCGCTGCTTTGAGCTTATATTTAAAACAAAAAAATTGCCCCCCTCTTGGACATCTGCCTTAGTTATCCCCTTACACAAAAAAGGAGACACAGCTGATCCTGCCAATTTTAGACCTATCGCTCTGATCGATATCTCGGCAAAAGTGTTTGCTGCATTAATTCTAAAAGAACTAAATTCCTTTATAACTGTTTCTCAGACCTTTTCTCGTTATCAAGTTGGTTTCAGAAAAGGTCTTGGGACACAATTAAATGCAATTATTCTTGCACACTTATTAAAGAGCGTAAGGCAGGATCAAAAAGGTCCAATATATATGGAATTTGTCGATTTATCATCTGCATTCGACTGCGTCATTAGAGAAATCTTATGGGTGAAGATGAAATTGTTTCAGATTCCTGATCACATAATAGCAATGATTGTTATGCTTCACTCTAACACCAGCTATAGGGTGAGAATCGATTGTTTTGGTCGTTTGACTGATCCTATACAAACCTTCATTGGGGTCAAACAAGGGTGTAATCTAGCGGCAACCCTCTTTAATTTATACCTTGCTGACATAGATGAGCTCTGGAGTCAGATGGTTTCCTTTCCAGCGAAATTGGGTGATCTATGCATAAATTGGATGGCATTTGCCGATGATATAATTCTTCTAGATCGCACCCCCTTTGGTTCACAACATAAACTACAATGGTTTTTTAACTTCTGTGAAACCCAGAATTTGTCAGTAAATCCAAGCAAATCAAAGATACTTATCTTTAGTAACAAAAGAAAGGCGGTATCATTTAAATGGTCCATAAACAGTAATGAGATCCCTCGGGTTCCAGGACTCATTTATCTGGGATATAATCTGTCAAACGCCGACTCAATATCTAAATGGCAGGCGGCAATCTCAATAAAAGAAATGCCATTGATTGGTCAGATGAAGATTATTCACAGTAAGTTATGCAAATGTTCACTTATTCCACTTATTGAGTTTTATCTACTTAAAGTTGAATCAATCATCTTATATGGGTTAGACCTATGCTTACTTTCAATTGGGCTGATACTAAATGCGCTGCAGGGGTTTATCTGGAAGAAGGTGCTACATTTGCCTCTTTCTGTGCCTAATTCGATCATCATTCATGAGCTAGGACTCAATTCTCTGGCATCTAAACTCTTGTGGCGGAGACTTGCTAATTTTGGAAAAATGTTAGATCCTGTTAAAAACTCACTATATGAAGATCTAGAATCTATGGTGATGAAAGGTATTCCTATATCCTTGCAGAAGGCAAATGCCGAAATTACTTAATGCCCTGTCTATGATTGCACAGAACTTATCAGATTTGGTCCAATATCCTCAGATTGTAAAAAAAAACGTTACATATGTGATTGGGCTAACACCGCTGATAAGATTGGACAATACAGCAATCATAAGGAATATGCGAAATTCCGCCACAAGCAGCAACCTCTTCTTTTATATCTTACACAAGTACCCAGTAAATGGGTGAACATTTCTTTTATGCGATTTAGATTTAACCTTGTATAGACTAAAGATTGCATGAAAAATTGGAAGAAAAACATTGAACAAATAGACATGAATTGCAGATTATGCATGACAGGTGCTCAGGAAACCCTGAAACATCTTGCATTATATTGTACAGCATTGGAATCAGAGAGGGTGAAACTTCTTGGCAAATAGATATTTTCAGCTACTGGCGTTGCCTATGAATCCTTGTGGGTTCAATGTATGTGGGGATTTAGGGTGCCGGTTGTACTTGCTCTGGTACGTCTGCTTCAAATTATAGAAAAAAGATTAGGCATGGTAAATATTGACTGAAAAAGAAGAAATGAAAATATGGTTGTAAAGATATCTAGTTATAGCCTCTAGTTTGAAAAGGGAATATAATGTTCCTGTTAATCACTATCATAACTATAATCACTATCATAACTTTTAATATCAAATGCGTGATAATTTATTTGGAAGCCTAAACTTGAATTGTGAAAATTTAATTTTCTTTTATATTGGACATGTCGGTTTGATTCTTTTACTGATTTTTATATCACATATGTGTTGTTTTAGTATTGTATCATTTGAAAAAGATGTTTTGTAAAGCTTGAAGTGTTTTGCTTTACTGTATTGTTTAAATTATATGTTGTAAAAATGTTCCATCAAACACAACAATAATAAAAAAAAATAGTGCAACTTAACCATAAAGTCCCCGTAACACTTTTTTTTACTGAATTTTATAGGTTTTTATTAGTGCAACGTCACCATAACATCCTTTTCAATAGATGAAGACCACTAGCATCTTAGGTCCTCAAAGTGGGAACCCCGGCTGGTAAAAAAAGTAAAGATTTTCCTTCCTACACCGGGATGCCTGTGGCGTCCCGGTGTAGGAAGGAAAATCTTTTACCAAGATGGCCACCATGGAAAGGGAAGGCGGGGTGTATAAAGAGAACACAACAGGGCATGAGCAGTGGGGTGGGGGGGAACAGGGGAGACACATGGGCATGAGCGGGGGGTGAGAGGGAACAGGGCACAAACGGGGCATGAGCAAGGGGTGGGGGAAAGGAAGGAAACACGGGGCATGAGCGGGGGTGGGGGGAACACGAGAGAGACACGGGGCATGAGCAGTGGTTTGGGGGAACAGCAGAGACATGGGGCATGAGCGGGGGTGGTGAGGAACACGAGGGTGACACGGGGTATGAGCGGGGGGTGGGGACGAACACAAGGGAGACACGGGGCATGAGCGGGCGATGGGGAGTAACACGAGGGAGACACGGGGCATGAGCGGGGGTTGAGGGGAAACAGGGGAGACATGGGGCATGAGCGGGGGTGGGGGAATAGGAGAGAGACACGGGGCATGATCGGGGGTGGGGGGAACAGGGGAGACACGGGGCATGAGCGGGGGATGGGGGAAGGGGAGAGACACACGGGGCATGAGCGGGGGTGGGGGGAAGGGGAGAGACACACGGGGCATGAGGAGGGGGTGGGGGGGAAGGGGTAAGAGACACGGGGCATGAGCGGGGGTGGGGGGGAAGGGGAGAGAGACATGGGGCATGAGCGGGGTGTGGGGAAGGGGAGAGAGACACGGGGCATGAGCAGGGGGTGGGGGGAAGGGGAGAGAGACACGGGGCATGAGCGGGGGTGGGGATGCGGGGGAAGGGGAGAGACACACAGGCCATGAGCGGGGGGTGGGGGGAAAGGGGAGAGACACACGGGGCATGAGTGGGGGTGAGGGGGAAGGGGAGAAACACGGGGCATGAGCGGGGGGTGGGGGGAAGGGGAGAGAGACACGGGGCATGAGCGGGGGGTGGGGGGAAGGGGAGAGACACACGGGGCATGAGTGGGGGGTGGGGGAAAGGGAGAGAGACACGGGGAATGAGTGGGGGGTGGGCGGAGGGGAGAGAGACACGGGGCATGAGCGGGGGTGGGGGGGAAGGGGAGAAACATGGGGCATGAGCGGGGGGTGGGGGGAAGGGGAGAGACACACGGGGCATGAGCGGGGGGTAGGGGGGAGGGGAGAGACACATGGGGCATGAGTGGGGTGTGGGGGAAAGGGAGAGAGACACGGGGCATGAGCGGGGGGTGGGGGGAGCGGAGAGATACACAGGGCATGAGCGGGGGTGGGGGGTAACAGGGGAGACAGGGCATGGGTGGGGGTAAAACAATGGAGACACAGGACATGAGCGGGGGGTAGGGGGTAACACGAGGGAGACACGGGGCATGAGCGGGGGGTGGGGGGTAACACAAGGGAGACACGGGGCATGATCTGGGGGTGGGGGGTAACACAAGGGAGACACAGGGCATGAGCGGGGGGTGGGGGGAACGGGGAGACACACAGGGCATGAGCGGGGGGTGGGGGGAACAGGGGAGACACGGGGCATGAGTGGGTGGTGGGGGGAAGTGGAGAGAGACATGTGGCATGACCTGGGGGTGGGGGAACAGTAGGGAGACACGGGGCATGAGCGGGCGGTGGGGGGAAGGGGAGAGACACACAAGGCATGAGCGGCGGGTGGGGAAGGAGAGAGACACATGGGGCCTGAGCGGGGGGGTGGGGGTCTTAGGGGAGAGAGACACAGGGCATGAGGGGGGGTGGTGGGGAAGGGGATAGACACACGGGGCATGAGTGGGGGGTGGGGGGAAGGGGAGAGACACACGGGGCATGAGCGGGGTGTGGGGGAAGGGGAGAGACACATGGGGCAGGAGCGGGGGGTGGGGGAGAACCGTAGGGAGACACTGGGTATGAGCGGGGGAGGGGGGGAAGGGGAGAGACACACGGGGCATGAGCGGGGGTGGGGTTGAAGGGGAGAGACACACAGGGCATATGTGGGGGGTGGGGGGGAAAGGGAGAGACACACGGGGCATGAGCGGGGTGTGAGGGGAAGGGGAGAGAGACATGGGGCATGAGCGGGGGGCGGTGGGAACAGTAGGGTGACACGGGGCATAAGCGGGGGGTCGGGGGGAAGGGGAGAGAGACACAGGGCATGAGCAGGGGGTGGGGGAAGGGGAGAGAGACACGGGGCATGATCGGGGGTGGGGGTACAGTAGGGAGACACGGGGCATGAGCGGGTGGTGGGAGGGAAGGGGATCGACACGGGGCATTAGCGGGCGTGGGGGAGGGGAGAGACACGGGGCATGAGCGGGGGGTGGGGTGGAAGGGGAGAGACACACGGGTCATGAGCGGGGGGTTGGGGGAAGGGAAGAGAGACACAGGGCATGAGCGGGGGTGAGGGGAAGGGGAGAGACACACAGGGCGTGAGTGGGAGTGGGGGGGAAGGGGAGAGAGACATGGGGCATGAGCGGGGGTGGGGGGAACAGTAGGGAGACACGGGGTATGAGCGGGGGGTGGGGAGGAAGGGGTGAGACACACGGGGCATGAGCGGGGTTGGAGGGGAAGGGGATTGACACACGGGGCATGAGCGCGGGGTGGGGGGAACAGTAGAGAGACATGGGGCATGAGCCGGGGGTGGGAGGAAGGGGAGAGACACACGGGGCATGAGCATGGGGTGGGGGGGAAGGGGAGAGACACACGGGGCATGAGCGGGGGTTGGGGGGAAGGGGAAAGAGACACAGGGCATGAGCGGGGGGTGGGGGGAACAGTAGGGAGACACGCGGTATAAGCGGGGGCTTGGGGGAAGGGGAGAGACACACAGGGCATGAGCGGGGGGTAGGGGAGAGACAAACGGGGCATGAGCGAGGGGTGGGGGGTCACAGGGGAGACAGGTCATGAGTGGGGGGTGGGGGCAAGGGGAGAGTCACGGGGCATGAGCGAGGCGTCATGGCCCGTGTGTCTCACCCCTTCACCCCCACCCCCCTGCTCCTGGTCCAAATTTGGTGAACATCTGTTCAGCGTTTTGGGATGTAGGCACAAGCAAAAAAATGTTCCCATTCAGTCTGAATGGGAAAAAAAAAGTTTTGGGACCCCGCCCTATAACTTTGCCCCCCCTGGACGAATCCTCACCAAACTTTTGCAGAGTGGGCCATATACTTTTTTTGCAAAGTTTGGTGAGGATTCGTCAGGAGCGAAGTTATAAGCTGCCCAAAAAGTGCTCTTCCTATGGAAACACCAACTTAACCATAACGGACACACACATATATATATATATATATATATATATATATATATATATATATATATATATATATATATATATATAGAGAGAGAGAGAGAGAGAGAGAGAGACATGCAGGAATAGATAAAGAACTAAATGTGATTTAGGATTGGGAAAAGAGAAGAAAAAAATCATGAAGACAGTGAGGTGGACACATGTGAAGGAATTTGGGTTTGGCCACGGCATTTCAAACAGAAAGGCAACAGAGTAAGATTTAGATAACTGGAAGGAAGGAGAGAGCCACAGCAAAGAGAGGTTTGGAGGTATCAGGGTGGGCAGAGATAAATTACAGCCCATGACATGTTGAATGCTGGGGCCAGAGAGGAAGTTTGCAGACGAAAACTGGGCATTTGACATAAAATAGAAAGAGATTTTACGGCAAATAACTGGGATTAGGAGAGATATCAGAGCATATAAAGGTTGAATTTGGGGGAAGAACGAGAATTTGATGGATCTGGGAGATAATATGGGAATGATGATGATGAGGCAAGGAGATACAGAGTTGGGGTTGATAAGAACATTGTGAGATAGTTCCATTATTTATTTATTTTTTTTTGTTTTATTGGTTAAGTATAGTTAAACCTTTAACATTACATCCTTCTTCCTTTAGTATAAACAATGTTCCTTTGTTAAAACTTTGTTAAAACTTCCCTAGATCCAATTGTCATCAGACAATAATTGTCCCGTCATTGACTTAATTTCTACTTTTTCTTATGATCCACAGCCTCATTTATTCAAGATTTGGGCAATCAAAGTAATTCAGTACTTAAGTATCTAGGACTACTTGTAGCGTTCTCTTACAGGTCAGATTCTTATTCCTCTTGATTCAGTACTTGAGTATCTAGGACTTCTCGTAGCGTTCTCTTACAGATCAGATTCTTATTCCTCTTGATTCAAGTTTAACATCTCAACAAATTTCAATGCAGCTAGAGTTTTGCCAATTTTTTCCGCAGTGAGGATTCTTTCCCAATAGTTTTCTTCAGTCTCCTCGGTGATATTTATTGTGTAACTTCACATATGGATCTCTCTTTTGCATTTTAAAGCTGGGCAGATTAACATAACATGTCTAATCGTTTCCAGTTGGTCCTTCCGTTTGCAGAACCGACAGTATGCAGCTGTTCTGTCAATTTGTCTTCTTTTCCATTTCACTTCTCTGCTATTCCAAATATTAAGTCTGCAACGCAGCAGCAAATCCCGGTAGCGTTCAATTGGAAATTTCAACAGATATGGCGGTAGGATATTCAAGCCTTTTTTTTCCCAGACGATGTTATAGCATAGATTTCTTCTCAATCTTTGTTCCTGGGTTTCCTCCCAATCCTTTTCCCGAATAACTCTTTTTGCTTTGTCCGGGTTATTCTTTAGGGTATCCTCCTCGAGATTTAATTGTTCCAACTGTGCCTTGCATCTGCTTTTCCAATCATTAAGCATTTTGTCTTCATTCCGGATGTTCGTCTGGGCTAAAATTTCAAATGGTTTTGGTGGTATATCCAAAATGCACTTTCTATACAATGATAAGGTTTTCCAGAGTACGACAGAGTTTATTGATTGGAGTCTGAGCTCAGTTCTAATGAGCTCCACTGGTAATGAGGTTGGAAGGCGCAAAATTTTTCGCCAAAAATACGCTTCACAGAGATTCCAAACTTCCCATCTAAGGGCTACGAGTGCTTCCGAGCCATAAGTAATGACCGCCAACACTTTTTGCTTGTAGAAAGTTATAATTGGAATTAAAGAAAACTTCCCATATCTGCGATGTAGGCAAATCCCTTGATTTGTTAGAGCCACTAGTTTTTCCCGGATCAGACAGTAGTGCGCCTGTTCGTTGCTGTTTTTGTTTATCATTATCCCCAGATAAAGTGTCGTTTCAACTTCTTCTAAGTTCTGGTTCTCTAGTGACCATCGTATTGTTTTACCGGACTGTCTCCTGCCCCGGCTTGACTTCATTGTTAAGATCATGGATTTTTTGATATTCATCTTCATGCTATTTTCTTTTAAATAGTTGTTAAAGGACTCAATCCGTCGTTGTAAACCTATTGGTGTTTGGTTGATGAATACCGCATCATCAGCGTACAGCATCCAAGGTATTTCTTTTCCATTTATTGTCGGTGGAAATGCGCGAATCTTCTCCTGAGCTATGTTCATATCTGCTATATATAGGACAAAGAGGAATGGGGCTAGTGCACAGCCCTGCTTGATTCCTCTAAAGGTTTTAATCCTCCTCGAAAGTCCCCCATTGCTTGTAATTTGGACTTGAATTGAGGTATCAGTGTACAATGTTTTAATAGCTTCAAGTAGATCCTTAGGGCATCCCCAATTTCTCATTTTTAACCACAAGAGCTCTCTATTGATTCCATCGAAGGCTTGTTCGAGGTCAATAAATGCAAGATAGAGCTTTTTTTTCCCGGCTAATGTCTTTGCCTTCAACAAGTTGATCAAAAATAGATTCAAGGCGGTGCCAACTCCACTTACAAAGGCTGTTTGTCTTTCGTCAAGAATTTTTGCCTCGGTGGCCCATTTTTTTAGATCTCTCAGTAGTAGTGACGCAAATAGCTTGCCAATTGAGTCTAGGAGTGCTATGGGCCTATAATTCCTAGGGTTTTCGCGGTCTCCCTTCTTATATATCGGTACTATATAAGCCTCCGTCCATGTAGCTGGTATTTGTTTGGTTTTCATGATTTGTTGAAGTAATGCGTATATTAGCTCCGTCCAGGCCTCACAGTTTTCTTTTAGTAATTTGTTTGAAATGCCGTCTGGACCGGCTGCTATTGAGGTGCTAAGTTTTTTTATCAGGGTTCGGATATCATCCTTATCAAAGTTCAAGGCCCATGGAGTTGAGTCCGAGATCTCTTTGATAGCTTTTCCCCCACTTTCCGCTTCATAAAGAGTAGTGTAGTGTTCGACCCATTTATCTTCTGAGACCTGATTAATACCTACGGCAGATTGATTGTGCTCTCTGTCGTTAAGTAAATCCCAGGTACTTCTAGCGTTGTTTGTCGATATGGCTGCTATCATTTTTTCCGCGTCTCTCTGCAGTCTTAGATACCGAGTTTGTCTCAGCCAGTTTTTATATGTTTGTTGACATTTTCTCAGGAGATCGTGTCTTTCTGAGCTGTTTATCTTTTTTATGCATCTCAATTCTAACCTATATTGTTTCTTTCTTAACACAAGTTGTTCATCATACGTATGTTTTATTTTAGTGTTCTTTTTTTTAGTTGGATCATGCTTAATCTCATGGGCTTCCAACAGCCATTTGTAGTCAACTAGATCTTCATTGTTGTTTATCGCTTTTTTGTATCCTAGTACTAGATTCGGGATAGCCCGATTTTTAATTCTCAGACGATTTCTTCCTCCTGTAACCTCAGTTTCCATTGTTCTTTCAATTCCTCTGTTAGATTTTATTTCCCAAACGATTTCGGTTGCTAACAGACAGTGATCACTGCTAGTTTGTTTTATTATTGTGAAGGAGAGTATCCGCTCCAGTGTATTTCCTCCCACAAAGCAATAGTCTAAGCAAGCACCTGATTTCCCACTGTACCAAGTATTGGCCCCTTGAAGATCTCCCTTAGTCTGGCCATTTAACATCTTCATCTCTCGGATTCTCATTTCTTGCATCCATATTTTTTCCTTTCCTAGCAGATGTTCAGTAGCTTTGATCTTACCATTTTTGTCTAGGATTTTGATATTTAAATCGCCATTTAATATTATCAGCTGGCCATTTCCCTCCATCATGGATTGATCAATTACCTCCGTGATTGACGTTAAAAAGTTTGTCTGTCCCTGCATATTCTCACTCCAATAGATATTGATCAGGACCATTTGTTTCGGGATTTTCGGGGATTCCACTTCAGATGTCACTTTCAGGATTTGGACATAGGGGTTTGGCGTCAGATGTTCCATTACTTTTAGTGGACATTCCAGTTTCTTAAGTATCATGAGGCCTCCAAACGGTCTTCCCTTTGGTCCCTTCCTAGCCGGGTTTGTGTATACCTCATAGCCCTCGCATATAGGGGATTTACGTAGCCATGATTCTTGTATTGAGATAAAATCATATTGGGTCAGGAAATCGCATTTACTAGAGAGCAGATGTTTGAAACCTCTTGTGTTCCATGATGCACATAGGATCCGGGTCTGCTCATTCTCCGTACTCTATTGTTTCTTCTTGGAAATCAAAGCATTTGCCATCCAGGCCCATTCCTTTCCCTGGTTGTTTACTTTAGTGGGTTTGTTCTTATCCATCTTTGAGTTTTCCGAGTTATCCACTGTGAATCTCAGGGTTTTCAATATCTCTTTATTTTTTTTAGTTAATAAAGACTCTTCCTCCTGAGACTCTTTCTCATTTTTACTTTTTTCATTATTTTTCTTCAAGTTCTCCCCCGGAGTTATTGATCTTGGTCTTACTGCGATTTCCTTTTTAGTCTTTTTTCTTTGTTCTGTATGGGCTTTTTCCTTTAATTGTCTAGGCTCCTCGTCTAAGTCCTCCAGTCGGAACCCTCTTTTTCTTAAAGTGTCTACTGCATCCAATAATTTCTGCTTTATATTTTTAGATGACAAGTGTAAGATAACTTGGTCCAGCCTGTGTTCCTTTGGGAATTCCACTATTTTTATGTCTTCCGTTGATATCGTCCTTGGTGACAGGGCTTGCTTGCATAGCTCCACCACATACCTTCTATTTAAGATCACCCTTCTTGGTCCATTTTCAGCTGTTTCTAATTTTAGATAATATCCTTTGTATGAAATGGTTTTCTTCAGGGGTGATCCTAACGGTAGTTCTTTCCTTTTCTTGACTTCAGTGACCTTTTTTTTTCCTTATCAGTTGATTTTTTAAGACAAGTGTTGTCCTGGATTTTTTTTCCATCTTCCCTCCCTTCACCATTTCTTTTCTTTTTTGTTCCAATGTCTTAAATCTGATAGGTTCCTGGTCAGAGTCCAATTCAATTTCATTTGTACCTGGTCTTCGTTCTTTTTCCCTGATGTTTTCTTGGGCATTTTTCTTGTGGGGCTTTGACTTCAGGTCTTCCTTAGATTTTTTGGTTAGGTCTACTGTATCCCAATAATCTAAAGTTTGCCAATCCGAGATACTTAGGCTATCCCAGTCTTCCTTCTCACTATCAGATTCCATCAGCTCAATGAGGTCACTCAAATTCGCTTGCTGCTCTGGATCCTCCCTGCTTTCTTCCCTTAACTCCTTTTCTTGATCTTTTAGTCCCTCGGACCCTATATGTCGACTCATACTCATCTCTCTTCTAGGTTTCTTGGCACAATTTGTGTTTTCTCTTCTTGGTGGAGTTCTTAGATTTCTCAAAAAGGCTCTTGAACCATTTACTTTACGTTTGAGGGATTCATTTTTGGGTTTTTTCCCTTTTTCATTCAATACACTCGTAATCTCCTTACCATTTCGGTGATTCGGATCCTTCGGTGTCGCCACAGCAAATATTGCAAAAGAAGATCGTTCTAAATTTGTAGAGTTCAGCTTGTTAGTCTCCTTTATCCCGGACGGGATCAGGATCACCTCTTCCTGTTGTTGCACCTTTTGATTCGGGAGGTTAGTTGTATCCTTTTTCAATTTCATTGGTTCCTTGCCTTCTTTAGGCTTTGTGTCAGGACAGTCCTCCTTATGCCTTTGGTTGTTATGTTTATGGGTGCTTCTCACCCATTTACAGTCTTCCAGGACAGCTTCCATTAATACAGATTTATCAGTCGCATCACGTCTAGCTAGGTCACTGAGGCGAGATTGCCAAATTTGAGTTAATTCAGCTTCTTTGTTTGTTCTTTCATTTAAGCTCTGCAGGGCCGAGGTCATATTAACATGATTCTCTTTTATTTGAGTGTTGCTGATGGTTACCTCTTGAACAGAGTCTTTAAGTTCCTCATAGAGCTTAAGAAAAGGGGCTAGTGTTATAGTTAGCGAGGACATAACCACTTTTTCAATATGGTTCAAATCTTTTTCTCTTTCAGTTTTGCAGGCCTCAGTTATTATCTCTAGAATTTGTTTATCCCATGTGTCTCCTGTAGGCCTGTTTTCCTCTTCCCAGTTTAAGCGGCTGGCTAGATTACTTCCCGTGTGATCCTTTCTTACTTCAACCTTTTCCATATCTTCGTTCACCCTCGCCACTGGCAAAGTTTTATTTCTGTCGTCCCAAAGTGGCAAGTGAGTTCCTTTCAGGGCTGTCATATTTTCTCGAAGGCCAAAAGGAGATATGACGGTATTCTCAAACTGTTCTTTATCCAAGGCAGCCATTTTTTCATTAATCAGGCAGAAACTCCTTCTTTTTTCTCTTCCTATTTTATCCGTTATTATAGTGATGTCTTGCATGATTTTATCTGCCAGGCTAAGATTACTCAAGCTAGCCGGTGCAGTGTCTGCTGTACTGTTATTATTCAATCTTTCTAACGGCCTCCGTCCTCCCAGGCGGGAACTAATGGATCCTGTGTCGTGGTTATCTGTAAGAATTCCTTTATTTACTTCCTTTAGGGGCTTTACAGTTCGATTCCCCGTCTCCTTTGTTGGGCTCGCTGCTATGGTGTATTTCCTCAATGTGGGACTAATCCTTTCTTCCCTATTTGGTTGAAAAATGTCTATTGGGTCTTGCATTATCATTGAAGTCCTTCTGAGGTCAGTATTTTTATTCTGCTTGATCGAATCCAGCAGAGCGTCTTCAATATGTCCCAATTCCAGCACGTCCCATTTGTCAGCTTGATCTACTGTTTGCTGGCTGTTTACAATACTAGCCACGCCAGGACTGAATTGTGCCGCTAATGATCTTGTAGGGTTTTCTAGACTCATGTCCAGGCTTTCTTGAATTATTGAATCACTAAGATCCACCCCTATTCCATCTTTAGGAACTGTTCCGAGGGCCTCATCCTCTGTTTGTAGCGCCTTCTGATTTCCTATCGCGTCTACAAGTGGATTAGTTGACAGTTGGTTTGACTTTGTTATCTCCTTTCCCTGTGTGGAGCTAGTGTCCTTACCTGCTGATATTTCCGCAGGTGGAGCTACTTTCCCCTTGCGAAAATCCTCAATTGCTATTTCAGCTACTTCATTGGATTCTAGAATGCTTTGTCCAGTTTCTTTCCTCTCGCAAATCCCATCAGATACCACCTCTACCTGGCCTGGAAATGGTGGAGGGGAGAGAGTTTTTGTGATTTCTCTTTCCGTGGCGATAGTACATGCCATGGGTAGATCTGGAGAATTAGGTGCCAACCACAGATTGTCACCGTTTTCCGCCGACTGTGAGAGTGATTTCTCCATATTTGATTGATTGTCTCCCACTGATAGGCTTTTTCTTTTATCAGTACCAAATGGTAGCCGGCTTTGTTTTAGCATCGTGGGTCTCAGGGTTTGCACCGGGCTCCCATTTACTTCTGGGAGTGAAGCGAATCTCTCTCTTACCTGGAGGCGTGTTCTTAGTCCTGTTCCTTGTGTACCCTTTGAGATCGGGATTAACTTCATTGTCTCGAAGGGGTCTTCTTTATCTCTCGCCTCAATAGCTTCCCGCAGCTGGTAGCCAGGCAGTACCTGTACCGCCACCGCAAGCAGCCAAACAGCTTAACAGCTCCTCTAATCCACAACAAACGATGCCCTTTGCGCGCCGGGCTTAGCGCCGCAAGGGTGTCCGGGGGCAGGTCTTATTGCACTTCCTGGTGTCGTCACAGAGGGCGGGCAGGGGGCGGAGCCAACTAGCGCAGCAGCGCTCGAGCCTGCACGGCTCTCTCCTCACAGGCAGGCACCTCAAATCCTCCAACGGCTGTCAGAGGGCAGGTGGGGGGGGGTGAAGAAGGGTCGCAGCCACAGCTTAACAGCTCCTCTAATCCACAACAAACGATGCCCTTTGCGCGCCGGGCTTAGCGCCGCAAGGGTGTCCGGGGGCAGGTCTTATTGCACTTCCTGGTGTCGTCACAGAGGGCGGGCAGGGGGCGGAGCCAACTAGCGCAGCAGCGCTCGAGCCTGCACGGCTCTCTCCTCACAGGCAGGCACCTCAAATCCTCCAACGGCTGTCAGAGGGCAGGTGGGGGGGGTGAAGAAGGGTCGCAGCCACAGCTTAACAGCTCCTCTAATCCACAACAAACGATGCCCTTTGCGCGCCGGGCTTAGCGCCGCAAGGGTGTCCGGGGGCAGGTCTTATTGCACTTCCTGGTGTCGTCACAGAGGGCGGGCAGGGGGCGGAGCCAACTAGCGCAGCAGCGCTCGAGCCTGCACGGCTCTCTCCTCACAGGCAGGCACCTCAAATCCTCCAACGGCTGTCAGAGGGCAGGTGGGGGGGGTGAAGAAGGGTCGCAGCCACAGCTTAACAGCTCCTCTAATCCACAACAAACGATGCCCTTTGCGCGCCGGGTTTAGCGCCGCAAGGGTGTCCGGGGGCAGGTCTTATTGCACTTCCTGGTGTCGTCACAGAGGGCGGGCAGGGGGCGGAGCCAACTAGCGCAGCAGCGCTCGAGCCTGCATGGCTCTCTCCTCACAGGCAGGCACCTCAAATCCTCCAACGGCTGTCAGAGGGCAGGTGGGGGGGGGTGAAGAAGGGTCGCAGCCACAGCTTAACAGCTCCTCTAATCCACAACAAACGATGCCCTTTGCGCGCCGGGCTTAGCGCCGCAAGGGTGTCCGGGGGCAGGTCTTATTGCACTTCCTGGTGTCGTCACAGAGGGCGGGCAGGGGGCGGAGCCAACTAGCGCAGCAGCGCTCGAGCCTGCACGGCTCTCTCCTCACAGGCAGGCACCTCAAATCCTCCAACGGCTGTCAGAGGGCAGGTGGGGGGGGTGAAGAAGGGTCGCATCCACAGCTTAACAGCTCCTCTAATCCACAACAAACGATGCCCTTTGCGCGCCGGGCTTAGCCATAGTTCCATTATAGTTTGTGTTGGAGGTGATAGGGAATTTGGAGAATTAAGCTGAGGAAATGAGAGAGGGAAAGAAATGCAAGTGAGAGAAGAAATGTGGAAAGCAAACATGAGAGACTAAATGAGGTTGCTATGCGAGGACAACCTTCAGATGGAGTTCAAAGTAGGGGCTAGAAAGACCTAGCCAAAGGAGACTCAAAGCAGATGTCTTTTTTCAAAGCACCCACTGTGGTCTAAATTCTGCTGCTAGCCAGAACGCCTTTCTCGCCTCGAGGGAGCCTATGTCAGTGATGGCAGGTGCATGACCTACAGGAAGAGCCCTTGTTCTGGAGAGAAGCGCAGAAATTATGGTATCTGTGTCTGATATTCTGCATCCAAAATTGTCTCCTTGCCCCACAAAACTTAGACAACGGAATGCAGTATGTCAGTGGTGGCAATACCAGGGGGCATGCAAGGAGGAGGGGGGGATTGATGCAGCTGAAGCGCAGATGCTGTAGAAGGACCCCAAACCCCTGAGTCTGATTTTGGATTGGCGGGATGTCTTACTAATGCTGCAGAAAATACTGGGAGAGAACATGTACAGGCTTGAATTCCTCTGCCTAATCACTTTAGAACTTTGCCAAATAGTTCTCCACCTGTGCTACAGCTACAGGAGAACTGCAATATTACCTTGAAAGGGTGCACCCATTTTTTTCTGCAGATTGGTGTTTTTCTGCCATTTTTGTGATTTTGTCCAGGAGTGTCAAGATGACTGACTCGTAAAGGAAAGAGAGCTGTGAAGTATAAACCACTGGGCACCTCAAATAAAAAGAAACACAATTAAAGGGTGAATGAAGGCTCTTCAGAGAAAACTGAAAGTACTGGGCAGAAAACACTGTTCATTTGCATTTTATAGTATAGGAAATTTGAAAGCTGTAATTATGGGAGTAGAGAATATTGTAATCACTGGTCCCCAGAGTAGTGAGAGTGCTGACTTGAAGTGTTCAAACAGATATGCAGAGAAATGAAGGACTTCATAGAGGGGGCATTCAGTTTCAAGAAATGCACCATCTGAAAAATGTTTATCCAGACAGAAAACCTAGAGAAAGTCAGTAGGGGTCAACATAGAGAGTTTTAGGAATTCCTCTGACTGTCCTTATTTAGGAACTAACTGCCACCATGGAGAAATCTATTGACTCACTTGGAGGGGACTGCAGTGTTGTCTGAGTGCCAGATGGGGAAGAGGGCCTACAAATTAGCTAAGTAGAGGCCTGCTAATTATTGAGATTAGGGAGGTACAGTGATGGTGGTATTCTATCCCAAGGACTTGAAAGATGAGGTCATGCCAGTGGTAATTAGGAAGAAAAAAAGGTTGCCTTGGTAATAGAAATCTACTGCTTCTCCCTGATCTGAATGAGGAGACATTATTGTGGTATCTGTGTCTTTAAGAATGACACACGAGGCACAGTGACGTAACTCTGCAGAGTGTAATTAATAAAAGGGCATGTCATGTGCGCGCCAGAGTGCCTGTGGAGCCGGACATGTAACAGTGTCCCATGTGATCTCTGTGGACCAGGGGGGCTGAGCCGATGAGAGGGTCACATCCGATCAAACGGACCAGCGGGAACATTGTGGCAGTCAGTGCAAAGCAGATTAGTTTGTCCCAAATGTTTGGCTCACGCCTTCTCGGTCAACGCCTGTGAAATGATCGCCGCCCTTTTGTAACAATGTGGAGAGGGAGGTAGCAGCTCCTACAGGAGTGCTTCTGCACATCCAGGCACCAATTTTTGGAAGTTCCACTGAGGGGATTAGACATTGTTCACACTGGAGTGTGATCCACGTTCTGCAGCATGTTTAAGCAGGATTCTTACATTTTTGTTCTATTCGTTTTTGCATTTGGTGAATGAATTGGGCTGATTTTGCACTGGATTAAGGAAACATCACGGTGTGAAAGCATCTACCATATGCACCCATCCTGAGTGTGGTTGGGCAGAGGATGTGACTGTCAGGACTATAAACAACAGGTTTAGTAGCACGCTCACATTTTCTGGTGAGTTGTGGCCCTTGGGCAGGGTGACGAGGGAGCCTATGTACTCACCATCATGGGAGATGAACAGCAGGTGAATGGAGCACCAGCATCAGTGGCCTCGGGTGGTGCGTGTGTCCCGGGTCAACAGGGGGCATTGGCACCCATGCTGGATTTTGATGTGTCTGGGGCCTCATCAAGTTTGGGCCCAGGTGGAGGGCTTGGATAAATCAAATGAACATTTATTTCAAGGCCACGGGGGAGACAGATGATGAGCGCAAGGTGACAGCGCTCCTGTACTCTGCTGGTCCAGTGGTTCATCAGATGTATCAATCTCTCCAGGTGCCTGATGAAACCTATGTGGGGGCAAAGAATGCACTGTGGGAGCATTTGATGCCCCTTGCCAATGTCGATTATGAAAAATTCATCAAGTACGGTGTGAGTCAAAAGGACGATGAATCCCTGGACAACTTCCATGGCCACCTCCGATGGATGGCGATATCCTGCGCATGGGATAATGAGGAGAGCATGGTCCACAACCAGCCCATCCAAGGGTGTACGTCTGGCAAATTGTGGCATCAAGTGCTGGCATCACGCTGCCATGGATCTTGGAGATGGGAAGATTGCATGAGGTGGCAGAAACAAGGACATACAAGGTGAATGCTGCGCTTCGAACTGCAAAGAGCAGGTAGGTGTGTGCTGTGGGGCGTGGCCAAGGCATGAGAGGAGCACGTTGAGTGATAATCCAGCTCAGGGACAGAGGAGGTTGGAACCTGTAGTCCTGCCTGAAGTGCGGCTATGATTTGCCACACCTGGCGGACTGCCCAACTCATGAAAAAGCATGCGGGACATGCAGCATGATGGACCACTATGTGTGCATGTGCCATGCACTGCTGCCAGTGGTAGTACAGAGGGGGCCCATTCACAGGGGTTTCTTCAGACAACAATGCCCGTCTACCGTGGCTCTGGTGGACCAAGAAGAGGAAAGGGCCAACGAGGTGCCTGAAGGAGATGAAGATGACGAGAACATCTTTTCATATCGAGCATCAGTGTGCGACAGTCCAAGGCCCGGTGACAGCCGAAAATGCATTGTGAATGCAGAAGGGTCACCAGACCCGGTGGTGGTGGACACCAGTGCCTCCATAGACATGATGGCCAAGGTGCACTACAAAGCGATGGTTAAGTCAACAGGACTGCAACAGCCCAGAGCCTGCATTTTCACTTTGGAGGGTAGCAGCAATTCCACTGCTGCGGGCCTTTGTGGCGAAAGTGGAGCATGCCAGCAATTCAATCAAGGCCCACTTCTATATCACTGAGATGAGTCACAACACATCACTGAGTTGTGCAGCTGCAGAGGCCTTAGGCATTGTCAGCTTTGCCTCTGGCATGCATGCCGAGGATGTGCAAGACATACTCAGAAGGTTTGGTGGACTGTTCAAAGGGATTGGCCAGCTGGTTGGTAAGCCAGTGCGGATCCACATCAATGAATCAATACAGCCAGTCACCCTAAAACATTGAAGGATTCCATTCCACCTACGTGCCCTAGTGGACAAACAGCTGGAAGACCTGGTGAGGTTAGATATCATTGAGAGAGTGAATGGACCAACACCCTGGGTGTCCCCCATACTGATTCCCGCAAACCAAAGCATCCTGGCACGGTTCAGATCTGCGTCAACATGAGGCTGCCGAACAAAGCCTTCAAAAAGGAAAGGCACCTCATGCCAACAATAGAAGAAATCAATGCAGAGCTACAAGGAGCAGAATTATTCTCCAAGCTTCACCTCCGAGCAGGCTACCATCATGTCATCCTTCACCCCGATTTAAGATTCAGAACGACTTTCACCAGGCATCGGGGGCTTCTCCGGTACAAGCGCCTGATCTTTGGGGTGTCTTTGGCATCCAAGGTTTTTCAGATAATAATACATGGGGCCCTGGCTGATCTGGAAGGGGTCCTAAGCATTATCAATGACAACTTGGTGTTCGCAAAATCAGAAACGGAACACATGGCATGCCTTGTGAAGGCACTCAAGTGAATTCAGGAGTTGGGACTGACCTTACATCAAGAAAAGTGTGAGTTGCTGCGAACAAGCATAGAATTATTCAGGTTCGTCTTCAAAGAAGTTGGTGTGTCACCAGACTTCAGGAAGGTCTAGGTCATTGTGGCGACCAGGCCACTGAAAATGTGATGGAGGTCAGCAGTTTCTTGGGTATTGTCACATACTGTGGCTGATTTATCAAGAACCAGGCAACGCGATCTGATCCTTTGAGGATCCTCACTAGGAAGGACTCCACATGGCAATGGGGCCTTCTCGAACATGCAGCGTTTGATGACATGAAAGGAGTGCTAACGGCAGAGGACACCATGGCATACTTTGATCCCTCATTGCCATCAGAGCTGGTTGCGGACGCCAGCCCATTCAGGCTGGGGCCAGTCCTAATGCTAAAGGACAGCAGTGGGGAGGATCAGCATGTCGCCTATGCAAGTCGGGCACTGTCTGATATGGAGCAACAGTACTCCCACATGGAATGGGAGGCCTTGGCAGTGCTGTGGGGGTGCCAGCATTTCTATTTTTACATTCTAGGAGGACCAGTGATGGTCGTGATGGACCATAAACCTTTGCTGCTGATCATGGCAGGGTCGTCGTCGAAGCCACCAGCAAGAATAGAGAGGTGGATGCTTGACTTGTTGAATGTGGAGTGTCGCTGATCTACCGGCCGGGAACCAACAAAGCAGCGGACTATCTGCCACGGCTCCCCGGGCCAGAGAAAATGCATGCAGATGAAGAAGCAAGCATCGAGTATATCCAGCTCTTGGTAGAGTCGGCCACTCCAAACTCTTTGCCCATCCCATAGCTGAAGAAGGCATCTGAGTGTGAAATGTGCTTTCAGATCTTGTATGATGCACTCCGGCGTGGTGACGGGAAGTCGGTGCTGGAAGGATTGGGGAAAAGGACAAAGGAAGCACGTATGACAGTTGAGCAACTCTGGTGAGTGGGGGAGGAGCTGACATTCGTGGAGTCAGGCCTGGTGCTGCGGGGAGATGGGATGGTCATGCCAGCAGGGAAGATACACCAAGTGATTGAGTTGGCCCACCAAGGACACCAGGGAATGTCCAAAACTAAGGCATAGCTATGTCTCAATGAGTGGTTCCCTGACCTGGAGAGGCGAGTGGAGGAGTTTGTGGCATCATGTGAGTGGCGCCAGGCAGCTTCGCCCATGCAACGTGACCCACAAATTGAATGCATGCCAAGGTACACACAACCGTCGGAGACGGTGCATGCAGACTTTGGCTCTACTTAAATTCGTGTCAACTTCTTGGTGGTGGTCAACCTGTGGTCACAGTACCTGGAAGTGGATTTTGTGAAGTTGCTGTCTTTTGATGATGTGGTGATGGCCCTCAAAAAGGACTTCTCGCACATGGGCTACCCCAAACTCTGTGTTCTGATAATGGGCAGCCGTTCCAGGGAGGAAGTTTTGCCCAGCTGATGGGAGGATATGGAATCCAGCACAGGAAGGTAACACCAGTTTAGCCACGGGCCAATGGCGAGGCTAAGAGGTTCATGAGGACACTGAACAAGGTATTCCGCAATGTGCACGGACAACGAAAGAGCCTACGTCGGGAACTGCATCAATTCCTTCGGGAGTACCGAACAACTCCTCATGGCCCCACCGTAGTTGCCCAAGCCGAGGCATGTTCCAAAGGTGCCTGAGAGGTCTTCTGCCAGATGCGGTGTCGAGAGAGGTGGCAATGATCGTTGATGACCAGGTGGAACCATAAAGGAGACAGCTGACCGAGAGTGAAAATGTGAGAAGAAGGCTCCGCCCACATCAACTGGCTTTGGGCAATGAGGTGCTGGTCAGAAACTTCCACCCCAAGGAAAGATATCCGCTGAACTATGAGCCTACTCCTCTGGACATTGTGGCAGTGAAAGGGTCAATGGTGAATGTTAGGGAGAATTCACATAAATGTGCTAATTTCCCTTACCTTTTCAAACCCCAGCAACTTTGCTGGATTTCTAGGACTTTCAGTTTTACCTGGAAAGAGTGTGAACCTTTTTTTTCCACTCTTTCATGTATGTTGATGTGTGTTTTACTTTTGTGTTTTTTGGCTATGGAGTTTTAGACAACTCCACAGACATCATATTTTTCTTGTGTGTCACACAGCACCGACAGTGCAGTGGCACAGGGATGTCTTTTAGACTTCCAAAGGTTTAAATACCTTCTCTGGGACTGACTACTCAGTGAATGTAAAGTTAAATTGACTTTGCTAGTCTTTTTAAATTGCTAGACCCAGCACACACTGCCTTGCAGCAGAGTGCTAGAGGGAATACCTAGTATTCCCTATGCCTAGAAATCTCATGCAGCCCTCAAAAACTACACTTTTCTCTCAGAATGGCTGGTGGTAGTGGTATTGCCATTATTTCCCCAACCACAACCCGTTTAAATGCTCCGGTAGCTGAAATCCACCAGAGCCATTTTTTTCAAGATGCCGTCTGAGCCCCCTCTGTAAAAACAGGTTCCGATCGGCTTTTTTCGACATTTCTTTTTTGGAAAGGTCCTTCTAGTGTTTTTCTCTGTGTGCCAAACCAGGTTTGATCCCTTTGTTTGTTTGCCTTTGGCAGGCTTCTGTACTGAAGCCCCCATCTGGCGCCTGAGTGTATGGGGTGGACAGGATGTGAGGTGCCCGAAACTCCCTATGCTTAGTCTCCTAGGAGACCTAAATGCACTCTGGCATGATTGGCTGGCTTACTGTCCAGCAAAGACAGCCACCCTGCTGGGTGAGTGACAACTAGGCTTTAATCAATAGGAGTAAAATGTTTAAAAGCAGGTCTCTGGGACTTGGAAGGCAAGTTGACCACTGGAACGAAAGAACTGAAGACAAGCTGAAGGAAGATGACTGCTGCAACTCCTGGAGCGTTGGTTTGCCTGGTGAAGCCCTGCTGCAGGTCTGAATTGCCTGAAACTCCCTCGATAGAGAAGCCCCTTCAAGCACGATTTCTTCCCTTGAGCTGGTGGGAACAACCAACTCGCAAGCCCCCTGGAAACCATCTTCATACTGGTTGAATTTTCTTCAGAGTGCTGTTGAATACCGGATAGCCAGTGAGAAGGATATCAGTTTGTGGACTTTAAGGCAATCACACCTTAAACCAACATTTTGCCTAGCTTGTGTATCCTTTCCTGTGCATTCCAGGAGCCTCCCAACAACCTCCCTCTTGTCCCCACGACTGAGGCTCAGGAACAGCAAGATCTGCAGGAACTGTCAGGAACAACTGCCTCAGCAACAGCTTTTCTTCATTCAAAAGGTACTGTGCAAATGTGGTAGAGAAATCCTCTTTGCCGCAGTGAAAAATTTGTGAAATCTTCCCAACTTTGGAGTCTTGTTCGCTCCTAATCCGACATATAACTCTTTTTCATGCAAACTACTTCTAAGAACATTGGCAAAAACGTAACCGTTTACTACCAGAACTGTGCCATCCTATCCAAGACACTGATCTATTGACTTTGGCCAAGGCCTATTGAATTGAATTTCCTCTTGTTGTGACTGAAACTATTTGCCCTGCCCATGAAAGTAATTGTGTTTGATTCTTATAACCTGTGTCTTTTCACCCCTTTTGAAAGTGACTGAAGTGCCATTTTGCTCCCATTTCAGGGGAGCCTAACTTGTTCAGAAACTTATTGGTTTGGTCCTGTAGTGCATTATAGTGTGATACTGAGCTGCTTATTACTAGTGGAATGTTTTCTAACTAAATGTGTAAATAAATTAATATTGTTTTACCAAGAAACCTTGAGTAAGTGTGTGTTTCAACCACTGTTTGTTTATGTTTGTTTGTTTATTTATTTGTAGCGCGCGCCAGACCCGAGGGTATCCGGGCGCGTGTTCAAGAATACTTTAAGCTTACATGTTACAGTTACACATTTCAGGAGGGTTACAAGGTGCATTAGCAGTAAATGAAGACAATGTACGTGTTACAGTTACACATTTCAGGAAGGTTACAGGGTGAATCAATAGTAAGTGATGACAGTATGCGTGGTTACATGCGCAGGTGAGTGTGCACAAAGATGTGTACACAGTAAGCATTGAGTGTCGGGAGCAAGGTGGGTTAAGCAGGTGATGAACGCGGTATGAGTTCGGCTGCAGATTAACAGGTGGGTCAGACGTGAATAGTCCTAGTCTAGTAGGCTATAGGTCATTTTCTTTGAGCCATTTAATGCAATTGAGTCTGAAGTGTGGATAAGATTGGACAGATCTTAAGGATGATGCGAGGGAGTTCCATAGCTGGGCCGCTTTGACAGGGAAGCTGGTGCCTCCGGCTGTGCTCAGTTTAAATGGGGGCACGGCTAGTTGGTTGGTATTTGCTTCTCTGGTAGGTCTGCTAGAAGTTCTCCTTTTGAATCTTTCTGTTAGGTATTTGGGGGCTAGGTCATTAATACTTTTGAAAGTCAGTGATGCTGTTTTGAGTTTAATTTTGTCAGCTGTGGAGAGCCAATTAGATTGTCTTCTGACATCTGAGATGTGCTCTCTTCTTGGGATTCCTAGGGCGGCTCGAAGGGCATTGTTCTGCAGGGTTTGGATTTTTTGCAGTATTTGTTTATTGGACCCTATGTATAGTGCATTGCAGTAGTCCAATTTGGATAATACCAGGGCTCTTGATAGGGTGAGGCAGCTGGTGGAGGATAGATATGGTTTAGCTGCTCTAATCAGCTTACAGGTGTAAGCGGTGCTAGAGGCCATCGCATTCACCTGCTTTGTTAGGGAGAGGCAAGGGTCGAGGTAAAAACCTAGTGTTTTTACTTCTTTCGCTACTTTAATGGTGTTGCCATCTATGACAAATGATGAGTAGTTATCGTTCAGTTTTTTGATATTTTGTGTGTTCCCCAGTATGATGAGTTCCGTTTTGTCATCATTCAGGCATAGACCATGACGGGCCATCCATGCCTGAATGATGAGGTATATTCTGTTCACCAAGGCCAAATCCTGTTCATAATCCCCCGAAGGTGGGATGAGAATCTGAGTGTCATCTGCATAGTTTTTGTAGGTGAAACCAAGAAGGTCCAGATCATCGAACAGGGGCTTCGTGAAGATGTTATACATGGTCGGAGAGACACAGGATCCCTGGGGGACGCCACTTGTGATAGGTACTGGGTCAGCCGCTGCGGAGGTGGAGAAGACCCTCATGGTTCTGCCACTTAGGAACGACCTGATCCATGCAATGGCATGTGTGGAGAAGTGGGCCGCGGTTTCCAGGTGGGTACAAAGCACATCATGATCCACCAGGTGTAACGCTCACCTGATTCCCACGGAGGCGCGGGTCTTGGCAGGAGGGTGTCTGTGACTCGAAAAGTGATGTGCAGGACTCGATTGGCTTGTGGGGTTGAACCTCTTCGCACTGTGTGTCGAACTTGAAGAGTGAGGTTTCTGCAGGTGAAAGAATATGGGGGTTAATGGCCTGGGTTGTTGAATGTCCCTCTCTCTCTCTCTCTCTCTCTTCCCAGCTTTTCTGTAGAGCCCCCCCAGGTCAACATGCTCACCTTAGATAGGTGAATGCTGGGCTCTCCATCTGCGTCTGGTGCAGGGTGCCGTTGCCAGTTCCTTCACTGGTGAAACATTGGCCTCTTGAATTCAGAGGATGGTTACCGTCGTTATCTGCACGAGCTTCTGAGTTTCTGGACACCTTTTGTCTTTATAGTCTTTAAATGCGTGGCACGTTAATATTGAAGACTCTGTATAATGCTTTTCCCTTATGTATTGCAGGACTCTTGGGATGGAAGATGGAGTGAGGCGCCTGGAAATTCGTAAGTATGGCAAGCGCTCTAACTGTCTCTTTCCTTGCAGCTTAGTTCGTGTTAAAGAGACGCCGGAGTATTCGCAGGCGTTTTATTGCGAGGAGCGTGATGGGCGTGAGTAAATACCTGCTTAATGTCTTTTTCTTTTGTCTTTCAGATGTTGGATTGCAGTGCCGGAGTCAGCGGAATGCTAGTAAGTTTTAACTAAACTTTGTCTTCACAGGCGGCGATGCAGAATGAAGAAATCCGGAATTCACGGCGTGCCGGTAAGTATAACAATGCTTTTGTCTTTGCAGGGAAAGGTGCAGCGTGAAGACACGGCCGCTGCTGATGGATCAGGTGAAGAAGCACTGTGTGTAAAGTTTGTCTTGCTAACCTGTTGTTTCTTGTCTTTTGCAGGTGCTGATGTTGACTGGATACAGGAATGGTAAGTATAATTCTTGCAGGTTCAGGATCGAAAGAGGAAAGGCTGGAACAGACTCGGTGAGCGTTCTGCTGCAGATGCAGAATAACGCGAAGCACGTTTCATCTATCGGGTGTGGTTTAAATAGCCTTGGAGTGATGAGGCGTCTTCTTCCACGGCCCCGCCTAGGTAAGAAAAGAGTTCCAGTTTCCAGAAGAGTTCCAGTGCTGTATCCAGGGAGTGGAGCTGCCCCACCCAGGTAAGAAAGTAGTTCCTGTTCACAGAGGGCTTCTAAGTGGCTGGTAAGTAAGCAGCATGGTCTGCCGCAGGTAAGTCCACCCAAGCACTTTCACACCAATTATGAGCCCGGCGCTTCCAGTGCCGGGACCAATGGTTTTGATGAGCCTGGTGCGTAGTTAGTCGGGATGGCGGGGTCCAGGTTTTGCTTTTTAAGGAGGGGAGGACCCATGATTGCTTAAGATTGTCTGGTATAGTGCTTGATGCAAAGGAAGCATTAATAGGTTTGGTCATAAATGGGGAAAGGTCTCTGGCCGCGTCTTTTATCAGTTGGGCTGGGCATATGTCACCTCGACAGTTAGTTGGTTTGAGCGAGAGTATTATTTTTTCAATCTCCAGGAATGTTACTTTGGTGAAGTTGAATTTGTGTTCTGGCTTGGTGGAGGTGGGTGCTTTACCACTTGGATTGGTTGAGGTGGGTATGGTATGTTTCTTTTTCTCAATTTTGGTTTGGAGTGTGGCAGTTTTGTTGTTTAGAGCTTTTTGGATGTTGGAGCACCACGTTTTATTTTTATCGCAGTTGCCTGGAGCAGGGATAGGGTTTTCCAGTTCCTTTAGTATAAGAAATAGTTCTTTGGTTCCAGACTTAGCCTGTGATATTCTGTTGTTAAAGTTTACTTTTTTGGCCTTCCTTATTTCATTTTTGTAGATCTTAGAGGCACTGATGAGAGCTATTTTGTTAGTCTCTGATGGAGTTAGTCGCCAGGAGGATTCGCATTTGCGTTTTTCAATTCTTAGGGATTTGAGGTGAGGGGTGAACCAAGTATTTAAGTGTGCTCTGGGCTTGCTTTTTCTCATTTTCAACGGGGCGATAGTGTCCAAGGCTGTGGTCATGGTTGAGTTGAATACGTTCACTAGGGCTGTTGGGTTTAGCGATTCAGATAAGGAATTTAGGGTTGGGAGGTTAAGTGGTAGCAGTTTGTCTGTAGTTATGTTTTTTTTATTTCTGGTCGGTAGGGCGGGCAGTACAATTTCCTTGGGTTGGGTGGTGTTTTCATTTATGAGGAAGGTTATTAGTGCATGGTCTGTCCAGATTTGTGGGCAGACATCGGTAATTGTTACATTACAGTTGTGGTTGGCTACCCAGTCGAGTGTTCGACCTTTTTCGTGGGTAGGTTGTGAGATTCTTTGGGTAAATCCCAGTTCTGTGATGACATTGGCGATGTTAGTCGCTTGCAAGTCTTTGTGGTCATTGAAACCTAGGTTCATGTCTCCCAGGAGGATGGCTTGCGATGAGTTTTTTAGTTTATTTGAGAGGATCATAGAGATGTCCTCCTCAAAGGTTCCAATGGGACCTGGAGGCCTATAGATGAGGTGTATATTGATAGATTGGGAGGGTGATGTTGAGAGTTTGGCGGTTAAGGATTCACAAGATTTGGTAATTGAAGGCATTTCTATTGTTATGGCGAGGTTGTTTTTAGCGATGAAGGCTAGGCCGCCTCCTCGAGAGTTGGTTCTGTCCCCTCTGAGAATGTTGTAGTTAGGGGGCAGGGCAAGCATCAAAGCGGGTCCTGCAGCTTGGTGAAGCCAGGTTTCCGTTATGGCTAGAAGGTCATAATTGCCTATTTGGATGAAATCGGCAATTTCGGTGGCATGTGCTATCAATGATCTAGCATTCATGAGGGCACCCTTCAGCGGTATGTTTGGTTTGGGTGTCGCAGGGGTGACATGGCTTTTCTTTTTGGTGGGTCTGTTGCTTGATTTGCGGTGGTTGTTAGTGGGACTGTCGGTGTGGGAATCTCTTTTGGTGGGGGAGGTGTCTAGTTTGGGGGCATTGCGTTAGTGGTTTCTTGTATTGCTAGGTTTGGTGGCTAGTCTGGCTAGTGGTTCATAGATTTTGGGTAGTCTAGATCGTAATTTTGCATTTCTACTTAAGGTATCGCATGGGATATTTGTTATGGGGTGGTGGGTGGTAGGTATCTTTATCTCTATAGTTTGTGGGTTAGTGTCTGGGGTGCTGGTCGGTCGGGGCTCGTCATCAGAGTTTGACGTTGCAGTAGGCATAGACTGCGGTGGGTGGTTTGCTGTTGTCATTGTAGGGCAAAGGGTGATCAGGAGGAAGAGGGTGGGGATCATTCTATAGAGCGTACAATGGCTGTCAACACAGTGGCTAAGTATGGGCAGTGGTAACACAAAGGCTAGGTGTGGGCGGCACACTGGCTAGGTGTGGGCAACACGGTGGTTAGATGTGGGCTGCACAATGGCTTGGTAAGGCAACACAACGGCTGCGCGAGTGAGTCTAGGTACACAGGGTTCACTTAGATTCAGAAATCAGGAGTGAGGCTAAAATGCATGTGCAAGCAGGTTCATCTAAATTCAGGGATTCAAACGTAGGGCTAAGATGCATGTGCAAACAGGTAGTGCCTGGGTGGCAGATGCCTGTGCGGCACCTAAATTAGCAGTACCGTAGGCTAAGGCACACGGCAGAGCATCACCTAGATTTGAGGCAGCACAGTGGGCTGAAATGCAGTACCTAGATTAGCAGTACAGTAGGCTAAAATGCAGTACCTGGATTAGCAGTACAGTGGGCTAAAAGTGCAAGGCAGAGCATCACCTACATTTGAGACAGTACAGTAGGCTAAAATGCAGTACCTGGATTAGCAGTACAGTGGGCTAAAGGCGAAAGGCAGAGCATCACCCAGATTTGAGACAGCACAGTAGGCTAAAATGCAGTACCTAGATTAGCAGTACAGTAGACTAAAATGCAGTGCCTAGATTAGCAGTATAGTAGGCTAAAATGCAGTACCTAGATTAGCAGTACAGTAGGCTAAAAAACACAGAGCAGGGCATCACCTAGATTTGAGACAGCACAGTAGGCTAAAATGCAGTACCTAGATTAGCAGTACAGTAGGCTAAAATGCATAGCCTAGATGAGCAGTATAGTAGGCTAAAATGCAGTACCTAGATTAGCAGTACAGTAGACTAAAATGCAGTGCCTAGATTATCAGTATAGTAGGCTAAAATGCAGTACCTAGATTAGCAGTACAGTAGGCTACAAAACACGGAGCAGGGCATCACCTAGATTTGAGACAGCACAGTAGGCTAAAATGCAGTACCTAGATTAGCAGTACAGTAGGCTAAAATGCAGTGCCTAGATGAGCAGTATAGTAGGCTAAAATGCAGTACCTAGATTAGCAGTACAGTAGGCTGAAAACACGGAGCAGGGCATCACCTAGATTTGAGACAGCACAGTAGGCTAAAATGCAGTACCTAGATGAGCAGTATAGTAGGCTAAAATGCAGTACCTAGATTAGCAGTACAGTAGGCTAAAATGCAGTGCCTAGATTAGCAGTATAGTAGGCAAAAATGCAGTACCTAGATTAGCAGTACAGTAGGCTAAAATGCAGTGCCTAGATTAGCAGTATAGTAGGCTAAAATGCAGTACCTAGATTAGCAGTACAGTAGGCTAAACAACACAGAGCAGGGCATCACCTAGATTTGAGACAGCACAGTAGGCTAAAATGCAGTACCTAGATTAGCAGTACAGTAGGCTAAAATGCAGTGCCTAGATTAGCAGTATAGTAGGCTAAAATGCAGTACCTAGATTAGCAGTACAGTAGGCTAAACAACACGGAGCAGGGCATCACCTAGATTTGAGATAGCGCAGTGGGCTGAAATGCAGCACCTAGATTAGTAGTGCAGTAGGCTAAGAGGACCAAGTGACTTGGCGTGGCAAGGCTAGGGTCAGAATAGATCTAAGGGTCTGACGTCCCGCCGGGCCGTGAGAGGTATTGACAATATCTTTCATGTGGGAGAAGTATGCAGTAGCAGGCTGTAGGGTTAAGCAGTACGTGGAAATGCTGGGCAGAGGATTGTGTCAGCAGGGTCAGGTGTGTTTATGGGATGCTGATAAGTTGTGGCCTCTACGGCAAATTTTACTGCATGATAAGAGTTACCTTGGCAGGTGTGTGTTCGAGGTCCAGGGGGCCTTGCAGACACAGAAACGGCAGTAAACAGGCAGAGAACAGACATCAGCCTTATTCTCGCGGGCCTTGTTGGAGGCGGTCCGACTGTGATTGCAAGTCCTTTGTGTAACCCCTTGTAATGCTCACATCGCTCTTGAGATAAGCCTGACTGCTCAGCCCTGCTACCATAACCTGGGTAGTACAGACTTATACCAAAGTTGAGATTGTGATTACACATGTAGTCTTAATTGTGTGTAGTGTTCCCAAAGGGCACTGCATGTAATTCTGCCTAACAGTGACAGTGTCAGATGGGTGGTCGATGGTCACTAGGAACGCCAACTTCTTCAGGAAGGTGGTGGAGGCTGTCCAGCCAGAGCCCAACCCGAGGAGAGAATCCGCTGAGGTGCCCGGCGAATGGGGAGGTCCGGCACATACATCGGCTCCCATGGATTGAGGGGACACATATGAGGAGAGTCCATGCCAGGAGGGGACAGAAGGTATCTCCAGAGAGTGGCAAGCGGAAGGCATGCCCACCTCAGTGACTATGTACTGAACTCCTTAACAGACCCCCAGGGCAGCAGCTGGCACCCAGGACACTGAACTGGTCATTGCTAGTATCATAAGTTGGATAGCATTCTATAGTGTGCTGTGTTTTATTGTTATGATAAAGGAGGGGAGTGGCATCTGTGTAACTCCCCTGTGAGTGCTTATTAAAAGGGGCACGTCACGTGCACAATAGAGCACCCATGGTGCCTGGATGTGTAACAGTGGCCCATGTGATCTCTGTGGACCGGGTTGGCTTGCGATGTGGCACAAGGGCCTGATACTGCCCTTTGACAAAATACAACAATTATCTAGAAAGCCATTCCTCTCAACATTAAGTAGAATCTATCTAATATATGGTATTGTCTGTTGTATGGTTCTCAAAATGGCCAAAAGTAGAACATGAAGGGAAGACATTTCAGAACACGCAGGAAGAGGAGCTAAAATCTTTTCTTGACGTGTTGAAGGGTTGAAGGTGGATCATAATTGAGCTTGCTGATTTGCACTGATTTGATGCCTGTGGGTTATGTTTCTTCTGGGACCTGTGTCTTTTGGACTATTGGGAAGGGACTCTCTCAGGGGGCTAGGCTCAGGAAGCAAGTAAGGGAATAAGATCCCCTATGGGATGTCAATTTCAGATGAGTTTATTTACCATGATACCGTATCCTCTCCCTTTCCCTTGTTCCAATATGGGTTGCAGTGTTTTATGTTAGAAATGTTAATGATGTATTTCAACGTTGATATGCTTGTCACTATGAAATATGCTGAGCAGGCGTTTTTTTTTATTTTCTTTTTCATTTTAAGCGACACGATATTCTATGTTGGATTGATATTAGTGAGAGGGAACCTGGAAAGATCGGGTGGGGCGGAGTGGTGGAGATGAAAGGGAAATGTGTGTGATTTAGGTGAAAAATGACAGATAAAACGAGCATAGAATGTTTGGGCCTCATTAGGACCCAGGCGGTAAGGGGTTTACGGCGGCGTAAACAGCGCCGACCCTTACCGCCTGATTCCGAGGTCCCTTAGCGCCATGGAGGATTTAACACCTGCTTTTAGGAGGTGTTAAAATCCATGGCACTAAGGGACCATGGAGTTAATAACGCCACCGTAATTTACGGTGGCGTAATTAACGCCTTCCCCACTCCCATTATGCCCTATGGGGCAAAAATGGGAATGGGGAAGGGTAAATGGGGATTGGGGACTTACCGCCCCGCCAACCTCGGAATGGGGCGGTAAGTCCGCCAACCACCATGGCGTAAACATAGTTTACGCCATGGTGGTAAAGGTACGACCCAGGCGGTAACTTACCGCCTGGGTCGTAATGAGGCCCATAGAAGCTGGTAGCTAAACAGAGATAGAATTGAGAGTGAAAGTGGGGAAAGAAGAGGTGCGGAAATTGAAAAAAGTTGATATGTGAAAAATGCTGAAAAATGTAGTAAAAGTTGAGAGCATTAGAAGTGAAAGCATAAGAGGTGTTAGAGGGAGGGCTGTAAAGCTAGATAGAAGAGTGAGTAGGATGGACTGAGAGTGTTTTAGATTGAGAGTAATTAGTCAGTCTCATGAATATCAGAAGGGCAATCAATAGGGTTATCTATGTGCATTAAAGGGGGTAGTCCAACAGTGTAATCATCCACTTTCAAACCCAGTAGGGGCACCAGTGCCTCTTGACAAGAATTCACAAGAGTCCTTGTTGAATAAAATGTCATTCGACCGAACTAAAATGTCACAATTAACCAACAAAAACTGAAAAACATTCATCGTCTTCAATGTTTTTCGAACCCAAGCATGGCGCTGATGCTGTCAGTTCCTCCTCCGCAGCGTCTCGGCAGAGAGCTCAGATTCCTCATTAATACAACAAAAATTTTGTAATGTTTACCGTGTTCTTAAAGTCTTCGTGTGAGGCAGCGACCTTGATGGTTTTCTGTGGACATGACCTTGTGATACTACGAGTGGGTGCAGTTTGCGTTACTTCGACTAACTCAGCTGCACACAACAAACCCACATCGTCGAGTTCCCATCCATCAACAGCCAGCAGTGCCCCATTATCTTGGTTAAAGTCCCTGTCATTCATCTGGTCCGCCTGGATGTCTGATGGCGTGAGGGCACTGCGCTTTGCACGCTTCGCGCATTTTACAGTCACGCCGCTGGTGTGGTGCTTCACCGTCTCTTTCCCAAATAAACACAAAAAACAGAGTGGTTCAAAGAGCGTGTGCGAGCCCCTTAGGCACTGCACAGCACTCTGGGAGATGGAGTCAGCAGCAGGCAAGTCCAGTGCTCATAAGCCGCAGCACAACTCTCCTTCTCACATGTAGATAAACGGAATAAAAATGAAAGCCACACAATTTGCATGCCAAGGTCTTGCCTTTGGAGTGCTGTAGGAATTCATACAGCTCTTGCTTTAATGGAAGTGTCTCATGTTTGGTGCATCAAGCGTGTGGGGCCCCATGTCTTGATCAATTGTTCATCAGGTCTCTGGGAATTTGGTGTTATTTTTATTTGTATTTATTTGGTTTTTATAGAGTGCCTTAAGTTAAAGCACTGTACAGAGAATGAGGAACGGTACAGTAAAATGAGTAAACAAAAAATTCAGATGTTGCAGTAAATGAGACTTCAGTGACCTACGAAATAAAGAATACCGAGAGATAGAATGAAGAGAGTGGCAGAGAGCATTCCAGTGAAGAGGAGCTAAAAGCTAAAAAGTATGAAACCGAGATTGAGCACAAGGGGGATGAGGTACTAACAGTAGAAGCTGGGAAGAAGAGCAGAGAAAATGAGAACAAGTATAGGAAGATATCCAGGGCTTTAAGTGGGCTGGGGCCTGCCGGGGCTGGGCCCCGGCAGTCTCCAAAAAGTGAGACTGAGCCGGGGCCCTGCCGGGGCCCCCCGATGCCACCAAGCCACGGCAAGTGCATCTCCCACCACAGACGCGCGACGGGAGATGAGCCCGCCGGTCGGCGCCGGTCGCCCATCAAGAAGTCAGGCGCCGGTGCCGCACAGCAGAGTCAGGCAACACTGCAGGCAAAGCTGTGACTGACAGACTTGCCAGCCAGTCACAGCTTGAGCGACGCTGTGACTGGCTGACACTTCTGCCAGTCACAGCTGCCTGGAATGTCGTTGGAAATGGCACACTTTCACTCCTCTTGAGCCTTGGTGACGTGACTTCCTCAGGCTCACTCACGAGGAGTGAAAGTGCGCCATTAGATGTGTTTGGGAGTGGTGGACTGGACCGTCCGTCGGTTTCCTTACCTGCTTGCTTCTTCTTGGCACTGGTAAAGTAAGTCTGCCACTGGCTGCCTGCTTTAATGTTCCTTGCTGTTGCAGTTTCAGCTGGTCAAGGCGAACTTCGCACTTCAATGTGTACGTGTTCGCCTTGGAAAGTTGAAACTGCAACAGACAATTCTGTTACGTTTAAAAATAAACGTTATCTATTTTTCAAATCAATGTTCCCCTTTACATGTTTTACTTTTCTGTTCCCTCGCATGCACTTTCTGCATTTTATTTAGTTTCTTTCCCGTTTTCAAACATTTGGAATGCGGAAAAGAAACTAAAGAAAATACATGCGAGGGAACAGCCTGTGTTCCCATCATAGTTTCTTCACTTACTATACCTCCTGCCAGGGCCGTCACGAAGGGGGGGTGGGGGGGCAAACTGCCCCAGGCCTCGGGCCCTCGCGGCCATCTGGATGGTAGAGATAAACAAAAAAAAAAAGATTAAAAAAAAAAGTTAAACACAGCATGGATACATGATATGATATAGGATTTATTTTATTTATGTCGCGCTCATGCACAGGTGTTTCAGAGCGTGACCAGGCAAAGCGAAGGGGAACAAACAGGGAAGAAAACAAAAACAAACGATCTTACTAGGCCCAGTGACATTGAGAACGCCAAGTGCATGGGGAAGGGAAAAATGGGGACAGTACATGGGAGGGGGGAGAAAGTGGAAAGTGCAGAGCATAGGAGGGAAACAAGATAAATAATAAGTTAATGAATAAATGGTGGGGGAGCGGGACGGACAATACTTTGGCACATGCCCTGTTGTTCACAATAAAACATACACATGAATGTGGTGTGCGAGCGGAGTGGGAAGCATATTCCATCCTGAGTGCATCCCTTATTCATAAAATGATGTTGCATGGGATACCCTACATCTGCGGCTCCTTCTACTGGATATGGTCTGCCCTGGTGGAGGCCAGGCCCAGCAGAAAGCACGATTCAGAAACGGGTCTTTTCATACCCCGGCTTGCATGGCCATGCCTAGAGCGGAAATGCTCATGGCAATCATGAGCCTTACCCTTCATTTTTGCCTTTCAACGCCTGTAATATATTGTTTGCACTGAGTGTCAAAAATGCAAGTTGTTGCACCTCATTTACGCTACACGTACGTGCTTAACTTAGAAATCTAGACAGGCACAGTGGGATTCATTAAACTTACACTGGTGCAAGTGCAGTTATGCGCTACGGCAAAATCCGCCCCAGTACAATAAATGTGTTCTTTTAATGCATTGTGGCCCCCAGGGCCATATTTGTCCTATTGATAATAAGGCATGGCGTTTTCCCTGGGCAATTAATTGCCCTGATGCGAAAATACATTTAAAGTATGAATGTTAGCCCTAGTGCCAATACCATAACTTGCAATGTTGCACCTTTCTGTACCAAGACTTATGCAGGGCCTTCATTGGGTTTGAAATTAGTGCTTTGAAATGGTTGCCTTATAAATTGCCTTTTGACACTGGTTCTTCCACATTAACCACTTGCTGACAAAGGAGGATTTAAAGATTTTCAGTGGGCATTGTGTTTCAGCTCCCTGCTGGCTGGCCGTCTTGTGATAATCAGCGGCTATTAACTCCTAGCTGTATTTCTTTGTCTGCATTATAATGTATGTACCGAACGGGTGCCTCAGACTGTTTTCCGCTCTAAGTAATCATCTTCAGCCATGCCTAGGTAAAGAAAACATAAGTGTTATGAGGTGGCTAGACTGGCCTGCATTGAATATTGGGCAGTCTAGCCAGTAATAACACTTATAGTGCACAGCTAGTCTGGATATAAATTCCGTGGCATGTTTCTTTTTTTTTTAGTGGCTGTGAGTCCTCATATGGTAATACTGGCCCAGATGCCTTTGGGTTTGGCGCGCCTTACATATGCTGAATAAATAAATAAAATAGATTGATTGCAGTCTCCATGGACATTCTTCAGTTCAAAAATTAATCAGCCACCACTGAACATCATCTACCTGTCACTGTGTATGATGTGTGTTTTAATGTGCACAAAGGGGCAGGGCAGTCCTCCCAAAAGCTGGCGTCACACCACCCGCCGTCATGCCATCCTATATATATTTATGCATAAAAATGTTAGTCTGCAGTGAACTTGTCTTCAGTAGAGAAACATAACTTAGCTGTAGTTGATTTGCTGTCATAATAAAGAACCATATTTGGGATCCTCCACACACACCAGGGGAGAGTTATCGCATCTCCTGTTTGCGGCGGCGGCGGCGCCGCTGGTGGCCCAGTACAAAAAATCATTAGGGGGCCTCACCAAACATTTTTCCCCGGCCTCGCCACACTTTGTGACAGCCCTGCCTCCTGCTCTTGTCTTCATGATTACACACAGCTGCTTTCTTTCCAAGGAGAGAGTCTTCCCTCTTGGCGAATCTCAGCTCTTGGAATTCTCGGCTTTTCCCTGGTGTCGTCATTTTCTTTGTCAAGTGTTTTTCCATTAGGGCTCTGCTTCTGTCTCTCGATGGACCTTCTTATGCGGATTTCTTTACGTCCCGTCTCTCGTCGCCATTTGTAGGGTTCTTACTTCTAATGTATTTAAATAAACTTCTTACAAATTCAGATTTGTGTTCACTTGTGATGTATTGGTTATACAGAGCTCAGCATTGCATTCTCATATTATGGCACATTTAACCAACCGCTTCGAACAGTCTCCACGGCCAGAATGTTCGGGCACATATGGTTCTACCCTAGGGTGTGCTCCTTCATTACAATGCATGTGAGGTCAGCACCTGGCGGCAGCGCCTGGTGTCCCACCTCAATACATAATGCCCCTGTGCCATTGAAGACAATTCCAAGTGCTTCCCCTTCATAGTATCTTCCAAGTTGTGGAGCTCCCTCTTTGCTTTCAATCCTTATTTGTGTATGCTTGCTCCACAAATCAACCATGTATTGGGAGGTGAGAAGTAAACTCACTGAAAGTGAGTGTGTTTGTTTGTTTGTTTCCTCATTTATAAGGCACACCAAACCCTCGGGTAACTGGGCGCAAAGGTTACAAGGTTACTTTAAGCTTCATGTTACAGACATTGCATGATATATACACAAGGTACAAAATTGGGAGTACAAAGAGTCCAAAACAGATGATACAGTATGGGAGACTATATTGCAAGCATCAAGGTAGATAAAAGGTCAACAGGATAGTCGAGAACAAAGTGAGAAGTATAGGTTATAGTGTAAAATTGTGTGGAAAGTGTAAGAACTAAAAGTATATGATTAACTGCAGAGAGGTCCAAGGGAAAACAGTAAAGGGTTAGGCAGCGGACAGTAGCCATGGCCTTTTACCACACTACGCTCTACGCTAAATCTGTCTCTTGGATGCTGCAGTGTGCGCCCCCTGGCTACAGGGTGCGTTCAGGTGCTTTGCATCATCACATCGATACCCAGAAGTAAGATGCGAGGTTGGGGACACTACATACCTCTGTGAACTGAACTCACACTCTTGTGTTGTAAGATATCACATCCCATCCTATAGGAAGGGTCTCATTATTGGAATAGGAAGGATTGAGATTTCACATCTCAGGCTATGGGAAGGGTCTCATGTTTGGAATGGGAAGGAGTTGGATATCACATCTCATCTTATAGGAAGGGTCTCAGGTTTGGTATTAGAAGCATTGAGCTATCACATCTCATGTTACAGGATGGATCTCAGGTTAGGAATGGCAAGGTGTCGGATATAACATCTTATGCTACAGGAAGGCTTTGAATCCATTTATTAGTGGTTGTTAGGTTTATTTACCACCCAAATTAGAATACTGCCTTTGTCACTGCAATAAGATGTAGTAATTTATATATAAACTAGGTTCAGAGCAGTAAACCACATTTTCTTTTTTTTACAGATAGGAAGCCGAGAGTTTTGGCCGTGCACAGGTTAGAAACAGATCTGCTAGTGATACACCAAAGATTTTGAGCGGCCATTAACGATGTCTGCGGTACTTCCCAAGCGCAAGTCTGTGCAGACTTCATTGTTTGACTACTTGCCATCAGCGAAAAGATGTAAGGTGGAGGAGGCTGCCACCATTCTGAGTGGGGATGAGGAAGCTAGCCCAGTCAATTCGAGAAGTGAGGCACCAGAAATATGCCAGGATTCTTGCACTAAGGAGGCCAGTAGCTCCAGTGCATCTCCCGCTACACTGCAGCCTGTGCCAGAAGAGCCTCTTCTAACCCCTGATTGCTGGAGCGTGCAGCAATGGTGCTATTTTAAGGGGGAATATGAATGGATTTTTCTGGCTTCCGGCCACATTGGATGCTCTGTGTGTAGGGACGTGAAAGCAACAGGTGGCTTATCCGTGCACTCCTGTGTGCAAGGTTTGCGCATAAGCATGGAATGGGCCGATGGAAAGGTGGGTCCTTCAGGTTTTGGCAAACATGCTAGGCAGAAGCAGCTCCGAAAGAAGATTATGGGGCACAAGTCAAGTGGTGCTCATAAGGCATCACAAGACATTCTAACAGCGCGAAAAAATAACCACTTGACAGAAGTCATGCAGCAAAGCAGTGGCAAACATTTGGAAAGCACATGCAGAGTGTTTCACACTGTTTTCTACTTGACCAAAAAGAATCGGCCATTCACAGATCACCCTGATTTGGTGGACCTCCAGGAGGTGAATGGTGTTGAAATGGGTCGTGTGTTGCGCAGTAATGTTACTGCAACAGAGATAGTGAGACATATTGCATCAGAAATGCAAAAGAAGTTAGTGTGTTATATCAGAGAACACAAGCCAAAGATTTCTGTGTTTGTGGACAAGAGCACCACTGTCAGCAACAAATCAACTTTGATTATTTATCTGCCGGGTCTTTTCGGGGCTCATTGTAAACCAGTCACCATTTTCTTTGGTCTAGTGGAGCTCCAAGAGACAAATGCCTTGGCCATAAAGGAAGCTCTGCTGGGGTATTTTGAGAATGTTGGCATCACAAGGACCCTGTTGCATGAGATCTGGATTGCTATTTGTTCGGATGGTGCAGCTGTAATGTTTGGTAGCAAAGGGGGGGTGATAACATTATTGCGAGCGGCATTCCCAAATCTTGTGTTATCGTGGCATTGTCTAGCTCACCGCCTTGAACTGGCCGTTGGAGACACTATTGATGATGTTGGTGGGGCCAATCATTTTAAAATGTTCATGGACTCTTTATATGCCACATACAGCATGTCACCAAAAATCACAAGACAGCTACAAATGGCTGCCAGTGATCTGGGTTTGCAGCTGCAGAAGATAGGGAAGATGCTGGGCACACGATGGGTTGCATCAAGTTATAGGACGGTTCAAGCTGTTTGGAACTGCTTCCCTGCTTTGTGTAAGCATTTCGGAGATGCTGCTAAGGATCTCTCAAGACCCACAAGGGACAGAAGAAAATATGACGGTCTGCTTAAGAAGCTTACCTCCAACTCTTTTGTGAAAGATTTAGGGCTTATGTGCGATGCCCTTCAAGAACTGATATCACAATTGTGGATGCACACAGACTCTTGGTGGGGCAAGTACGGAGATTCTTTGCGATGAAAGAATCTCCGGGGGAGTTTGCTTCTACTGCTCAGAGTGCAGTTGATTGTGGACACTTCAAGGGCGTTCATATTTCCCAGGGAAGGGCAAACTCTGTGTCTCTGAATGAAAGGCAAATTTATCAAAGCCTTTCAGTTAACCTTGCCAAAAGGTGTGCTCCAGACTTGGATAAAGAACTTGTAGCCAGTTTCAGTGTCTTGGATGCAAAGAATTTACCGAATGATGAAGACATTGTACTTTATGGTAAAAATGAGATTCAGAGACTGTGTACGAAATTTCAACTCCCAATCAGAGACACCATCCATGCCTTCAGGGATTTTAAGGAATTTGGTGGTTAAAGGTGCCCTGAAGCATTTAGGGCTTTGGTTGCTTGCATGGAAACGTTGCCCGCAAGTAATGCAGATTGCGAAAGGGGCTTCAGCGCCATGAATTTAATTGCTTCGCCAAGCCGAGCATCCCTCCATGTGGCCACTATTTCCTCATGTTTATGGCTGAAACCTAATGGCCCTCCAGTAAAAGCATTTAAGCCATTGTCCTTTGTAAAAAGCTGGCTGGCAAAAGGGAGACGAACAGCTGAGGAAACACACTGCGAGCAAGCTCATGCAAAGAAGGACTCCCTTGAAGATTATTATGTGGGGTTATGGGAAATCGTCAATTAATTGTTTACACATTTGAATGCACCTGTTAATGTACTTCAACACCTATCCTTTTGTCAACTGCCCAGTTAAGGGTCCAATACATAATCACCTTGAGCTTTGATTTGTTATACTTTAAGCCACGTAGCAAGCAGTCTGCTACACAATATGTACTTAGTAATGTAGGCCCGACCAGTTGGGAAATTGTCAATTAATTGTCTACACATTTGAATGCACCTGTTAATGTACCTCAACACCTATCCTTTTGTCAACGGCCCAGTTAAGGGTCCAATAAATAATCACCTTGAGCTTTGATTTGTTATACTTTAAGCCATGTAGCAAGCAGTCTGCTACATAATATGTACTTTGTAATGTAGGCCCGACCAGTTTTACCATGTTGCATTTAGGCCCCGCCCACCAATTGGGCCACGCCCATTATGTCTTAGGCCACGCCCCCAAATAAGCCCCCCCCCCCCCCCCCCCTCAGTTTCTTACCCCACTTAAAGCACTGAAGATATCAGTGCAGAAAGATAGCTGGGAGCATGACCAGAGAGATTTAAAAACAAGACAGAGAAAGTTAAATTAAATTTGAGTGTGAAAGGATAACCAACCAAGAGTGGTAAGAGAAGAGGAAATAGAATCTCAGAAGCAGAGAAGACAAAGAAAATGGATAGAAGAGCTGAATACAGAATTAAGAGAGGCAAGACGAGAGCTAGGAAGTCCAAAGAGGGCAGTGTAACAGTAGTTTAGACACTTGAAAGGTAAGCAATGGACAGGCTTTCTGAATGTTGTGTAGGTGAAAGCGACAGGCTCACAAAGTAAGAGAAATGTGATGAGAAAAGGAAAGAACAGAGTCAAAGTGGAGGCCAAGATTTTGGGCCGTGGGTGAGATTGAAAGCTGGCAAGCAGGAAAAGAGATATAAGAGTGGGCGGGTGTTAGTGGGGAAAAAGAGGACTTCAGTTTTCCTGGCATTATGCGTAAGGTAGAGAGAGGACATTCATGATTTGATAGCCACTAGACAGGCTGAGAGAGTGTGGTGAATTTCACAGGAAAACAAAGAGAAAGAGAGAAAGGGTTGAGTGTCATCAGCATAAAAGTAGTGTGAAAAACCAAAGGAAGAAATAACCGCAATGGGGGAGGGAGTGTAAAGAGGGAACAGAAAAGGGCAAAAGACGTACCCTTGGGGAACACTGTGGGCAAGTAGGAAAGATTTAGATGACTTGCTGGCCCAGGAAACAGAAAATGTTCATCAGATAGATAAGATTGAAACTAGGAGAGGACAGAACCCGTGAGACCAAAAGAAGAAAGTGAAACGAATAGTAGAGAGTGTCGATAGTGTCAAAGGCAGCTGATAGATCCAAGAGGATGATAAAAAATGAGTGTTTGGAATAACACGTAGAAAGAATTGAATCCAGAACCGAGAGGAGAGCAGTTTCCGTGGAGTGGAGAGGGCGAAAGCCAGATTGGAATTGTGGGAGAATAAAGATTTGGAGGCAAAAGTAGAGGCTTGAGAATAGAGGAGCTGTTACAGTAATTTAGAAAGGTACAGTAATAAGGAATTAAGGTGAAAATGTGAACAATCAGTGGCTCAGCAGTGGGTTTCTCTAAGATTTGGATGATGGAAGCATGCTTGAAGGATGTGGGAAAAGTGGAAGTAGAGAGGCAGACGTTGAAGAAGGAGGTAAAATAAGACAATAGTGAGGGATGCACCTTAACAATTAATGCAGAAGGGATTAGGTCAGTAGGAGAGGCAGTTGGGTGAGCCTTAGCTAATAGAAGAGAAACATCAGTATTAGATATATTTTGAATGCTAGCAATGGAGGTGAGGGAAGCAGAGATAGAAGGAGGCATAACTTCAGATGAAATAGAAGCTTCAATATCATTGTGAAGAGAGGTTACTATGGAGGAGAAACATTGGCAAAGTCAGAGGCAGACAAAGTTGAATTAGCAGAATAATCGACAGTAGGAGGAGACGGAAGCCGGACGAGAATTTGAAAAAGAACCCTAGTGTGAGGACTGCGTGTGTAAGAGGTCAGAAAAGTAGAGGCGTTTAGCCGAGAATAAACAGTCATCTTACAGTGCATGGTAAGAAAAATGAGGGGAAAGCCAAGGTTGGGAAGGTTTGCATGTACTTTACTTTATTAATTAACCGCGCTGTCCATGGACCCTAAGGCTTGAGGGCGCCAATAAAAAAATAACAAAACCAAGGACACAAAACAAAAACAAGAGAAGTGTAGAATGAACAAATCCTAAAGCTTGGAAGAGTTAATTAAAAAGCCAGGTTTTCAATTTCTTTTAAAACATTTCTGATGATTTAATACCCCTAAATCAGGGGGTAGTCCATTCCAGGCTCTTGTAGCTGCATGCAAGAAAGCCCCTTTACCAGCCTTGACCATATTACATTTTGGTGCATTGAGCTGATCAGTATTATTGGATCTCAGACACCTAGAGTGGCTCTTTTCTTTAATCAAGTCCTGAAGATACTCTGGCATTTGCCCAACTGACATTTATGCACTATTAAAACAAGATGGTAAAGCAGTCTGGCTTCCACTGGCAGCCAGTGGAGGCCACGACAAGCCTCTAAGATATGTTCTCCGCAAGCGAATCCTGTAACCACTCTGACCACACTATTCTGAATAACCTGCAGTTTCTTGCACTCTCCCTTGGTAGGATGGAAAAGAGATAAAGGGTAAATGCATTTCAAGAGAAGAAGAAAGAGACAATGAAATGGAGGGAAGCAATCTCATCAGACGTTAGAGATGAGAAAGAGGAAAGAGGAGGGAGAACAGAGGGATAAGCAGAAATAAAGAGTGAAGGATTTAAATGGCATAAATCACTCAGAGAAAAAGATGATGCAGGGGAAAAAGCAGAGGAGTGTACAGGGACTTGAGGGGACAGTGATACAGAATGAAGATAGTGGTCAAAGATGTAGAGTGGGAGCGAGAACACAGCAGAAGCCAAAATGGACAAAATAAAAATGAGATCAAGGTAGGAGCCAGAAATATGGGATGGGGTAGTAGAGAGAGGATGGAGGAGATGGAATCAAGAATCAGAAAATTGGAGAGTAGAGTGTTTAGACAAAATATGGAGATTTAAGTCCCCTGAGAGTATTACAGGGGGTGGTAGGAAGAATGTAAGAAAGAAGATGATTAATATCATTGCAAAAAGAACCCATATAGCCAGGGGCTGATAAACAAGAAGAAACAAAATGGGATGGGGCTTTGAAAAAGTATTTTAAGAAAATTCAAATGAAGAGTAAGTGGGAAGGACCCTAGTTATCCTAGGGTTGCTTCATTTCCCAGTCTTTAACTGTGGTTTATGTCATTTTCTGTGAGTGTCTGGGTTTTAACTGACCGGGGCTAGTTGCCAGAGGCTTGGTGAAATATGCCGGTTGAATGGACTGTGTAAGTGTCTCTAGATTGTGTGTGGCCTTTACCCCTCTCCTGAAGCTCTACTATTGTGAGGGATGTCAACCGGACTAACATATGGAAGAAAAGGTCAGTGGAAGAAGATCACACAGGAAAAGAGAAGAGGTTGACAGAAATAAGAATAGAGAAAAGGAACAGCTATTTTTTCCAAAAAATCAGAAGCAGCTCTGAATGATGTGCCACCAGAACACAGCTTATTCATCAGAACGCAAATGTTTTGTTGCATCAGTATTTCCATTTCTACAGACATATATGAATGCAAAATGGCTGCAGATTGCCCGGTGTGAGCTGATGATGTGACAATAAACTCTACAATGAATGGGTTCTACACAATAAACGAAGTACTTCGAGCAGTAAGGTTGAGGGCTCTCCAGAATAGGAATGTTCTGGATCTGCTCACAGCAAAGGAAGGAGGATTTTGCGCAAAAATCGGGAGTTCCTGTTGCACATTCATACCTGTCAATGACAAAGATGCTGGCATACTGACCAAAGCAGTAACCCAGCTCTCTAAGTTGCATGCCAAGATGGAGGAAGAAGCCAAGGGGACTGGAAAGCACCAGAGCTGGATAGAATACCTGTGGTCATGGATATCATCATGGCTATCAGATTGGCTGAAGGTAATATTAGGGGCACTGATAATTGCACTAGTGACACTATGCATGGTAAAGATCTGTATCACCCAGTGCCAAAAGACAGCAGAAAAAACTATTGGCATGAAGGTGCTGATGGATGTGAACATAGGCGGAATGAAGGACAAGATAGTGGAGGAAAGAGACACGCTGAGATGAAGAATAGCAAACTGTCCATTATTTCCACTTGAGGCGATGAAGATAGACAATCCATTTGATGCTAAACTCTATGAAAGGGAAATGTGTATGGTGTTACCCAGAAGGAGAATGCACCTATATGGACTGGACTTTTGACAATCATGCACATTATTATGGATACCTCGAAGGGATAACAAAATATGCCAACCAAGAGTTAAAGGTGTGAAATATGAGGATGTGGTTGACAGGGAAGGCCAGAGGGGGGACTGAAGAGAGGGTCCCGAAGATGTCCCTCATCACCCCCAAGATGAAGAGCCAGAAATGCTTGCAGCCACATATTTTAGACGAATCCTGAGTGCACCAATGATTGACAAGTACACTGAAAGGTATCCTCTCAGTCAGCCATACAGACCGAATACAATGCAAGTCTTCACATGTATAGGAGAAGAACCAGAGATCCTAGACAGAGACACCTATATGGACAGACTCCACTAAGCACCAAGAAGCCACGTTGCTGACGTCATTAGTGACACCAGGACGTAGCAGCGTTAGACATGAAGCACACTCGCAGTTCTGCACCACATCACACAAACAGGCATTTGTATACACGAAGGACATGCTTGCACAGTTCTATAGCTAGAGGACAGATACATATACATACTGTCAATGCTTTATCATTTTTTCATTAGCCAAATGCAGTAACGCTGAACCGCAAGGCACAAGAGATCATGAGCAAGCTTGCAGATGCTTAGCTTAACGTGAACAGCCCCATGGGACTACAGGGATATTTATGGAACCTGATAGGACCAAGTGTGACTAACATATAGAGGACTTAGAATAACATGAACATGTAGCATTTATATTATACGTCTAAGGAAAATTACAGAAGGCCCAAAAGCCATGAAGCAGAGGTGGGGGAGCTGATTCAAGAAGCATAGAGCACAAAGCAGGCTCACAGACAAGGTCAGAGATTCACGTACACATTCCAATCTCCACACAACAAAGGGACCAGCTGTAGAGAAACAGAAAAAATCCTCATAAAAGTGAGCTGCAGAGCTCAATTCTGTGGTCCCTAAGCAGGTGGTACAGCCAAGCGAGACAAAGGACAGTCACCCATGGTGGGAAAGCAGAACTGATTCCAGCAAGTCAGAAGCGAACAGCTACAAGTGTTGCAACATGAGGAGTGCATTCTCATAGGCAAAGGTGGTACACACAAGTTACAATACAGACACATAATCGTTCACATCACCTTGAGGTGCAAAGAGGGCTGAGAACTTAATCGAGTCCCAGGCCTGTGGAGATCAGTTCTAACCAATCACAGCTTAGAAAGGCTGGGGTGGATGGCAAAGGGTACGAACCAATGGTCAGGCCCTTACTCTGTAACAATGTAATAGTTTCTTGGAGATGCGACCGGCAAGCCACCTGACATGCAAGGACCAGTAGAATAACCCCTATAGGGTCCTCCTATAGGTAATAGTACTCTTGATACCCAATACCTTGTGATTTTGGGAAGGGCACAGGTGATGACGAAATACAGGTAAAAAACTATGACACACGCCATGGAGAGCTGAGATGTACCGGAGAATGCCCATTTTCTTTTATTCATCTCTGTTGTTTTATTTGCACAGTATTACTTGCCGCTGGCTGAGTCCTCTGTTTATTCTGGGGTGGGTGTTGGGCCCTCGAAGTCAGGCGGACCCCCAGCCATACTCTGGCATACCTGGGAGTTCCTCCCAACAGCATGAAAATAAAAATATTTCTCCAACCTTTGAAGCTCCGAAGAAAACTAAGTTATGCTTCCATTGCATAAGTGCACTTACAAAGACCAAACACTTTAATTCCAATATCAGATATTCTCAAGAACTGGCATCCAATCTGTCAGCCCCTTTGTTGACATGTTGCTGAAAAAATATGAAAGCTGTCATTGCCCTTTTACCACAATTGTTCTGCCTGCATATTGAATGACCAAATGTATTTACTGTCTCTTTGAACCACTCATCTTTGTAATGCCTCCCTCCAGAAGAGAAATGTCTAAAGTACTAAAATATGCGGTGAATAACCCGCTGTTTAAGAAGCCAGATGCAGACACTTGGAATTAGACAAATTCATGGCAAAATGTATTGAGAGGATGTTGTCAACACCACTACGGGCATACGACAAAGTTGTCTGCTTGTTCCATGACAGACAATCAGATTTGAGAACAGAAAATAACACATAAACAGTGTCTACATAAACAAGGGATATTTAACTAAAAACAATGGATGCCAGCCAATAGGGAGTCATGCTTCATCTATAGAAGACAATGATATGTTCCTTGACAGACCAGAACACCAGAACACATAAAGAGATTAGGAAGCCTACCCTTAACTGAAAGACTGCAATGCAGAATTAAGTATGGGCCATTAAGGAGTCCTGGAAGTGGAAGGGTCAGCACAGGGAAGCCATGCAGACACTCTGCTCCTGTTTATTTAGCCCCAGTCCCAGTCACGCGCACTCATGGTGGAATATTGTTAATTGTGCAGAGTTCTGTTTTTCTCCAACATTTACCAACTGTTTGCACCAGTCGGTGGCTAAAGTGCCAGGAAAGACGAGAAATTAAAAAGGAATGCATATTTTATATTAATAATGTAATTGATCAACATGTATTTTTAATATTTTAGGAAGGATTGATCATTTATTAGAAAACAATATATTGCGTGGTATTGTTTCTGAAAAGAAACACAATGGGCCTCATTACGACCCAGGCGGTAAGTTACCGCCTGGGCCGTGACTTTACCACCATGGCGTAAACTACGTTTACGCCATGGTGGTTGGCGGACTTACCGCCCCATTCCGAGGTCGGCGGGGCGGTAAGTCCCCAATCCCCATTTACCCTTCCCCATTCCCATTTTTGCCCCATAGGGCATAATGGGAGTGGGGAAGGCGTTAATTACGCCACCGTAAATTACGGTGGCGTAATTAACTCCATGGTCCCTTAGCGCCATGGATTTTAACACCTGCTAAAAGCAGGTGTTAAAAGCGCCATGGCGCTAAGGGACCTCGTAGTTGGCGGTAAGGGGTCGGCGCAGCTAACGCTGGCGTTAACCCCTTACCGCCAGGGTCTTAATGAGGCCCAATGACAATGTTTTCGTTGAAGAAATATTTATAAAAATGTAAGGTGTTTGTATAAAATATGAAAGAAATGTATGTATATGGATTTCTTGTTTGCTTTTACCGCAATCGTACATGTGAGACTGATATGAAGTGTGGAAACGATTTACCATCAGTGACATTTTCAAGTAAAAATAGAGTGGAAGCATTGGATATGACAGAGAGGGGGGAGGGAGTGTATGAACTTCCATACGTCACAGCTGTCACACGCATTTATCTTCTCTGCATAAAAAGGTTAACATTACCATCCGCTGTTCTCACGAAACGAGGAGGCTCGGATGTTAAACAATCGAGTGCTTACTCACACCGCCAAGATCTTCTGCTTCAGTACAACGGGAGTCTATTAAAAGTGATTTCAGAATCACAGGTGGGTGGGTTGTTAGTCATTCCTAAGTTATCCTTCCTCTCGTGTGGGGGAGTCTGACAACTAGCGTCAGAGCTGATTGAGGCAAAATTAGTCTTTGGAAATTGGTTAATTAAGAAACCCTTGTTTATAATTGCTTTTAAAATATTTAAAAGCCTATTTCTGTCACCGAATTCCTGACTATCCGACAGCTTGTAGGCATGACTGAATGGATGCGGTACTGCTAATACCCGGTGAAACTTGCGTTTGGGCTTCCTGCCAGAGGCGTTGCTGGGGGGGTGGGGCTGAGGGGCTATAGCCCCTGATCTTTTGGTTGTAGCCCCAGATAGAATCTCAAGAGCTTCAACCAAAAGGCTAGCTAGCCCCCAGTCCTGACAGTTCTGACATCAGGTACCCCCAGGTCTTTTCCAGACCTAGCAACACCGCTGCTTCCTGCTATGCATGATTGCATTGCAAAGACAAATATATCTGGATTAATATACTCCACAGAGCGAACACGATCAGGGGGAAGTGGTGGCAGTAATAAAGAATCAGCTTAGCAATGAAGAGATTTGGTTATTGGGAGGGACAGCGTCATTTTCAAAATGGTGTCCCCTCGACAAATGCGATAATGGGCTATTTTCTGTAAGGGAGATCCATATTATTATGACAGGAGGGAAAGCATAACCCTTTATGACACGTAATAACTCTGCTGATTTATATTATTATGGGAGTGATGCCACTTAGACCCATGCAAATGGCAGAATCCAGATGGCCTGTCTCCATGTTTTGTATTACCAAGGCTCCTGCACTACATTTATGTACATAGTAAGATTTTCATTAGGCATAGCAAAAGCCGGAATATCTGCCACATAGTCTTCTTTACCGTCAAACCTACTGCAGATAATTGGTAATAGACAACACACGAATTTACAAAATTCTGCTGAATAATGTAAATTATTTGAATCAAAGGGAACATGAAATCATTTCTCTAACATACACAACATTAATCCGCTTTCAAAATCCTCCATCCTCACTCCCGTTCTCAATTTAACAGACAATCAATCTAAATACTTAACATGCAACGTGCATTCAGCTGAACGGCTCTCCAAAATCCCTCTGGCCTAGCACACATGCCCTCAAGTGGGACCATGATAGCCTGTTTTTGCATACCTTTGAAATTCGAACTGCAGTCATGTTTACCCCAAAATCCCTCCCCCTTAGTCTTCTCCATCATAAACTCAAAGTTAATTCATTGAGAACTCTCAGCATTGGTTCATAAATGGGTTAGTGTTTGCTTTCCGCTGTGGGCCACAGGGCTGCTTATAAGAAACATTTAAAGAAGGAAAATAAAGAGTTCTGTCCTGTTGTAAACCGCAAAATGTTTAATATATTGGTTGTCTATGAACGTTTCAATATAGGGGACATGAACATCCTGTGTGATTTACTGTATCCAGGGACTGGCAACACAGATTAGATCGCAAGTGCATGTTCATCTGCCCCTTCTACAAACCCCCCCCATTTTTCTGAAACATACAGATCTAGCAATTACTCAATCACCCTTTAAATAACTGTTCAACGTTATGATGCTTCACCAATCTCCTACGCCTGGTGGCCATAGCCCTTTAAGTGTATAATGATCAAACACCATAATACATCCTGCTAATGAATCAGTCCAAAATGCTCATGTGCTCGCACATGGGTCTGGAAGTATGGCTTTCCTGAAGACGTTTTAAAGGTTTATTGAAAGGCCACCGTCAACCTGGGGAGTTCCTTCCCTGCCCAATCCCAACTGTTTAATGAATTCTTTGTTCAGAACTATAGTTTTAAAAAGGTAGCGGGCGCCCCTCTCTCGCAAGAACAGACATGATAACCTGTTCAGTGGTTATTAACCACTTGAGAGTTCGCAGCCACTGCTTTTACTCACTGTGCCTTTCACAGATGGGTAATATCCATTTGCATATCAGTCTTTGTCCTGCCCAGGGGCAGTCCAGCACCGAAATACAATGGCAATTCCAATCTGAACGAGAGTACCACCAGCAACCCCATACACGTGTTTCACCCTTGTTGGGGATCATCAGTGAGGTGAAGCTGATGCCTCTCTAAGCACAGTGAGAGGGAGACCACGTCTGGTTGCCCCCAGGAGACCTAGGGTTACCAATCCCAGGTTCCTTAAAAAATAGTTTTACAAAGGTAGCGGGCGCCCCTCTCTCGCAAGAACAGACATGATAACCTGTTCAGTGGTTATTAACCACTTGAGAGTTCGCAGCCACTGCTTTTACTCACTGTGCCTTTCACAGATGGGTAATATCCATTTGCATATCAGTCTTTGTCCTGCCCAGGGGCAGTCCAGCACCGAAATACAATGGCAATTCCAATCTGAACGCGAGTACCACCAGCAACCCCATACACGTGTTTCACCCTTGTTGGGGATCATCAGTGAGGTGAAGCTGATGCCTCTCTAAGCACAGTGAGAGGGAGACCACGTCTGGTTGCCCCCAGGAGACCTAGGGTTACCAATCCCAGGTTCCTTAAAAAATAGTTTTACAAAGGTAGCGGGCGCCCCTCTCTCGCAAGAACAGACATGATAACCTGTTCAGTGGTTATTAACCACTTGAGAGTTCGCAGCCACTGCTTTTACTCACTGTGCCTTTCACAGATGGGTAATATCCATTTGCATATCAGTCTTTGTCCTGCCCAGGGGCAGTCCAGCACCGAAATACAATGGCAATTCCAATCTGAACGAGAGTACCACCAGCAACCCCATACACGTGTTTCACCCTTGTTGGGGATCATCAGTGAGGTGAAGCTGATGCCTCTCTAAGCACAGTGAGAGGGAGACCACGTCTGGTTGCCCCCAGGAGACCTAGGGTTACCAATCCCAGGTTCCTTAAAAAATAGTTTTACAAAGGTAGCGGGCGCCCCTCTCTCGCAAGAACAGACATGATAACCTGTTCAGTGGTTATTAACCACTTGAGAGTTCGCAGCCACTGCTTTTACTCACTGTGCCTTTCACAGATGGGTAATATCCATTTGCATATCAGTCTTTGTCCTGCCCAGGGGCAGTCCAGCACCGAAATACAATGGCAATTCCAATCTGAACGAGAGTACCACCAGCAACCCCATACACGTGTTTCACCCTTGTTGGGGATCATCAGTGAGGTGAAGCTGATGCCTCTCTAAGCACAGTGAGAGGGAGACCACGTCTGGTTGCCCCCAGGAGACCTAGGGTTACCAATCCCAGGTTCCTTAAAAAATAGTTTTACAAAGGTAGCGGGCGCCCCTCTCTCGCAAGAACAGACATGATAACCTGTTCAGTGGTTATTAACCACTTGAGAGTTCGCAGCCACTGCTTTTACTCACTGTGCCTTTCACAGATGGGTAATATCCATTTGCATATCAGTCTTTGTCCTGCCCAGGGGCAGTCCAGCACCGAAATACAATGGCAATTCCAATCTGAACGAGAGTACCACCAGCAACCCCATACACGTGTTTCACCCTTGTTGGGGATCATCAGTGAGGTGAAGCTGATGCCTCTCTAAGCACAATGAGAGGGAGACCACGTCTGGTTGCCCCCAGGAGACCTAGGGTTACCAATCCCAGGTTCCTTAAAAAATAGTTTTACAAAGGTAGCGGGCGTCCCTCTCTCGCAAGAACAGACATGATAACCTGTTCAGTGGTTATTAATCACTTGAGAGTTCGCAGCCACTGCTTTTACTCACTGTGCCTTTCACAGATGGGTAATATCCATTTGCATATCAGTCTTTGTCCTGCCCAGGGGCAGTCCAGCACCGAAATACAATAGCAATTCCAATCTGAACGAGAGTACCACCAGCAACCCCATACACGTGTTTCACCCTTGTTGGGGATCATCAGTGAGGTGAAGCTGATGACTCTCTAAGCACAGTGAGAGGGAGACCACGTCTGGTTGCCCCCAGGAGACCTAGGGTTACCAATCCCAGGTTCCTTAAAAAATAGTTTTACAAAGTTAGCGGGCGCCCCTCTCTCGCAAGAACAGACATGATAACCTGTTCAGTGGTTATTAACCACTTGAGAGTTCGCAGCCACTGCTTTTACTCACTGTGCCTTTCACAGATGGGTAATATCCATTTGCATATCAGTCTTTGTCCTGCCCAGGGGCAGTCCAGCACCGAAATACAATGGCAATTCCAATCTGAACGAGAGTACCACCAGCAACCCCATACACGTGTTTCACCCTTGTTGGGGATCATCAGTGAGGTGAAGCTGATGCCTCTCTAAGCACACTGAGAGGGAGACCACGTCTGGTTGCCCCCAGGAGACCTAGGGTTACCAATCCCAGGTTCCTTAAAAAATAGTTTTACAAAGGTAGCGGGCGCCCCTCTCTCGCAAGAACAGACATGATAACCTGTTCAGTGGTTATTAACCACTTGAGAGTTCGCAGCCACTGCTTTTACTCACTGTGCCTTTCACAGATGGGTAATATCCATTTGCATATCAGTCTTTGTCCTGCCCAGGGGCAGTCCAGCACCGAAATACAATGGCAATTCCAATCTGAGCGAGAGTACCACCAGCAACCCCATACACGTGTTTCACCCTTGTTGGGGATCATCAGTGAGGTGAAGCTGATGCCTCTCTAAGCACAGTGAGAGGGAGACCACGTCTGGTTGCCCCCAGGAGACCTACGGTTACCAATCCCAGGTTCCTTAAAAAATAGTTTTACAAAGGTAGCGGGCGCCCCTCTCTCGCAAGAACAGACATGATAACCTGTTCAGTGGTTATTAACCACTTGAGAGTTCGCAGCCACTGCTTTTACTCACTGTGCCTTTCACAGATGGGTAATATCCATTTGCATATCAGTCTTTGTCCTGCCCAGGGGCAGTCCAGCACCGAAATACAATGGCAATTCCAATCTGAACGAGAGTACCACCAGCAACCCCATACACGTGTTTCACCCTTGTTGGGGATCATCAGTGAGGTGAAGCTGATGCCTCTCTAAGCACAGTGAGAGGGAGACCACGTCTGGTTGCCCCCAGGAGACCTAGGGTTACCAATCCCAGGTTCCTTAAAAAATAGTTTTATAAAGGTAGCGGGCGCCCCTCTCTCGCAAGAACAGACATGATAACCTGTTCAGTGGTTATTAACCACTTGAGAGTTCGCAGCCACTGCTTTTACTCACTGTGCCTTTCACAGATGGGTAATATCCATTTGCATATCAGTCTTTGTCCTGCCCAGGGGCAGTCCAGCACCGAAATACAATGGCAATTCCAATCTGAACGAGAGTACCACCAGCAACCCCATACACGTGTTTCACCCTTGTTGGGGATCATCAGTGAGGTGAAGCTGATGCCTCTCTAAGCACAGTGAGAGGGAGACCACGTCTGGTTGCCCCCAGGAGACCTAGGGTTACCAATCCCAGGTTCCTTAAAAAATAGTTTTACAAAGGTAGCGGGCGCCCCTCTCTCGCAAGAACAGACATGATAACCTGTTCAGTGGTTATTAACCACTTGAGAGTTCGCAGCCACTGCTTTTACTCACTGTGCCTTTCACAGATGGGTAATATCCATTTGCATATCAGTCTTTGTCCTGCCCAGGGACAGTCCAGCACCGAAATACAATGGCAATTCCAATCTGAACGAGAGTACCACCAGCAACCCCATACACGTGTTTCACCCTTGTTGGGGATCATCAGTGAGGTGAAGCTGATGCCTCTCTAAGCACAGTGAGAGGGAGACCACGTCTGGTTGCCCCCAGGAGACCTAGGGTTACCAATCCCAGGTTCCTTAAAAAATAGTTTTACAAAGGTAGCGGGCGCCCCTCTCTCGCAAGAACTGACATGATAACCTGTTCAGTGGTTATTAACCACTTGAGAGTTCGCAGCCACTGCTTTTACTCACTGTGCCTTTCACAGATGGGTAATATCCATTTGCATATCAGTCTTTGTCCTGCCCAGGGGCAGTCCAGCACCGAAATACAATGGCAATTCCAATCTGAACGAGAGTACCACCAGCAACCCCATACACGTGTTTCACCCTTGTTGGGGATCATCAGTGAGGTGAAGCTGATGCCTCTCTAAGCACAGTGAGAGGGAGACCACGTCTGGTTGCCCCCAGGAGACCTAGGGTTACCAATCCCAGGTTCCTTAAAAAATAGTTTTACAAAGGTAGCGGGCGCCCCTCTCTCGCAAGAACAGACATGATAACCTGTTCAGTGGTTATTAACCACTTGAGAGTTCGCAGCCACTGCTTTTACTCACTGTGCCTTTCACAGATGGGTAATATCCATTTGCATATCAGTCTTTGTCCTGCCCAGGGGCAGTCCAGCACCGAAATACAATGGCAATTCCAATCTGAACGAGAGTACCACCAGCAACCCCATACATGTGTTTCACCCTTGTTGGGGATCATCAGTGAGGTGAAGCTGATGCCTCTCTAAGCACAGTGAGAGGGAGACCACGTCTGGTTGCCCCCAGGAGACCTAGGGTTACCAATCCCAGGTTCCTTAAAAAATAGTTTTACAAAGGTAGCGGGCGCCCCTCTCTCGCAAGAACAGACATGATAACCTGTTCAGTGGTTATTAACCACTTGAGAGTTTGCAGCCACTGCTTTTACTCACTGTGCCTTTCACAGATGGGTAATATTCATTTGCATATCAGTCTTTGTCCTGCCCAGGGGCAGTCCAGCACCGAAATACAATGGCAATTCCAATCTGAACGAGAGTACCACCAGCAACCCCATACACGTGTTTCACCCTTGTTGGGGATCATCAGTGAGGTGAAGCTGATGCCTCTCTAAGCACAGTGAGAGGGAGACCACGTCTGGTTGCCCCCAGGAGACCTAGGGTTACCAATCCCAGGTTCCTTAAAAAATAGTTTTACAAAGGTAGCGGGCGCCCCTCTCTCGCAAGAACAGACATGATAACCTGTTCAGTGGTTATTAACCACTTGAGAGTTCGCAGCCACTGCTTTTACTCACTGTGCCTTTCACAGATGGGTAATATCCATTTGCATATCAGTCTTTGTCCTGCCCAGGGGCAGTCCAGCACCGAAATACAATGGCAATTCCAATCTGAACGAGAGTACCACCAGCAACCCCATACACATGTTTCACCCTTGTTGGGGATCATCAGTGAGGTGAAGCTGATGCCTCTCTAAGCACAGTGAGAGGGAGACCACGTCTGGTTGCCCCCAGGAGACCTAGGGTTACCAATCCCAGGTTCCTTAAAAAATAGTTTTACAAAGGTAGCGGGCGCCCCTCTCTCGCAAGAACAGACATGATAACCTGTTCAGTGGTTATTAACCACTTGAGAGTTCGCAGCCACTGCTTTTACTCACTGTGCCTTTCACAGATGGGTAATATCCATTTGCATATCAGTCTTTGTCCTGCCCAGGGGCAGTCCAGCACCGAAATACAATGGCAATTCCAATCTGAACGAGAGTACCACCAGCAACCCCATACACGTGTTTCACCCTTGTTGGGGATCATCAGTGAGGTGAAGCTGATGCCTCTCTAAGCACAGTGAGAGGGAGACCACGTCTGGTTGCCCCCAGGAGACCTAGGGTTACCAATCCCAGGTTCCTTAAAAAATAGTTTTACAAAGGTAGCAGGGCCCCCTCTCTCGCAAGAACTGACATGATAACCTGTTCAGTGGTTATTAACCACTTGAGAGTTCGCAGCCACTGCTTTTACTCACTGTGCCTTTCACAGATGGGTAATATCCATTTGCATATCAGTCTTTGTCCTGCCCAGGGGCAGTTCAGCACCGAAATAAAATGGCAATTCCAATCTGAACGAGTGTACCACCAGCAACCCCATACACGTGTTTCACCCTTGTTAGGGATCATCAGTGAGGTGAAGCTGATGCCTCTCTAAGCACAGTGAGAGGGAGACCACGTCTGGTTGCCCCCAGGAGACCTAGGGTTACCAATCGCAGGTTCCTTAAAAAATAGTTTTACAAAGGTAGCGGGCGCCCCTCTCTCGCAAGAACAGACATGATAACCTGTTCAGTGGTTATTAACCACTTGAGAGTTCGCAGCCACTGCTTTTACTCACTGTGCCTTTCACAGATGGGTAATATTCATTTGCATATCAGTCTTTGTCCTGCCCAGGGGCAGTCAAGCACCGAAATACAATGGCAATTCCAATCTGAACGAGAGTACCACCAGCAACCCCATACACGTGTTTCACCCTTGTTGGGGATCATCAGTGAGGTGAAGCTGATGCCTCTCTAAACACAGTGAGAGGGAGACCACGTCTGGTTGCCCCCAGGAGACCTAGGGTTACCAATCCCAGGTTCCTTAAAAAATAGTTTTACAAAGGTAGCGGGCACCCCTCTCTCGCAAGAACAGACATGATAACCTGTTCAGTGGTTATTAACCACTTGAGAGTTCGCAGCCACTGCTTTTACTCACTGTGCCTTTCACAGATGGGTAATATCCATTTGCATATCAGTCTTTGTCCTGCCCAGGGGCAGTCCAGCACCGAAATACAATGGCAATTCCAATCTGAACGAGAGTACCACCAGCAACCCCATACACGTGTTTCACCCTTGTTGGGGATCATCAGTGAGGTGAAGCTGATGCCTCTCTAAGCACAGTGAGAGGGAGACCACGTCTGATTGCCCCCAGGAGACCTAGGGTTACCAATCCCAGGTTCCTTAAAAAATAGTTTTACAAAGGTAGCGGGCGCCCCTCTCTCGCAAGAACAGACATGATAACCTATTCAGTGGTTATTAACCACTTGAGAGTTCGCAGCCACTGCTTTTACTCACTGTGCCTTTCAAAGATGGGTAATACCCATTTGCATATCAGTCTTTGTCCTGCCCAGGGGCAGTCCAGCACCGAAATACAATGGCAATTCCAATCTGAACGAGAGTACCACCAGCAACCCCATACACGTGTTTCACCCTTGTTGGGGATCATCAGTGAGGTGAAGCTGATGCCTCTCTAAGCACAGTGAGAGGGAGACCACGTCTGGTTGCCCCCAGGAGACCTAGGGTTACCAATCCCAGGTTCCTTAAAAAATAGTTTTACAAAGGTAGCGGGCGCCCCTCTCTCGCAAGAACAGACATGATAACCTGTTCAGTGGTTATTAACCACTTGAGAGTTCGCAGCCACTGTATAACTATTTTTTAAGGAACCTGGGATTGGTAACCCTAGGTCTCCTGGGGGCAACCAGATGTGGTCTCCCTCTCACTGTGCTTAGAGAGGCATCAGCTTCACCTCACTGATGATCCCCAACAAGGGTGAAACACGTGTATGGGGTTGCTGGTGGTACTCTCGTTCAGATTGGAGTTGCCATTGTATTTCGGTGCTGGACTGCCCCTGGGCAGGACAAAGACTGATATGCAAATGGATATTTCCCATCTGTGAAAGGCACAGTGAGTAAAAGCAGTGGCTGCGAACTCTCAAGTGGTTAATAACCACTGAACAGGTTATCATGTCTGTTCTTGCGAGAGAGGGGCGCCCGCTACCTTTGTATAACTATTTTTTAAGGAACCTGGGATTGGTAACCCTAGGTCTCCTGGGGGCAACCAGACGTGGTCTCCCTCTCACTGTGCTTAGAGAGGCATCAGCTTCACCTCACTGATGATCCCCAACAAGGGTGAAACACGTGTATGGGGTTGCTGGTGGTACTCTCGTTCAGATTGGAGTTGCCATTGTATTTCGGTGCTGGACTGCCCCTGGGCAGGACAAAGACTGATATGCAAATGGATATTTCCCATCTGTGAAAGGCACAGTGAGTAAAAGCAGTGGCTGCGAACTCTCAAGTGGTTAATAACCACTGAACAGGTTATCATGTCTGTTCTTGCGAGAGAGGGGCGCCCGCTACCTTTGTATAACTATTTTTTAAGGAACCTGGGATTGGTAACCCTAGGTCTCCTGGGGGCAACCAGACGTGGTCTCCCTCTCACTGTGCTTAGAGAGGCATCAGCTTCACCTCACTGATGATCCCCAACAAGGGTGAAACACGTGTATGGGGTTGCTGGTGGTACTCTCGTTCAGATTGGAGTTGCCATTGTATTTCGGTGCTGGACTGCCTCTGGGCAGGACAAAGACTGATATGCAAATGGATATTTCCCATCTGTGAAAGGCACAGTGAGTAAAAGCAGTGGCTGCGAACTCTCAAGTGGTTAATAACCACTGAACAGGTTATCATGTCTGTTCTTGCGAGAGAGGGGCGCCCGCTACCTTTGTATAACTATTTTTTAAGGAACCTGGGATTGGTAACCCTAGGTCTCCTGGGGGCAACCAAACGTGGTCTCCCTCTCACTGTGCTTAGAGAGGCATCAGCTTCACCTCACTGATGATCCCCAACAAGGGTGAAACACGTGTATGGGGTTGCTGGTGGTACTCTCGTTCAGATTGGAGTTGCCATTGTATTTCGGTGCTGGACTGCCCCTGGGCAGGACAAAGACTGATATGCAAATGGATATTTCCCATCTGTGAAAGGCACAGTGAGTAAAAGCAGTGGCTGCGAACTCTCAAGTGGTTAATAACCACTGAACAGGTTATCATGTCTGTTCTTGCGAGAGAGGGGCGCCCGCTACCTTTGTATAACTATTTTTTAAGGAACCTGGGATTGGTAACCCTAGGTCTCCTGGGGGCAACCAGACGTGGTCTCCCTCTCACTGTGCTTAGAGAGGCATCAGCTTCACCTCACTGATGATCCCCAACAAGGGTGAAACACGTGTATGGGGTTGCTGGTGGTACTCTCGTTCAGATTGGAGTTGCCATTGTATTTCGGTGCTGGACTGCTCCTGGGCAGGACAAAGACTGATATGCAAATGGATATTTCCCATCTGTGAAAGGCACAGTGAGTAAAAGCAGTGGCTGCGAACTCTCAAGTGGTTAATAACCACTGAACAGGTTATCATGTCTGTTCTTGCGAGAGAGGGGCGCCCGCTACCTTTGTATAACTATTTTTTAAGGAACCTGGGATTGGTAACCCTAGGTCTCCTGGGGGCAACCAGACGTGGTCTCCCTCTCACTGTGCTTAGAGAGGCATCAGCTTCACCTCACTGATGATCCCCAACAAGGGTGAAACACGTGTATGGGGTTGCTGGTGGTACTCTCGTTCAGATTGGAGTTGCCATTGTATTTCGGTGCTGGACTGCCCCTGGGCAGGACAAAGACTGATATGCAAATGGATATTTCCCATCTGTGAAAGGCACAGTGAGTAAAAGCAGTGGCTGCGAACTCTCAAGTGGTTAATAACCACTGAACAGGTTATCATGTCTGTTCTTGCGAGAGAGGGGCGCCCGCTACGTTTGTATAACTATTTTTTAAGGAACCTGGGATTGGTAACCCTAGGTCTCCTGGGGGCAACCAGACGTGGTCTCCCTCTCACTGTGCTTAGAGAGGCATCAGCTTCACCTCACTGATGATCCCCAACAAGGGTGAAACACGTGTATGGGGTTGCTGGTGGTACTCTCGTTCAGATTGGAGTTGCCATTGTATTTCGGTGCTGGACTGCCCCTGGGCAGGACAAAGACTGATATGCAAATGGATATTTCCCATCTGTGAAAGGCACAGTGAGTAAAAGCAGTGGCTGCGAACTCTCAAGTGGTTAATAACCACTGAACAGGTTATCATGTCTGTTCTTGCGAGAGAGGGGCGCCCGCTACCTTTGTATAACTATTTTTTAAGGAACCTGGGATTGGTAACCCTAGGTCTCCTGGGGGCAACCAGACGTGGTCTCCCTCTCACTGTGCTTAGAGAGGCATCAGCTTCACCTCACTGATGATCCCCAACAAGGGTGAAACACGTGTATGGGGTTGCTGGTGGTACTCTCGTTCAGATTGGAGTTGCCATTGTATTTCGGTGCTGGACTGCTCCTGGGCAGGACAAAGACTGATATGCAAATGGATATTTCCCATCTGTGAAAGGCACAGTGAGTAAAAGCAGTGGCTGCGAACTCTCAAGTGGTTAATAACCACTGAACAGGTTATCATGTCTGTTCTTGCGAGAGAGGGGCGCCCGCTACCTTTGTATAACTATTTTTTAAGGAACCTGGGATTGGTAACCCTAGGTCTCCTGGGGGCAACCAGACGTGGTCTCCCTCTCACTGTGCTTAGAGAGGCATCAGCTTCACCTCACTGATGATCCCCAACAAGGGTGAAACACGTGTATGGGGTTGCTGGTGGTACTCTCGTTCAGATTGGAGTTGCCATTGTATTTCGGTGCTGGACTGCCCCTGGGCAGGACAAAGACTGATATGCAAATGGATATTTCCCATCTGTGAAAGGCACAGTGAGTAAAAGCAGTGGCTGCGAACTCTCAAGTGGTTAATAACCACTGAACAGGTTATCATGTCTGTTCTTGCGAGAGAGGGGCGCCCGCTACCTTTGTATAACTATTTTTTAAGGAACCTGGGATTGGTAACCCTAGGTCTCCTGGGGGCAACCAGACGTGGTCTCCCTCTCACTGCGCTTAGAGAGGCATCAGCTTCACCTCACTGATGATCCCCAACAAGGGTGAAACACGTGTATGGGGTTGCTGGTGGTACTCTCGTTCAGATTGGAGTTGCCATTGTATTTCGGTGCTGGACTGCCCCTGGGCAGGACAAAGACTGATATGCAAATGGATATTTCCCATCTGTGAAAGGCACAGTGAGTAAAAGCAGTGGCTGCGAACTCTCAAGTGGTAAATAACCACTGAACAGGTTATCATGTCTGTTCTTGCGAGAGAGGGGCGCCCGCTACCTTTGTATAACTATTTTTTAAGGAACCTGGGATTGGTAACCCTAGGTCTCCTGGGGGCAACCAGACGTGGTCTCCCTCTCACTGTGCTTAGAGAGGCATCAGCTTCACCTCACTGATGATCCCCAACAAGGGTGAAACACGTGTATGGGGTTGCTGGTGGTACTCTCTTTCAGATTGGAGTTGCCATTGTATTTCGGTGCTGGACTGCCCCTGGGCAGGACAAAGACTGATATGCAAATGGTTATTTCCCATCTGTGAAAGGCACAGTGAGTAAAAGCAGTGGCTGCGAACTCTCAAGTGGTTAATAACCACTGAACAGGTTATCATGTCTGTTCTTGCGAGAGAGGGGCGCCCGCTACCTTTGTATAACTATTTTTTAAGGAACCTGGGATTGGTAACCCTAGGTCTCCTGGGGGCAACCAGACGTGGTCTCCCTCTCACTGTGCTTAGAGAGGCATCAGCTTCACCTCACTGATGATCCCCAACAAGGGTGAAACACGTGTATGGGGTTGCTGGTGGTACTCTCGTTCAGATTGGAGTTGCCATTGTATTTCGGTGCTGGACTGCCCCTGGGCAGGACAAAGACTGATATGCAAATGGATATTTCCCATCTGTGAAAGGCACAGTGAGTAAAAGCAGTGGCTGCGAACTCTCAAGTGGTTAATAACCACTGAACAGGTTATCATGTCTGTTCTTGCGAGAGAGGGGCGCCCGCTACCTTTGTATAACTATTTTTTAAGGAACCTGGGATTGGTAACCCTAGGTCTCCTGGGGGCAACCAGACGTGGTCTCCCTCTCACTGTGCTTAGAGAGGCATCAGCTTCACCTCACTGATGATCCCCAACAAGGGTGAAACACGTGTATGGGGTTGCTGGTGGTACTCTCGTTCAGATTGGAGTTGCCATTGTATTTCGGTGCTGGACTGCCCCTGGGCAGGACAAAGACTGATATGCAAATGAATATTTCCCATCTGTGAAAGGCACAGTGAGTAAAAGCAGTGGCTGCGAACTCTCAAGTGGTTAATAACCACTGAACAGGTTATCATGTCTGTTCTTGCGAGAGAGGGGTGCCCGCTACCTTTGTATAACTATTTTTTAAGGAACCTGGGATTGGTAACCCTAGGTCTCCTGGGGGCACCCAAACGTGGTCTCCCTCTCACTGTGCTTAGAGAGGCATCAGCTTCACCTCACTGATGATCCCCAACAAGGGTGAAACACGTGTATGGGGTTGCTGGTGGTACTCTCGTTCAGATTGGAGTTGCCATTGTATTTCGGTGCTGGACTGCCCCTGGGCAGGACAAAGACTGATATGCAAATGGATATTTCCCATCTGTGAAAGGCACAGTGAGTAAAAGCAGTGGCTGCGAACTCTCAAGTGGTTAATAACCACTGAACAGGTTATCATGTCTGTTCTTGCGAGAGAGGGGCGCCCGCTACCTTTGTATAACTATTTTTTAAGGAACCTGGGATTGGTAACCCTAGGTCTCCTGGGGGCAACCAGACGTGGTCTCCCTCTCACTGTGCTTAGAGAGGCATCAGCTTCACCTCACTGATGATCCCCAACAAGGGTGAAACACGTGTATGGGGTTGCTGGTGGTACTCTCGTTCAGATTGGAGTTGCCATTGTATTTCGGTGCTGGACTGCCCCTGGGCAGGACAAAGACTGATATGCAAATGGATATTTCCCATCTGTGAAAGGCACAGTGAGTAAAAGCAGTGGCTGCGAACTCTCAAGTGGTTAATAACCACTGAACAGGTTATCATGTCTGTTCTTGCGAGAGAGGGGCGCCCGCTACCTTTGTATAACTATTTTTTAAGGAACCTGGGATTGGTAACCCTAGGTCTCCTGGGGGCAACCAGACGTGGTCTCCCTCTCACTGTGCTTAGAGAGGCATCAGCTTCACCTCACTGATGATCCCCAACAAGGGTGAAACACTTGTATGGGGTTGCTGGTGGTACTCTCGTTCAGATTGGAGTTGCCATTGTATTTCGGTGCTGGACTGCCCCTGGGCAGGACAAAGACTGATATGCAAATGGATATTTCCCATCTGTGAAAGGCACAGTGAGTAAAAGCAGTGGCTGCGAACTCTCAAGTGGTTAATAACCACTGAACAGGTTATCATGTCTGTTCTTGCGAGAGAGGGGCGCCCGCTACCTTTGTATAACTATTTTTTAAGGAACCTGGGATTGGTAACCCTAGGTCTCCTGGGGGCAACCAAACGTGGTCTCCCTCTCACTGTGCTTAGAGAGGCATCAGCTTCACCTCACTGATGATCCCCAACAAGGGTGAAACACGTGTATGGGGTTGCTGGTGGTACTCTCGTTCAGATTGGAGTTGCCATTGTATTTCGGTGCTGGACTGCCCCTGGGCAGGACAAAGACTGATATGCAAATGGTTATTTCCCATCTGTGAAAGGCACAGTGAGTAAAAGCAGTGGCTGCGAACTCTCAAGTGGTTAATAACCACTGAACAGGTTATCATGTCTGTTCTTGCGAGAGAGGGGTGCCCGCTACCTTTGTATAACTATTTTTTAAGGAACCTGGGATTGGTAACCCTAGGTCTCCTGGGGGCAACCAGACGTGGTCTCCCTCTCACTGTGCTTAGAGAGGCATCAGCTTCACCTCACTGATGATCCCCAACAAGGGTGAAACACGTGTATGGGGTTGCTGGTGGTACTCTCGTTCAGATTGGAGTTGCCATTGTGTTTCAGTGCTGGACTGCCCCTGGGCAGGACAAAGACTGATATGCAAATGGATATTTCCCATCTGTGAAAGGCACAGTGAGTAAAAGCAGTGGCTGCGAACTCTCAAGTGGTTAATAACCACTGAACAGGTTATCATGTCTGTTCTTGCGAGAGAGGGGCACCCGCTACCTTTGTATAACTATTTGTTCAGAACTACTTCAGATTCATATCGTCCACCTTAGATCCTTAGATCCCTCCCCCTGTGCCACCAATGAGCCAAGAACCAGAGTGGTGTACAGAAAATATATATATATATATATATATATATATATATATATATATATATATATATATATATATATATTTTTTTTTTTTTTTTTTTTAAACAATTTTAAATATAGGTTTAATGCAGATCACACTGAAACTACACACACCACCTTCTCTGTGGCTCACAATTAAACTTCTTTTTACATGAATAAATAACACAAGTCGGTCTGGAGAAGACAAACCACAATCCTTTCTGGGGTATACTTTTCTATAGCATGTAGCACATCAGAACCTGAAAACATGATAAGTTGCAAACTTTACTTTAGGCAGATTTCAATGTGAAGAATAATCAACACTGGTTAATGAACACAATCAATTTATATATGCAGTGTTGTGCAATTTCGACGTTTCCTGCATGCTTAATAAGGCTAGCAGTTTGGTTCAACTTGATCACATTTAAAACAAATTTAGACTGGTGCTACACTCTCAGCAATACTTCACAACTCTTACTTTAACCCACCTTTAGTATACAGTGCACTGTTCTAATCAGAAGCTTTATTCAATTTACCCTTGAGGAAACACTTTTCCTGCCCCATCCCCAAAACCAGACAGTCAGTTACTTGCAGCACCCCTCTACTGAAAGACCAGAGTTACGAAATGGGGAAAAGCATTCAGTTCATGTGTTTTAAATCCCCCCTTCACTTAAAGGTCCCTGTTGAGGGATGTGGATAGATATGGATGGGTTTTTCAGACCCCCCTTCACTTCAGTGCCTATGTAGGGAAAGGTGTACAGTAACATGGGGATAGTTATTGATTGTGTGGTTCAGATCACCCACCACTTAAAGGCCGATGCACAGTTTTAGGGATTTTAGTTTAGGGGCAAGGACACTTTTCTTCTTTAAAGAAGTCAGGGTTAACAAGAAGAATAGGTTTACCAATTACATTACAGGCTATAGTTTTAAGCGGTGTTCAGACATTTGGTCGAAAAGAAAGGTCGACAGGACAAATGGTCGACACCATTTGGTCGAAAGCCAAATGGTTGAATTTCTTTTTTTATATATATATTTATTTTTAGGTTTTCGTTTAGGAAAAAAAAGGTTTTTTTAGAAAGAAAAGGAGTTGGGGGGATCCCCCCCAAAAAAAAAAAAAAGTGAAAATACAAAAAAAAAAATTCGACCATTTGGTTTTCGACCAAATGGTGTCGACCATTTGTCCTGTCAACCTTTTTTTTCCACCAAATGTCTGGTAACCTTTTTAAGCTTACACTGGAAATGAGCTTTGTTAATTTTGAATGTTAACAAAAATCACCAAGTGGTGTTTTGCAATAGGGGAATTAATTAAATTAATATTCAGTCATATATGTTAAGGATATAAACAGTTTGTCCCCTCCCACCCACTAATAAGGGAACAAGTTTATGCCAGCACATTCCCCCACACATTTGGTTTCAAATGTCTCCATTTTACTCAGATTGAAAACCTCTATTTAAAGTTCAGCAAATTCTGATGCATTTCATGACCGTCTTTTTGACAGGGCAGGGGTTTGGTAACAAGCATGGTCCCAGGCTCTTCACCTTAGATCCCAGTTAACATTTAGGCATACCCATCAATAGACAGCTCCAGTCCTCTTCCAAGCTCAACCAAGATGAAATTTTGGCACGTCTCCTTTGGTGATTATTGGCACCTGTCAGTTGGTATTTCTTTTGCAACTCTTTCTGCTCTCTCATAGTGCATCCACTTTAGCACTTTATATAACTCTCATCACACTCACAAACCTAATCAAAGGAGGTGCCAACGTATCTTGCAACCACAATTGGACAGTTACCCTTCTCTCTCCACCCCCTGACTACCAATAGGTTCTGGGGGTGGTGACATTTAAATTATGATAAAAGGAAGTGAGGAGATGAATCTACTGTCTAAAGTGACATTTGTTTATATGCTATCTTAGAGAATTTCACCTAAAAAGATCCCTTCATGGTAACTATTTTTATTTTACAAGCAATCCCCATAATGTATATATATTTGTGCTCCTCCCATCGAGACACACCTATCTAGATGTCTCTCATGTTCGCACCATTTTGCCTGTGCAAGTGGTATTTTGTTTTTCCAATTACATGAAAACAATAGCAGTGATTATGATCAAATTTATGTGATACATAGTTTCACTATTGTGTCAAGTTACAACGTCTTCCCTCATTCTGGGGAGCTGTGATCACTTTTTGGCTAGGTGTCCTATGCGCAATTCAATGGCAAAATGCATGATATATATTTCCTCTCATTAATGCCACAGTTAGTTTGACTTTAGCTCTGAGGAGTTCATTCCTTGCAACCCATTTGACCCAGAGACTGTTGGGCAGCACAATTGACACTATCTGCAATAAATCCTCTAGCCGTTTTTAATGAGCTTCTGGTCATAAATGGTTGTGATGCAAAGGCCACACAGATATCTCCCATATCTCCTATTGCAGATAAGGAGCAGTGCCGGCGCTGTGATGTCATAAGACCAAGCTGACATCTGGCATTCTGTCCTGGTAATCTTGAGTCAACCACAATTTCAATCTAATACTCTATATTTTCAAGCATTTTCACCGACCCATGCTGGGTCTGTGTTGATCTAACCTTGTCGTAAACCTGTTGTACATCAGCTTCACATTGTTGCAAGGCAGGCACTTAGAATCAACCCAACAACAAGAAGGACATGTGTCTGTGTTTAAGGTGATTCACATATTGTATCTGAGACAACCTGTCCTTTTCAATTTTGGCAGGTATTCTTCATGTGAAGCTTGTTCATAGTTTTGACACTTTGCATCTCACCATAACACAGCAAATCTTTTCCCTGATATTCTTATTTTAGCACGGGAACGTTATTATCATGTCTAGATTTAACTGCAAATAAACCCACTTCAGGTCCTTTCAGTTTCAGTCCCTTGATTGGCACACAGCAATGATGTAGCACATTTTAAATGTAGGCTTCTGTACTAAAAGGTGGGCATTATTCGCTTTAAATGAAAATGTTACTTGGCTTTTAGTCTCACATGCAAGGCCCAATTTCCTTTACTTTTCAGTGTACACAGCATTTCAAAGTTTGCCAGTTTCAGTGAAAATATTGCCTTTTTCACTCAGCCAGCAATGTGATGATGTGCCTTTCCATGTTGCACTCTGATTATACTTTTCAGCATTCTCTTGGTTTCAACTGCAGAAAGACACACACTTTCTTTAATCCACTGTTCCTTTTGTCATCTTTAGCAAGACACACATGTTCATTTACCTGGCCCTTTCACTGTGTTATGTTTTTTAGGCCTTCAAGGTGCCTTGCTAGTAGACGCAATGCCTTTCAAAGCAGAGGCCTACTAGGCCTTTCAGTTCATGTCATTTGTGGCTGTCATTTATCCCCATAACGTGGGCATCCTGGATAATTGGGAAAGGTGGTACACGCCTCCTTTCCCAATGATGAAATATGTTGTTTGTCATAGAAATGAAGGCGGTCATTTTGAAATGTTCAAATTTTGCCAGGCTGAGTGAATAAAATCAAAATGGCTTTTTAGCTCCACTTTGCAAAAACGTAAACTTCACCTACAAAGTATACTTTGCAGAATGAGTTTACTAATTGATCTCTTTGGAATCCACCTGGTCTTTAGCAGGTGATAATATGAGGCAGATTACATAATGCAAGGTGAATTCGATAGGAATCCATTCATTTTAAACCTGCATGGAAATCCAATTGAGGAGTAAAACCAAGTGGATGGCTATTATCTCCACTCTATGCCCCTCTTCCACCGTGTTTAACCCCTTAAGTGCCAAGTACGAGGCATATTGTCCTTGACATTACCATTGCAGTGCCAAGGACGAGATGCCTCATCCTTTTTGGTACTGCACTTTATGCGATACCTGCAAACCAGGGATTGCACAAGAGTGATATCCAACCCCCAGGCTATGGGAGGAGGAGGTTCCTCCTCACGGCCCGAGGGTAGGCTTTCTTTCAGTTTCACGTCAGCATGCGTAATGCACGCTGACTTGAAACTCAAAGTAAATTTCACTGCAGCAGCCATTTACAGCTGCCGCGATGAAAAGAGAAGGTAAGGGTCTACCTTTCTTTCCCTAGATCTGCTGCATTATTGTGCCGTTCAGATAGAGGGAGGTGTCATTGGAAAGGGGAGACTCTCCCCTTTCCAACAACACCTTATTTGAAGTATTGCTGAGGCGCATTGCTTGATCTGTGCCCAGTAATGTCACTAGACCACCAGGGATCCGTCTGTGCAGTGGGGGGGGGGAGGGTGAGAGGAATGCTAACTATGTAAGTGGCCCTCTGCCCCGAGTCCCCAAACTTGGGCCATCACATTGTGGCCATTCTGGGGGCAGATGAGCACACTAATATCCCCATCTCCCCCTAAGGAAGAGGCACATTTTTTAAAAAAAATACAAATACAACATTTATTTGGTGAGGGTGGGCCACTAAACTACCACAGATGTTTTTCGGGGAAAGGACGGTGCCCCCCACCCCAAATGGATAGGGGAAACCTCATGTGAACCTCCCTGGGTGCAGATTGCTAGTGCAATCTGCCCCTATTAAGGGGTACATGAGATGCCCCCATCCATTTGGGGTGGGGGGGACAAGGCCACCAGAAACCTTAGGAATAGGGCCCCAAAGCATGGAACACTATGTTTTGCCCACCCTGGGGCAGATGTGCACAGTATTGTGCCCATGTGCCCCTAAGCAAGGGACCAAACAATAATAATGAAAATAAAAGGTGTCTGCAACATGCATGGCAGCCTCGGGAGAACTCCAAAAGTTTGTAAAATGGGAACATCATCAAGTTGGGGTGGATGGTGAGGGTGGGCGGGATGGGTTGGGGGCGAAGGGGAGATTGCTCCACCAAAGCCAAGTTACCATGGCTTATGTTGTGTGGACTGCTAAAAGTTTTTAAAGTCTTCAAATTCAAGGTCTTACAGATGCTTGCAGGACTCATACTATACTGTATCTCCTTACCTATAAAGCAATGATTAGATACAAATATACTCATAGCCATCAGAGGTGACAAACTGAAGATTAAACTCTTATCGTGGAATGTTTGTGGGCTTAATAACCCCTGAAAATCTATGAAAATAGGGGCCTACGTAAACAGGACCTTTCCCCACATAGTGATGGTACAGGAAATGCATACTCAGGGAACCAACAATGCAGACGTACTGGCCACCTTGGGTCAGCAAAGATACCATACAGATCATTCCACCCAGGCCAGAGGGGTGATTACGATATTGCACCCATCGCTGGGATTTCAAACAAAAGGGCAAAAAATGGACCCCCTTCGGAGATATGTAATTATATGGGGTGATATCGCAAACAAATCGGTCACATTAGTCAACACATACGGCCATAATTTAGATGATCCGGGGTTCTACCTAAATATAATGGTCATACTCATATCACTGGAAGATGCCAACATCATCTAGGGAGGGGATTTTAATTTAGTTCTAGACACACTACTCAATAGACCCTCAACAATCAATAGGGCGCCAGCAAAGGCGACAATCACGCTAAGCCAAATCATACCACAACTATCATTGATATATTCATGGAGGGAACTACACCCCAACACAAGAGAATACACTTACTATTCCACATTGCATGACTCAGAGTCAGGTATAGGCTACTGGCTCCTCACTACTTCCATGTCAGACTCGCTGGGGAAATGCAAAATACACCCACGCACATTGTCTGATCACTCCCCTGTGACATTTGAGTTGATATTCCGAAATATCCCGAAACCTCCGAGATGATGGAGAATGGCCGCCAATATACTGAGTGACTCTAATATAGTTGAGTCCCTGCGTATAGAAATGGAGGAATTTTTCACCAACAATGTGGGAACGGTCGATAGGTACGCCACACTCTGGGAAGCATTCAAGGTATGGGTCAGGGGGGCTTTGATATCCAAAACCATGGGACTATTGAATCCCGTACAGCGTGAATTGGCAGATGTCGAGACTAAACTTCAAAATCTGGAAATCGCTTATACACCCATACACCCATAATAAAGATATTCTGGTGAATATCAATACACTCTTAAAGGACTTCAATAAATTAGCCACACGGTAAATACAGTACATTGCTGCTCAAGCTCGAGCATGCAGATATGGGGAAAGCAATAAGGTGGGGAGGTCCCTGGCCAACCTAATCAATGCAGATCACCAATGCATCCTAATCACAAGCATCACTACAATGGATGATGGGGTGATCACAGGGGAACAGGCCATAAACCGTGAATTTTCTAAATTTTATCAAGAGTTATATGCAAACCGAGACCAAAAATCTGACTCAGATATACAGGAATACCTCAATAGTTTAGAATTCCCGAAGCTCCCTTTAGAAACTAAGCTGGCCCTTGAACAACCGGTAACAGAAGAAGAAATGACTGAGGCAATAAAGGCATTAACATCTGGGAAAGCCCCCGAGGCGGATGGACTGGCAGTCAAACCTTATAAGGAATTCCAGAAGGAACTGGTCCAGATTATGTTAAAAGTATGGGAGGAGGCACTAGAATGGAACATACTCCCCAACTCGATGAGGGAAGCAATAATTACTGTGTTACCGAAACCCTGACACCATCCACTGTAAATGTCATCCTATAGGCCTCTGTCACTAATCAATGCAGACGCCACTGTGTTTGCAAAAGTACTAGCAAACAGACTATTACCCAGCATGCCGACTTTGGTCCATCCTGACCAATGCAGTTTTATCCCCACAAGATCTACGGTTCTAAATCTACATAGGCTGTTTGGAATAATGGCACAAATAAACCCAGAAGCATGCGCTGTAGCGGTCTCCCTACATGCTGAGAAGGCGTTCGACTCTGTGTCATGGGTGTATCTCCTGGCAGTACTAAGGAAGTTTGGAATGAGCCCTAACTTTGTACAATATGTAAAATTACTATTTTACATTGTTGGGGAGAAGTTGGACCCCACCCGGGCAACACCTCTCATTTTGCCCAAAGAAATGCATCAGAGTCCCAAGCAGGCAGCAACATGTTCCAAACTGCGTTTATTTCTGGACAGCAAAAAAACACACAGAGAGCTTTGTGCATAGCGAGAATCCAGGCACCGTCTCCCCGGGGCTGGCTTGCAAGCCAGCTTTGTAACACACTGCAGACTGACCTTACAGAATTGGACCAGCTCTCAGAAACCTATCTCATCCTACTATTAGCTGCTAAGTGACAGGTTACCTATGTAGCCCTTATTGGGCATGATCATTGGGCATTAGGACTTTTGCATCAGTGGGTTGGTTTAGCTGCGCCACCTCATTACCTAATTCTAAAATTGTTGCAGTATGAATCTGTTCCCATCAGTTTTAGCTGAAACAGTCTTTTCGCCCCTGGGCCCTCAGGGTTCATTGGCCAGAGCTGAGCCATTCTTGCTACAATTATGTTTCAAATGATGTGTGGGTCTTCTTTCGTTCCCAGGGAAAAACACTGGGCTCTGGATGTTCTGCCGTGGCTTACTCATATTTGTGAAGAATTAAAAATGTTTGTCTGCCAGGGTTCACTGTCATTCAAAGAAGCAATCTTATCTTACTGTGCGACCTTGGCTGCTCCTGGGTTTGCGAGGAGCATTGCTGAAGTCAGCAGGAATCCCCACTGCGGCTGGTGTTCAGTGAGACAAATGCACTTGCCTGTGATTTTCCTGAAACATGGCTTTACACTGTGCAATTAGATCAGGTTAATTCATATAGGCATCCGCAATACTTTAAACAGGGATTCTTGTGTTTTGTAGATTCTGGTATTGCTGCATTGGCTAATGTAGCATGGAAGTTGTAATGTTGGTGAAGTGGGTGTCTTTCAGCATATTTGCCAGCCATGCGTGCGCTGGGGCCTGGTTCAAATGATAAGTGTGCTCCTTATTCTTCCTGCTGTCCTGTCTGTCGATGTGCCTGGGGTGAGGGGCAGGAGTTTGATCTCGATTTTCCCTCTTCAACATAACAGATGCTAGAGTCATCACCAAGTTCTTATTGGGTAGAGGCACCAGACAAGGCTGCCCGTTCTCGCCTATACCACTTGCACTCACCAAAGAACCCATGGCGGTATTCGTTAGGCAGAAACACGTAGACAGGGGGATAAGAATGTCAGGCCCAACCCAATCCATCTCAGTATATGTAGATGATACCCTCTTGTATATCCGGGACCCTGAAATCAATCTTGCACCTCTCATCACTGACATAGATGAGCTTGCTGTATATTCAGGATATAAGATTAATACTAAAAAATCAGATATCTTCCCCTTGACACCAGCCACTATGTGCCCAACGGCAACTTCAGGACTTAAATGGTCGACCCAAAACATCCGATACCTGGGCATATTGGTATCCAGAGACAGACAAACACTATACATAGAAAACCACAAACAAGTGTTGCAGCTCCTCAGCGCTAAATTCCAGACATGGGCCAAACTACCCATATCCTTATATGGCCGGGTCGCCATGTTAAAAATGGTTGTTGTGCCTAAACTACTTTATCTCTTCGTGAACATACCAATATGGCCGGGAGGAACCCTTTTTAATAAGCTACGTTCAATGGCGATAAAGTTCATATGGGATGGGAAAACTGCTCAAATCAAATAGGAGAAAATGGTTGAACCGTACTGCTCCGGGGGTATCGCAGCACCAGACTTTGAATTATACTACCTGGTTGCTCAGGCGCAATTCGGCAAACACTGGTATGACATATCGGATCGCTCACCCCACATATGGTTAGAGAAATTTGCTGCATCCTCCATTGACATCCATTCCATCATTTGAGGAGTTGTTGAACGTGACGCCCATACGGTCCAGTATGTCAAACAGAGGTTTTATGAAAACCTTGTAGAGTGTCGGGGACACACATGACCCTTGGGGGACACCACATGTGACAGGGGAAGGTTCAGCAGTGGCAGAGGGGGAGAAGACCCTCATAGATCTATTGTCCAGGAATGATGTAATCCAAGCTGTGGCTTTCTCCGAGAAGTTAGCCGCTGATTTAAGGTGGTGGCAGAGGATTTGATGATTGACTAAATCGAATGCTGCGGAGAGGTCTAGAAGGAGTAAGAGAGTCAGTTTTCCCTTATCTTTTAAGTCTTCTATTTGTGTTTTTAAATCTAGTAACACAGTTTCTGTGCCACAGTGAGGGCGGAAGCCCAATTGCCTAAGACCCAGAAGGTTTTTAGATTCAAGATAATTTTGGATCTGCAGGTATGCCGCTCGATCGAGAATTTTTAAAAGAAATGGCACCGTGGTGATAGGTCTGTAGTTGGTAGGAGTGTTAGCGTCCAAGGTAGGTTTTTTCAGTAGAGGAATAACCCAGGCGTCCTTGAGGTTGTCAGGGACGATCCCTGACTTGAAGGAGGAGTTTATGAGTGTAGTTATGAAAGGCGCCAGGTGCTGTGAGGCCTCCTTGATAATAGAGGCAGGGCAGGAGTCACCCTGACAGTTAGAGGGCTTAAGACTGTTAATGATGTGTTCAACTTCAGAAATAGAGAGGGGTGAGAAGCAGAAGGGTTGCTGAGGTGCAGTAGTCGGTTTGTAGTTAGCCTGAGGGGCAAGCTGTGCTATAAAGGAGTGTAGACTGTTTTTTTCTCATTGATTTTGGTTTGGAGCATAGTAATTTTTCCCAGGAGAGCCTCTTGGATGTTTGTGCACAAAGCGCTGTCTTTGGAGCAGGTGTCTGGAGGAGTAGCAGGGGATTCCAGTTCCTTTAACATTTTGAATTGCTCCTTGGTGTTGGATTGGGCCTGTTCAATATGTTTATTGTATGTTTCTTTTTTAGCAGCCAGTATGGCTTCTTTGTAATTTAAAGCAGCTAGAGCCATGCTTGCTTTATTGGATTCCATGGGGTGGCTTCTCCAACGAGTTTCAAGTTTTTTCTTTTTCCTTACGTAGGGTTCTCAGCTGTGGCGTGAACCAGGTGTTAAGGTGAGCCCGGGGTTTAGGTTTCCGTAGTTTTGAGGGAGCGATAAAATCAAGTGCTTTTAGCATAGTCTGGTTGTAAGTGTCGACCAGGACAGTAGGGTCCGAACATGCAGAGGCAAGATCATTGAGTGCGGGGAGGATGATTGGAGTAAGTTTAGCACATGTTATGTTGCGCTTGTTCCTAGTGGACGTGGCAGGTGCTATGTTAGGGATGGGGTGAGTGATTTTAGTGGGGATGCTAAATGTGATAAGGTGATGGTCCGTCCAGGCACATGGTAAATTGGAGTTGACCTTAGAATCACAGTTAAGGTCAGCTATCCAATCTAGGATTCTGCCCTTAGAGTGAGTAGGTGCGATGAGCCTAGATTGAGTAGTAAGCTCAAGTAAGTAAGAACCCCTCTCCACTAAGCGTTGAGAACTTTCTCCAAAAACTGTCATTTGTCAATGAAGGAGGGGAACGATACACATTGACAGTACCAATAAGCAATCGCCCCCAAAGATGTATGGGCTCCGGTTCGAATGTATTTATGTGAAATGGCATTAGACGATGACACTTCTATATAAATGCAAATGTATCATTACATGATTGTGGTATGTCAGAAGACGTAATGTATTATTATCGTAACTGTGCAATGTAATGTATCTGCTAAGACAATCAATAAACAGAGTTTAAAAAAAAGTTTTGGGTGGGATTGGAGAGACACACTAGACTACGAGGTATTATATATAATGAACGGGGGATGGCCCCCTCCCCATAACCCAAGTAGATCGGGGGCACCTCATGTAGCTCTCCCTGGGGGCAGATTTCTGACCCTAGGAAGGGGTAGATGAGATGCCCTCCATCCACTTGAGGTGGGGGGAGAGAGACACCAGAAATCTTTGTTCAGGCCCCCACCAAGCATGAGGCAGTACGTTTCCCCTCCCCTGGGGGAAGATGGGCACACTAATGTGCCCATCTGTCCCTAGGAAATGGGCAAAACATAATAATAAGGGTGTTTTGGGTGGGGTTGCGGGGTCACTAAACCACCAGTGAATATCTGGAATGAAAAGGGGGGTGGCTCTCCCCCCCCACCCCAGATGGATGGGAGGCCTCTCATGTAGCCCTCCCTGGGCAGATTGCTAGTGCAATCTTGCAATATGGATTTAGGAAGGGGCAAATGTGTTTATACTGGGGGTGACGGTAAGTAGACCACCAGGGATGGCTCGAAAGGGGGGCCGTGATCAGAGAGTAGTAGTTATGATTTGTTTTTGCTGGGGTAACCATTGGTAACAAATGTTTTTTGTTTTGTTTACAACTTTTTCTACACGAGCAGCTGCAACGTTATGGGAGTACTGTTTTTTAATTATTCTATGGTTAGGATCCATTTTCGGTAGGGTGGGTGGGACTGGAGCTGGATTGTTGGTGGTGTGGGTGGGAGTGGGCCCTCTGGGGAGGTATTTGGTGGGCTGGCACACAATTGCAGGGTCGGACCACAAATTGCCCCCCATGCCAGCATAATATTGGTGTTTCCCCAGGACCGGCTGTCTCCCATGTGGGTTGACTGTCCGCAAGCCCAGGCTGTACCTCTGGCTGTGCTGCATGACATATATCACCTTTGGGGAGGAATGACGATCCTTCTGGGGCTCCCTGGAACTGCCGCTGCACTTGGGAACGTTCGACCCACACTTCCGGGACTCCCTGGTGGAGGAAAAGCTTTAACAATGCCAGCTAGAACTCCAGGACGGTTGGAGGTGGTGTCCCTGGCCGTTGACATCCGTTTCCTATGTGGGTTTACTGTCCCCAATTACATCGGAAGCACCATGGAGCCCCTGGCAGGGTCCCTTTTCTCCCCAGGGGGAAATTATGTAACGCAGCCCAGCCAGGGCTCCGTGATGGGCAGGGGTGATGTCCCTGGCCTTGGGCGGCTGTCTCCCATGTGGTTTGACCATCCCCAAACCCAGCACGGGTTCCAGGGAGCCCCGGCAGGGTCCCCGACATTTCCAGAGGGAGAAGCTGTAACGCAGGCACGCCAGAGTTCAAGGAAAGTCAGGGGTAATGTCTCTGGACTTGGGCATCCATCTCCCATGTTGGTCTACCACCCCCAAGCACAGCGGCAGTCCCAGAGTGCCTCAGCAGGTCGCCATCCTTTCCTGGAGGGAGAAGCTGTAATGCAGGGCAGCCAGAGCTCCAGGAAGGTGGGAGTGATTTCCCTTGCCTTGGGCGTCTGTCTCCCATGTGGGTTGACTGTCCCCAAGCCCAGAGATAGTTCCAGGGAGCCCCAGCAGGGCGCCAGTCCTTTCCCAGGGGTAAAAGCTTTAATGCAGGCCACCCAGAACTGCAGGATGGTTGGAGGTGATGCTTCCGGCCTTGGGCGCCTTGTCTACCATGTGGGTCAACCGTCCTCAAGTCCAGCGGCAGTTTCATGGAGCCCCGGCAGGATCCCCAGTCCTCCCCGGAGGTGACATCTATAAAGCAGACCAGCCAGAATACGAGGATGGTTGGGGATCATGTACTTGGCCTTGGGCAGCTGTCTCCCATGTGGGTTGACAATCCCCAAGTGCAGCGGCAGTCCTAGGGAGCACCGGCAGGGGCCCCCCTTTCTCTTAGGTAAATTCTGTAACGCATCACAGCTAAACCTCCAAAATGGTCAGTGGTGATGTCCCTGGCCTTGGGCACCCATCTCCCATGCAGGTTCACCATCCCCAAGCCCAGCCTGGAGCTTGATTGGGCTGTGTTACAGCCTTTCCCACCGGGGAAGAATAGGGACCCTTGCGGAACTGCCACTGGACTTGGGGACAGTCGACCCACATGGGAGACAGCAACCTAAGGCCAGGAGCATCATTGCTGACAAATCCTGGAGCTCTGGCTCGGCTGCATTACAGAATTTCCCTCAGGGATGGGATAGGGACCCTGCCACGGCTCCCTGGGACGGCCGTTGCACTTGGGTATGGTTGCCCTATATGGGAGACAACCCAACACGGGCAGGGACATTACCGCCGACTATCCTGGAGCTCTGGCTGGTCTGTGTTGCAGCTTCTCCCTCTGGCAAAGGTCAGGGACACTGCTGAGGCTCCCTGGAACTGTTGCTGGGCTTGGAGACGGTCAAACCACATGGGAGACAGCCGCCCAAGGCAAGGCACACCACCCCTGCCCATCCTGGAGTGCTGGCTGGACTGTGTTACAGAATTTCCAGCTGGGGAGGGAAGCGGACCCTGCCAGGGGCTCTCTGGTGCAGCCACTTTGCTTGGCGATGGTACACCCACATGGGAAAAGGTTGTCCATGGCTGGGGACATCAACTCCAACAACCTTGGAGTTTTTGCTGGCCTGTGTTACAGCTATTCCCCACCAGGGAGTCCTGGCAGTGTGTCCATACCTCCCGAAAGGGAGAAGTTGTAACGCAGCCCAGCCAGAGCTCCATGCTGGTCTTGGGGATGGTCAACCCAAATGGGTGATGGGTGCCCAAGGCTTTGGACATTACCCCCGACCATCCTTGAGCTTTGGCTAGGTTGCGTTACACCTTCTCTCTCTGGGAAAGGATGGGGAGCCTGCTGAGACTCCCTCAAACCACCGCTGGACTTGTGGATGGTAAATCCACATGAGGGACAGCCACTCAAGGCCAGTGACATCCCCCTCGACCAGCCTGGAGCTCTTGCTAGGCAGCATTACAGAATTTCTCTCTGGGAACAGATGCCAGGGACTGCCGTTGGACTTGTGGACAGTTGACACTTTTTCTTTTCAACCAAGTAGGTGAACCCACACATGTGAGGTAATATTTTCATCCGGACACCTGTGGGAATGTGGGAAGGTTAAATATGTGTCGTTGGTGGCGTGTTTGGTAGATTTCATTTGGGAAATGTCTGAAATTTGAGTTTTATTTCCTAAATTTGGGACTTTGCCGGGGCTTGTGGGTAATACATTCTAAGGCGATTCGCCCAAGTCAGACCTCTGTGGATTCCCATGGGTGTCTTCTTTTAAGAAATGCATTGGGTCCACTGTTTTCCTTGGTGGCTGCAACACCACATGCGAAATCTGTAGGTTGTCTACCCAAACCCCTCGGGGGATAGCAGTGGTTTAGCGATTTCCCTTTGTGACCAGGTAGATGCACCCACACATGTAAGGTACTGTTTTAGTCCGGACACCTGTGGAAATGCAGGAAGGTTGGACATGTGGTTTGGCGGCAAGTTTTGGTGTGTTGGCGGTGGGAAATGTCTGAAAATTGTGTTTTTTTGCCAAATGGGTGTCTTCTTTTCAGAAATGCATGGGGTTCCCTGTTTTCCTTGGTGGCTGCGTCACCCCAGACCCAATTCTGTAGGTTGTTTCCCCAAACTCTTTGGGGAATTTTAGCGATTTCGTTTTTCCCCAGGTAGGTACACCCACACATGTGAGGTATAATTTTCGTCAGGACACCTGTGAAAATGCTGGAAGGTAGGACATGTGTTGTTGGCAGGATATTTCAGTGGGTTGGCTGGGAGTAATATCAGAAAATAGTGCTCTTTTTCCCAAATTTTGGAATTTGCTGTGGATTGTGGGTAACAAATTCTGGGGCGAATTTGCGCAAGTCAGACCTCTGTGGATTCCCACAGGTGTCTTGTTTTTTGGAAATGCATGGGGTTCCCTGTTTTCCTTGGTGGCTTCGACAACCTACGCCCAAATCGGTAGGTTGTCCACAACAGCAAAATCCTGCGAAATCTACTCTGCCGAAAGACTTGGTGTTACCAGTGGTTTTGCCTTTTCCCTTTGTGCCCAGGTAGGTGCACCCACACATGTGAGGTACTTTTTTCATTGGGACACCCGTGGGAACACGGGAAGGTAGGACATGTGTCGTTGGCGGCATGTTTTGGTGGGTTGGCTGGAGGAAATGTCTGAAAATTGTGTTTTTTTTTCACAACATTTTGAACTATGCTGGGGATTGTGGGTTATAAATTCTGGGGAGATTCACGCAAGTCAGACTTCTGTGGATTTCCACAGATGTCTTCTTTTCGAAAAAAAAATGCATGGGGTTGCCTGTTTTCTTTAGTGGCTTCAACACCCGTGGCCCTAATCTGTAGGTTGTCCACAAGAGCAAACCCCCGCAAAATCTGCTCTGCCAAAAGACTTGGGGTTACCAGTGGTTTAGACTTTTCCCTTTGCACCCAGGTAGGTGCACCTACACATGTGAGGAACCGTTTTTGTCGGGACACCTGTGGTAACACAGGAAGGTAGGACATGTGTTGTTGGCGATGTATTTCCGTGGATTGGCAGTGGGAAATGTCTGAAAACAGTTTATTGGGCCAAATTTTGGACTTTGCCGGGGATTGTGGATAAAGATTCTTGGACGATTTGCGCAAGTGTTAAAAAGAATTGCTGAACTCTGTCCAGAAGGGGCAGACGTTCAGAAGGCCAACCTAGTTTCTTGGAACAGGGTAACCTCTGGACAAGCCAGACCAATCAGTGTAGCTATGGCAGGCGGTCAAGACTAAGGGCCTCATTCCGAGATTAGAGGTAGTCATGGCGCTATTTGCGCCATGACTGCCTCCAATAACGGGTCCGCCACCGGTATGGTTCAATGGGGACTTACTGGTGTAGTCTGACCTTTGCGGGGCCGGTAAGTCCCCATTGAAAAAGCCATTCCCCATTCCCATTTGAGTCCCCATAGGGCTCAATGGGAATGGGGAAGGCGCTAATAACGGTACCGCAAATTGCGGTACCGTTATTGGCTCTGAATTCCCTTAACGGGTCCCGTTCATAACGCCTGGTCAGACCATGCGTGAAAGGAGGGACCCGCTAAGAGAACTCGTAGTAGGGCGGTAAGGGATTACCGGCACCGGTCTCCTTACTGGTGCCCGTTATCCCTTACCACACCTCTCAGAATGAGGCCCCAAGTCTCAGGAGGGGTGAGGGTGACTGAAGGACCTAAATGAGCACACAGAGCCAGGATATTTACAAATTACTTCAGACAGATGTTATATTAAAAATATAGACACATTTATTACAAGGCCTTTGTAACATAGACCATAGCAAAGAATCACAGTAACACTAAGTAAACCAATACATCACACTCAATACAATATATATACAAGACCAGGAGGGTCTAAAAGGGTGACTGCACGAAATACTTCGACAACCTAGAGGGGAAGGAAACAGGCAGTGCAGTTAATCTTTAGACACAGTTCGACATCAATTATTCACCTAACTCATGAGGCAGTACGAGCCCTAAGAGAGGGGAGCCTTGTTCTCAATAGTACATGTAGTACAGGTGCACGCGGTTGTTCCAATGGGCAAAACAGGGTCTCTTCAGGGGTCTCTAGCAGCTCGGGTTGGTGGATAAGGCGATGAAGAATAAGTTCCCACTATTCAAAAAGGACTCCCACTTGAAGGCAGAGGCAGTTCTTGAGTGCGGGGTGGAGTCGTTTTCTCGCAATAGCAGTGGACAGGAGAGGGGCCCCCTGGGGTCACTCGTGCATAAAGTTGGGCTCTGGTGCTAGGGGCCACTGGTTGGGGTAAAGATTACTCACCGGTCCCTGAGGCAAGGAGACCCAAACTTCAGCAGGTTAGTCCAGTTCGGTTGCAGGTTTGAAGGTGGCAAAAAGGATGGCTCGGCACCTTTTAGTTCCTGAGTTCCAGCGAGGATTCCCAAACAGGACAGTGGCAATTTCTCCACTCCGGGCAGATGAATCATCCCAGTTTCACTCCAGCAGGCTTCAGGTGGAAGAGGGTCACCGATGCAGTAGACTTGCAAAGGACGTTGCCAAAGCAGGGCAACACGTAACCGCAGATACTCCGGTCCGGGCGCACTTGTCTCACTTCAGACCTGGGAATGCCAAGTGTATGAATTTCAGTGTGAGGGTGCCGTGGACACAGAGCTAGCGGTATACCAAGTTTCGAGGGCCTCCTCAAAACGACAGCGGAGACAGAGAAAAGGACCTGCGTAAACTGGTCAGCCCTTTGGTTGGCCCAGGGACACTTCTGAGAAGGCTTACTTGCAGGGTTTGGTGAAGGTGCCGAGAATAGTTGGTCCCACTATTCCAATGGGTCGAAGCATTTTTGTAGACCTTCTAGGACGATCAGATGCAGAGGGATCCCACGGGACGACAGTGGGCTCAGGGTGCCAAACCTTGCAGCGGGTCACCAGAGGCTCCTTGACTCTGCTTCGTAGTGGCAGGATACTTGGATCTTATCCTTTGTTCAGTGAGATTGACATGGTAGTGGTGTTTCCAGCCTCTCCTTATCCAAAGTTTCCTTTGCGTCAAAATGAAGAGGACCCAATGGGAGATCTGCTCACAAACACACACTCCATACGTAGTCCAATCACAGACCACAGTGGTCTCAGGCATTCAGGACACTCCAGACTTTCTGGCAACCAGGATGTGTATTGAAACCAGACATCCGAGCCCAGCCCATATCCTGGAGGCACACACACAAGGCATGCAGAAGTGCACAAAAGCATTGGGATTCGCATTGGGATTCACGGGAAAATGCATGACCAAATAAGGACTAGCCCGGGTCGACTGGACCTGGGGAAGGTGAAGGGGCAAGATGGCCAAAGGACAGGACAAAGAACCCCGTGGCATGGCCATTTTGGAGCCAGGCCACCTATTGTGCCAAACGCGGTTAACACGGTTAACATGGCAGGAAAGGGTTAAAAAGAATTTGAAACGATAGCTGCCACCAGTCCTGTCCCTGACATATCTGCACAGTTTTTAAAAAGTCCAGCGAGAGTATCTAGGGCCTTTGGAAATGACTAGAGACCCAAGTGTGCTGTATGGTAGGATACATTGCACACTTGTTACATGTTGCACAAAGGTTGCAACATGAGGAAAGGCCTAAGAGAAACAATGTCTCCCAGTACTGACTGTTTTAAGGGCATGTCAGTTTCCCCATAAAAAGTGAGCGAAAGCCCTGAGGAGTGCAGCTGAAGGCTGTGCTTCTCTGGCAAAGTCAGTCAATGGTGTCTAAACAGCAGCAAAAAGTTTAGGGGTTGACACATGGAGGGAAAATTACATACACAGATGAAATCGTCCCTAACACTCGCCCCTCCCAGACTAAGGAGGTGGGGACTAATCCACCCCTGGATGAGTCTTTTGTTCAGGTCAGTTAAACATTCTGGACAATCCATCAGCATTGCTATGTTGGACACCTGGCCTATGCTCAATAGTGAAGTCAAAGCCTGCAGATTTATGGACCACCTAAGCAACTTTGGATTCTCTCCCTTCATGTTCATTAGCAACTTTAAGGGCTTATGGCCAGTTTGCACAGTGAAGTGGGTCCCATAGAGGTAGGGCCTCAGCTTCATTAGGACCCACACAACAGAGAAACATTCTTTCTCTACTGTGAACCATCTGAGTTCTCTGTCCTTAAACTGGCGACAAAATGAAGCCAATAGGGTTTTCCTTACCCTTCTCACCTACCTGTGATAGTACAGCTCCTATCCCAGTTTCAGAGGCATCTGTCTGCACAATAAAAGGCCTTTGGTAATCAGGGGCCCTGAGAACAGGGGCCTAGCACAAGGAGTCGTTTAAGCCATCGAAGGCTTTCTCATACTCTCCAGACCACGTTACCTTCTTGGGTTTCTTTGGGGTAGTGAGAGCAGTCAGAGTGGCAGCTATGGTACCATAGTCTGCCATTAAATTTCTGTAGTACCCAGTGAGTCCCAAAAATGCTCTCACTTGGGTCTGTGTAGTGGGGGTAGGCCAGTCTTGTACTGCTTGTATTTTACTGGGTAAAGACTGTGGGCCTCATTACACGGAAGGCGGTAATGGTTAACGGCCACCGTTAATGGTAACGGTGACCGTTAACCATTACCGCTTTACTACGAGGTCCCTTAGCGGGTTGGTGCTTTAACGCCTGCTTTTTGCAGGCGTTAAAAACCAACCCGCTAAGGGACCTCGGAGCTAATTACGGCACCGCAAAATTGCGGTGCCGTAATGAGCGCCTTCCCCATTCCCATAGAGCCCTATGGGGCAGAAATGGGAATGGGGAAGGGCAATGCCGGAAGGGGGATTTACCGCCCCACCAACCTTGGAATGGGGCGGTAAATCCCCTTTCCGCCAAGGCGGTGCCGGTATTTTACCGGCATGAGCCATGGCGCTAATAGCGCCATGGCTCACCGCCTTCCGTGTAATGAGGCCCTGTATCCTCCCTCCACCTACTTCATTTCCAAGGTAGACCACTGATCCTTGTCCAATCTGGCACTTACTGGCCTTTATGGTTAAGTGTGCCTTCTAAAGAGCCTGTAACACAATCCTAAGGTGTTTCACATGGTCTTCCCAGGTGGCACTGAAAACTGATATATCATCAAGATATGCAAGACAGAATTCACCCAACCCATTCAACACATGATTCACAAGCCTCTGGAAAGTGGCAGGGGCATTTTGCAACCCTAAAGGCATTACCCTGAACTGGTAAAGACTCTCAGGGGTTGAGAAAGCTGTCTTCTCCTTGGCAGGTTCTGCAAGGGCTATTTGCCAATAGCCTGCAGTGAGTTCAATCGTGCTGAGGTACTTGGAGGCACCCAAAGTATCCACCAGCTCATATGTTCTAGGCAAGGGGTGTGCATCTGTCTTGGTGACAGCATTCAGATCCCTGTAATCCACACAGAACCTCAATTCAAAAGTACCCGCCTTTGGAACCAAAACCACTGGGCTGGACCATTGACTACTGGAGGGTTCAATCACCACAAGATCCAGCATCTTGTTGACCTCTGTCTTAATGTAAGACCTTACTTTGTCTGACATTCTGTATCCCCTACCTTTGGTAGGTACACTGTCTCCTGTGTCTATGTTATGTTTGCACCAAGGTGTCAAAACAGGGGGCTGCGAAAACAAGGGGGAAAACTGCCTAAGCACGTTTTTACCTTAGCTTGTTGATCAGAAGTCAGGTGAGGGGCCACTTGGACACCCTCAATGGAGCTGGCTGAAGGACTGCTTTGGAACAGGTCAGGAAGAGGTTCAGACTCCTCCTCCTAAACATCTGAAGCCAGCAGCACTGCCATGATTTCAACTCTTGGGATGAAAGCCTACAGCCTATTTACATGGAACACTTTAAGAGCCTGACCAGCCCATCCAAGTTCCACTAAATAGCTGACCTCAACCAGTGACTCCACCACTGTGTAAGGGCCTGACCACTTGTCCTGTAAAGCTCGAGGCCTTATAGGATTCATGATCAGGACTTGCTAACCAGGTGTGGAATTGACGAGGGAAGCCTTCTAGTCATACCAATGTTTCACCAGAGTTTGCCCTGCCTTCCACTTTTCACTAGCCAGACCCATCAGGAGTACCATCCTTTTTCTGATCCCTAGCACATAGTCCACTATGTTGGTAGTAATGGCGGGAGTGGGCATCTCCTATTCCACCTTGACTATGGATAAGGGTCGCCTTGCAGGGTGACCAAACAGAAGTTCAAAGGGGCTGAAGCCAACACCTTCTTGTGGTACCTCTCTGTAGGCAAACAGTAAGCATGGTAACAGAAGATCCCATTTTCTTCTTTGCGGTTCTTCCAGAGCCCCAATCATGCTCTTTAAGGTTCTGTTAAACCTTTCTACCAGGCCATTGGTCTGTGGGTGATATGCAGAGGAGAACCTATAGGTGACCCCACATTCCTTCCACATGGCCTGCATATACTTGGAAATAAAGTTGCTGCCTCTGTCAGACACAACTTCTTTAGGGAAGCCAACCCTAGTAAATATGCCAAGCAAAGCTTTTGCAACTGACTTGGCAGTCACAGTTTTTAATGGGATGGCTTCAGGAAACCTGGTGGCATGGTCGACCAGTACCAGGATAAACCTATTGCCTGAGGATGTTTGGAGTTCAAGGGGACCAACTATGTCAATCCCTACCCTCTGCAATTGCACCCCCACAACTGGGAGTGGTACCAATGGAGCTTGGATTGTAGAGCCACTCTTACCAGAAAACTGGCAGGAGGCACAACTCCTGCAGTGACTTTCTACTTGCACCCCCATTTTGGGCCAGTAGAAGTGCATGGATAACCTTTGCTTGGTTCTCTTGATTCCAAGGTGACCAGCAAGGGGCAGTTCATGTGCCAGCTGCAGGAGGAAGGGTCTTACAGCAAGGGGAACCATCAACCTCCTATGGTCTCCTTCTGTAGACTCTGTAGGCTCACTATACAGGAGCCCACCTTCCCAATAAATCCTGTGCTTTCCAGGAGGTTCACCCTCAAGCTGGGAGCAGACTTGTCTCCTTAGGTCTTCCAGAGATGGGCACTCACGTTGGCCCTTACTGAATTCTTCCCTGTTAGGACCACCTTCCACTAATAAATCATTTAGTTCAGGATGGTTATGTGGGTCAATTATTTCCAGTATCACCACCTCCTCGTCAGGTCCTGGTGATTGACCAACTACCTCCACCTCAGTGCTAGGTAAGTTAAGGGGAATGCTCTCTTTCTCTCTTTTGGATTTTCTGACTGACTTTAGCCTTGGGTTTTCTGTTTGGCTGGGGCATAGCATTGGTCTTGGCCAGTGCTGCCCTGGTTTGAGACCTTGTGCAGGGTCTTTCAGCTGTATCTCCCACAAGCCCTAAAGCTCTGAGATAATTTCCCAGCAAGAACCTTCCTGGGACATTCCTCTGTATGGTCACTGGAATTCTGACTGCTGTAACATTGATAGTAAGAGTAACAGGGATTACTGGGAACATGAGAGGTGGGCCATCAGCCAACTTAGTGGGGGCCAAAGGAGCTCTGGCAACTTCCTCTGGGTCTACCAAGGTAGAATCCACTACATTTTGACTGCACCCACTATCCCTAAGAGCTGGAGTATCTACTCCATTGATCAGCACACTGTCTTTAAAGTAGTGCTTGGTACTGTCTGGAATCCTTGCATAAGCCTCTGAGACTTTAGGCTCCCATAAACCCAGGGAAACTAAAACTACCTCAGCTTCTATCCCACTGGGGAATGAGTCTTAGGATAAGGATACTCCTGTAATCTCTTCTTCCGCATAGGAGGAGAAGGCCAGATTAGCAGAGTGGACCCCAAAGGTTTTGACCTTATATCTGGGACCCCCTTCACATGGTCAGTGGCTCCACAAGAAAAACAAGATCCATTGGGTCTGTTTACATAGGGAGGCTTACTATAACCAGAGTTCTGTTTTGGAGGCTGACCTCCACTACCCTGTGAGTTCTCTTGTGTCTTACCATTATTTCTTCTTTTGTGGCCCTTCTGGGAGGAAGTTTTATCAGTTTCTCCACCCTACTTATCTTTGGACTTTTTCCCTTCCTCCTGCTTACCAGGATGAGTCTTGTCCTTATGGGACACTCTATGTGACACCTACAAGTCTGCTGCTATGGCTAGTTTCCTAGGATCAATCTCCTTTGAATCCGCCAAGTGCTGCTTAAGCTCAGGGCAAGAAGATGCAAAAATGTGTTCAAGCATGACAAGACATATCATAACTTCAAAAGAAGAGACCTTATAACCTTCAACCCAGCCAGTCAAGTTCTTTAAGGATTCAGTCACATAAGATACGCAAGTACCACCTTCTTTCTTTTTGTACTCTCTGAATCTACAGAAGTATTTCCAAACTTATAGATGAGAGTTTGCTTCAACTTTGCAAATTCTGCTCAAAATCTCAGCTTTTGACATTCCCATGATGGCACTGCATCCAGAATGGAGCAGTCTGCTAAGTAACCAGGCAATTTTATCAGCATTGTCAACTTGTTGAACTTCACAGGCATACTCAAATGCATTCAGCCAGTCCATAGTGTCATTCTTTTCCTCATACATACTGAGCAGATCCTTAGGAAACCTTGGATGTGAGGAGGCCCCATACCCATGTCCAGGACCCTTGGATCAATTGGCAACCTGAAGCTTGGCCAATTCCAACTGGTGATCCCTGTCTTTCTGCTTTTCTGCTTGGTCTATTTTAAGTTTGGACATTTTAAATTCAAGCTCCTTCTGCCTAAACAGCAGTTCTTGCTTCTTGAATTCAAGCATGGCCTCACCTTCAGTACTGGCAGAAGAAACACTAGACATTACATCCTCCAAATCCTCAAGTGTCCCATGAACAAGTGCAGCGACTGAAGTGCAGCAACAGAACTGTCAGTTCTGCCAGTGGGAGCAGCCCCACGTCCTTCTGCACTGTCCCTAGGGGTTATGGTGTTAAGCTGAGCTTCTTGCCAGTCTATGATTCTTTGGGTAATTTCCATTTTTGTGCCTTGAGCAGATACGCATCTCTCAGCACACATCCTTCTCAATGTTTCAGATTTAGAAGCATATAAAGTTAACAAGGTACTTGTTTCCATGCTGTTTGACAGGACTATGGCCTTTTTCGGTTATACTACAACAATTCACTATGTGTCCTGTTAGTAATAACTTGAAATGCCCTCACTAATATGTAACACTGGATACCCTCAGTGCTATCCCACCGCTGTACACCAATTTGTTAAGAAGGATTTCTGAACTCTGTCCAGGAGGAGCAGAGTTTCAGAAGGACAACCTAGTTTCTTGGAACAGGGTAACTTCTGGACAAGCCACACCAATCAGGGTAGCTATTCCAGGCGGTCAAGACTAAGTCTCAGGAGGGGTGAGTGTAAAGACTGGTAGGGGGTGTCTGTACTTCCGCTCTCTATATGGTAGAGGAGACGCACAGAGGACCCCAGCCAAGATTCTCTATTATTAGTAACGTAGTCGAGCAATCAAGGCCTAGCTTCTCAGGAGGTGTTGCAGGCTGGTCTTAAGTACAATGTAGTCACTTAAACCCCCAAAAAGGAATGTCCACACACTGTATTAATGAAAACACAGTCTTTATATAATTAATATTCAAAGGTATGTACACAATCACAATAACGCACTTTGTACTCGGAAGTCAATAATGATAAATATATACAATTCTAAAGTGGTACCACCAAGGTTATCGAATCTCATTAAAGTGGATCAACTGTACGGTTAAAATGTCACACAGATCAATAACGAGGAAAACAGCAATAAAGATAGGAAGGAACGCAAGATTGTTGAAAAAATAGGCAGAATGCTGACCCCTACCGCTAGGCACAGTTCTGTGTGGAGATCCACCCACCTGGGCAACCTGTAAATAAATATATGTAGCACAAGCCCAGTCCATATATTGTTCAATAGTCTTATTTCCTCCTACTAAGGTTTTGCCCCCCAATGTACCTGGTGGAGTAGAGTTCTCCGAAGATGCGTCGACGGATGCTTCTTGAGTGACTCCCTTTAAAGCAGGAGCCACAGATTGTCGAACGTCCGATGGCAAACAGGTTGAACTATGGCAGTGAAGTGGCAGCTTCTTTCCTAGCGGTGCTCGTCGACAACAGAGCGTTGGCGTCCTGCAAGGAAGAGGTGTGCGGGACACCTCGGTGACAATAGTTCTGGACCGCAAAGAGATGATGAAGAACTGTGGCCCAGCAAGGGCATCGAGTCGTCGGTGTCTCTGTGGTCTTTAGGTGGCGGGAAAACCACCGGCGGATGCTCCTCGGCGTGTCGACGGTCGGGCCTTCTCCAGCGGGAGAAAGCGGGCAACGATGCCGACGAGAGCGTCCGATGATCAATTGAAGTTCTTAGGCAAATGGGAGCACGGTGGCTCCAGTCGGCGACGGTGGTCATCGACAGTGGCGGACAACAGTTCGAGTGCTTCTCTTTGAGATTCCGCGGCAGTCCCCGTCTCGGGTCGGCAGCCTGTCGAAGGTCTGTCCACCAGGGAGCTTTGGCAAAGATCAGCTGTTGCACGATGGTCCCTCGTAGCTCGGGAAGAGGGCGCCTTACCAGGTCCTCTCTGAGTCAGTTCTTGGAGACAAAGCAGCTTTCAGATTGTGAAGGAGAGCAACAGCACTTCTTCTTGTCCAGCGGGGCTTCAAGGTCAAGCTTCAGTTACTCCAGTTACTCGTCGTAGTGGACTTCAGCTTCTGAACACAATTCCTAGCAGTGAGAGGTCCCCAGATATACTGTTGATCTCCCATTCATTCCGCTGGGTCACACTCAAGCATCCAATCACGACTAAGGGAATTCATGCAGGCAGGCAGCCAATCAGGCACATGAGGTATTTAGGCCATTCACTTCTCTCCAGACACTCACAACAAGTTATGTGTATTGGGACAAGTACCGAGCCATTCAACACTCCAAGCTGCATTCATACCGGTTTCGGGCAGGGCTTTCTCAGTCATTGTGTCAACCACCAGATACTAGACATCCACAACACAGAATGGATATTCGTCACACACTCTATTCACCCAGGTCCCACCCACAGGAGGTACCCACAACATACATCACCGGGAAGGCTCCAGCCAGTCTGGCCGGGCCTTCACAACAACACCATATATGGCATTTCCACCCAACAGCCAGTCAGGGGGAAGGGAGTCAGGGCTTCCCAGGACTTTGGGAAAACAAGGTAATGGGTAATAGAAAGCAAGAGGCCACAGGGGCCATCTTGTTTTCCATCAGGAATCAACTGATCCCAATGGCAGGGCTGGGGTATCCCAAAATGGAGGATACTCCGCGCACTTGTCAATTTTAGCATGGAGCTGCCACCAGCCCATACCCTGCTCTGCGGGCCGCCCACAGTGCCCAAAAACATACACTAGGGGCACAGGGTTGTACCCCCACCCATGGGTGCCATAAGGGTATCCCACAGGTCCATTCACCAAACCAATAGAGAGAGAGCTGCACAGCCAGGAGTCCCACATGAACTCCTGCACGGAAAACACGACAGAACACACGATAAAAAGCAGTAAAGGACAAGGATACGGAGGCCCGGTCCCTCAGATGCATTTCCAGCATCACAGTCGCCACCCCAGACTGAGGTGGAGGGTGCCTAATCTGCCAAAGGATAGACACCCTCATCCAGACGGTCAACATACCTTCTGGAAAGGCCATCTGCATTATCTTGACTCTTCCCTGGTCTGTGCTTTATGGTGAAGTCTAGCCCTTGCAGGCTAATGGACCACCTGAGCAGTTTCGGGTTCTCACCCATCATCTGCATAAGCCACTTCAGGGGCTTATGATCTGTTTGGAACTTGAATATAGACCCCGTAAGGTAGGGTCTAAAATGCCTAAGGCTCCAAACTATACTAAAACAATCCTTTTCAACAGTAGCCCACCTAAGTTCTCTAACCTTGAGTTGTCTACTGATAAATATGATAGGATGTTCTCTCCCTTTGTCATCTAACTGGGACAAGACAGCTCCAATTCCGGTGTCGCAGGCATCCATCTGGACGATAAAGGGTCAGCTGTAGTCAGGCGCACACAACACGGGTGCCAAACACAGACTTTCTTTCAAGCCCTCAAAGGCCCTCTGACAGTCTTCAGTCCAATTAACCTTCCTAGGCTGCTTGGGTGAAGTCAGAGTAATACCCAGTGAGGCCCAAAAAGGCTCTCACCTGGGTTTGAGTAGTGTGAGTCTCCCAGTCCTGTACATCCTGTACCTTACTGGGGAGAGGTTGGATTTGACCCCCTCCTACCTCATGACCAAGATACGTGACTTTCCCCTGAGCTATCTGGCACTTGGTGGCCTTGATAGTGAGGTTTGCCCTTTTTAAGGCCTGCAACACTCTACCCAGATGTATCAAGTGCTCTTCCCAAGTGGAACTGTAGATGGCAATGTCGTCTAAATAAGCTACACAAACGGCTTCCAGCCCACTGAGAGCATGATTGACCAATCTCTGGAAGGTGGCAGGGGCATTCTTCAACCCAAAAGGCATGACCCTAAACTGGTAGAGTCCCTCTGTTGTTGAGAACGCCGTCTTTTCCTTGGCATGGTCCGTCAGAGCTATTTGCCAATAGTCTGAGGTGAGGTCAAAGGTGCTCACAAATTTGGCAGCACCTATGGTGTCCACGGGCTCATCAGCCCTGGGCAAAGGGTGCGCGTCAGTTTTGGTGACAGCATTGACTCCTCAGTAGTCCACACAGAACCTCCAATCCTTGGTACCTGTCGGGGAACTTGCTTTGGGGACAAGGATCACGGGAGTGGACATGGGACTGGTTGAGGGTTCAATAACACCCAGATCCAACATCTTGGCGACCTCAGCCTGGATGTGGTTCTTAACCGTATCTGACATTCGGTAGCTCCTGCTCTTGACAGGCACGCTGTCACCAGTGTCAATCTCGTGCTTACACCACGGTGTAAGGCCTGGCATCAGCGAAAACAGAGAGGCATACTGCTGGAGCAAAGTCCTGCAGGCCCTCTGCTGCCCGGTTGTCAAATCTGGAGAGAGATGCACTCCCTCCAATGAGCCATCCTGAGGGTTGCTATGCAGCAAATCAGGAAGGGATCACTCTCATCCTCTTCTTGCTCTGAAACCAGCAAGAGACATGAGACTTTGGCTTGCCTGTAGAAAGGCTTGAGCCTATTAACATGGAATACTTGAGGGGCTACCCTGGGATTCCCATGTCAACCAGATAGTTGACCTCGCCCATCTAGGAGATTATCCAGAAGGGTCCAGTCCATTTATCTGCCAATGCCCGAGGCTTGGTAGGCTCCATCACGAGGACCTCCTGTCCCGGATTCCAATCCACTTGCGATGCTTTAGGTCATGCCAGTATTTGTTCAATTCCTGGCTGGCCTTGAGATTCGCTGTTGCTTGACCCATCATCTGTGTCATCCTCCATCTGAGGCCTAACACATAGTCCCCCACTTGCTTGGCGGGACCGGGAGTGGTGGCATCCAAACCTTCTCTGATCAAGACAAGGGGCCCCCTCACGGGATGTCTAAAGAGTAACTCAAAGGGGCTGAAACCAACACCCTCTTGAGGTACCTCTCTGTAAGCAAACAGCAGGCATGGCAGGAGGAGATCCCATTTCCTCCTTAGGGGCTCTTCCAAAGCACCTAGCATGCCCTTGAGAGTTTTATTAAATCTCTCAATCAGACCATTGGTCTGGGGGTGGTAAGAAGTGGAGAACTTGTAGGTTACCCCACACTCTTTCCACATGGTTTTCATGTAACTAGACATGAAGTTGGATCCTCTGTCAGAGACAACCTCCTTGGGGAATCCAATACGGGTGAAAATGCCTAGGAGAGCCCTGGCAACCACCTTGGCAGTAACAGTCCGAAGGGGTATAGCCCCAGGGTACCTGGTGGCATGATCTACCAAAAACAGGATGAACCGATGTCCACCTGACGTGGGAGGGTCAAGGGGAACGACAATGTCGATGCCCACCCTCTCAAATGGTGTGCCAACCACTGGCAATGGCTGCAGTGGGGCAACAATACTGCCTCCAGTCTTGCCAGACAACTGACAAGTTGGGCAGGTCCTGCCGTCGGACTCCACCTCTACTCCCCTCCGAGGAGAGTAGAAATGGGCAGAGAGCCTCTGCTTAGTCTTCTTGGTACCAAGATGACCAGCCAAGGGCACCTCATGTGCCAACTGCAGTAGGAAGGGCCTGTAAACCTGGGGTACCACCAACCTCTTGAGGGCACCAGGTTCAGGCTTAGTGGGCTCACTAACAAGGAGCTCACCCTCCCAATAAATCCAGAATGTCCTAGGCACTTCTCCTTGTGCCTGGGACAGGGCCTGTTTCCTCAGACCCTCGAGAGAGTGACACTCTCTCTGTCCTTTACAGAAGTCTGCCCGGGAGGGTCCCCCTTCAGCTAACAAGCATTTAAGGTCGGGATGATCCTCCGGGTTGAGAACCTCTCCCACAGGAGAGTCTTCTGGCTCTTCTCCCAAAGGAGTTGAGACGGGGTTTACCACTGGAACCAGCCCATCCGGAGCATGGATCCCAATGGGTGCTGTAGAAACAGCAGGAAGAGAAGGAGCTCCCTCCACAGAGGTGGCCTTCTTGCTCTTCCTTCGTTTTGCCATAGGCCGCGCCTTCGGCTCGGGTACCTGACTCACAGCCAGACCCGGTGTCACCTGTGATCTAATGACCGCAGCAGCAGTCATGGGAAGATCATCCGCGATCAATCCCAACTCTACTAGATCGTTACCTAACAGAATGTTAGCAGGGACATTGTCCTGAACCAGGACACGAAGCTTTGCTGTCTTGTCTCCAATTACGAGTGTGACTAAGGCTACAGGCGATAATGTGGGAGGCCCACCAGCTAACCTGGTGGTTCTCAGAGGAGCACCTACATAGTCCTCTGGCTTGAGCAGGGTCCTGTCCACCACTTTCATGCTTGCCCCAGTGTCTCTCAAACCAGTAGAAGGCTGGCCATTCAGGAGGACACTTCTCAAAAACCTATGGGTGTTCTGTGGGATAGTCGCCAGTACTTCCGCGTACTGGTCCCAGGCCTCAAGGGACACTAAGGAAATCTCTACGGGAGCACCAAATGTGATCCCTGTAGAGGAGGGGAGGACCGTGGCCTCCACCTCAGACATGCGTTAAGGGTAGAACAGGCTGACAGCCTGTACTCTGAGTGCCTTACCTTTACACTTAGAGTCACCCCTTTTGTGATCCAGAGCCCCACAGTCCCAACAAGTGGCGGGAGTGCGGGGTACGGTACTGGAACCACCGGGAGCCTGCTTTGCAGCAGGTGTACCACTACTCTTATTCCCACCCACAGATGACTTATCCCCACTAGATTTTTGGGTATTAGGAGAGGAGGGTTTAGGTTTATTCGACTGTGACTGCTTTTGGGACCCCTCAGCTTTCTGAGAGGCCCCCTTTTCTTTGTCCTTTTCCTTCCCACTGCAGTCCCTAGGGGACACCTGGTGGGAGACCCACTTGTCAGCCAGCCTAGCCAGCTTAAAGGGATCCAAAATGTTCTGGTCAGCAACATACTGACGCAGCTCCGGTGAACAGGCTTCAGAAAAATGCTCAAAAAACAACAGGTGGGAAAATTCAACAAAAGGTTTCACCTTGTAACCATCAATCCACCCCATCATATTCATTTGCGCAGCACTCACCCAGTCAACCCAAGACACATTCTCTCTTTTCTTATAATCCCTGAACCTTTTAAGGTATTGGGTAGGTGTCTTGCCAAACTTGGCAATCAAAGCAGATTTCATACACTCATACTGACCCCTTTCTTCTCCGCTCAGATTCAGAATACAGTTATATCCAGTTTGAGGCACTCTGCTTAGCAACCACTTAGCCCAATCTCTTTTGTCAAGATCTTGAATTGCACAAGCCATTTCAAACACTTCAATCCATTGGAAGATATCTGAACCCTCCGCAAACACAACAACCAAATCTTTCATAAATGTAGTTGCTGGGGACCTGACACTCTCTCTGGGTTTCGCTGAAGTCTCCACTCTAGCTTTCTCTAGCTGGATTCTCTGACATTCAGTAGCCTTCTCTTTGAGTTCAAGATCCCTATTCTTGAGTTAACTTGTTGAGCCAGCTCCTCCTTCTTAAGCTCAACATCTATTTCCAACTTGCGATACTCAAAGACCAATTTCATCCTTAATAACTCAAGCTCCAAGGAATTGCTGGAGTTCGGAACAGAGGCAGCAGGAATGGTGGCATTCCCAGAAACAGATTCAGTAGAAACCCCAGGGGCAGAGTCCTCACTGGTTGCATTCCCCCCCTAATCAAGAGTTTCACCATCGGTCTGGTAGTCCACCAGGGCAGCTATCAGCTCAGCCCTAGACTTACACACAAAGTCTAACTCCCTGGCTTCACAAGCACTCTGGAGAGCCTCTAAGCTCATCCGAGTCAATTTACCATTTGCAATAGACTCCATTGCTTGTAATGCAGTTATTTTGTATACACCCAAACCTTAATCTAATAAAGTGCAGATATTTTGTAAGTGGCACGGTTATACACTGATTCTTAAAACCATAAGCATCCCACCGCTGCCACCAGTGTAAAGACTGCTAGGGGGTGTCTGTAGTTCCGCTCTCTATATGGTAGAGGAGAGGCACAGAGGACCCCAGCCAAGATTCTCTATTATTGGTAATGTAGTCGAGCAATCAAGGCCTAGCTTCTCAGGAGGTGATGCAGGCTGGTTCTTAAGTACAGTGTAGTCCCCGAACCCCCACAAAGGAATGTCCACACACTGTATTACTGAAAACACAGTCTTTATACGATCACAATAACGCACTTTGTACTCGGAAGTCAATAATGATAAATATATACAATTCTAAAGTGGTACCACCAAGGTTATCGAATCTCATTAAAGTGCATCAACTGTACGGTTAAAATGTCACACAGATCAATAACAAGGAAACCAGCAATAGAGATAGGAAGGAACGCAGGATGGTTGAAACAATAGGCAGAATGCTGATCCCTACCGGTAGGCACAGTTCTGTGTGGAGATCCCCCCACCTGGGCAACCTGTAAATAAAGATATGTAGCACAAGCCCAGTCCATATATTGTTCAATAGTCTTATTTCCTCCTACTAAGGTTTTACCCCACCCAATGTACCTGGTGGAGTAGAGTTCTCCGAAGATGCGTCGACCGATCCTTCTTGAGTGACTCCCTTTAAAGCAGGAGCCACAGATCGTCGAGAGGCATCGAGGAACTCGGCGTTCAGTGTCGGGGAATCGACAGCCCTTCTTGAGTGCCCTCCCTTTAAGGCAGGAGTCACGGGTCGTCGAACGTCCGACGGCGAACAGGTTGAACTACAGCAGTGAAGTGGCAGCTTCGTTCCTAGCGGTGCTCATCAACGACAGAGCTTTGGTGTCCTGCAAGGAAGAGGCGTGCGGGGCACATCGGTGACAATAGTTCTGGACCGCAAAGAGATTTCGAAGAACTGTGGCCCAGCAAGGGCGTCGAGTCGTCGGCGTCTCTGTGGTCTTTAGGTGGCGGGAAACCCACCGGCAGATGCTCCTCGGCGCATCGACGGTCGGGCCTTCTCCAGTGGGAGAAAGCGGGCGACGATGCAGACAAGAGCGTCCGATGATCAATTGAAGTTCTTAGGCAAACAGGAGCACGGCGGCTCCGGTCAGCGACGGCGGTCGTCGACAGTGGTGGACAACAGTCCGAGTGCTTCTCTTTGAGATTCCGCGGCAGTCCCCGTCTCGGATCGGCAGCCTGTCGAAGGTCTGTCTACCAGGGAGCTTTGGCAAAGATCTGCTGTTGCACAATGGTCCCTCGTAGCTCGGGAAGAGGGCGCCTTACCAGGTCCTCTCTGGGTCAGTTCTTGGAGACAAAGCAGCTTTCAGATTGTGAAGGAGAGCAACAGCACTTCTTCTCGTCCAGCGGGGCTTCAAGGTCAAGCTTCAGTTACTCCAGTTACTCGTCGTAGTGGACTTCAGCTTCTGAACACAATTCCTAGCAGTGAGAGGTCCCCAGATATACTGTTGATCTCCCATTCATTCCACTGGGTCACACTCAAGCATCCAATCACGCCTAAGGGCATTCATGCAGGCAGGCAGCCAATCAGGCACACAAGGTATTCAGGCCATTCACTTCTCTCCAGACACTCACAAAAAGTTATGTGTATTGGGACAAGTACCGAGCAATTCAACACTCCAAGCTGCATTCATACCGGTTTCGGGCAGGGCTGTCTCAGTCATTGTGTCAACCACCAGATACTAGACATCCACAACACAGAATGTATATTCGTCACACACTCTATTCACCCAGGTCCCACCCACAGGAGGTACCCCCAACATACATAACCGGGAAGGCTGCAGCTAGTCTGGCCGGCCCTTCACAACAACACCATATATGGCATTTCCACCCAACAGCCAGTCAGGGGGAAGGGACAGAGTCAGGGCTTCCCAGGACTTTGGGAAAACAAGGTAATGGGTAATAGAAAGCAAGAGGCCACAGGGGCCATCTTGTTTTCCACCAGGAATCAACTGATCCCGATGGCAGGGCCGGGGTATCCCAAAATGGAGGATAGTCCGCGCACCTGTCAATTTCAGCATGGAGCTGCCACCAGCCCCTACCCTGCTCTGCGGGCCACCCACAGGTGCCAAAAACATACACTAGGGGCACAGGGTTGTACCCCCACCCATGGGTGCCATAAGGGTATCCCACGGGTCCGTTCACCAAACCAAAAGAGAGAGAGCTGCACTGCCAGGAGCTCCACATGAACTCCTGTGTGGAAAACACGACAGAACACACAATAAAAAAGCAGTAAAGGACAAGGATACGGAGGCCCGGTCCCTCTGATGCATTTCCAGCATCACAGTGAGGGTGACTGAAGGACCTCAATGAGCACACAGAGCAAGGATACTTACAAATTACTTCAGACAGGTGCTATATTAAAAATATAGACACATTTATTACAAGGCCTTTGTAACAAAGACCAGAGCAAAGAATCACAGTAACACTAAGTAAACCAATACATCACACTCAATACAGTATATATACACAAGACCAGGAGGGCCTAAAGGGGTGACTGCACAAAATATGTTGACAACCTAGAGGGGAAGGAAACAGGCAGTGCAGTTAATCTTTAGCCCCAGTTCAACATCAATTGTTCAATAGTACATGTAGTGCAGGTGCACACGGTTGTTCCAATGGACAAAACAGGGTCTCTTCAGGGGTCTCTAGCAGCTCAGGAAGGTGGATAAGATGATGAAGAATAAGTTCCCACTATTCAAAAAGGATCTCCACTTGAAGGCAGAGGCAGTTCTAGAGAGCGGGATGGATTCGCTATCCCGCAATAGCAGTGGACAGGAGAGGAGCCCCCAGAGGTCACTCATGCGTAATTTGGGCTCTGGCGCTAGTGGCCACCGGTTGGTGTAAAGATTACTCACCGGTCCCTGAGGCAAGGAGACCCAAACTTTGGCAGGTTAGTCCAGTTTGGTTGCAGGTTCAAAGGCGGCAAAAAGGACAGCTCGGCGCCTTTTAGTTCCTGAGTTCCAGCGAGGACTCCCAAACGGGACAGTGGTGATTTCTCTGCTCCTGGTGGATGAATCGCCCCAGTTTCACTGCAGCAGGCTTCAGGGGCAAGAGGGTCACAGATGCAGTGGTCTTGCAAAGGACGTTGCCACAGCAGGGCAACACGGTAACAGCAGATACTCCGGTCCAGGCGCACTCGTCTCACTTCAGACCTGGGAATGCCATGTGTATGAAATTCAGTGTGAGGGTGCTGTGGACACAGAGCTAGCAGTATACCACGTTTCACCTTGAAACGACGACAGAGACAGAGCAAAGGTCCTGCATAAACTGGTCAGCCCACTGGTTGTCCCAGGGACACTTCCGAGAAGGCTTACTTGCAGGGTTTGGTGAAGGTGCAGAGAATAGTTGGTCCTACTATTTCAATGGGTCTAAGCATCTTTGCAGACCTTCTAGGATGATCAGATGCAGAGGGGTCCCATGGGACGACAGCGGGCTCAGGGTGCCAAACCTTCCAGCGGGTCACCAGCGGTTCCTCAACTCGGTTTCGTAGTTGCAGGATACTTGGATCCTATCCTTTGTTCAGTGTGAACTCAGGAGATCGACATGGTAGTGGTGTTTCCAGCCTCCTCTTATCCAAAGTTTCCTTTGTGCCAAAACGGAGAGGACCGGATGGGAGATCTGCTCACAAAAAAAATACTCCATATGTGGACCAATCACAGACCACGGTGGTTTCAGGCATTCAGGACAGTACAGACTCTCTGGCACCCAGGATGTGTATTGGTACCAGACATCCCAGTCCACATCCTGGAGGCACACACACAAGACATGCAGAAGACCGCAAAAGCATTGGGATTCGTTGGAAAATGCTTGACCAAATAAGGACTGGCCCGGGTTGACTCGACCTGGGGAAGGTGAAGGGGCAATATGGCCAAAGGACAGGACAAAGAACCTCGTTGCATGGCCATTTTGGAGCCAGGCCACTTATTTATGCCAAACGCGGTTAATGTAGTTAACATGGCAGGAAAGGGTTCAAAAGAATGCAAAACGATAGCTGCCACCAGTCCTGTCCCTGACATATCTGCACAGTTCATAAAAAGTCCAGCGAGAGTATCTAGGGCCTTTGGAAATGACTAGAGACCCAAGTGTGCTGTATGGTAGGATACATTGCACACTTGTTACATGTTGCACAAAGGATGCAACATGAGGAAAGGACTAAGGGAAACAAAGTCTCCCAGTACTGACTGTCTTAAAGGCATGTCAGTTTCCCCATAAAAAGTGAGCGAAAGCCCAGAGGAGTGCAGCTGAAGGCTGTGCTTCTCTGGCAAAGTCAGTCAATTGTGTCTAAACAGCAGCAAAAGGTTTGGGGGTTGACACATGGAGGGAAAATTACATACACAGATGAAATCTTTCCTAACAGCAAGTCATACTTCTGTGGATTCCCACCGGAGGCTTCTTTTTAGAAATGTATGGGTTTCCCTGTTTTCCTTGGCGGCTTCGACAACCTAGGCCCAAACCTGTAGGTTTTCCACAAGAGCAACATTTGAGGTACTGTTTTTGTAGAGACACCTGTGGGAAAGCCAGAAGGTAAGACATGTGTTGTTGGCCACGTGTTTCGGAGGGATGGCAAGGGGAAATATCTGAAAATTTTGTTTTTTTCGCCAAATTTCGGACTTTGCCTGGGATTATAGGTAATAATATCTGGGCCGATTGGCGTAAGTCATACCTCTGTGGATTCCCACGGATGTCTTCTTTTTGGATATGCATGGGGTTCCCTTTTTCCTTGGTGGCATCGACACCCAAGGCCCAAATCTGTAGGTTTTCCACAAGAGCAAAATCCCTCAAAATCTGCTCTGCCGAAAGACTTGGGGTTAAGACTGGTTTAGCCTTTTCCCTTTGCGTCCAGGTAGGTGCACCCACACATGTGAGGAACAAGTTTTGTTGGGACACCTTGGGGAATACGGGAAGGTAGGACATGTGTTGTTGCCGGTGTGTTTCGGCAGGTTGGCAGGGGGAAATGTCTGAATATTGTGGCTTTTTCACAAAATTTCAGACTTTGATTCGGGGTAATAAATCCTTGGCTGATTAGCGCAAGTCAGATCTTTGTGGATTCCCATGGGTGTCTTCTTTTTTTAAATGCATGGAGTTCCCTGTTTTCCTTGGTGGTTTCGATACCCAAGGCCCAAATCTGTAGGTCGTCCACAAGAGCAAAATACAGCAAAATTTGCTCTGCCGAAAGACTTGTAGTTACTAGTGGTTTAGCCTTTTCCCTTTGCGCCCAGGTAGGTGTACCAACACATGTGAGGTACCAGTTTCGTTGGGACACCTGTGGGAATGTCATGATGCCTACCTCCAAGGAGCCAGGTCCGACCCAGCAACCCCAGAGGCAGGCATCATTTCCCCCAGGGGAGTGCCAGCAGGCCCAAGCTGGGGCCCTTTGGACGCAGTCCTGGCGCCTTAGGCACCAGGCCCATGTTGGACCCTTCTCCTGGCGCCTTAGGCGCCAGGCTCATAAAGCTAGACATGTGTTCAAGTGTTTTAATGTGCACTTACCTGATGCAGACCATGCTGCCACATCCAGGCCCTCTTGAGGCCTGAATGGAACTACTTTACCTGTGGGATTACTTTCCACCCGGGTGTGGTCGGGGAAGGATACATACCTGATCGGAGGAAGGATACACACTTGGAACTTCTTCCAAAGCTATTCAAACCACACCCGATCAGCAACTCACGCTTCGCGTTGTTGTGCTTCTCGCAGCTGGACGCTCACCATGTCAGCTCCTGCATCTGGACTTCAGCCACGCCTGTCAGCATCCTGGGTCACCTGCAAAGGGAGACAAGAGACCTTACCAGCTAAATCTGCACCACGGAGACATCACTGACGATCCTGAAAGGGAAGACATTATTTTTAAAAGCATTTCGTTACGATCGCTGCAGCGCTGCATTTCACTCACCTTTCCTGGGTTCCTCCATCTTCAGCAGCGATCATCCGAATACACAGCCACTTCCCAGAGCCTAGAGAAAAAGACAAGAATAAGAGGTGAGAGAAGGAAGGGAATAAGACTTACCTGTTGGGTCATTCCCATTTCATTTCGGGTCTTGCCGCTTCCAGGCATTTTCCGGACCCCGGCCCCTATGGGGAAAAAAGACAAAGACATTGAATGAGCATATGCAAAGACAGTTCCCGAGCGCTCATCCAGAACTAACCTGCCCTTTACTGGAACTGGAACTGCACGTTTCACTTCGGGTCGGCGCCATATCTCCGGCATTCCGAACCCTGGCCCCTAAGGTGAAAAAAGACATAAGCATTAGCGCTTGCTGCAAAAAGACAATGAACATTATCATTAAGCTTGGACTTTTGAATTTGCAACAGAACTTTTACAGAGCCTTACCTGAATAGTCAAGCTTACCAGAACTCCCATCAATCCTCACTCCAGTGAAGTAACTGGGTTTCAACGCGCCCCTGCATCAGAAGCAGGATTCAGAGCTCCTCCTTCCTGACCCTAAGGTGAGACTTCACGGGGAATCGTGGAAGGGTATCGTGGAGGGTTGGAAGAGAGTGGGAGGCTTGAGCATAACTCAGTCAGTAGGTAATACTCCCTTTTCACGCACAGGGGAATATTCCTGCGAGCCGGAGAAGCCAGAGTAGAGGGCCCTTCCTGTCCATCTTCAGAGTCCTGCGCTTCACCATTGAAGAAGCATCAGCACTCAAGGCCAGACCTGCGCCTCCGTGGGAATCAGGTGAGCGTTACAGAACGCGAAGCCTACCCATAATTTCCCACCCGGGCGCTAAGGAGACTTGCGAGACTGACCAGCTGGCCCAGCTTTTGGGGGAATTACGGGCGGAGGTGCACTCAGCCCGCCAGGAGACTAACGCTCTCAAAAGAGAACTGATCTTATCCAAGGAAAGAACAGATGACCTAGCCAAAAGGTTATTACAGGCCCAGGCAGGGCACACTCCTTTACCTAATTCCGGAGACATTTCCACATCAATGGGTTTGAGTAACCCGGTACAAATTAATCTACCTGGACACATGCCTTTGGCCCCGCCTGAACGTTTTGCGGGGGATCCCAAGAAATATGCCGTCTTTATGAACCAATGTCGTTTACACTTTCTATGCAGACCCGGAGCCTTCCCTAATGACCAGACCAAGTTAGCCTTTATACTATCTTACCTCAGTGGCAGTGCTGCCGATTGGTCTATTCCATTGGTAAATCAGGAAGATCCCATCCTCCAGAATTTTCAGGGCTTCCAGGCCAGCATGGAAAGATTGTTCGCTCGACACTCTCAAGGACAGGCCCTTGATAACGAACTGCTATCTTTACGACAAGGTAATCAGGATCTTCTGTCCTACATAGCCACCTTTAACAGACTGGTTGTGGAAACTGGATGGCCAGAAAGCAAAAGGATCACATTGTTTCATCGAGGCCTGCGCGGAGAGCTTAAGGATGTTCTAGCTCAGATAGTAAACCCACCCCAGGTCTGCGCAGACTACATTGACTTGGTGGTTCAACTTGATCACAGACTTCAAAATAGAAAAGCATATCGGTTCAAGTATGAAAACCGAGCACCGATCAAAACCCACGCTAACTCCAAGAGTACCGACGTATCTGAACTTATGCAAATCGGTGGTGTTAAAGGACTATAAACGCAGAAGGAACGAGAGAGAAGGCGGCAAATGCAACTTTGTCTGTATTGCGGGACTTCCGGTCACTTTCTTCGAAATTGTCCAGTTAAACCACTTAAGAAGGTGGTTGGAGCTACTGATAACGAATAAGTGACACCTGATTCGGGAAACGACCTAGCCCGGCAAGCGTAGGGGTCCGCTTGCCGAGCTTGAAAACTAACTCTTTGACCTCGCATTTTGTCATGCCAATGGTGCTCGTGGACCCAAAACAGTCTCAGCAGTTGCATGCTATTAAAGCATACATCGACAGTGGAGCTATTGGAAATTACATAGACCGTGAATTGTCTTCCAGGATTAAGCTTCCTCTCTGCCCGAAAGTAACCCGAGATGTCATTACTACAGTAGATGGAACCGAAATAGCCTCAGGGCCTGTAACGCATTCCACTTTTGAAGTGACACTGGTGAGTCAGGATGGACATTGGGAAGCAATCATGTTTGATGTGATCAAGGCCCCACAATTTCAAGTAATTCTCGGAATTCCTTGGTTAGAAACACATAATCCCAGAATTGACTGGCGAGCAAAGAAGATAAGTTTCCTGATTGTGAACCAACTTGTTATCCAAGAAATCCAGCTATGGGTCTAGCCTCAGCAACTTCCACCCCTGTACAGCTACCGTCAGAATACCAAGAATTCCAAGACGTTTTTCAGAAAGAACAGGCTAACACGTTACCTCCCCATCTGTCTTATGATTGCCAAATCGATCTGGTACCCAATGCTCAACTACCTTGTAGTTGGATTTATGCTCTTACGGAACCTGAGAACCTGCATTTGCGTCAGTATTTAGATCAGTACCTAGCCAATGGTTTTATTCGCCCGTCCAAGTCTCCTGTCTCTTCAGCTCTGTTCTTCGTGCCGAAAAAAGAAGGCGACCTTAGAACGTGTATAGACTATCGCGCCCTAAATCAAATAACGATTAAGAATCGTTATCCTCTGCCCTTGATCCCTGAGTTTATCGACCAGGTGAAAGATGCTTGTGTGTACACCAAGTTAGATCTCTGAGGAGCTTATCACCTGGTGCGCATAAAAGAAGGCGACAAATGGAAGACTGCATTCCGCACCAAGTTTGGGCTCTTCGAATATCAGGTGATGCCCTTCGGGTTGTGCAATGCACCTGCCGCCTTTCAGTAATTTATGAATGATGTTCTTCGGGAACTTATCGATGTCTGTGTCATTGTTTACATTGACGACATCCTGGTGTACTCTTCTTCAGAATCTGATCACAGTAAACATGTTAGGGCAGTTCTTGAGAAACTGCGCCAGCACAGACTATTTGCAAAACTCGAAAAATGGGTTTTTCATACCACAGAAGTTGAGTTTCTCGGATTCATCCTGACACCTCAAGGAGTCCGAATGGACTCGCGAAAGGTGGACGCCATCCTCAAATGGCCATCTCCAAGCTCGGTGAAGGAAGTTCAGAGCATGCTCGGCTTTGCCAATTTCTATCGAAGATTCATCCCGGAATTTTCCCGAACAGTCCAACCCATCACCGCTCTCCTAAAGAAAAACAAACGCTTCGAATGGACTCTTGAGGCCGAACAAGCCTTCCAGGACCTGAAAACCAAATTCACCTCTGCACCTGTATTGAAGCACCCGCACCCAGATCTCCCGTACATAGTGGAAACCGATGCATCCTGTTCGGCCATGGGAGCTGTCCTGTCGCAAAGAGACCCAAAAACTAACCAACTACACCCAGTGGCCTTTTGGTCCAGAAAATGTTCTCCTCCTGAAATCAACTACGCAATTACTGATAAAGAGTTACTGGCCATCAAATCTGCTTTCAAGGCTTGGCGTCACTACCTTCTCGGGGCAAGACACACCATCACCGTAATTACGGACCTCAGAAACTTACAGTATTTAAAAACGGCCAAAGCTCAATCTTCACGACAACTCCGCTGGGCTCTATTCTTTGCGGAATTTGATTTTGTAATTACCTATCGCCCTGGCTGCAAGAATGGAAAAGCGGACGCCTTATCCCTGATTGGCATGGAAGAACCTAATTCGAGCTTAGAACCTGTGCCCATCATACCTGAGCAAAGAATCTTAGACTTAACCTCATTGCACACTATTGAGGACATCCAAACGCAAGTAAAACTACTTCTAGACTCTTCAACCTTACTGGAATGGAGTCAGAAGGGTCCTCATTACACCGTTAAGGATGATTTACCCTACTTCCAGGAGCGGTTGTTTCTGCCAAGTAAAGAATTGCAAGAACTTGTTATTGCCCATCATCATGAATCTTTAATGGAAGGACATCCTGGTATCGCTAAAACGGAGGAAAAAATTAAACGTCACTTCTGGTGGCCTTCTTGGAGAAAAGACATAAAGTCTTTTGTTCTGTCTTGCGGAATTTGCGCCCAAAACAAGGCTCAAAAGAAAAGGCCAGCTGGCCTACTTTAACCCTTGGATATTTCACCGGCGCCATGGCACACCCTGTCAATGGACTTTATAACCGACCTGCCTCCTTGTGCTGGTTACAACACAATCCTTGTAATTGTGGACCTATTCACCAAAATGGCCCACTTTATCCCTTTAAAGGGTTTGCCTTCTGCTTCCACCTTGGCCAAGGAATTCCTGGAGAATGTAGTTCGCATACATGGTTTCCCTTCCATATTAGTCTCGGATCGTGGAAGTCAATTTATCTCCCATTTTTGGAAGAAGTGTTGCCAACTAGCACAAATAGATGTGCGATTATCCACCAGCCACCACCCCCAGACCGACGGACAAACCGAGAGAACCAATCAGACTCTCGAGCAATATCTTCGGTGCATGTTGCACCAATCCGAGTTAAATTGGAAAGACATCCTTTGGATCGCAGAATATGCATACAAAAATTCAGTGCATTCTGGAACCGGACAAACCCCCTTTTATAATTTGTATGGTCACCATCCTCGGACCTCTGACCTAGATCCACCTCTGACCCTGGAAATGCCCACAGTAAATCATCTGCATTCCACAATAACCCGAGCCTTCAAAGAAGCTGTAACTCATTTACAGCAAGCCAAGAAAAAGTATAAAGAAAACGCAGATTTGCACCGGAGTAAAACTCTGCCTTACCAAGTAGGAGACCAGGTATGGCTAGCAACTAAACACTTATCCCTCAAGGGCCAGCAAACCTTCAATCCCAGATTCATAGGACCTTATCCCATCAAGGCTATAATCAACCCAGTGGCCTTTAAACTGGATCTACCGTCCAACATGCGTATACATCCAGTTTTTCATGCATAACTTTTGAAGCCCGTACAACCAGGAACCCGATTGTCCAAGCCTCCAGATCCAGTTCAAATTGAAGGGGAATTAGAATTCGAAGTTAAAGACATTTTAGACTCCAAGGTGGTAAAGTCGAAACTCTTCTATCTTGTTGACTGGAAGGGATATGGACCTCAGGAGAGATTGTGGGAGCCTAGTAACCATGTCCACGCACCTCGATTAGTACAAAGGTTTCACCGGAGATTTCCGAACAAGCCAAAACCCCCGGAGGGAAGAACCTTGGGAGGGGCCTTGAGGGGGGTACTGTCATGATGCCTACCTCCAAGGAGCCAGGTCCGACCCAGCAACCCCAGGGGCAGGCATCATTTCCCCCAGGGGAGTGCCAGCAGGCCCAAGCTGGGGCCCTTTGGACGCAATCCTGGTGCCTTAGGTACCAGGCTCATGTTGGACCCCTCTCCTGGCGCCTTAAGCGCCAGGCTCATAAAGCTATACATGTGTTCAAGTGTTTTAATGTACACTTACCTGATGCAGACCATGCTGCCACATCCAGGCCCTCTTGAGGCCTGAATGGAACTACTTTACCTGTGGGATTACTTTCCACCCGGGTGTGGTCGGGGAAGGATACATACCTGATCGGAGGAAGGATACACACTTGGAACTTCTTCCAAAGCTATTTAAACCACACCTGATCAGCAACTCACGCTTCGCGTTGTTCTGCTCCTCGCAGCTGGACGCTCACCGTGTCAGCTCCTGCATCTGGACTTCAGCCACGCCTGTCAGCATCCTGGGTAACCTGCAAAGGGAGACAAGAGACCTTACCAGATAAATCTGCACCAAGGGGACATCACCGACGATCCTGAAAGGGAAGACATTATTTTTAAAAGCATTTCGTTACGATCGCTGCAGCGCTGCATTTCATTCACCTTTCCTGGGTTCCTCCATCTTCAGCAGCGATCATCCGGATACACAGCCACTTCCCAGAGCCTAGAGAAAAAGACAAGAATAAGAGGTGAGAGAAGGAAGGGAATAAGACTTACCTGTTGGGTCATTCCCATTTCATTTCGGGTCTTGCCGCTTCCAGGCATTTTCCAGACCCCGGCCCCTATGGGGAAAAAAGACAAAGACATTGAATGAGCATATGCAAAGACAGTTCCCGAGCGCTCATCCAGAACTAACCTGCCATTTACTGGAACTGGAACTGCACGTTTCACTTCGGGTCGGCGCCATATCTCTGGCATTCCGAACCCCGGCCCGTAAGGGGAAAAAAGACATAAGCATTAGCGCTTGCTGCAAAAAGACAATGAACATTATCATTAAGCTTGGACTTTTGAATCTGCAAAAGAACTTTTACAGAGCCTTACCTGAATAGTCAAGCTTACCAGAACTCCCATCAATCCTCACTCCAGTGAAGTAACTGGGTTTGAACGCGCCCCTGCATCAGAAGCAGGATGGAGAGCTCCTCCTTCCTGACCCTAAGGTGAGACTTCACAGGGAATCGTGGAAGGGTATCGTGGAGGGTTGGAAGAGAGTGGGAGGCTTGAGCATAACTCAGTCAGTAGGTAATACTCCCTTTTCACGCACAGGGGAATATTCCTGCGAGCCGGAGAAGCCAGAGTAGAGGGCCCTTCCTGTCCATCTTCAGAGTCCTGTGCTTCACCATTGAAGAAGCATCAGCACTCAAGGCCAGAGCTGCGCCTCCGTGGGAATCAGGTGAGCGTTACAGGGAACATGGGAAGGCAGGACATGTGTTGTTGGCTGCGTGTTTCGGTGGGAAATATCTGAAAATTGTGTTTTCTTTGTCAAATTGCAGACTTTGCCGGGGATTGTGCGTAATACATTCTTTTTGGAAATGCATGTAGTTCTCTGTTTTCCTTGGTGGCTGCGACACCCCAGTCCCAAATCTGTAGGTTGTGCACAAGAGCAGATTCCTGCAAAATTTGCTCTGACGAAAGACTTGGGGTAACCATTGGTTTAGTCTTTAGCCTTTACGCCCAGGTAGGTGCACCCACACATTTGAGGTACTGTTGTCATCGTGATACATTTGGGAACACGGGAAGGTAGGACATTTGTTGTATTCCCTTGATTTTCATACATTTTTCATACTTTGCTGCTGCCCTTTGTCACATAACCCTTTCATTTATCAAATGTGACCTATATTTAGTTGGTTCTTTAGGCACTATACACTTTTTAAATCTGCATAAGTCACCTACCCTTCAAAGGGTTGGCTTGTGCTCTTTCAAAAAATGTATGCTTGCCATTCCTCACTACATTTCTTTCCTAGTTTAGACATGCTAAGTATGTCTGTTTAGGCCATAAGCATACAAATCCTGTGTATCATGGCTCTGTTTTTGGCATGTGGTTTTGCTTGTTTTGTTAAACATTATGAAAAATGTGTGATTTCCTAACTGGAAGAGTCGGGGAAATGTAGCAGAGCATTGCTTTTCTCATTTCCTTACCGGGTACACCATGTCCACCAAATATCATTTTTCTGTCATTTTTCAATTTTTTCCCCATACTATGGGCATTTTCCCGACATAGTTGTGGCCTGACCTGCGCAAATCATCCCTTCCTAAACTTGGAACTATGCCTACTTTTCAGAAATTAATGCCTTTCTGTCTTCCCATTCAGCTTTCCTATCCTCTTCTTCCATTCCATCCACACATGTCCTATTGGAAAAAAAGGGCAAAATCGCCTACCTCTAACTGTTAGGGAGAATTCTCAGACATGTGCTAATTCCTCTCTACCTTGGAGACCTCCAGAAACTTTGCTGGATTTTAAGACTTTTAAATTTTAACCTGGAGACATGAGACCCCTTGTCCTGCTCTCTCATGTATCTTTAATGTGGTTTGAACTCTGTGTTTCTTTGTTAAATATGGAGTCTGACAAACCCATAGTCATCATCTTTACGTTGTGTCACACAGCACCTTCTGTGAAGTTGCACAGGGAAGACTTTCAGATTTCCCAAAGGTTTAAATAACTTTTCTTGGATAAACTACTGTGAAATTGACGTTACTTACATTTGTAACTTTCTAGACCCAGCACACACTATCTTACAATAGGGTGCTAGAGGGGTTACTTAGTATCCCCTTTGTCTAGTTTCTCATGTAACATTTTTACGTTACCCTTTCCTTGATAAATGGCTGCTGGCAGTGGTTTACTTTTAACTACTGTGGTGTTCTTTTACAGCGGGCTGCGTCCATAGCTGCAGTAAAGCGCCCATGGGTGCCATTATTGTCAAAATGGCCAGGTCTTCTTTTTTTGCCATTTCTTTGTGGAAAGGTCCTTCCTGAGATTTACCAGGTTTTGTCCCTTTGTTCTTTGGCAGGATTTGCAAGTGTAGCCCACCTCTGGTTCCAGGGTGTCTGGCTGGGGCAGGAAGAGAGGGAGGTGCCCCAAACCCCCTGTGCATAGTCTCCTAGGAGACAACAATGCACTCTTAGGTGATTGCCTGGCTGACCGTTTGGCAAGGATAGCCACCTTGCTGGGTGACTGACAGCTAGGCTGGAATGAATGGGAGAAACCTACATAAAAGGTACAGCTTTTTAGCTTGGAAGGTAGAGTCGACCACTGAATGAAGGTATCTGAAGAAGAACTTGAAAGAGACGCCTGCTGCAACTCCTGGACCGTAAGTTAGCCCGGTGAAGCACTGCTGCTGTGCGGAAGCTCAGAATATGCCTCGGCTACAAAAGCCCTGCAAGGACGACTTCTCCCCTTGAGTTGGTGAGACCAATCAACTCCAAAGTAAGCCACCTGGACATCCTTTCGAAGCTGTCTGTATTTTCACTTCAGTTGTTGCTGGAAACTGAAGAGCCAGGGAGAGGAACACCAGATTGTGTGCATTGCTTTTAAGTTGGCCAAGAGCTCCAGGAATATCCTCGAGACTCCCAGGAAGCAGGACTGACTGAGCCACCTCAAGAGAGTGCTGGACCCCAGATGCTATAAAAGCCCATCTCAACAGCCAAGAGTCTGCAGTGGTGTTATTTGCTGAGATGCAAGGAGCTGAAACTGCAAAGTGCCACTGAATAGAATTTGCCCTTTTCTGTCACTGACTGTCCCGTTGCAGCGCAAGAGTCCTCCAGGAGTCCTCCCTCTTGTCCCCATGACTGAGGCCCGGGAACACAGGATCTGCAGAGCTGCACAGGAACAGAAGCCATCTGGAACCGTTTTTCTTCTAACTAAAGGTACTGAAAGTCTAAGAGAATTTACCTCTTGTTTTGAAACCTCACTTGTTCACAGTGGAGACTTGTCTTGGTTGCTTCTGTAGAGTTACTAACAACTTATTTACCTCACAAGCATAATCAGCTTGTGGTCCTAATTTGATTTCTTCTTTTCTACACAGACTTCTAAAACATTGTGCAAGACTTTTACCTACCTGCGAGAATTGCTTCAGCTCACCTAGACTTTTGTCCAATTGACTTTGGGCAAGCCTGGGTCCCTGAACACATCTTCTTCCCTCTGACTGTGTGTTTTGTCTTCCTTCTAGGAAGGGGTTAACTTACTTTGCATTGGGGGTTACCAAAAGTACTTACCTGCTTCAGAATATTTGTGAGATCTCTTGTTTTATTCTAATAATCTTTTTCTTTGACATACTCCTAAGTACTGCCCTAAACGCAACAAAGATATATTAAAGTCCACAGTATCCTGGCTATTGAATTTACCTCAGGGTGTAGGAAGTTTCTGTGTGCCATCCCAAATCGGTACTTGCTGATTTAGGAAAACTAAGAGTGTGTATTTTGAAGTGTATTTGGGTGTTATTATTATATTGCCCCTTCTGAAAAAGGCTTACTCAAATTGACTGTTAAATAAATCAATATTTGTCTAACCAAGAAACCGTGTGTGTAAGAGTTTATTTGAATACTTGCCACTGTGAATCTCTGTGTAACACCCCTACAGCTCACATTGACCCCTCTTGAGATAAGCCTGGCTGCTCAACAAGCTACCAACCTGGTAGTACAGACTTATACCAAAGGTTAGGTTCCTATTGCCAGGAGATCAGGCTTGTTGTAGTGCATCCAAATGGTACTGCATACAATCTTGCCTAACCTTTGGTTTCCACTGAGCCTGTTCCTGAAAGCCTGGAAAATGGCGAATTCAGCACAGCAAACCATGTGTTCCTAGCTCTTACATGGAGAAAACCACAGGCTTCTTTGTAACATCATTGTATTGACATTTTCTGAAAACCCCCAACATTTTCTCACTTTTGGGATATTTTCTCTTGCCCCCATGCAGCAAACTAGGAATCCTTGATGGCATTATGACCGGCTACATGTGGGAAGAACAGGGGCCAAATTTGGCCGAGATATCTTATGTAACAAGACAGTTACAAGGGATTGAATGGCGACAAACCAAATCACCAAAAAAAGCCATTGGCACTGGCGGAGAGGGCGGCTCTTGGCAGTTAAGTGGTTAATGGAAAATGTGCTAGACCATGCAATGTTGCCCTCCAACCCATCCTGAAGTAACCACTCTATCTTCATGCCTATGAATTCCTTCTCAGAAGATAACTACATTTGCAGGGCAATCTCTTTTCTGCTCTATGATCCAAGACATATTTATGGTCCCTCTGGTTTACAGGGGATTTTGGGGGCTTCAAGACCCTCATCTTCACAAAGGCTTCCTATATTCAGGACTCATCCCTCAAAAACATTTATGACGTGGAAGCCTGGATGGCAGAACAGCATTGCACTCGGTTCCAGACTTAGTTCTTGAGTCGGTAGCCAGGCGTCGAGCCTGTGGGTTCATGAAAAATGGGGGTAAGTGGGCCCCAGAGAACAGACTCCTGAACATCAATGCCTTTTCTGCTACAGTTTCCTAATCAATGGCAACCTTCAAAGTGCTGTTTTGGCGCTAAATTCAGTCATTTTACCCAGTGAATTATTGAAAGGAAAGTGTGCTGAAATCATGGATTCTCCAGGCAGTCAGAGGAATCCAGGCCTCACTGACTGACAGCTACATCAGAAAATTAGCTGCCAATCACAGTTTAAAAGCGTTTCTATTTTCTAATTAAAATAGCAAAAATCGCCTCTGTTGGTGAAGGGCTAATTCTTTTAAAATGTTTAAATCCTTTATAAACTGTGCTTGTATTTTATATGTGGTGCTTGTATTTCATATGTGAACTGAAAAGACTTTAATGTATAGGAACCCAGTCTGGAGCGAATCAACATTTTTTCTGATCTGACAGTGCCTGGCCTGGGAAAACTGACAACTCTGCTTGACACTTCCTTGAGAACAGGAAGGCTAATGGCTGTTAATGGTTCCTGCATAATGAAAACAAAGAAAGCCTCAGATATTTGTCTCCTAGCTGACCCAAGGACAATTTAAGGCTTGGACACCCATCTTCCTAAAGGAGGGGCCGGATGTGGAAGAGGTTTCTCAGTGAACTTCAAAGGACTGGCAATTTGTTCACTTTGAAAGTAAGAAAAAAAAATGTGGACTGGATTTTTAATGGAAATTACCTGTTTTTGCCTCAGAACTTTATGATATTTAACATGACAGCCAAAATAGGTGGACAAGTCTAAAATACAAACTTATAAATCTGAACTCATGCTAGACAGTTGAAGATGTGGTAGGAATTACTACATATGGAACCAAAGATACACTAAAACACTGGTTGTGGCAACACTATTAATGTTGCAAACTTAAAATTGTATGCACATGATCCCCTGATCAGCACCGAGAGATGTATCGAATTAGAAATGATTAATCCAAAGTGTTATGGGTAAAATTGATAAAAATCCATAGAATGACCAATACAGCTTTCACAAAGATGGGAAGTGAATGTAAATGTAGATAATCGAGTATAAAGTAAATTTGTACAATTGTATGAGGGTATATAATGGTAGAAAAGTACATTTGTGCAAAAGTATGTTTTGGGTGGTATCCAGGTGGTAGTTCCTAAATCCTGTCATAAGATGACAGCTATGTTTAGACTGCCAACCAGGACAAAGCACACGCTAGTAGCCACTCACAGACATGGGTGGGTGTTTTGAAGTTCTGCCCACACCATAAACTGGGGGATGGCATTTGTAATGTATAAATATAGAAGTTTTACTACACAAAGGACACACTGCTTCCAGAACACACTGTTTCCAGAACACCCTGCTTTCAGAACCCATCCAGATGTCTGCACAACACCTTATTCCAGAACTCTTCAACTTGTAGTGGACGCCAGAATTCCTTGAAAGATCCAGATGTCTTTGCAGAATCCAGACTCTAGCATTGCAAAATTATTGCTAGCCTGACCCAATTGCAAACATCCCAAACTTGAAGGGATTTAATTCTGATTCAGCTTGGCTTGCTACCACTTAGGCTTGCCCACTGAAAACGTGCATCCTGCTGTCTACCGTGTCCAGTAACCAGAAGGTGCCCTTCCAAATCCAGGCTGAGGTGCAGTCCAGTTGACCAGAACCGCCTTGCTGATCCAATCCCGCTAAAGGGGCCCTGCTGACGGTAGACCAGATCAAATTTATTGACCAGAGCTGACGGTCCAATTTAATAACTCCTTCTGTAAGTATTAACAGGAAGAACAGTGACCCATAGTATAGTTGTGTTGTATTATCCCTATCTCAAACCCATCCCATCTTTAATTCAGAAATCCAGTATTATTAGAATCCTTCTTGCGCTGATTGTCTCACCTGTGTTCCAAAACCATAACTCCCTGGTGATTTTGAATAACTAAAGTAAATCCCTGGAAGAAGTAGAGTATCCACAACAGGGCGGGTTATGCTGATCACGTGACTGTAAGAAACATCTGTGGCATTCTCTTGTTTATAGTCATAATATAGCGTAATAAAGCCATCTGTCATTTTCACAAGTGCTTTTCTGTTTTCATTTTCGCGCCTGTTTTGCAAAAACACCTCTCACTAAAACCTCTATAAATCCTTAATTTTTAAAGATAGAAATGAAATTTCAACTCTCACTGATACCTAAAATCTACATCATGGAATAGTGTACTTGACCCATTCTTCTTCAATATAGCATAGTAGTAAAAGTTTGCTGTGAATTTGCAAAATTTCCAAGTTTACACGTGTCATTTCCCCATTTCAAAGTGCTTTTTTCCATGCCATCCTAATCTCGAGTGTGTATTGTTGTTTATATTATAGCTCATGTATGTTAGGACCTTATTAGTGTTGCTTCTTTTCTTTAGAAATTGTCTCCATTTAAGCTTTTTTGCACCTTTTGCAGTATTTCACAAAGCCATTTTCACCTGCATTTTCAATGCGTCATTTGCCAAAATAAGGTTTTCTCTCTTGTTTGGGGAGTAAGATTGCCTATAACTCTAGACATTGTATTTCATTCCTGAAAACCTGCTGATAACTCACATTGGTGTAGGATTGCTCCTTTGTATTCAAACAAAAGTTTGCAGGGGGAACATTAACCTAAACGGTATCTGTGTGCAAAAAAACCTATTCTTTTTCCCCGTGTTTTCTATTTTGCTTCCTTAGAAGTGAATTCAATTGGTTTGCTTATCTCTCTGAATTGTATTGTCACCCTTTGGGTGATTGCTGCCCCATATATATCTATATTAAACCTATGTGTGATTTGAATATTAAAAGAAATAAGTAAATCTTTACCTTTACAAACTAGCCTGATGCCTGGTTCAGTGTGACCTGGGGGTATTTTGAGAAGGGTGTGATATGAGTGGTATAGCATTCAGAATATTGATCTTATAGACAGAAATGAAATAAGGGTTTAATTTGCACACTACATGCTAGGCGAGACTTGGGTGTGTGTCTGATTGAAATCCCTTACAGCTTGGGAGCTCGTGCAGCAATTCTTAATTGAAATACAAGCTGTGACTGTCTAACACAGCATACTAGCCTGCAGGGTACAGACACCTTGCTGGGTTGGCATACTGTGCTACACTGTACAAGCACCCCTCAAAAAGAAATACTCAAAAGAATTGGGCCTGTTTGCAAAAGTAAATCAACCCCGAAATAAGCCATAAGGAAATTGATATTTCTGAGATGGCGACCCCAGTGGAAATTAATATTGCTAGGGAACACTTCCTGCACAAACTGTTTGTCAGGGGTGAGTGACCAGAACAGGCATGGCTGCAGGAAATAAAAGAACAAGTCATTGCAATAGACCTGAATACATGGCAGGAAAAGGGTCCATTACATCAAGCGCTTAGCAAACTGTGCATGGCCCCAGAAATAAAAGCGGAGAAGTGTAAAATTGCCAAAATGGCGGCCTACCTGTACCTCCACATAGGAGTAATACAGGAAAAGCATGCAGACAACTTACATCTGGCAAAGAGGCTAATCTGGACTCTGCAGAGCAAAAACTCCAGGAAAGCCAAGAATCAGAAACAGAGGATAGGCAGTACATTACCAAACTAAAGGAAGATCTGGCTCTATTACAGCAAGATAATGCAGAACACAATACCCAAGTGCTGACACTGCAAAAGGAATGCCAGGGAAGGCTTGACTCTTTACAACAGAGTCAACAAAAGCTGGCACAACAATTACATTTTAATAGATCCTGCGTAGAGCAGGTAGCCACATTACAGAACCAATAGAATCCTTGAAAGAGGAAAATAATAATTTAATTATTAAAGACATCCACTCTCAAGAGGAATTTGATGAGGAGCGCCAGAAATCCCATGCATTTATAAGACAAAGGGATGACCTGGCTGCTCAGAGGGGCACTCTAAGTCAGGAAAGGGATGCCTTAGGCCAGGAAGTCAACCAATTAAAAACTAAGTTAGAGGAAAGAAAGCTGGCTCTTCAGGAGTTTAGTGAAGTTAAAACTGAATATGATAAGCTACTAGGGCACACCAGGCGAGTGGAGGATGCTCTGGCAAAGAACACTCAGACCTATAAGGACAAACTCAAGAGGTGAGACTCCTGCAGCAAACATTGGCCAAGTATTCCCAATCCAGGTAGGAAGCACAGAGAGACAATGAGGATATCTCTGAAAAGAATGACAGGCTCCACAAACAGATAGCTATGCAGGAGCAAATCATTGAGACCAGTAAGGCCTTAATAGAGGAGCAATGTCACCAGGGAATAGGGCTGAACGAGATGAGGTAAGAAGAGACAGAGAAACCCCTGAGCATAACCTCATGAACCCTGTCATCAGGGGCTTTAACCCCTTCAGTACCATGGACTCCTGCCGCCCTCATGTCCACTGGCACATATGAACCAAGGGCCACAGTGATGGTGGACTTCAGTAGAATGGGAAACATGGGAGTGACAGATCAGCGCCTCCCATAAATGGATGGGCGGGCATCTCTGTAAAGATTCCCAAATGTTAGGGCTAGCCTCTCTGCTCAGGAAGACTCCAGTGAGGGGAGAATTGGAGAATTGGATCCTCAAAATACTGCTTAACAAAAGATCAGTCTGTCAAATTTGGTGGGGAATTCCAGAAACTTGGCCCACAAAGAGTATATTAAAGACCTCTTCCCAGCTAGGGCAGTGGGGTGGGCGGTGTACTCAGCCAATCCTGTGAGCAAGGGAGAGTCAGAAGACTCTTCCGAGCGCCACAGGTCTCAAGAGACTAAGCCCCCACATTCTGCAAGCCATTCCAAGTGTGCAGAATCAGGGAGAGCCTAGAGGATCAGATAGCCACCTCCAGTAGCAGTGCCTCTTAGTCAGAGGATGAGTGGACAAGTGTGACTAAGACTAAAAAGGCAAACAAAATTAAGAGGGCCCTACTGAAATATCCTCTGAAACAAATCAAGGCCATTAGGAGTGTCATAACTCCATATCATAAAAATGCCAAATATTCATTTTGGGAGCACCTCGAGTTATATGAGCAAAAGGTGGATACTTTCCATTTGAAAGATAGCCAGAGTTGCATTCAATACGTCAAGTGGACATTTTCCCCTGAATACTCCAGCTTCTTTGTGGGGCTGGGGGATCAGAAGCACTCAAGATGGTCAACCTATAGGGTGGCCATCTTAAAGCATTTCTCCATACATAGGAACCCTCAAGAGGCCTGCAAGGTGGCCTACAATCTGCAATGTTGGGAAGACCTGGCCCCACAAGAATTTGTAGAAGAGTTAAAACGTGCCTCTGCACAGACCACCAGAAAGGTGCACACAGACAGTAGGGAGTTCATTAATACCTTCTTTCATGCACTCCCTAAATACATCATGACCCAGCTGGTGAGGACTTTCATGAGAAGAGATCACTAGACTGGGCATTCAGGTGACTCGCATTTATGAAGTGCAGAAACTGGTTGAGAACAAAAATACAAATATAAACCCCAAACCAGCCAACACCCCTGCTGCTGCTAAGGTGGCGGAGGTGAAGTTTGCCCCCATTTTAGATCTGGAGATATGGGGGCTAAAAATATTCCTGTGAAAAATCCTGATAACCAAAGACCCAGAAGGCCCTCTGGCCAATCCCAAATAGGTAGTCAGGGATGTAATCCCACAAATAGGACCTCTAACACCCCTTACTATATCAGCCCCTGTTACAAGAGCAACAGACCCATCCTGGGCTATGTGTGGACTCCCCCAGCCCAAGGGGGATCCAACCAAGTAGCTGGAAACCCAGGAAACTTCACTCCTAACTTTCCCCAGGAGGGTAGTAATCCCCCAAATGCCGCATTGAGTTTCTTTCCCCGGTACTCACCAAACATCAACCCCCAAAACAACTCTTCTTTCTTTCCCCACTTTCCTGAGCCCAGACAGCCCAATCCAGGAGAGGGGAGACCAAGGGTGGAGGGGTACCAGAACTATCCCAACACAGGGTATTATGTGAGAAGGGACAGTTACCCTTCCCGTGATCAAGCTAGGATGGACCCAAGACCCCCATACCAGCCAGTGCGGGTGTCCCAACTGGAGCGCCAGGTCTACAACTTGTCACAGGATCTGTGTTGCATGTTGAACATGGCTGCCCAGAACCCCTCAAATCAAGGGTCTGGTACTCCAGAGCAATGATGGGGAGAGCACCCAGAAAATCTGCTGGTTCCAAGGGAGGAGGCACAGGGGGAAGGAGGGTGTAAAGCCTTAGCGGAAGCTTCCTTCCCCACTTGTGAAAAGCCCCTGGAAACCCAGGAACTGGAACCAGAATCTCCTGCCCCCGAAAGTCTGCAACCTAAGGAACAGAGGGTGGGTAGGAGAAATAAAGGGCCTAAAAAGACCAATTTTGTGGAGGAGGTTAGAATCTTCCGATTTGAAGCAGAGGGGTCCTCAGAGGATTATGGGAACATGATCTTCTCCTTCAGGGATGGGGGAACTCTTCCCAAAGAAATGTGGGTCCCAAGAGATCCTAAACCAGACTGGGTAGATGTGGGGACTGAGTTGAAAGTGCCCATCACCGAACCCCAGAATGACAAGCCAGAAAATCACCTTGCCCAAACCAATTCTGGTGACTGCCTCCAAAAAGGGCGGGGGCAACCCAGAATCAGAACCAGGGGAGCTCAAAACTTCCCCAATATCCAACTGCCACCTTTTTCTTACAGGTTCCCAAGCTCCCAAACAAAATCCTGCCCAAACTACCCGTCTGTCAGAATCAAAAGTAAAGAAATTGACCCACCAATTGGCCCAAAATGTGCATTATCTTTGCCCCCTTGAGGAAAAGGATGGAAGTTTTTATGTCCCGGTCCAAATACAGGGGCAATGTACATTTTTGGCACTGGTGGACACTGGATCCCAAGCTACCCTTCTGTCAAAAAAGGGCCTTTGATAAGCTGAATTCAGGAAAGTGGAGAGATACCAGATCCCTCTCACCCCTCTTCCTAGACAACTTCAGAACTTCGATAGGAATGAAATTCCTGTCGAGGGGACTGCGGATTTAGACATTAAAATTGGTCGACATAAGGTGAAACACCCGGTCATAGTTGTGACTCCAGAGGGCACACCATGTTTACTAGGGAGTGACATCCTGCATAGATTGTCTCCCCTCATAGAATGTGTAAACAAGGTCCCCTGGACTCAGATTAACCAACCAATAAAATTAAAACATAGTGTCAACCATGTTCGTTTAAATGGCACATGCCACATGGTTGAACAAAACCCTGACCAAATTGAATTCCATTTTCAAAACAACCTTATCTCTGACATGACAATAATTGCAGTAGGACAACAAACTGGTGATGGGAAGTCATCTCTATCTCTGAAAAGCAACCTTCCTTCCAGTCTCACGTGGCATTCCACACTGGAAGGAAACACTCTGAAATTCTATACCAATCCACAATCAGAAAATCCCACCTCTATAGTACAAAATGATGGGAAACCAGCTCCAATCTTAGCAGACATTCAGAAAATTGGAGATCAGTTGTTCATCCCTATTCAGTTAAATGAGGGGGGAAGACTCTGTTCTTGCCCGAGTGTGCATGAACAACGGTAAGAGCTTCATCAGCAAAGCGATGTTCCGAAAACTCCCAAAAGATCCAGCCATTCCCACATTTAAATTGATAGACAAATGGGAAATGGACCTGGAAACACCCAATTCAAAACATCTCCTGACTAGCAAGTGTATGCTCAAAATGTCCATAGGCAACAAGAGCATAGTCCATAATTGTTGGGTCGTGCGAGATGTACCTGCTGCATTTTATTTAGTCAGTGACATTCTCAATCGCTTTGCCATTAGTTTGGACCTAATAAACTTTAAAGTCTGGTCCCGATTAGTGAGTAATCCCATGGACTTTGATGATCCAGAGAAAGCATTTTGGTCAGGTCAATTGCTGCCATATGCAGTTGAATTCAGATTCGAGAGTAAGTCACCATCCCAGAACGGACCCGACAATTCACACTTGAACTAAAAATTAAAAGAGGACAGAAACTGCAAAATCCTGATGCATACGTTCACCTCAATGCCCATTTCCAATAGCAAGGGTTGGGGTTAAACCCAACACCACTAGTCAATACAGAACACAACACCATTCCAATAGTGCTGGATAACAGCGACCTTAGGAGTACCACTCTGGGCGCAGGCACCATTATTGCAATGGCGGTTGATGACCGAAATTTTTCCATAGATTTAGGTAATTAACTGGTAGGACCAATCCCCAATGACTGATTTGACAGCGATAGCGACAATGACACAACACCAGATAGGATCTTCACCCGGCATGGGAGGAATTCTTGGTGTACTCTTCCTGCCCTTATGGTAAGGAAGAGGTGACTTGTGACTTCAGGAGGGATGAGGTGATCTTTCAAGTTCCCCAGGACTTCCTTCCCCACCTGAAGCCATCAGTCCAAATCAGTACTTTAACCAGGGACTTCTACACCCAGCTCAAGAGGACGCTGAGATAGCCAAACCAGAAGTCTTTGCGGGTTTCAGGCAGATGGTTGAAGAGAGAGTCAACCTAGCTGATGCCTGTGAGACTCTTGAGAAAAAGTAAAAAATTGAAACAAGTTTTCTTAGATTTTCAAGATCTCTTTGCAGTGGACTCATATGACTGTGGTTGCACCGAAATCCACACAATTCCCACGATCCCTGGCATGACTCCACTGTTTGTGAAGCAATACTGCTTGACTCTCGTATCAATGAAGTCCCTTACAGAAATAATTAAGAACCTTGAGTCCTGCAGGATAATTTGTCCAGTCCACAGCACCTTCAATAATCTTGTGCTGGGGATTCTGAAACCAAACGGCCAATGGAAACTCTGTGCTGACCTAAGGGAGCTAAACAAACAGGTTCACACTTCCCGATGTCCTCTCCCCTACATTGACCAAGGGCTGGCCCAGATACAGGGGTCAAAGGTATACACTGCATTGACCTGACTAATGGGTACTGAACTGTACCTATCAGTAGAGTGGACCAATACAAGCTGGCCTTTACCTTTGGGGGGCAGCAGTACACTTGGACCCAGACTCCCTTTGGATACATCAACTCCGGCAATTCATTTAATATCTTTTTGTATAAGGCCATGCCCGACTTGGGTGAAAGGGGTAACCTGGCCTATGTAGATGATGTTCTAATCAAAAGCTCAACTGTGGAGGAACACATAGCGGAGATCCGTTATGTTCTGACACAGTTGAGGGCTGCTGGAGCAAAACTCTCTTTCCGAAAGGCACAGTGGTGCAGGACCCGTGGCAACTTCTTGGGGTATGAGATAACTCCTGAGGGGCTCTTTCCCCAGGAAAAGAAAGTAGAAGCACTCCAGAAACTAAAAGACCCCACAACTATGCATGCGCTAAGGAGCCTCCTTGGACTGACTAATTACAGTACAAAGTTAATTGAGGATTATGAAGAGATCACAAGACCCCTGATCCATCTGTTGAATGGGGGGTCAAGTGGGAGTGGGGTCCAGAACAAACCGAGGCAGTAAGCCAACTGAGAGCTACGTGGAGGTGGAGTCAGGCAGTAATCTCTGTTTTCTAGCAGCAAGAAGCAAGTCTTTCTTTCCTGCTACTGAAAGGGAAGGAGGGCTTAAAAACCCATTCCAGCTGCGGAGCGGCCGCGGGGAGCTGCGTGGAAGTGCAGTCTGGCCATCCAGCAGGATGGCAGCCTGGCCCGCCCTGCCCAACAATAAAGACATTACGACCAAACAGGACGGGAAGACTCCTGCATCCACGAAAGTCTGAAGCAGAGGATCACATCAGAAGACTTTCAGGATTTCCAGGTAACCCAGGAAGAAGGTTGTTTACTTCGAAGTGGTTGTTGCACAGTAAAAGACCCGCTAGTAAGAGCAGACTGTAAAACACCTTCACAGCACCCAGCCTCCAATTCACCCCCTCCCTCCTTGAACTCCGAAAAAGGACTAAGCCAAATACACACAAGATTGAAGTCCCCAGAACTCCTTGTCAATAATGCAATACGATCAACAGCCTTGCTGAAAGTCAGACACTCCCCCCCAATGCCCACTCTGAGGTCCCCCCAGAAACACAACTTACCCCTGGTCGAAGGCCCGGCTAGTGAACTGCTCGGCCCCTCCGAGCGTCGGATCCCCGCTGGACTTGGTGGCGTCTCGCGCCTGGGGTGGGTTCCCCCTCCTCGGCGTGGTGCGATCGTCTGGAGGATCAGGGGACCAAGGGAGGGGGGCAGCGAACAAGGGCTTTGCCAGCGACCCACCTGGCCCCTCTGGGCAGGGGTCCTCGGCGTGTCTTTGCGGCACTCTGGGCCTGCTGGCAGGACCCGCCTCTCCGGCGCGGCCCAGGTGTTTGAAGGCTCGGGGGTTTGTGGGAGAGAAACATGACGGGGTCAGTGGTTGCGAGCTGGAGAAGCCCACTGGACCCTCAATGGCACCGTCGGCTCTGGTGGCGCCGGAGAGCACGGGTGGGAGAGCTCTGGAGGACGATGAATTTGCCTTGGCTCCCGACATCTTGTTAGCTCTGCCCACGGGAGGAGGCTTGTCTGTTGCCGGGAAGACAGACATATGTACAGAGGAGTCCTCTCGGCCACTCATGCAGGAATGGCCGATAGAGAGCAAGTGGGAATGCACAGTGAAAGACCCCAAACTTTCAAACCCACAGAAACCCCTTATAAGTGGGAACATTAATCTCATTGAAAAAACACACCAGAAACAACCCTTGTTCCCACCTAAAATCAGCAAGGCAATAATGCCTAAATTACTCCTAAACATCACCAAGGAAAAAGAGGAAATTAAAAAGGATCTTTTGCCAAACAGTTCACACCCAATCACAGATAATGAGACTCACCCAGTAACAGCAAGGGCGGAACTACCAAGCCCATACCAACATTTATCAGATCCAAGAGAAAACAATTTCCTTAACATTACAATAATTAACTCAGGAGACTCAGCGGATTTGGACACAGGTGATCTCAACATACTGAGTGAACATAATTGGGCAAAAGATTGGAACGATTCGGCATCGGACAAGCACTTAGATGAGTCCAACTTGAGTGAGTTAAACAGTGAGTTGAACACCTCTCAAAATCACCTGCCCTCAGGTCAAATATAGAAAGGAACACCCCAGCTCTGAAACTGAATAAACCCCCTGAAGCCCAATGTCTTTTAAGTAAAAGACAGAAAAAAAACCACCACAACGACGCCATCAACCCCGAACCAGCGAACGTCAACGAAGCTTCAACACACAAAACTTAGCTTAACTCAGCAACCCGATAGGCAAATTCTTCAACAAACTGGCAAGAATTCAATCTACAAGCCAATTTGAACTATCAGATGCTGCAATACTAGAGGGGATTCCATCATCACCCCGTGAGAAACTCTCCATAAAAAAGGAAATACAACAGACTCCTACAAACATTCCACTTGCCAGCCAAGCCCGCTGGCACTTTGGCCAACCCAAAACTCTCAGCACTATAGGAGAGAGCTCCTTTCCCAAAGCACAGCCAACCAAACCACAAGGTGAGGAGTCCTCCCAAGATCAGAAACAAACGTCTACAACGAAAACACAAGGAACAAGACCCCAGAGAAAGAGAAGACTAGCCCGGGGCAGTCTACTCAAGCCCCGACAACAAACTTCACAGCCTCTGACAAAAAAGGCAGCAAGGAAGCTGAATCCGAAGAGGACTCCCCAAATCATAACGATTTTATAGCTTCAAAACAAAGAGAGAAGAATCCTAGGCCAAAATTGACACTTCAACACCACAATGGATAACACCCTGGTGGACATTCCTGTCCACTCCATCCAAAGGATAAAGCGACAGAGAATCTTCCAAATCCTCAGAAAAACATTTGCCTGGCAAAAGATTAGACATCTTTGCCACAATGTCTACAGTGACCATAGCCTTGGCACCTTTCGGAAGCTATATGAATCCCTCAACGAAACTTTAAAAGATCATACATATTTGCTAGCATCTGTAAGCTCAAAAACTGAGCCACCTAGAAGGCTACATAACGGCCGAAGAAGCCTGGAAGGAGAATACAAGAGATCAAGGTACAATGACAGACAAGCGACAAACACCTAGTATCCTGCTGGACCACCAAAGACAAGAGGATTTTCACTACAACAAAAAAAAATCCTCAACTACAGGACCCAATCTTCCAGACACAGTACTCCAGAAACAACTACAGAAATGGACCAACCAACGACGGGCACCCGAGAGACGCCCGAACAAGCAGTCCTCAAAAGATCGTGGAGAAAACTCAAGTGAACAAACCAACAGGTGTGAAGGAAATACCACTTGAAGAAGAGCCTACTGAGTGTAACTCAAGAAAAAAGGAGCCACCCGAAACAGATACCGCTGGTCAAAAAAAAAATCCTAAGGGGAACGGCGAAAGAAAAATCAAAAAACTTAAACTATCACTAGACACTGGGGCAAACAGAGCTAAACTTACTGGACAGACGTCTCTTAAAAAACAGACATCAGCTTCAGCATCTAAAAGCCCAAAAACACAGCAATCTCAGCTGCAAACGGAGACTATTGCAAAGCCAAAAGAAACTATGACAAAATGGATAACAATCCTAGAAAACAAAAGCCCAAATATAGAAAACGCACAGCCAAAGGAGTGAGGGGCTCCATCAAGAACACGAAGATAATTCGATTGATCTATTGGACATTAGCATTTGCTCTATCGAGAACTCAGAAATCCCACGTCCAAAACCAAAAAAAAGGAAGGTGTCATTCGAGGATGAAGAATTAACAACGGAAACTCTGAGTTAAAATGGTCCGGAACACAAAGTAATGCCTCAAAAAAACGATCAAAAGAACAACTAAACAAATAACAAGAGGCAGTGGTCTTACCAAAAAAGAGCACATTTGAGCGGCTTTCTGGCCAAAACCCAAACAAAGGCCATCCAATTAAAGAAAGGAACCACAACGGTCAAAACACACCAAACTCAAGACACGAGATAACTCATACTTTTCTTGACCCAAGGCCCAATGCAAGAACACCTAGTAGAGAATGGAAACATAGAGAAAACCACCCAAAATTTAAGGAGTCTAGGCTCAACGAGAGAATGCCTAATAGTGAAAGGAAAAACAGAGTAAACCATTCAAATGCAACAGACTTTAGGCTCAATGAAAGAACGCCTAATAGCGAAAGGAAAAACAGAGAAACCCACGCAAACGCAAAGGAAACTAAAGCAAAACCGGCTTACCACAATGACCGAATACACCATCCGTCTACCAAAAGCAATAGCTCGGAAGGTAACCTCTTCAATAAAAACAACAGACATCAACAGAGAACTTCCAGCACTTCTTCATTTCTCAACCAAACAATAACGTCAGCTCTCTTTACTCATAGAAGCAAGTCAACGAGAACACTGAAATTGGAAAAACAGTCAGGCTCAAGAGAGAGAATACTCCTAAACAGAAGAGCAACGTTAAGACTTTGAAAAAACCAGGAAAGATGACCGTATCCGAACCACTGACATAAAGGTGGTTGAAGTTGCTCACAAACGATGTACAGATAGCATCTTCTTGCATATTAAATTTCACTCAGTGAAGAACTTTCTGTTGTCGGTGGCTGGGAACTACTGAAGAGGGGATACCTACTCCGAGAAACAACTGCAGAAGAAAGAGGTCTCAACCTTCCTATCATAAAGAACACAGAGAGAGCCAGACACAATGAGAGCATGATCCAGCGGGGGAAAGATCAGACCAACCAGCCATTAACTGTAAAAAAACAGATATGAGAAAAACCGAAGAGAAATCAAACATTGGGAAGAGAAGAGATGACCAGAGACACGGAGGAAAATGGATCCAGAAAACCAGCTGCTTGCAAACTTGCAAACTAACAATGGAAAGAATAGAGAATCCACAACTCCGACAGTGCTAAGAGAAGGACAACGAAAAATCAACGAGAAAGAAACAAAAAGGTGGCCATGGATACCTTCCGCGCTCGCTCGACACTCAAGGAAATAGCAATTAACTAAAGTGGCCATGAGCATTAACACAGAACCATCCGTGGAGAAGACGGTTCCTCAAAAACGTACTGTTGGCTCATGGAATACCCGAGGACACATCCACCTCACCCAGGCTGGAGAGATCAACATAGGCCAATTTGATCACCTAAGCATTCAAGAGACTTGGCTTCAGTTACCTCCTAGCATAGACGGCTTAGAGATTCATCTTTCACCAGCACACAAAGGAACCAAGGGTCGCCCGATATCGGGCCTCCTAACATTAGTCCGCACAGGTGGGAGCCTGCGAATTTCAGAACCCTGGCATCGTCAGCTTTCATTCAAGCCACTATTTTAGAATGGGATAAACACAGCTGGCCGTCAGTGAGTAAAATGTGCAAGCTTATACTTCTTCTTAAAACCTACTGGAACCCTGTGGCGATCTCCATCAAGGATTTCATAAACAAGGTCGGAACAATTTTAACCGAAGCAATAATCAACTTCAGTGTGAACCACACACTGATTTGTGGCGACCTAAGCGCCATCTGTCCAGGTCCAGAAGAAAGACATCTAGCAAGCACTATGCAATCAAATCATAGCCTACAAGTGAAGAAAAGAGGCAGTGCCTGGTCGGAATTAATGGACTCTCGTGACCTGCACAACCTTAACTCTTTGGACACAGCTTCCCTGCCTGTGGCGACATGGGAACTATCGGGACATAAAAGTATCATCGATTACATCTTCGCTTCAAAGGAACTGTACTCCCTAACGGAATCATTTGAGATAATAAAAACTACCAGAAGTGACCACAACCTACTTACAGCAACCTGGTCCTCATTCAAAGAGACGCCAAAAGAAACCCAACACCAGCTGGAAAAAAATGCCCAAGGGAATCGGCTAAAACTGATGAAAGAAGCCATTTCCTCTACCACAACGGCTTACAACTAAAAGAAGGAATCAGAAACTGAATAACAACGACAAACATTCTTGGACTATCGCCCACTTCTAGTCCCTTACTTACAACCCAGGCCTTTGAGAAAAGGTCTAGACCACCAACATCTCCACAAATTCAATGAGGAACTCAGGGCCAGGAAAGCCTTGCAAAGAAAAGCCTCAAGACGTGCCCAAAAACACCCAACTAAGGAAAACATAGCCCTTGCATGTGGACAACTAAAAGGCTACAAATCATGGCTGAAAAACCATCGAAGGAAGCTATATCAACACGAGGCTGAGACTATGCTAAGAGCAGTCTGTGGAAGATCTTTGAAAGACTTTTGGTCTGTAGTCAAAAACTCAACAGGGCTAACAGACACGACTATCTCAAACAGTGTCAGTGATTAGAAATGGGTGGAACATTTCAACAACCTATTTAAAACCAATGGAGAAGACGAACGACAAATAATGCCGAGTGTGTATGGTCAATCGATCTACAACGCCAATTAGACAGCCTCTCAGCCTACTTAAAAAAAAAGGATTTGGATATTAATACAAACAAAACGAAGATTGTGATCATCGTAAAGTCAAAAACATCAACAATAAAACACTGCCGCAGTAAAATTGAAATTTCCATGCAGGAACACCTTTAAGCAAGGACAAAAACTCTTGCAGCCCAAGCCTTGACTTGGCATTCAACACTCAAAAAATAGATGAGGTGAGAACTTATCTAAACATATCTCCGAATAAACATCTTCGAACAATCTTCTTAAGAGCACATCTGAGCGTCCTAAAGACGAACAAAGTCTTATACTTCCAAAAGCAATCCGAAAACAATATCTGTTGCTATTGCTCAGTGACACAAAACATCGAGACAGTGCGTCATCTTCTTCTGCTCTGCCCAGGAACAGACAAACTATGAACAACCGACCGCACAGACATCAGACGACAACTGACGAAGTCTGGTGGAACCAAATGATGAGCAGGGATTCCACATCTTAGACAATAGCAACAGCAAAATGTTTGCATAGCTTAGACCTGGATGGAAAGACTATAGACCAAATCTCACATGGAGAGGACAAAGCGGCTTGAAGACAAGGTTTCTCTCTCTCAGTAAAGAAAGAAAAAGACACTATAAAACAAAAACCTGTACCAAATTTGCAAACATTGTTAACCACGATTAAATACAAAACACAAAAAAAAAGGAAGCCAACTCAAAAAAAGCTTCTCATAAGCGCCTTGCCAGTTTACCCTGTCAAAAACAAGGAGTTCTTCTTGGAGACAGGATTCTCAAACACATGCTTGACTGCAGTATTATACCAAAAGCATGACAAGGTCATTAAAGTAATCTACTATGTGAGTAAGACTTTATCCTCTGTGGAAGAAAGATTCAACGATTGCGAGAAGGAACTCCTGGCAGCTATGTGGGCATTGAAGAATTACTTCCTGTTCATAAAGGGGGAACACATCAAAGTGGAGCCTCCACACCAGCCTCTGCAATATCTTCAAAGTTACATAATCCAGGCCAGAAATGTGAGTAATTCCGGAATTACTTCCTGGATTCTGTAAATGCAAGGCTTTCCTGTGGAGGTCAGATATGGCCAAAACAGAAGAGGTCTGGCTGACTTGCATGATTGTGCCAGAGAAAGCTGTCTTGAGGACGAAAGTCTTAAAATCAAGGACAACATGGAGGAATACCTTAATTCCCTACACAAGGTCTATGAAGAAGACAAGTGTGAGGGAATGCCCACTGTCGTGGGAAATGCATGAGTGAATGATCCCCCAGAACCCTCTGCTGGGTACAAAACCAGTCCCCATAGTAGTCAAGTGGCAGAGCTGATGGCTGTGCATCAAGCCATTCTCACTGCTGTCCAACACCAACTCCACAAACTGGTCATAATCACTGATTCAGATTATGTACAGAATGGGTTCGTGTAGCACCTGGTTAATTGGAAAACCAGAGGTATGCTATGTGCTAACAATAAACCACTAAAACATGGAAAATGAATACAGAATTTTGATGATCTGGTCACCTCGAATGGGATGACCATCTACTGGAAAAGGATCAAGGGTCATTCTAAAGTAGAGGGACCAGACAAAACTGGAAATGACATAGCTGATCAGCTGGCTAAAACCAGAGCCATCAAATGGGATCTACTTGAGATTGAGTCCCTTTTGGGGGAAATCCAGGTCACTGCTATCACTAGGTCCCAGACAAATGCACTTTCAACTGCCCAGTGGAGTAAGGAGACCACAGATGCTGATTTAATTACGGCTCAAAAAGGGGATCCAATAATTGATACGTTTTATCAACACATTGAGGACACCAAGAACTTTCCCCTGACGGATACCGATTGCATTGGGAAAGAGGACCTCAGAGTGTTGATGGTGAGGAGATCCATATCTGGCCATGAACAGTGGGTGGTCCCTACTTCATTCCGAAGCCTGATGCTAAGTGACACCCATGATGCGGCCACAGCCGGTCATTGGGGGTCTCATGTGACATTAGAAATCTTACAAGGGGTTGCATACTGGCCACACATGGGGCAGGACCTCGACCAATACTTGAAGGGGTGTCTTGTGTGTGCACAACACTCACACACCATGCTCCCATCCAAAAGAGGGGATGACACAGCCTTGTTCAGATTTGCAAGTCAATTTTATCGGGCACATGATCCACTCCTCTAGGGGGAACAAGTACATGTTAACCATAACATGCTTGTTCACTAAATGGGTGGAAAGACTCCCGGCCCCAAATTGCAAGGGAGAAACAGAAGTTGTCCTGATGATCAATCACATCTTCTCGCGTTTTGGACTACCCCAAAGGATTGACATGACCGAGGTAGTCACTTCACTAGCAAAGTGATGACAAAGATGTGGGAGATACTTGGGGTAAAAAGGAAACTACACATTGCCTACCGGCAGTCTTCTAGTGGTGGAGTTGAGAGGTACAATAAAACTATTGTGAGCATATTAAAAAAGTTTGTTGCAGATTCTGGGGCAAGTTGGGACATTCAATTACCCCTTCTCCTGATGGCCATCAGATCTACCCCTTCTTCTGCAACAAAAGTGTCTCCATTTGAGCTGATGACTGGACGATGGATGGTGCTACCCCAGCATCTGCTCTACAGAACTCAAGAGCAGACCTTGATAAATGCCTCCACAACTCATGAGTATGTTGAGAATCTGATAAAACACCTTCAACATGCTTTTGCATATGCTCAGCAGAATCTAGAAAGATCTGCGGACAGTATGAAGACCCACTACGACCTTAAAACAACTAAAAGGGAATATCAAGTAGGAGAACGGGTCTACTTGTACAATTTCCAAAGGAACCAAGCCAAAGAGCAGAAATTCCTCCCAAGTTGGCGGGGTCCTTTTGAAATTGCGGGCAGAATCTCACCAGTCGCCTACAGATTCTGCATCCCCAAGGGCAGTTTGACAGAGGGGAAGACAAGTGGGTCCACATAAACCAGCTGAAGATTTGCCATACCAGGGATACTTCGTGGCAAATCGAGGAGTCAACCGGAAACCCAGATTGGATAAATCCAGAGACATAAAATAATTAATAAATGTTCATGGAGTACATACTAGGAAAGAGCGTTAAGACCAGTATTAAACGTAGGCGGGAAATATTGTAAATTGTATTCAATGCATGCATCAGCCCCACTACACCCTTGGGGAGTAGTAGTGGAGATATTTCTTTAACCGAGCTATGTTCTGTTTTCTAGCACTGAAGCTAAAACTCAGCTAATCACCAAGGAGGGCTCCTTGAGGACGGAAAGGAAAAAGAACCAAGAGCCGGAGTGTCGCTCCAAACTCCCAACCAGAACCAGCAAGCAGAGCGTGTTGCATCTATCGCTGATGGGAGAAGCAACCAGATTTTTCACAAGGACCGAAAGAAATATAATCCCATTTGCCCAACTCCCCCACGACCGGATGTCACGAGGGAGTCGGGGGGTGGAATATTTTTATCCAGCCAATGCGCCACACTGCACCCCTTTGACAATGGGGAAAGAAAACGGTCAACAGTTTGATGTCCTGGGTGTTAGGCTTAGCAGTGTACAATGGTGGCGTGAGTTATGGTTGCTTAGCTTACCATAACTGGCGAATTTCAAGGGTTTTTTGGTTTTACTTGGAACCATAACGTCTCTTTAACAACATTTTTTCACTGAATTTCATAGGTTTTTAGTAGCGCAACTTAACCATGACGTTCCATTAACAAAGTTTTTTTACTGAATTTCATAGGTTTTTAGTAGCACAACATAATAATAATAGCTTTGGCTTAATGTACATCTAATATGGACCATACTGAACCTCTTCTACTAAACTTGATGTCCGCGAACTCTTTTAATGTCTGCGGACATGTTCAGAGAACAGTACCACTACCTAAAAACTCTGGGGGGGAGTATGTTTGATTCTTACATCATAACTTATGAACATTTAACAAATTCAAAAAGCAGCACACATACACATTATATGTAGTAATGCATAAGAAATGTAACCCATATATTTAACACACTAACCATTCATTTAAATGCAATATGTCCTAAAATGGAATATACCACAAGAAGATAAATTGGCTTCCAACATAATTACCTCACAGACACTACAGAACTAAGAACAAGACCAGACCTACAGAGTACTTAGAACATATCTTACCTGAAATAGTAAGTGTACTTCATTTTACTCATATATTTATAAACTTTATGTATTAGATACAAAAAATATATATATTTTTTTCTCACAGAAATGTCTAGTACGCTAGAATGGCTAGAGGAGCATGTCCCACATGAGGAAATCTCAGAAGATAGTGAAACTAATGATAAACACTTCACAATATAAACCATCTAGTTTTTATTATTTCATATACATTTAACATATATATATATATATTTTTGTACAGAGCATACCAAAATAGAAAATACCTCTGAAGAAGCTGTTATGGAAACCATGCTTGACAGCATAAAAGAAAAAAATGATTTATTGTTGACCAATTTTAATAATTTGAAAACTTTTGTTGAAGATCATTTTAAAACAAAAACCTTGTACCATTGTCCCACATGTACCTGTTCCCCCTCACCATATCTCAGTCAATTATCCCCAAACCCTCTCCATGAACCAAAACATTTTGATGAGACTTCCATCCCTTCTTCACCTGATACCAATCATGTTGAAACCGCTATTTCTCCTGTTTTTGTTTCCGTTTCTGCCTCACCTTCTCTATCATAAATTATTCATATATGTTAAATAAAGTTACATTTTTGTATTGTGTTGTACTTAGGTTCCTTTCTTAAAAAAAAAACAATGTAGGTGTCCGCAGACAGCGCAGGTGTTCTGGAATGTTTGTAAACAAACGAAAATGGAGGCGTCCTGAAGAACACTATACCTGTCCGTACTGTTCGCTAGCAAGTTCAAACTGTTCTAAGAACACAATTGGTGTTCTGATATGTTCGTAATTAAACAAAACGGAGGTGTCCTAAAGAACACTATACCTGTCCGTACTGTTCGCTAGCAAGTTCAAACTGTTCTAAGAACACAATTGGTGTTCTGATATGTTCGTAATTAAACAAAATGGAGGTGTCCTAAAGAACACTATACCTGTCCGTACTGTTCGCTAGCAAGTTGAATCTGTTCTAAGAACACAATTGCTGTCCTGAAATGTTCATAAATAAACAAATATGGCGATGTCCTGAAGAACACTATACCTGTCCGTGGTGTTTGCTAGCAAGTTGAAACTGTTTTAAGAACACAAGCGGTGTCCTGAAATGTTCGTTTGCCGTGTGACGCACTTTTAATTACTTCAGGGCCCGAACAGTGTCCGTAGAACATCAGCGCGCATTCGCAAACCAATGTCCGTGTATCTGGTGTCCTGCGGAAAGGCACTTCCTTCGCGGACATGTTCGCGAAGAAATCATGTGACCGCAGCCGCGCTAATCGTGTGTTCTGAATGCGGACACTGTTTGTGTCCTTGAACAATTTAAAAGTACATTTTCAAGTAATCCACAGTATTTCTTAGAAGTCCGCAGACAGTTCGCGAAAAAAATTGGGGTGCTACCCTATTATAACCATTGCATTTTTCTCTGTATGGAAGTGGTGGCTCTGAAAAGAGCCTTTGAGAGGTGTTTGTATGTCAAAAATTATAAATACTTAACACCTACTTCAAAATGGATGCTGTATTTCTAAAAAAGGTTGCAATGCATTTTGTACATTTCTCAGAAAAATCTGATTGCCAGCATAACTAAGATGGACTCCATCTCTGCGAAAAAAGTATGTACTACGAAACATAATATTTTCATTGTGAAAAGAGTACATGCCAGAATCTCTTAGAAATACACAAACAGCCTTATTAACATTGTGCCTTGCTTTTTCCATTTGTGGACCAAATGTAGAAGAACAAAGCCACATTGTCTCTGCGCAATCCGTGAAAATATTACTTGAGAATTAGGAAACATGTCCATGACTTTCCCAAGTCCTTCTTTCATAGCAAATTGCAAAGAAATTCCAGACACATGTCCTAAACTGTTCCCTCCACAATGAATTACAATTATGTCTGGATGGTGCTCTGTCTCCAAAGTACCACAGAGAGGTAGCAAGTCCAACCACTTTATTCCACGTACCCCATGCCAATGTACTTCCACATGCGCAAATCCAAGATCTCCAGCTACTCCACAGCTTTCTGCATGGACCGTCAACCAATGTATCCACAAATCTCCCAGAATCCAAACAATCTGTTTTCTGAAACACACAGCCATAGCTATCTGTTGTTCTCTCAGCAAAAAAAATATCTGAGAAACTCTCTCCTGGCACAACACACCCACTAAACTTTCCTGACCAATTCAGTGCTCATTCTCATTTGCATGTCTTCTGAACCCAAAAATCCCCAGATGTAACTCCTCATGTCCGCGAACTACTGCCATGTCCGCGAACATATCGTAAAGACCTCAACATCTAACTGCATCATCATAGATCAGCACTGCAAATGTACTGTGAATCTCTCTGAGTACAAGTGTCATATCATTGACAAGCACCATCTACAAGAAATACTGTACTAGTCTCCAAGATTTCTACTTGCAGCTCCATGCATATCCATATGCATGAACACAAACTACAGGTATGCATAGTTTCTGTACAGTACATGAACACATTTTCAAAATGACTTTTAGCTTGTGTAATCTGTAAAATGAACCTACTGGGCCTCATTACGACCCTGGCGGTAAGGGGTTTACGCCAGCGTTAGCTGCGCCGACCCCTTACCGCCAATTATGAGGTCCCTTAGCGCAATGGCGCTTTTAACACCTGCTTTTAGCAGGTGTTAAAATCCATGGCGCTAAGGGACCATGGAGTTAATTACGCCACCGTAATTAACGCCTTCCCCACTCCCATTATGCCCTATGGGGCAAAAATGGGAATGGGGAAGGGTAAATGGGGATTGGGGACTTACCGCCCCGCCGACCTCGGAATGGGGCGGTAAGTCCGCCAACCACCATGGCGTAAACGTAGTTTACGCCATGGTGGTAAAGTCACGGCCCAGGCGGTAACTTACCGCCTGGGTCGTAATGAGGCCCACTGTCTTTTTTCCAATTTCCTAAAATCAACTATCACTTACAAACCTTTATACTATTTACTTGCTTTATACACACACTCAAATCATGTTAAACTAACATTTTTTAAATGAAACTTATAGATTACATATATTCAAAAAAAATTGCATGCATGAACATGTATGTTCAAATCTCCAAAAATAATACTTATACAATTACATTTATTTATTTATTTATTTATTTATTTATTTTATTTTAAGCATGACATTCAGGCACTATTACATAGAACAGATAAGTTACAGAAATAGTGGTATTCAGTGGTACATTATGAATTTCACAAGACATACTAGAGATATTTTGTTTGTTACAGTTAGTCATTGCAATACAATTTGTTCATTAAGAACATATCATATGTATTAAACTTGTGCTTCGTATCTTATGTAAATACGATAGATTTAATGGTTTTGAGGAATCCGCTGAGGATTTCAATTAAGAAAATCAATATCTAAATTTAAAACAGTGCTATATACAAACAAAATTACTAATTTGTTTCTTTTACAATTGCAGTGAAGATCATTCTCCTGAAAAGAAGCAGCCGAATTTGAAGAACAAGGAAGAACTAAGAATTAACCTGTTCATTTTACAAAAATAGTAAGTAGAATATCACCATAATATTTGTATTATTATTCAAACATATTGTAAAGTTAATTCATGCTATTTCTGTGCCTAAAATAGAGATTGTGCACCATTCTGTCCGAAAATCCCCATGTCTTAAACAGTGATTTACAGCCAGAATGGCGCACAAATTCCTATTTTTGGACACACAAATTACCCAACTCAACCGCTAGAATTTTCATATTATAGAAAAAACAACTGTTTTAATTGTATACATTAGATTTACTATTTGTACTTCTGCACACCACTAGCTTATTTATGTTTCTGTCATCTGAACCTGAGTTTAGTAACATATTAATTGAAGAATACCCATCCCTACTAGTTGTAGTTCCCAATGCACAATCACACACTGTTACATACATCATCTTACTCAAACACTCATGCACACAGCACACATACATTGCAGAACACCTCAACCTATACCATCTTTATTTTTTTCAACAGACCCTAAAGAATGCCTACCAAAAGTCAAGTCCGTAGAAAGCAACGCAGAAGTAGAGCAAATGAAAATAAAAGTGTCCAACATAAGCATCCATCTCCAGCAGAATTTATAAAAAAAAGTTGAAACAAAACAGCTAATACAGTAATTTACTGAAACACAAGAAGTTTCAAGTACAAAAACTTTGCCTCATCTATCAAAATGTAAAACAAACCAAAAAACAATTAACGGAAAATCAGATATCACTACAAATAAAACTGCTTCTATAAATCTTGATATAGTGCAAAGTAAGCATACCAAGAAAAATATTTTAGCCAAAATGTTCCATCACAAAGTCCTTCAAAATCTTGTAAAAACAGGAGAGAAATCAGGTCCAATGCTTAAAACCTATTGTAGGAAATTAATCTTAGAAACGTTGATAGACAGTGCAATTATTCTCAAAAGAAAGTTATTTATTTTAGTGTTAAACAAAATGAAACCACTAACAAAACTAATAACTAAATTACAAAAAATACTTCACAATAAACAAAATGTCAATAGAAAGAACGTCTTAAGTATCTGCGGAGGTGAATGGAATCACACTACGAGCACAGAACCATACTTTAATGAAGAAGCGTACAAACAAAACTAAACAAATACAATAGCCATACATAGCAGTGGTCGAGGTTATGAAAAAGTGAATAATACCATAATTGAATAAGAAGCACTCCTTACAAAAATATGCCCTGAAAACTTAGAATTACCCCTCCATTCAACTGAATCAGAACGTCTATTGTACAAATGGCCATGCACGCCAATGTGTAACATTCCCAAACAAGTTTTCAAGTCTTTACGACAATTCCTCAATCAATATGGAAAAAGCAAAGACAAAATCAAAATTAAACTACTGCAAAATATATACCTGTCCAGTGCGCAAATACACAGGACTACAAGGACATTTATGGGCCTGCATTACAGGACCTACTTGTAAAACCACCTTCCATGATATCAAAAGAATATCAACACATCATTCAACTATAAGAAATGTAGTCTATAAACTGTACTATGCTAAAAGTCCTGTTTTAGCAAGAGCAAATTTAAATAACATTCTTCTACATGGTACAGCAAAAGACCTACTTCAGGAAATTGACTAGATCCAGAAAAAACATTTTGGAAGTGAAAGCCATTTACAGAATGAAATAGCTTTAAACCAAATTAGCAACAATTCTACACATGGCAAACTTTTGCTAAACACATACAAAAAAGAAATACTGAAATGTAAAAGTACATCAGCTGAAGTACCAAACCATGTATGTGTATGTTGCCGCAGAACATTTTATACAAGTAACACAAAAACTGTAGACCTACCATATAAAATAGAAGACAATGAAGATTCTTAATGGTTTAAATCAGCTCTCTACCTTGTAGCAGAAAACAGATATGAAATAACTGACCCCTTAATACTTTGCAGTTACTGCACTACAAAACTTAACAACAACCAACTGCTTCACATGCTATCCAAATAATTTGGAATTATACCCAGTACCAAAACCCCTACAACAACTTAATTTATATGAGAGCATCATAATTCAAACAGTGCACTCATTTCAAGCAATAATACGCCTTCAACCAAAAACAGCAAAATTACCTCCCTCTGAATTGGTAAAAGGCATTTGTGGAAAAGTAGTTTATTTACCATTAGATCTAAAAGAAAATGTGCATACTCTAGGAGTGCAACGTCCAATGCAGCAATCTTTAATTATCTTAGTAAATGGAGTACCTACAAAAGACAAAAAAATATGGACACAGCTGGCAGATTTACATAAAGTTAGACAAGCCTTGCAATATCTATCTTAAAGAGAATAATGAATATTACAAAGAAATTAATATTGAAGAAAACTTGAAAGAAACAACTGAAATAATTCAAGAAACACAAGGAGCTGGTCAATTTGAGCTACCAGATCCTGCTACAATATGAAATACTTTAGACCATTATACAATCCATCCTTTGCACTCTAATGACACCACAGAAGATGCACTGGAAACATACCAAATGCGTCAAACAAAAGGATCACCAATCAGCATATGGGAAAAAAGTATAGAAGCACATGCTTTTCCTCTACTCTTTCCTACTGGCAAAGGAGGAAGGTATGATGATAGACCTATTCAAATATCAGCATCAGAATACCGCTCATTACGGATGTATTCTGAAGATCCCAGATTTAGACAAAATGTGGAATACATATTCCACCTACTCTTTGAAAGTAAACTAGCAACTTTATGTTACGGAGTTGAACACATACTAAAATCAGAATCACATTTTCAAAATATGACAGCTACACACTTATTACAAAAAGTGCAACAAAAGGATGAGGTTTTACAATCAAATATTACAAATCTATTAGCAAATATGCATGGTACTAAAGAGTACTGGTTTCGACGTCATGGAGTTGTATGATCAGAAACCTTGGCCCATCCACTTGGTTTGTTACATTAAGTTGTGCAGAATATGCATGGGGAGATTTACATGATTTCCTACACATATCAAACAAAAACAAAACAAACATAGATATACTAACACCAGGAGAACTTTGTCTTTGGATCCTGTTAATGTTTCAAGATATTTTCATCATTGCTTCATTGCTATGCTACATTTAATTTGTAATAAAACTGTTCCTCCCCTTGGAGAAGTGCAACACTTATTTTGGAGAAAAGAATACCAAGCCAGAGGAGCACCACATATCCACATGCTTTTATGGATTAAAGATGCTCCTAAATTTGGTCAAGACAGTGAGGCCACTGTTTTACAGTTTATTGAAAAATATGTCACTTGTGAAATTCCATCAGAATCCACAAATAGTTATCTTCATGCACACATTTTACAATTTCAAAGACACAAATGTGGCAAATATTGTCATTGCAAATACAAAAACAAAGGGAAATACTACACCAAATGCCGATTTGGTTTCCCTAGATCAGTTACAAATACAGGTCAAGTGAACAACCTCATGTCTTCAGTTAGAGATAGTGTTAAAGGTCAGTCACCTAAAAATACATATTACATAAAAAGAAAAGAAGAATAAAAATATATCAATGATTATAATGCAATCATTGACCACTTATGGAATGCAAACATAGATGTGCAGTACATCTGTAGACAATTCTACTGCAGTTGCACGATATGTCACAGCATACTTAACCAAAGCAGAAAAGACAGAGCTCCAAGACCTCTGGAATGACCTGTCATCAGATAAAACAGTGTCTCAGAAATTATACAGCTTGGGCATAAAAATGCTCTCCCATAGAGAATGTGGATCATATGAAGCAGCTGATCGTTTAACTGGTACTGCATTGTATGGTAAATCAGAAAATATAGTATGTCTAAGTCTTGGTCCAGCTAAATCTAGAAAAAGAGTTCTAAAATCATACGAAGATATAGAAACAATAGCCAAACATGATCCCAACAGCCAAGACATTTTAAAAAACAATTTATTGGACACATACTACCCAAACAGAAGTTATACTTTGGAAACCATGTGTCTATACCACATAGCCCAAAACTACACATACAAAAATAATATAAAACCTGATGAAAAAAAAGGTAAATACAGAGTGACAAAACGTGAAGGAAGCTTAGTTAAACTCACTAAACCAAATTTAATTAATCATATCATTGAAGACTCCACAACATAAAGAAGTATATTACATGTCCCTGCTACAACTCTTTAAATCATGGGGAAAAAACAAAGACATACTAGCTAACTATGTCTCATATGAAGATGCTTTCAAAGCAAATGAAAGCACTATAACTGATGTACACTTTACACAATACAAAACAATGTTGCACAATGAACAACAACACGAAAAAGAACTCCAGGCCCAACTAGATACAGACACTCCTGACAGTAGTCAACCTTCTGTAACAGTAAGCCAAGAACCACTGGGAGAACCACTAATATTAAATGATGCAGAATTAGCTATGGTAGAAGTAGAAAACACCATATGTCAGTATGAAGATAAAGAAGACTTAACTATACTACAATCAAAACTAAACAATGAACAATGTAGCATTCATGAGGAAGTAACAAAACAAATTGCACATGGTGTACAACATGAAAATAAAGAATGTTCCTGCCATAATTATAAACCTATACTACTGTACGTCAGTGGTGAAGCTGGTTCTGGCAAAACATTCCTAATCAAAATCATCAGTAAAATCCTTCAACAATTGACAAACAACAAACTGTCAGCTGTTGTCACTGCCCCCATAGGTTTAGCTGCCTACAACATAGGTGGTGTCACTTTACACTGATTACTACTATGGCCAGTAGAACACCAGAACAAATTAGACTATTATAAACTTTCTGCAGAAGCTGCAATGGAACTACGCAGAGTATTGAAACAAATGAAAATGCTACTAATAGATGAAGTGAGCATGGTCTCCAACCTAATGTTGGCTTTGATTCACCTCAGATTACAAGAAGTACTCAAAACAAACTATGAAGAGCTCTTTGCAGGAAAAGACATTATTGTTTTCGGAGATCTTCTTCAATTGACACCAGTAAAAGGTGAGCCTATTTTTAAAACATTAGGACACAAACTCTGCCGTAAAACTGTTGGCAGCATTGGAAATGTTAACCTTTGGCAACATTTTCAATACAGAGAATTAACAGAAAACATGCGGCAATCTGCAGATCTCACTTATGCCAACATCTTAAAAAGTATCAGAGTTGGTATACTTTCTAAAGAAGCAGAAACAATATTGAAAACCCAGCAAATTAATGCACTTTATGGCGATAATGAATGTGCTACAGATGTTATGGAACAATTAGCCCACAAAAATGTCAATTGTGTGGCCTTAATGCCAACTCTTGCAAGCTGTTTCAAATTTAATTAAATAATGTTAAGTAAAGAAATGCAACCAATAATGGAAATTAGCACCACAGACAAACTAGATGTACATGGTATGACACTACCTATGTGTGACCAAGCCACAACAAGACTAAATAGTTTAGAAAAATCAATCTCAACCACAGCAGGCTTAGAAAAGATTTTAAAATTATCTTTAAATTGCAGAGTAATGCTTAAACATAACCTTGATGTGGACCAAGGACTAGTTAATGGAGCACTGGGTACAGTTGTTGGCTTTCAAACATACCCACGTGACAACAAAATTCAGTTTGTCAATATACTCTTTGACAAACTTTCAGAAGTAAAAAGGATAGGACGGTCAACAGCTCGATTCCTTCTCTTCAAAGACATGTATGTACGCAGAGAACAATTTTCTCTAACTCTTGCATACAGAGTCACAATTCATAAATCACAAGGTCTTACCCTAGACAAAGCTATGATAGATATTGGTAACACAGTCTTTAAAGAAGGCATGAGCTACGTAGCACTATCACACTTACGTACACTTGACGGTCTATTTCTAATCAACTTTGATGCAAGTAAAATAAACACTGATATTACTTGCATTTTAGAACACAATAGACTTCGCTCACTATACACTCCCCATCTAAACACATATTCTGTTCCACAAAAAGTAAAACCTTATAAAAGAAAAATAAATCAAACAGAAAAGCAACAGGATGTCACTGCAAATCCTCCAAAGAGAGTAAAAGAAAGTAATACTTCATCAAGTACAACAAGCCAAAAAGAATCAATTAGGGAATGTAAACCAGGTACTTCTTCAAAGAACGAAGACAAACTCCAGAAAAAGCAGTCAGATACAGAACTACCTGGTCCATTTAAACTCTCAAATATAGTTGGTGTAAGTTGCTACGCAAATGTAGCAATGGATATTCTATTTCAATTACCACCAATTGTTGACAACATTTACTTACACAGTACAGACTCATTGTGTATGCAAATGTTAGTACTTCACAGAAATGCAGCAAACAATCCTGATAACCCATATAGTGTTTATGGAATAAGACAACAATTGGACTACTTTGCTGGTATTGTTAAATTCAATATATACTCACAGGAAGATCCACAAGAATTTCTAATGTACTTACTAAAAGTACTGGAAAACAAAAACATACCTATAAATGAAATCTTCCAGATTTCATACATGTGGAAACATACATGCACTCTCTGCAACAATGTGACACAAGAAGAAATCCCCAATGAACGCTTTGTATATATATCAATACCTAATTGTGAATCCATTCCATTTCAGCAACTTGTACAAGATGCAAACCATGGTAGATGATGTTCTACCTGCAATTCAGATAATCGCTCCACATTAGTAATACAAACACATAGTAAATACGTAATACTAATGTTTCTACGTTACAATGCAGATGGTACCAAAAACAACTGCAAGCTGACTGGATTCACACATGGTCAAATATCACTTGGCAAGAAAACCTTCACAACAATAGGTATAATCTACCACGCAGGAGCCACAACCAACGCAGGTCACTACACTGCATATATAAAAAAGAAATGTGGATGGTTTGAATGTAATGATAGTACCATTACTCTCAAGCAGAAATTACCAGCAAATCTTACAAACGCTTATTTAATGTTCTTAAAACCATAATTTGATAACTAAACTGTACTTAAACCTTAACTAAACTTGTAGTAAAAAAAATATAAACTGTTAGATTATTCCAAAAGCTATCTAACTGCCCAAAGATTCTACAACAACTAATCAGATAAATGAATACCACTAAATTAGAGCATAAAATAGACAGTTAGAATACGCCAATTGGTATCTAACTGTCCCAAAATGTAAAAATATCCAAACAAATAAATCAATACCACTGAAATATATCAATAAATAGACAGTTGGAATACGCCTACCGGTATCTAACTGCTCCAACATGTTATAATATCCAAACAAATAAATAATATGTTACTGCTCCAAAAAAATGAAACAACCCAATGTATAAACCATTAGCCAGAAGCAACAAGTGAACACTGAAAACAAAAAAAACAAATAAACTGTAGCATAACAGAAAAAAGTTTTTTTTTTAATCCAACATGGATTTTTTTTTTCTCCCACAGACCCAATGATTTTAGCAACAAACACAGAAACTGAGCAAATTGCACAGTACTCTGGTTTGTAATCTACTAAATATGAGGGTCCAACAAAAAAAAAATGTTGATTATACAATGTAATAAGCCATTACAAAATACTAATACTAACATGCTATTTTCTTTTATCACAGAAATGAACAAGTAATACATGTACTCCAGTTACTAAACCAAACAGTAAGTATATTAAACACTCTATACCATAGCCACAACCATTGCAGCATATCACACCCATAATATCTTATAACTTTGTTCCTTATAAATTTGTATTTGACCCAAAGTTATAAGCAACTATAACTGTGATATGCTGCGGTGGTTGTGGCCAGGGCATAGAGTGTTGGGTGCATGACCAAATGGTCAGGCACCCAACACTCTATGCCCTGGCCACAACCACCGCAGCATATCACACCCATACACTCAAACATTTCAACTATGGCCTATGGAAACTTTTAATGTCCGCGGACATTATCAGTGTTCTTAGAACACTTTCAATTTACCAGCGAACAATACGGACAGCGTCTTCAGGACACCCCCTACGAACATTTCAGAACACTGCGAGAGTTCTTAGAATACTTTCAGCTTGCCATAGAATAATACGAACATTTCAGGACACCGCGTGAGTTTTTAGAACATACCCCATTTTGTTTATTTGCGAACATTTCAGGACACCGTGAGAGTTCTTAGAACACTTCAACCTTGACAACGAACAATATGGACAGCGTCCTCAGAACACCCCCATTTTGTTTATTTGCGAACATCAGGACACTGCGAGAGTTCTTAGAACACATTCAGCTTGCCACAGAAAAATACGGACAGCGTCTTCAGGACACCCCCTACGAACATTTCAGGACACCGCATGAGTTCTTAGAACACACCCCAATTTTGTTTATTTGCGAACATTTCAGTACACCGCGAGAGTTCTAAGAACATATTCAGCTTGCCACAGAACAATACGGACAGCGTCTTCAGGACACCCCCTACGAACATTTCAGGACACCGCGTGAGTTCTTAGAACACACCCCCATTTTGTTAATTTGCGAACATTTCAGGACACCGCGAGAGTTCTTAGAACACATTCAGCTTGCCACAGAACAATACGGACAGCGTCTTCAGGTCACCCCCTACGAACATTTGAGGACACCGCGTGAGTTCTTAGAACACACCCCCATTTTGTTTATCTGCAAACATTTCAGGACACCGCGAGAGTTCTTAGAACACATTCAGCTTGCCACAGAACAATACGGACAGCGTCTTCAGGACACCCCCTACAAACATTTCAGGACACCGCGAGAGTTCTTAGAAAACTTTCAACTTGACAACGAACAATACGGACAGCGTCCTCAGAACACTCCCATTTTGTTTATTTGCGAACATTACAGGACACCACGAGAGTTCTTAGAACACACCCCCATTTTATTTGCGAACATTTCAGGACACTGCGAGAGTTCTTAGAACACATTCAGGTTGCCACAGAACAATACGGACAGCGTCTTCAGGACACCCCCTACGAACATTTGAGGACACCGCGTGAGTTCCTAGAACACACCCCCTTTTTGTTAATTTGCGAACATTTCAGGACACCGCGAGAGTTCTTAGAACACATTCAGCTTGCCACAGAACAATACGGACAGCGTCTTCAGGTCACCCCCTACGAACATTTGAGGACACTGCGTGAGTTCTTAGAACACACCCCCATTTTGTTAATTTGCGAACATTTCAGGACACCGCGAGAGTTCTTAGAACACATTCAGCTTGCCACAGAACAATACGGACAGCGTCTTCAGGACACCCCCTACAAACATTTCAGGACACCGCGAGAGTTCTTAGAAAACTTTCAACTTGACAACAAACAATACGGACAGCGTCCTCAGAACACCCCCATTTTGTTTATTTGCGAACATTACAGGACACCACGAGAGTTCTTAGAACACACCCCCATTTTATTTGCGAACATTTCAGGACACTGCGAGAGTTCTTAGAACACATTCAGGTTGCCACAGAACAATACGGACAGCGTCTTCAGGACACCCCCTACGAACATTTGAGGACACCGCGTGAGTTCCTAGAACACACCCCCATTTTGTTTTATCTGCGAACATTTCAGGACACTGCAAGAGTTCTTAGAACACATTCAGTTTACTTGCAAACAAAACGGACACATGTTGAGTCCTCAGAACACCACCCATTCAGTTTATTTAGAACATTTCAGAAACTCTGCGATGTCCCCAGACAAATCGAACACAAAAAGAACGTCCACCATATAAAAAAGCACACAATTTAACCTATCTCAAACCCTCCCATCCTCCCCAAACACTCCCACACAACAACACCCTCTACTAAATACAGATTTTGAACAAACTTTCACCGCACTGTCCGCGGACATCTGCAAATCCAAGATGGTGGGCGCTACCGAAAATCTGACACGCTTCATGCTTAACACCGTCCAATCAGCGAACACGCCATATGTCCGCGGACATGACGTAAGCTACTCGGCCAATCAGGACACTGTCCACGGAGCAACACAGGGAAGTGTGTCCGCGGACCTAACACAGATATCACTCATTTTTTTTTACCTACTTTTTGGTCATTTTAAAAAAAACAACTGGACGGATTTTCACCAAATTTGCAAAGGCACGCTTTCAAGACCAAGCCGCTGCTCCTGGTCCAAATTTGGTGAAAATCCGTCCAGTGGTTTGGGCTGTTGGCGCAAGCAACATTTTTTTCCCATTGAGTCTATGGGAAAAAAAAAAATTTTGGGACCCCCCCTATAACTTTTCCCCCCCTGGACGAATCCTCACCAAACTTTGTAATACAATTCAGAGTGGGCCATATACTTTTTTTGCTATGTTTGGTGAGGATTCATCCAGGGGGAGGGAAGTTATAAGCCACCCAAAAAGTGCTCTTCCAATGGAAACACCAACTTAACCATAACTGCGTGGCCACTACCGTGGCCATGTAATTAAATCTATATGTGATTTGAATATTAAAATACATAAATAAATATTTTCAAACTAGTCTGATTCCTGGTTCAGTGTGACCTGGGGGGGATTTTGAGAACGGTGTGGTATGAATGGTATATCATTCAGACTATTGAACTTATAGACAAAAATAAAATAAGGTTGCATTGGCACACTACATGCTAGGCGAGACTTGGGTGTGTGCCTGCTTGATATCTCTTACACTATGTAACAAAACATCATTATCATTTGGCCTTGGACGTCTGCTTACATTCACAGTAACTTGGTAATACTGGCCTACACACACTGATATTAATGAAACATGTGGTGATGCATTCTTGTTTGAAATGTATATCACATTATAGTGATATCGTAACCATATTTTCCGTAGTGTTCTTATGAACAATGCTATGTGATGCCACTTCCTGTTTTGTCACGGGGTGAGAGGTTGTGTTCCATCGCTTCCCATAATGTCACTTTGAGGTGGTGTCAAATGACATCACTTCCTGTGATGTCATCAGATGTTGTAGGATGCCACTTCCGTTACCCCTGACATTTTGGTGAAATGACGTCCCTATTTCCATTAGTCTCGGGAGACTGTTCTCCTCCCTCTGTGGTTGGTTGTTCCACGTTTCAGGTATTCTCTATGCGAGTAGGCTACTTTCAAAGTCGGTTGTTTGGGATTCTTTGAAAGAGCTAGAAGAGAGGTGGTATGCTCTGTAGCACTTTGATGCCTTTAAAATCTAGTAGTGTACTCAGTTCAGTTGTTTTTGCAAAGGTGCTTTTAAAATGTTCTTCCAGTATTTCTCATATTAGATTACATTGTGCCTGGATAATCAGGCTGCTCTATAGCTTTAAGAGATCCAAGTCCAGTTTTGGGAAGGCCCCTTCAATGGTCAATTGATGTAGTAATTCCTGATGCGTATTAGCCAATAAACCAACTGTATGAGGTTATTAATGGACACATATTGTATTCTCTTTACTGGCGTTTAGTTGAAACCCGCTAAAGTTAATAGGCTGAGTGGACTGAGGTCGGTTATCAAGTGTTAATGGCAACTGTGAGATACATTTCCAATATATGTGCATAATAAAGCTATTATTATTTATATCATGTTGATACTCTTTGAATAGCTACATGTTGCACCTCAAATATAGGACGATTGGTGTCATCACACATTAAAAAGCGACATAAAACTCATTGGCTTTCAGGAAAGCATGCGTTACGCATGTTCATTTATCAGAAGATATGGACCACAGATACATTTTCACCCATACAGAAAACAAGTTTACTTTTACTCTGTTTGACAGACACATCTGTGGGAGGAAATGTGAATCGACATGTATATACTGGCTGGCCTGGGTATATACATACGATCAGGGGACCAAAGACACAGATGAAAGGGAAATTGAATGCTGCACTGACTTGTGAGAAAGGTGTGTGCCACGGAAATCTGTTCAACAAAATGCCCGGGGTAGTTGATGTGGCATCTCACACCTGACAAAATCCCATGAAGTAAAATAGAATAGCTTGTCACTCTGTGAAAATAAGAGAAATCATAATTACAACTCAAATACATATTAAGATGTATAAAACGAATAGCCACTGTTTCAGATAAAATTCCTTTCAGTTGCCTACCATATTTTGAATAAGGAGCCCATGAAAGACAGACTAAAACAAACAATTAATGTTGGAAAACCTTTGAATGAATTATAAACAATGGCTTTGCTCTGGGAAAACTTATACAAGCTTTTCCTAGCCTGAATGCACTATTCCAAAAGGGTACCAGACATATGCAAATCTGGCTTTGCTCTGCCACTGATGGGAACAGTTTAATGTACATCACCTCACCATAAAAAACACAAGCAACCCGAGACATGTTTCAGCTTTTTTGGGCTTCATCAGTGAGCATCAGCTCAGTTACTCTGCAGCATGTAGGCAAACGCATATGTGCATACCCTCTGTCATCTAAGGCAACACACTGAAACCAAAACAAACGGAAGGATGAAGGGCATTGAATGAATCGTAACCACGGATATTCTTTGCATCCCATTATATTCAGGCTTTCTCAACCATTGCAGACGATAACACGCCATATACAAATAACTCTTGATTCTGCCACTGACGAGAGCTGGCAAGGCGGAAGTGCTATTCCACATGCTATCTGCAGAGGGCCACAAGCAACAGCAGACACGACTCAGCCGTGTTTTCTAGGAGCAGCATGTCCCTTTTTGGCACAGCAAGCAGGTGTTTCATCTCAGGGCATGCCATCTATCACTGTGGATGGCAGAAAAGTGATGGAAGGTGTGTTTTTAAGTAATCATAACCACTTGCAATCATCTGGGCAGCCTTTCATACCATTGTTTTTTAGTGCATATTCGCCTTTACGGAAAGGGAACTGCCAGTCATCTTCCTGCCACCAATGGCAGTAGCCAATCTCGAACTGTTCAGCCACATTCTCAATGTACTAAAATACAAGCAAATACAGATATCTATCGGCCTTATTGGGTCTTGTCAGCAAGGCAGCTTAATTCACTATAACACATTGATAAAGGTCCTGTACATACAGGGCCTGATTTACACATGCATTTAACACTGGTGTAACCCCATAGAAAAACCTTTGTAATTCAGGCCCACAGTCTCTTACTGAGGGAGACAAATTAAAATCAAGACGTGAAGGCTGGAAGCCTTTCCATTAACCATATCTAGTTTCTTTGCTCGGGTTATCCATGCGCCATGGTTGCAGTCCTGATATCATAGGTCACACGTGTACAACAAGCGGAATCGACTGAGTCAAATGTCTTCACATGTCAGTTGAGAGAAACATATCTGCTGACACCCATATTATGCTAGATATAGTCTACCATGAGGTCTCCATGGGTAGGGTACAGCCTCAAATGCGCAGACCAGGTCAAGTATTCCATAGCAAAATGAATGAATTGTACATGACATTCACGTATAAAGAAGAAAAAGCATGCCATGGTTTTCGAAAAAATAAGCCCCCTTTTTTTTATTTTAATGATTTTTATTGTTCACGATACTGATAATGATACATGGGTTAGGAAGTTACAGACTCTGAGTGGAACAGGTAACCATAAATGATGAACATAGTTAACAATCTTAACAAGCAAGAATATGATCTTTATCCAAGACATTCATGAATCGAATTAAATAATTGTACCAATTTGAACAAGAATAGAAGTTAGAGGAAGTACCAATTGAACAAGTATTATTATAAAAAAAGTCTGTAAAGAGTAACTAATATGGAGAAAAGAATAGAAATATGGGGAGACATACTGGGAGACAAACAGGAGACCTACAAGAAACAGATGGGAGCAGGGTGAGGGGTGGGGAGAGATGAGTATAATAAATTATATCATAAAACTGATCTTTCCATTTGTGTGATAATATAAAACAAGCATCTGAATATAAATATAATCATCAGGTTAGCAAAGAAAATATGAGCATATATGTTCAGGAGCCATGAGCAGTTGCATTGAAACAGTTAAGATAACAGGTAATGAAGTCAAAAGACTCATTTAAAACGTCATGAATCACAGTGTTTACAATTTGGAATGCAAAAAGTGTAACTAATCATAGGCAGGCAGGAGGGTAAAGACGTCTGCTGACTGAGCAGGGAACTAAAGAAAGGGAGACGTTTTAATTCAAGCGAGCTAACCGTCATTCAGTTGTTAATGTGTGACTATTGACAGAATATTCAGGGTACATAGCCCGTCCCCTATTATTATATAACAACACTATATTGTTTGACAATGATTTTGCTAAGGCAAAGTTTTGAGGTGCTGAGGGTGAACGGCCCCTCTTGGTTTAACCCACCGTTTACAATGGAAACATTGGCACTTTGAAACACTGTTCAGTTGTACATGGCCCTAACACATGCTCAATAACATAAAATAAACATCCCCTTGTTGAAAACATAATTATTTGCACAGAAGGTCATTTTTCAAACTTAAAAATGAGGGCTTATTTCATTTCAATGTTGTTAGGGAGAATTCTCAAGACTGTGCTAATTTCCCTTACCTTTTGAGACCCACAGCAACTTTGCTGGATTTCTAGGATTTTAATGTTTACCTGGAAAGAGTGTGAGCCTTTTTTCCCACTATCTCATATGTTTTGATGTGTGTTTTACATTTGTGTTCTGTGGATATGGAGTGTTTAGACAAACTACATAGGCATCATCTTTTTCTTGTGTGTCACACAGCACCTTCAGTGCAGTGGCACAGGGATGTCTTTCAGACTCCCCAAGGTTTAAATACCTTCTCTGGGACTGACTACCATCCCCCAGTGCATGTAAAGTTAAATTGACTTTGCTAGTCTTTTTAAATTCATAGACCCAGCACACACTATCTTCCTATAGAGTGCTGGAGGGGTTGCCTAACATTCCTTAGGTCTAAACACTCATGTAACAGTCAAATGTTACCCTTTCCTCTTGAAATGGCGGCCAGCAGTGGTTTTAGAACAAACTACCATTATTTTTCACGACCGCGAACACCGGTGGCCAAAAACCAGGCTAGTCATGTTTTCCACTATGGCGCCCAAGACCCCTCTGTAAAAACAGACTCTGGTCATCTTTTTTTGCCATTTCTTTTAGAAAAGGTCCTTCTTGTGTTAAAACAGGTTTGGTCCCTTTCTTCAATGCCCTTTGGTGGGCTTTGGTGATGAAGCCTTCCTCTGGTGCCTGAGTGTCTGGGGTGGACAGGATGTGAGGGAGGTGCTCGAAATGCCCTGCCCTTAGTCTCCTAGGAGACCTGAATGCACTCTAGCATTATTGGCTGGCTCACTGTCCAGGAAGGACAGCCACCTTGCTGGATGAGTGACAGCTAGGCTGGAATGAATGGGAGAAAACTGTTTAAAAGCAGGTCTCTGGGACTTGGAAGGCAGGGTCGACCACTGTAACGAAAGAACCAAAGACGAGCTGAAGGATGACGACTGCTGCAACTCCTGGACAATTGGTTTGCCCGGCGAAGCCCTGCTGCAGGTCCAACTTACCTGAAACTCCCTTGACAGAAAAGCCCTTTAAGGACGACTTCTTCCCTTGAACTGGTGGGAACAACCAATTCGCAAGCCACCTGGACACCGTCTTCATACTGGTCGAATTTTCATCAGAGTGCTGTTGAAAACCAGATAGCCAGTGAGAAGGATACCAGTTTGTGGACTTTAAGGCACTCACACCTTAAAACCGACATTTAACCAAGCTTGTGATTTCTTCCAGGACAGTGCAGAAACGCGACGTTCTCCTTCTTGTCCCCATGACTGAAGCTCAGAAACAGCGAGATCTGCAGGAACTGCCTGGAAAAACTGCCTCACCTACAACTTTTCTTCATCAATAAGTACTGTGCAAACATGGTGTGGAAATCCTTTCTCCTGTGGTGAAAGTTTGTGAAACTTTCCCAACTTTGGAGTCTTGTTCGCTCCTACTCTGACACATAACTATTTTTCTGGCAAACTACTTCTAAGAACATTGGCAAAGACTTAACCATTTACTACCTGAACTGTGTTATCCTATCCAAGACACTGAACCATTGACTTTGACCCGGGCCTTTTGAATTGAATTGCTTCTTGTGGTGAACTGAAACCATTTGCCCTGACTCTGGAAGTAATTGTGTGTGATTTTTATCCCTCTTGAGATAAGTCTGTCTGCTCAGCCACGGCTATATAACTGTGTAGTACAGGCTTGTACCAAAGGTGAGATTGTTCTTACACCTGTAGTCTTGATTGTGTGTATGGTTCCCAAGGGCACTGCATGTAATTCTGCCTAACAAATGTTTGTGCCTTATTTGTCTTACTCTATTTGTACTGATTACATCACATTTAACAACAAATATTATTTTCCCTCTTCATTTTTACTATGGAGTATGTTCTGAAGGGATATTTGACCATATAACTGCTATCATGCATTCCAAGTATAGCATCATATATGCAGGTGCTGGCTTTGTATTCCGCATAAGGTCTATAGCTAGTACAATTGAAATATGTCAGGGACATCTTAACATGTCAAAATGCTTTTAATGCGGCAGCATGAACATTTTGTGAGAGATCAATCTTTTAAGAGGTATAGTCCCTCAAGTCCAAGGGCTCCCATCATTCGACAAACACAGCTTCAACTGAACAAGTACTGATATCAAATGCCTGTGGATCCTCATCTACATCATTTAGTCACCAGGTGGCACGACTTCAACTTCGCACATCCACGTTTTGCACTTCCAAATAGAGCATGTTATTCCCATGTAGTACATTCCTTTTTTTTGGTTAAGAGATTTTTATTATCGACAATAATCATACAAAGCATAAAACAGATTAACAATATAATGCAGAAACCGATGAATATATGAGTTAACAATGAAAGAAGAAATCCAAAATTATCATTTGGAATAAGTTGAAGATTTTCATGTATATAGGCCTAAAAGGGGTAATAAACCGAAAGTATTTTAATATCTGGGGAGGAGGGGATTAAAACATACGTGACAAACAAGACAGAACATAACACAACATATTCAAAAGGATGGGTGGGATCAACATGAAAGGAAAGGATGGATACGGATAATGCACAAAGATTGAATTAGATGGGTTATTGCAACTTACATGATTATCAAAACCCCAGCAATCCTGGCAGAGACTATCAGCATCCTCACTCATCTCGCATTTACAGTGTACAGACAAGGCATCCACAGTGTGAAGGTGACATCCCTGAAAAACACACTTGACAGCAATGTATATTTCCAAATACCAGGTTGGCCCATACCACTCATTTTACTTTTAGGCATACAAACACACAGCAGCCCCTCTTTTGCCAAGCTATCTGTGGTTGCATGATGTCACAAACATCCAGTCGTCTCTTGCAAATAGGTTTAGACTGGCCTATAAGGCAATAAGGCAATGCCCAAGCGAAAAAACACTTTTTTTGCCCATCTGTGCCAGTTTGATATGTTGCTTCACCGTGTGGCTACTAGTTTTGACCAGTGTTACTGAATAAATATTCTTTAAAATGCGCAATTTGCTTCGCATTTTATCAAAAACCTCCTCGTTGGGTACTACAAAAGCAGTCTATCACAAAAGGAATGAATTGCCATTTTCAACTGTGGACGACTTTTTCATTGGTGCCCGAAACTATTGTATGCCCCAGTCAGACCCTACTGGCAAGCACAAACTTCATAACAACAGCAAGAAAACATGAGACAGAAAGAGAGAGAGATATAGAGAGAGAGAAAGAGAGAGAGAGAGAGACTGAAAGCAAACATACACAGATACAGAAAGCATTAGATCAGTGTATGATAAACCAGCTACAATTAGATTAATAATATTAATTAATGTGTTTTTTCCAGAAGATATTTGTATCATACACAATGGAGCATTCTGATTAAAGGGTACTAAGCATTGATAGCGATGTACATTGTATTGTAAGAATGACCAGTCGAGTAATGAAGACCATTACAGCATTAAAGGGATGATACCGACTTTATTTACAGTGTGTGCACTACCTACACGCATATACAGTTTAGCCTTGCCAGGAAAAAAGGGAGGATAATAAGCTGAGTAACACTATGGGTACAACTTGCAGGTCACAGTGGTGTCTCTTTAGGGTGTCTCTTTAGGGTTCAGTTACAACTTTGTTTGTTTGTAATATTTTGATTTCTGGGAGTACGGAATGCCAATGGAAGGGAATGGTTGGGATGCATAAAAAGTGTTTCAGCCAGGTCAAAATGTTCGGGCTGGGTAAAACCTACTGGCATATACTTGGGAGCAGGTTGAGTTTGTGTGGCAGAAGGTGCATGTATCACTTGTAGTTAGTTTTGACACATATTAGATACTGACACATAGAAACACAGAAAGAGAAACACATGTACTACTGTTGCAGTTACAGAGGTGATAGATGGGGCAGTTCATAGGCCCTGTGTTTAGTAGTTGTATACAATGTTATGTTTTTTAGTGACGTGCAAGGAAAGACTGAAGGAGGTAGAAGATGGAGTCAGAAAGATACTGAGGGAGGAGTGATATCAGTGTGTTAACATGGCAAGAGTGCAGACATATTTGATGTTACGACAAGGTACAAAATGAACAGAATAGAACGCAGGCCTGGATGTGAAGCTGCAGATCCATTTAGCTCAATCCCAAGACACACACTTCTTCTGTCCCCCAGGGGAGGAGGTAAGGTCAGAGGCACCCGCAGTGTCCAGATAAATGCAAATTATATCCAACTGCATGGCCTGAACATGGTGGAAATGTAATGTTAGCTGCTGGGAGAGCTGGTAGGGATGTGTCCGTTGAAGGACACATTCATCGGAATAGGGCATTTACATTTTGTGATGCCAAGAGGCTAGCCAAATATTTAGTGCACTACATTCTCAAGGCAAGGAATGGTCTTCCCATGTGAATTACAAGTAGATGCACAACTAAACAAAATAAATACCTGACATTCAGAATCGAGAGCTGTGCCCTGGTCATGTCATAACTGGGAACCTGGGGTTTGAAGGAGATAATGTGGGAGAAATGTCTGGAACGTTTCGTGATTTGGGATAGGAGGAGCACAGGTGATGCCAATAAATTCAGTACAAGGTCAGGGGTGCAGCTTGTGTGTGCTGTGGTATCTGGTATATTGAGAAGGTTTATTGTCTTATCAAATCAGAGTTTGTCTCACCAGTTTACTTTGAAAATGTCTGGATCAGAGGGGTGCACACCACATGACAGTCACGATTTATCATTGTAACAATGTCATTATTAACCAATCTCATCCCTGGATTTAGTAGTGAAGATATAGTGGGCCATGAGGAAAGGGGAATGGATTTAGATAAAGTGTGGCTAATTGGTCCAGTGACTATAGGTGGCATTAGCATGTTGTATGGGTGGTAGCCAATGAGGGTGGTGGGATAACCTTGTAACCTATGTATGCAGGCTCCTGCATGTCCATTACACTTGCACTGCCTCCGGGCTACCCAGCAATTAAGGAGCTGTATTTGCAACCCTACAGTCCCTTCTCTCTGCACTTATGAGCCACCTGCTTGCTGCACTCGTGAGTTGACTGCACTTCCCCCTAACCTTCCCCCTTGGCACTTCTATCCTTCCCTCTTCACCACAATTGCACAGTCTGAATGAAACAAGGCCTAGTAAGATCAATATTTTGTCCTCCCTTTGATTCCCCCTCCTTGTCTTGTCACGCCTAGTAACACTTGTGTGCAGGTGCATTATAAATGCCACATCAAATCATACCATATCCATTTACGGTTTTCCGCTATATAACCTGTAACCTCCTGGAACATAGAGAGCACCATGTAAGTTTGATTCTATGGGTCTGTCTGAGATCTTTTTCAGTGTGATAAACCTGATTTTCCTTTGCAAAGACGTGCAGTGATTATTTGATCTCTTGGATTATTTATATTGCTTGTGTTTTGGGTTGCCGCTTCTCTTTACAAATTGTTGACCCCGACTTGATCCCAGAGGTGTCCCAGTTGCTCATCTTGGGGCGCAGCGCCCATGGTTTGCTACCAGTCCCCTGTGCATGACTTGAAGAGGTTTGCAGGCACTTGGGGTCATTACGACCCTGGCGCTAAGGGGTTAACGGCGCCGTAAAAGGCTGCAGCGCCATTAATCCATTAGTGCCTAATTACGAGGTCCCTTTGCAGGACCCAACCTGAACGGCTGGTCTGGACCAGCCATTAAACTAGAGACCCGCAAAGGGACCTTCGAGGTAATTACGCTACCGCAATTTGCAGTACCGTAATTACCACCTTCCCCAGTCCCATTGAGCCCTATGGGGCAAAAATGGGAATGGGGAAGGGCCAATGTTCAATGGGGAATTACCGCCCCGCCAACCTTGTAATGGGGTGGTAATTCCCCATTGAACATTGGCGGACTCGTTACAACACCGGCAGCAACCATGGTGCTAATAGCGCCATGGGTTACCGCCAGTGCTGTAATGAGGGCCACTGTCTTGCCAGAAGGCCTTGTTATTCCTGACGCTGAGTCCCTAGCACAAAGTTAAATGACCCTACATGTAAAAAATCTCGTATCAATTGTAATATGGCCCTAGTGAGTGCTGCTGAGCCGATGCTGAGCCGATGTTGGTGTTTACCATCCCGTCGTAATTCATTTTGTTCATAATTACGATGGCTCCCCCTTTATCTGCGGGTTTTATGATTATATCTTCGTTTGTTTTTAGTTCTTTTAAGGGTATATTTTCCATTTTGGTCATATTATGGAACACCCCATGAGTATCCTCTGCCTCGATCTCTTCGAGTTTTTTGAGGATCAGTTTTTCAAAAGTTTGCTATATGCCGAACACTAATATGTCACAGATATACACAAATTTCCAAAGGAATATATGCACTGGCCACTGTGGAACTTCAAACTATTCGCCATAATGCCCAGACATTTCTTCTTTTTGAAACATTTACAGCCCTAACATGTCCATGAAAAACAGAAACGGCGTTGAACTACAATTCCCAGGGGGTTCAGAGTCCCTTCTGAAGCACACACTTGATCGCGCACACGTGACGCTGAGATATAAACAGACATCATCCAAGATGGCGCGATAACGGTACGTGCAACGAGAAGCGGTCACCACGATTAAATAGAGGTAAGCGTTCCCAAGTAGCGTTTTAAATATTTGCCTAGATTGTAACGACTAAACTCACAGGAGAGCCTGGAATCGGTCCAGTGTTTGTTCGCTATGATTAATCAAAAAGATAGATCAAGCCAAACCACCTGATAACCAAACTAACGAAACGCAGTGAGTAGGGAAGCACTACCGAGAGTGACCGCATTGCCAACAATAATGCATGTGAACTGCGATGAAAATAACGCACAAGCTATCTCTTGCTCTACCAATAGAAGCTAGATAATATTTTAATTTAGAACACATAGAAGGAACACCAGACTAACCTTATCAAGCCAGGGTGAAGCCGTTGAACACTGGTGATAGTAAACATGCTTAATAGTAGGCTGTAAAACCTCACACAAATGATCTGACACCGATGCTCTCATTCTAGTGAGAACAATCCGGGAGAGAAGAGAGGACTCAACACCTTCCTCCCCGAACAGAAAGTCGAAGACTGAGATCGGGACTAATACACGATCTAGTACCTCGACAGATATAGGTAAAGAAAACACCACGTAGCCTATAGTTTAAAAAGGTTTTTAAAAAAGTACTTCGAGTCTGACAACGGTCCCACTTGTTTTTTCTTGTCTTTGTCCTTATAGGATCAGGGATTTTTCCACTATACCTACTTTGGACAACGGAAGATACCCCTAAACTCTTCAAAAAATTGAATACAATTTGAGAATACTAAAATCAGAAAAGTATTCGTCCTGATGAAAGCTGCCACCCAAGAATCCCGCTGAAACCGGTTGACTGTTGGTTTAAGAGTACTGGTTGATAACCCAGACTCCAATACCCTTCTATATAGAGAAAGGGGTTGTACAAAGAAATTGTTGAAGTTATCACTATATACTCTATCTCCACTATAACTTAGTGGTGAGGTAATAGGGTTTTTTAATTCCTCTAGTGACTAACTGTCAGTGAGGACATTTGTTATTTTAACGATAAGACACGCGTTGTGGGGGCGGAAAGATTAAAAACAAAATACCGACCTCCATTTTTGTGCGCACTTGTAGATACTAGGAAAGTGTTTTAGAGAGGATAGGGTCAGGATCTCAACATCTTTTGTAGTCGGCTCAGCAGCACTCACTAGGGCCATCTTACAATTGATACAAGATTTTTTACATGTAGGGTCATTTAACTTTGTGCTAGGGACTCAGCGTCAGGAATAACTTTTGTAATTACCTAGCCTTCTGTTACATATGTGTTATAATACTGAGGTATACACAGGAGGCAACTGCCTTCAAACTCCAATTTGTAGTTACTTTGCCAGAAGGCCTACCTGCTCTTTGGAGGGAGGCACTGCTCCCAGCTGTGCAGGCCTTTGATGGAACTCCATATTGGAGGGACTCGGGAGAACATATAGCTGTAAGTACAATGTTGCAACAGAAAACAACCAGAAGAGAGTTTGAGTGGAGTGAGTGATTGGGAGTGTGTGGATTGTAAAAGACCAGGTGACCTTTGTGTACATAATTGTCTTTTATTGATATGTGGTGTAATGTGTTTTGTGGAATGGTCATAGTGTGGAGTGGTGATTATTGATTGTGTCAAGAGAGGTGTTCTACAATAAGTGTGTGGGATGAGAAGAATGGGGAGAGGGAAACTGGGATTGCAGGCAGTATTGGGAGGGCAGTATAAATCAGAACTGCTGGATCAGTGTCGAAAAAGCAGAATATTATTCTGAGTGTAGAAACATATGTAATTATGAACATTCTTACCCCACTGGAATACATGTGTTATGTGCTACAGTTGTACCGGGAGAAAAAAATGAAGTACCATTGCAAGTGGGTCGCTGACACGACAGAGGGATTGCATAAACTTTGTCCAAAGAAGGAACTAATAATAAAGACGTTCTGGGCCACATGTGTAATTAATTAGCAGTGAAATATAAGGGAAAAAGTATAAGAATAGGAAGGACATGCTCAAGCTTTGTGTAATGGTTGAGGATTTGGAAGATGTCCCAGAGGACCCCAAAGGGGGAGCAATTGTAATACCAGTGCCTGCTCTCACTCCCACACCTTTTGTGCCCCACGCAACCTGTGATCTACCTTCAACCCCCAAATCCCTGCCACCTGATGGGTTGTTTTCCCATGCAAGCAGCTGCAGCATATACTAATCCCGAATATGTGCCCCATGCAGCCCTGCAACAGAGAGCACCCATCACCTATGAAAATGTCCCGCATCCCTGAACACTAAATGGCATGCATGACCCATTAGTGATGGAAACTGACAACAGGGCACAGAGAGAGTTAGAAACAGTGCTTAGAAGGACAGAGGCAGAACTTGTGCAAATAAATGGTAGAACAGGGAAAAGGGTAAAGAGCACCAATAGGTACTGCTGAATGGAGAGCCAGTGATATTTTAAACATCAAAACAAAGGACGATGGCCACGCCAGTGAGGAGCCTTGAATGGGACCACAGCATGCAGATAATTTAGATTACAAGTGAATTAGATCAGATGTAGATGCAGGAGTAGCAAAGGAGGAGGAGAACAAATGGGGAACAGATGATAAACAGGGAGAAGAGATGCCACCCAGGGTGACACTGAGTAGAACTTTGTGGGTTCCAAGACCTAGAGGGGGACGAGGCCGCATGGCGGAGTTGAAGGGGAGGGGAAGGAGAGAAGGTTACCGGCTTAATCGGTTGGAATACTGGTTTCATTGCTTCACAAAGTTCCTCGGAGCACACAAGGATAGACATAATTTGATGAAGGCACTGCCATCGCTCACAGCAAGAGTGGGCAAATGGGTAAACATTGAAGTGGGAGAATGGGAGAACAAGCTCCCCCAATCTCATCACGACCATGGCCTAGAGGATTGCGGCCCAGGCACCCCCCACGAAACGAGTTCGTCTATCTACCAGATGACAAAATACCCTGGTTCAGGAACATAAGGGTATGCCCACCAGCCTGTCCGACTCAAGCCGACACCTGCGGCATGGATGAAATCGACTAAGACAACAGCCACAAGTACCCACATCATTAGAGATGCCAGAACGACCTAGCCAACTGCCAAGAACACACGTGCCACCATGCACACTGGTCACTCACACACCAACCTACACGAAGAACATATTCAGTGCTATGACGTAGGTGACTGCCACACCCACTGACGTGCATCGTAGTTATTTTTATCATAGGCCTTTTTATAGTAATGCAGAAACGCAAGACGCTTGAAGAACTTGTCTATACGCTTGCTGACGCTTCTCCCACCACTCACCCTGTGGTGACACCATCATGTAGACCTAATATTGCTTGTGACGCCATGTCAAACCGCGACCTCCGTACAATGGATTATGCATCACCACCCATGAACTAGGCCAGAGTAGGCCGCAAGCAAGAGTCTCATCATGAAAACTCTCTCAGAGCAAGAGTACAAGTGCTGATCATGCAGAACGAGCCCCAGCGAGAGCTCATAGCCAAGGCCACGATGTTACAACTCGCATGCTACCAGCCCAGCGCCAAGGTTACACCTGTAAAAAAAAGCCAAGCCCACAGAAACGAAATACAAATCTAATGTGCATAATTCTGCTCCAGCTACGGTCTCTCCACACGTGACCAAGCCGATCTGACAAGGTGCTAGACCCACGAGACAGAAGTCGCCTGGGTCCCACGTCTGGGACACAGGTTGCAACAGTGAAGCAGCAAGATGGACACCTACGGCGATGGGAACGGCCTGCTCACAAGTCTATGGGCAGACCTGTATGTTGTCTGCACAAACACATAGTTGCACATTGTTGCTAATGACAGGTACACTGCAAGCTGGGAACGGCGATGGTCCCAGGCTTGGGGGCTTGCGAGAGGACCCATCAGAACACGGGGGACTCATCACTGATGCCACTAACATTAGCCAATCATCAGGGGTCTTCTTGTAACGATTTTCAAGTATCTAATAGTAGGGACAGCCCAAGTATACCACCTGACTCATCCTTAACCACTAATATCCTTCTCTATATGTATCCTATACTAACCCTACCACTCGGGGAACCAATCCGAAGTGGCAATAGGTTTTTTGCTAACTTTCCCAGGTGACGCAAGTAGCGCGTCATACTGCTGTAAAAAGGGCCTGCGAGCCCCACTAAGATTGAGAGTCTGGACGGACGCATACGATCCAAGACCCATCCCTGCCGTTGTTATAATAAACAGCAGAACCACCTTGCTCCTTGTGTGTGTCTCATACTCATTTTGGCAAGCACGGGAGGAGTTGCGGCATCTCAAGCCGGAGGTCCGCGGATGGCTCTGCCGACCCCGGGATAATCACGCCGACAACATGTTTGAAGAAACAGACCGCAGGCATTACACTAGAGGTAGGGGATATGAAAAGTGTGTTTGCTGCATTTGTATGAGATCAACTGGATGATGTTTGGAAAAAAGCAAATTACTCAGGGGTATGGATGCAGCAGCTTTAAATGATTGTTGTGCGCAAGGTATGGTCTGTCTTAAGTACAGCCTATCCCTATACATTGGATATCCATTCCATTATTAAGCATACAATGAAAGACTAAGATCCAGCAAAGTACATGATGCAAATTCAGGAGCTGTGGAGGGTGGAGACAGGGGAAGCATGGGACAAAAATATATCATTATTTTATCATATGTTAAAGAACACACTTTTTATTTATTTATTTGCATTTGTATCGCGCAACTTGCAGCCCAGGGGCATCGAGGCGCTGTTACAAGAAAATGTACAAGGTTTGACATACAGGTTAAAGCGCCCTTAGGCTTCTTAGTTAGTTACAAATTACATGACATACAGAATGAAAAACGTGACGGGTAAAGAAAGAGTAAAAGTTTGGTAGTACTACATTAGAAGGTGGTACTAGGTTTACATCTTTCAGTAAAGAGCTTAGTTTTGATGGCTTTGCGGAAAGCTTGGTGGGATTCGATCTGTCTTAGGTGGGAAGGGAGTGCGTTCCAATGAGTGGCGGCCAATGTAGGAAAGCTGGAGCCACCTGCACAAGCTTTACGGATTTTTGGCGTGATAATCGTTTTGGAATAGCCTTCTCTGAGAGGCCTCGAGGCAGTATGCCTTGTGAGTCTCTGGGATAGGTATGGTGGTGCGAGCTCATGGAGGCATTTGTGGGTGATGGCAAGGGTTTTAAAGACAATTCTTTCTTTGACTGGAAGCCAATGAACCTTTTCTTCAGTGAACCTGAAGGTTTCTCCCAAACTAGTCCCAGTGGATCTATCATCCAGGTGGACAGGACACGGCCATCAGTATTGGATGCATTTCCTGCGGGTTTACCAGTGCGGGAGGACCACCTGGGTGGGGGTCCTTGGGGAGTGGAATGTGAATGCTGACAGGTAAGACACAGTATTCCCCTTCTGTTAACCCCTTTTCCGCCTTCCTACTATATAGGACATTCAATCTCTTTACCTCCCCTTTTATGATACAAACACTTTCACACATCATGAAAGACGGACAAACACCCAAACCATCTAGCTGGCTTGTCCCAACACAAGGGTTAAGCAAAGTCAGGCAATTGACTGGAATTACACACACCTAACAGCCCTTTCCCTTTTTCACTGGGATAAAAAGCGGAGCATGACAGCACAGTACGAGCAAGGCAGACAGCGCAACGAGAGGGCTAGCTCAGAATGGCAGTTCAAGAGGAGGAGAAAGACGGTGCAAAGCGGGAGGGTGAAAAGGAGAGAAGTGACCTTGCCCTTTGGCAGGCCTGTGAATCCTCCACAGAGGGAAAAATAACACCAGGAACAATAGCCTGTGTGTGTTGTAGCAGATGTCAATGGTACACAAGACCCTCGTCCGCCGATAACCAAGCCGGGAACAGGTGCTTGCCTCAGAGGTACCAACCTTGACTCCAAAGAAAAGAAAAGCTAAATGTTTTCTCACAGCCAGTGACTCGAGGTGAGAACCGATAAGAAACTGAACTCTGTTGAATGAAAAGTAGCAAATTGAACTTTGAGCAAACAAAGAACTGTTATTCTTGAAGGGTGAAAAACAGCAGCTGGGGAGTCTGGCACCACGTGGGTGCTCACTCAAGAAACTCTGGGCGATTATCCGAAGGTATAAACTACCAGAACCAGAAGGCCTGGCAAGGGGGGCAAAGTAGTCATACAGGGGTCTTTTAAAATCCTCTGTACAATGAAAATCTTTGACCGACAGCTGATTGTGAAGCTAAGGGAAGTGAATCCTGTATCGTAAAAGTTAAATCTGAGAAAGTGTAACTCAGAAGATTAGCGGGATTGAACCCGAACGAGGGAAGCCGACAAAAGGGGGGTAAGGTCCAGAGTCCCGAAAGTGTGTTGACAAGAGTGAACCCGGCAGAGGGTTGTCCACAATAAACTGTTTGAAAATACATCAAGATTTGTGAATATCACTGATGAATTGGTTTTCTAAAATATAGTGAGCACGACGAAAGGAAGCTAGCATTGAGAGACGTCTGAGCCGGGAAGAGGGGCAGATCCAGAGGTGAAACGGCATCACCTAACCTGTAAGAAAAAAGGACATTTTTGTTTATCGATTCTAACTCAATCAGGTCTTCAGAAGCAAGATGCTTCTTTTTGTGGAAAAGAGACTAAACCATGGAAGGCCCTGATTGCTGAGGGTGGAACTGTGAGCTCGTGCTGGGAAGTGTGTGCTGTTTTCGACCGTCTCACTTTCTCCCAAGCTGAAAACGTGGGGAAGGGAGACCCCAACTACCGCATCCTGACATATTCTTTGTGCACCCTTCTTTCTTTCTTATGGACATTTTCCCACACATAGGTTTTTCTTAGTCTAGGCCCTTTTATTGGGCAAGACGCCACAAGGATTGCCTTATTATTGTTTGATGGTCGACCCTTGCTCCCATCTTAGATTAGGCGTTTTTCCAACCTACCTTTACAATTTAATAAACACCCTTGAACTGTGATCACTTGTGTCTGTCTTTACTGTTGCCATCATGAGTTCCTTCACGGGAGGTTCAGAAAGATTTTCATAGAGTGGCGGGGATTGAAGCTAAGAGATGGGTGGCAATTCAGGTAATACTGGTACACAATTATAGAAGACAACATGAGAAAGTAAAGGAAGTGGTGGATAAGGTGCAGAAGGCTGAAGTAAAGTTAGTACAGAAAAAATTAACAAAGTTAAGTATAGAGGCAGCAGTGATTACAGGACTGCCTGTAGGACAGGTAAATCAGAGAGTTGCACCTCTGGAACACAGAATGGCACCGGAGTGGACAGAAGGGTATCAAGGCTGTCCAGATAACCAAGGTTACCAGAGCGGTTATCAGTGAGGTTACACACGAGGGAGAGGGGGATTTCAGGGTGTACGAGGGGGTAGAGGTGGAACATTTGTAGGGATGGGGCCCAGATCTGGAGGACCAGGACCATGTTGGTCATGTGGGAGAATGCTCTATTTTGGACAAGAGTGTAGGAGCAGGCACACAATTGTGCATGATCCACACGCTTATCCCAGAATTTTGGCAGCCCCAATTACATATCAGCCGCCATGTGGAATGAGGCACTCAAGTGCGCCATACCGTACAATCCCTGCACAGATCCCCTGGCATGAACAACAGCCCCATTTTCAATATAAAGTGCCATTACCACAACAGATGCAACCCCGAGCACCCAATAGTGCACCAGTGTATGCAGAGCAACAGAAACAACAGCCAGCACCTCAAGTATGGGACACAAAGGGTTTGCCACACAGCACAGGGATCCTCAGCGGAAATAAAATTGGTTCCATTTACAAAATATGTACCCATTAAGGTAGGTACTCAAGATGTATTAGCTGCATTACTGTTTTCAACCAAAACACCAGTGAACTTGTTAGGCAGGAACCTGCTGAGTAAGTTATATATGGCAGTATCATTCACAGAGGGAAGAGTAGTGTGTTCCACTGGCAATAACACACGCGTTGTACAGTGATTGCGCAACTAGAGGAATACCTTTGCACCCTGATTTGTTTATGTATGGATCAACATTGAGTTGGGTGCTGGGCATCAGAAGCAAATCATGGAGAGTGCGGTCTGAATTTGCGTTTCTCAAGACCATGCTCCAAGTACAATTATCGCACTAGATTTGGAGGTCATGCCGATAGTGCTCATGGGGACTGACAAAGAGGGAGATGAGTGGTGTACAATTTTGTTTAACTCACGCACAACCTCTGAGTGGGGTGCCAGATGAACAGGTGTTTGAAGATGCTGATCATGATTGTGACATGATGCAGGAGGTTTGTATCCCGTGTCAAATAATGATTTATTTTATTTTATTTATTTTTTGTTTGCTTGCTAGGCACTTATACAGCAAGTGAAATACTGTTTCAAAGTGCCCACAGGGCAAGGGGATGCAACAAGGGAGTGAGATACATTACAAAACACAATAATTGATAAAAACAGTAAAGGAAAAAGGAGGAAGGACAAAACGACTATGCCTTGTGAGTATTCAGAACTTGCAAGAACAGCAAAGAAAAGGCCAAGGGGCATATGTTCTGGGGAGTCTGTGCTCATGGGCTAGGCACAGATGAAGTGTATGGGTTGATGAGTGCTGATGAGTGCTATAAGACCGGGGGCCACGTTAGGGGTAAATGTGAACCTCTGAGGAGGAGGGTGTGCTAAGGTGAGTGCTGAGGGTAGACAGGAGCTGAGCAGATTGGGTGTGAGAGGTCAGGGGCCCCGAGGATGCATAAGGGCCCCAGACACCAATCACAGCAACTGTGGGATTAGCAAAGAAGAGAAGAAGGAAAGGAGGAGATGAAGAGGTAGATTTCTGAGGAGCTTGCAGGATTTAAGAAAGTCCTGCTCAATGCCCAGAGGCAGGGGGAGGCTGTTCCATAGGAGGGAACCAGATGAGGAAAGTGATCAACCACCAACTCTCTGTTTAGCAATGCACTTTACACACAATGTGTTGGTTCCAGAGGAATTAAGTTGTCTAGAGGGAGAGTATTTAGTAAAATGAAGTTGGAGATAGTGTGGTCCCTAGGCCCAAACAACCTTGTGGATGATGCAGAGGGATTTGAATCAATTTTTAGGGCAGGAAAAATGTGGTCCCTGGGTTTAAGACCAGGGATAATTTGTGCTGCCCTATTCTGGATTAGCTGAAGGGGTTGCAGAGTGGAAGAAGGTAGATTCAGGAGAAGACTCTTCCAATAGTCAAGCCTAGGGAGAACCAGGGCTCTGGTAACGTTGAGCCTCAGCGAAAGTGAGAAACAGAAGAATTCCTTTGAGAAGAAAGAGCTGAAATGGGACTTCTTGGCAATGTCCTGCGTGTGAGGCAGGAAGGAGAGAGAGGAGACGAAGATGACTCCAAGGTTTCTGGCTTCAGAAGAAGGAGCAGGAGGAGAGCCCAAGAGGATTGCCATAGTGAAGGGAAGAAGGAGGGAGCAGGGGTCCTAATAGGAAGGATCTCAGTTTTACAGGCGTTGAGGTAGCGATTGTTGGAGATGCACCAGGACTGGATGGCAGATACAAGTCAGCGATGATGGAGGTTGCAAGAGGGAATACATGAAGTTTAAAAAAGAGCCTGAAGTCTGCCACTTCGTTTCAGGCCCGCAAGTTCAGAGTCGTACCAGGTGTTACCCTTAGAGGCAGGTTTCAGGCAGAGCCTCGTGACTGGGGTGAGAATGTCAATGGTATTGGTGTTGGAAAGGTGGAGGTTGCTCGTCCGAGATATTATCAGAGGTAGGGTGGAGGGGGAATGAAGGTGGAAGCGAAGGCAGCATCAGTCACTCATTTCATCAGGTTGATGTTAGTGAATGTGGTCGAGAGATGCAAGTACAAGCAGCTAGATTGAAGTGACTGAACTAACTTTTTTGAAAGTCTTATTAGGCCATGTTGGCTGTGCTATGACTGGTTCTAAGGGGTCTTAACTGCTGTTTTGTCAATCATATTTCTTTTTAAGTATTTTATTGGGTTTTTAAAAACGTCAACAAAACCAATTAGTATCATCAATGCATCATTTGTAATAGCATGTATGCCCCCCCTCCCCTCCTTCCCCATCCTTACCTCTGTGAACATATGCGTGTTAGCACATTGTATTGCCCACTACGATCTGTGACTACAGCACTTGACTCTGACTATTGCCTAGCCTATTGCCTAGACTATTGACTAGCCCAGTAGCGAAGTTAGAACCTCTGAATAGTTGTTCTAGTCTTATCCTAGTCCACTGTGCCCTAATCGAGTGACCGCCTACTGTGCCAGCCTTAGGATTCCGTACTCTCAACCCACTTATCTTTACGACACATTATATAGTACTATATCCTCAACTCTAGCAGAATGCATTTTAGCACAACCCTATTAACATACGCCCCACTCTCCACAGAAATCCTCGGAAATTCGCGCTAGACTCTCCACCCTCTACAAACCGTTGTTACCTAGCAACGCCTATTTGAACCGCCATACCATACCCAGAAACCAGACTAGGAGCTCAACGCAACCTAAACCACAATTACCTGCTAGCACCTTAATGAAAGAACCCATCCTGGTTACTTCTAACACCAACTGTCTACCTAAAACAACCTCCATAACAGGAGCACTGATCGATGCTAGATCAGTCGTGGGCCACGCCACTGAAATAGCCGACCTCCTTACCTTAGATAAACTTGACCTCCTAGCAGTAACAGAAACCTGGCTACATGACACAGCAGGTCCAGCCATATTCATAGCAATACCCAAAGAGTACCAACTACTAAGACTAGACCGCCCTAACTCCAGAGGTGGTGGCTTAGAAATCATCGCCAAATCCAACCTGAATGTAATCATCGCCAAATCCAACCTTAAAATCACGTGAACTCCTGGCCGCTAAATTACCAATATCCCAATGCCAAACCCCAACTATTTATCTCATTTACAGGCCACCAGGGCCCTTAGGCCTTTTCGAAGAGGAATTATCCAGCCTCTTAGCGGGCAACACAAAAAAGTATCCCAGACAATGATCCTTGGCGACCTTAACCTCGGACTTAATGACCCAAATGACAAACAAGCGCAAGCCATCGCTACCGTGCTTGAAGGGCATGGCTTCACACAAAAAGTCCTCACCCCCACCCACGACAAAGGTAGAATACTAGACTGGGTAGCCACTTCCAACTGCCCTACTACTATCACTAAAATTACACCCCAGCCTTGGACTGATCACTTCCTCATCAATTTCTACTTAACTCTTAACAAGATGCCCAGAATTGAAAAGACAATGGCACCATCTGTTCCTACTAGATCCAGAAAAAACATCACACCAGACAATGTCCTACCCCTGCTCCTCCCAACCATCAATGCCTTGCCATTTGATTCTGACCCAGACACCATGGTAAAAATATACAATGACACCATGGCCATAGCCATGGACACCATCGCCCCACTGAAAAACTGTAAAAGTAAACAACAATCCGACCTTAATACTTGGTTCACCCCACATCTAAAAGAACTGAGACTGGAAAAAAGGAAGCTTGAAACTGTATGGCAACACTCTCCTACAGCTGAAAATAAACTTAAACTCAAACTGTGCGCTACAAATTATAAGAAAGCAATCATCCAAGCTAAAAAAAAAGTCTATAACGACCAAATTTCCAAAGCATGCTCCAATACAAAGGAACTATTCGCAATCTTGCGAGAACTCGAATGCCCCATATCACCACCTGATAACGTACCCAAAGACAAACAATGGTCTACCAATATCCAAAATGCCCTCGCAAATAATGTAAACACACTACAATCAAAAATTGCTATCAAAAAAGACTCGCTCCCTCTTAGTGAAATTAACAGCACGCCCACGCTCAAACCTAGCCTAACACCCTTCAAATTCTCTAAAATTTCCACTCATGAAACTGAAAAAATCATTGCCTCACTAAAACCATCCTATTGCAAAGGCGATTACTGTCCGGCCCAGATAATCAAGGATGCCGTCAGAGACCTTGCCCCTATCGTCACTAAACTCATCAATGCCTCCTTCTCATCTAGCAGCGTCCCAAGTAGCTTAAAAGAGTCCTGCGTTCTCCCCCTGCTTAAAAAACAAACCTTAGACCCCTGCAGCCCCACAAACTATAAGCCCATCACTACTGTCCCTTTCCTCCTGAAGATAATTGACAGAGTGGCCTATCTCCAAATCCAAAAATACCTGGAGACCAACCAACTCCTCGGCACTCATCAATCGGTCTTCAGACCGCAACACGGCACTGAGACCGCCCTTATAGATCTGAAAGCCCAAATTGACGAGCTCAATGATAAAGGAAACACAGCTATGCTACTCCTCCTTGATCTGTCGGCGGCTTTGACCTAGTGGACCACGCAGTACTCTGCAAACACCTATCATCAGCTGCCCACTTCTCAAGTGAAGCCATAGCCTGGATCCAATTCTTTCTCGACAACAGAAGTATGCAAGTCTTCTCCACCTTAGACTCTGCAGACCCTATCCAGACAACATGTGGAGTCCCACAGGGCTCTTGTGTCTCGCCAACAATGTATAATATCTTTACTAAACCTCTATTCGACAAATTGGACAGACTGGGTGTCACCTACACAAATTATGCAGACGACACCTAGATCCTCATCCCCCTTTCAGGCAATTTCACTACGGATACAGCTTTAGTAAACAAAATGTACACCCTCATTCAGGCATGGATGGCAACCCATGGCCTCTGCCTGAATGACGAAAAAACAGAGATCCTCATTCTAGGCTCACCCAACAACCTAAGAAAACTCGTTTCCAACTACAGCGCCTTCAATATCGATGGCAATATAAACCCCATCGCCAAAAAGGTGAAAACGCTCGGTTTCTATTTGGGCTCCACTTTGTCCCTAAGGAAACAAGTGAACTCCCTGGCCTCATCCACAGCCTATACCGGTAAACTTATTAAAGCATGCAGACCCTTCCTCTCACCAGCTAGCTGCATTATCCTAGCCAATGCACTAATCCTCTCAAAACTGGATTACTGCAATGCACTTTATGCAGGTACAAAGAAATACATCATCAATAAACTTCAAACCCTACAAAACAAAACGCTCAGAACAGCCCTGAACCTCCCAGCTAGAGAGCACACCTGGAATGTGTGCAGAAAATACAACTGACTAAAAATTAGCGATAGGATCACCTTCAAAATTGTCGCACTAACATTCAAATGTCTGAACAATGCAGCCCCCCCATACCTTAGGGATAGAAAAACCACTGCACGACCAACCAGAACAGCCAACTCTTTCTGCCTCCAAACTCCTAGATTCTGACTACAAAAAACAGGAGGTAATAGCTTCCCTGTGCAAGAAGCCCAGTACTGAAACACCCTACCAGTTGAACTAAGAAGGGACCAGCCCTACAACAGCTTCAGGCACCATACCCGCACCTGGCTTCGACGCAACCACCTCTGAAACCGGTGACCCTGAGCATCGTGATCTGTTGATACACGTACCCCTCCACTCTTACATGTAAAATGTACATAATGTATTTACTGTATATAATTTGTTACCTTTTCACCCTTACATATAAAGAATGTACATAATGTAATTACTGTTTACAATTTATGTTACCAACAACCTGTAATATGCAACCTGTACCATTCTTGTTATTCTGTGCGCCAAGCTACCCAAGGGTTTTCTGGCGCCCTATAAACAAACAAACAAACAAACAAACAAACAAACAAACCCTCCAAAGACGACAGTTTGTTCTACAGTTTATCCTTTACCAGATGCCCATCACGGGTTGCTTGCTTCGTCCGTGGAAGCATCTTCTTCTCTTGGGTTGAATAATGACACTGTGAGCGCCACCCATTGGTGTAGACCTTCACTGGTATCTAGCTTCTGTTCTTGCAGCACATTCTCCCATGCCCCAGCTTCCGCTGTCTCCCACTTTCGGAGGTCTTCCCACCACAGTGCCACACTTGGGTTTTTGGGGCTTTTCCAACAGCTATGCATCTCTTCGCTAGGATGTACATCAAGTTCTTGAGCATGTTCAGGGGTTTGTTCTTCTTGATTTTTTATATCTGCCCAGGATGCATGCCTTTGGTGACTGTACGTCTAGAACACTGTCTGCCTCAGCTACCTTTGTGGCGATTTGTGACCAAAAGCCTTGAATTGTTCGGCATCCCCAAAACATGTGTGTCATCCCCGCTCGTGTTCATTGCATTTTGGGCATACTTTGACACCTGCCCCCCTGAACTTGGAGATGACCTCTGGCGTAGGATACGCTCTGTTAGTGATGTAGAACTGTATAAGTTGCAGTCCGGAATTTCTGGATACCTTTTTGTGATAGTGGGTTATGGATTCCCATTCTTTGTCCTCAAATTCCAGGCATAGCTCCTGCTCCCATTTCCCTTTACTCTTAAGGTCTTGCTTAGTTGTGCTGTCTAGCAATGTTTCGTAGAGCCTCAAGGTTTTGTGTCCTCCCATGGCTGCGTTCAGCATATTTTCTATGGTCTCGTGTCCTGTTTCTAGGTTCTCGACCTCTGGCCAACGGTCCTTAAGCCTTCTTACCACCGCTCCGTGGAGCAGGAACTGCCCAGATAGAAGTCACAAAGTCTTGTGTAGCTCTGCGAATGTTAAACTCCCTTGCTCAAACACCAGATACCCCAGTGTGGCGACTCCGCAGGGTTCCCATGTGTTCCTTATCTCTTTTTGTCCCCCGGGTCTATTCGTCAAAATGGCGGCAATAGGGATCTGAGGGGAATATGGGTCGTTTATCTTCGCTATCTTGCAGGCTCGTTTCCAAACCTGGATCACTAGTTTCACCAAGTATGGGCTGTGTTGCGTTGCGCCTGCAGGGATCCAGAATAAGTCTCTGAGTAGCATGTGGGGGATAGCCGGTTGTAGGAGTCGGATATCAGTTGTGGTCTCATCAGCCATCCATTGCACTACATGTTTCAGTTGGCCTGCTAAGTGATATAGTTTGAAGTTGGGGATTTTCAGGCCTCCTTTGTCATAGCGTCTCTGTAGCACTTCTAGCGTTACTCTGTGCCTTCCTCCCTGCCAGAGGAATCATCTGCAAAGTTTGTTTAAATCTTTGAAGAACTGCGGGGGGTTGTTGAATGGGACATTGGTTAAGTAATGTAGGAGTCTGGGCAGCGACACCATTTTAAGAAGCCCAGCCCATCCTGCCACTGAGAGCGGGAGTTTACCCCAGAAGTCCATTGATTTTTCTAGGCTTTCTTTTACTCTTACAGTGTTCAGAGTGTATTCAGTCTTGGGGTCTCGGTGGATGGTAATTCCCAAATATTTGAAAGAGGTGGTCTCCCACCGAAAGGCCATAGTAGGAAGGCTTTCTATTCTGGCCTCAAATAGGTATGCCGGGGGAAGAGGCATGACTTTTTGTGATTGAGTTGGATACCCGTTTATCTATGGAACCCGACTAGCGTCTCCAGAATGTATGGCAATATGTGTTCTGGGTTGTTTAGGTATAGGAATGTGTCATTGGCATACATTGAGACCAGGTGGGTCACACCATCTATCACTATGCCCCCGTCCCCGAACTCCTGTCTTAGGTATGCTGCTACAAGTTCGATAGCTATGATGTACAGCATGGGGGAAAGTGGGCATCCCTGCCACGTGCCCCTGTAGAGGTACCATTTGTCTGAATATGTGTTGTTTGTGCGCACCCTGGCTGTGGGATCAGTGTATATGAAGGCCGGCCCTATTCCCATCTTGGTCATGGTGGCGTACAGCCAGCTCCACCGGACTGAATCGAATGCTTTAGTGGCATCTAGGGATGCCACTGTGCATTTCTCCGGCCTGCTGTTAGCGCTGTATATGATGTGATGTAATTTACTCAGGTTCTCAGTAATGGTTCGCCCTGGCACATAGCCCGTTTGATCTTGGTGGATCAATAGTGGGACCACATTATGTAGTCTCCTCTCCAGCAGCGCCATCAGGATCTTGTTGTCTGAGTTTAACATGGAGCAGGGCGTCCTCGTACGTTTTATAAAACTCCCCCGGGAGCCCATCAATTCTTGGGGCCTTTCCCGGATGGCAGGGATCTGATGGTGACCACCTCTTCTGGGGTGACGGGCTCATCCAGGGCCTCTGCCATTGGCGCGTCTAGTTTGGGTAGCTTAATAATGTCTAGGACGTCATCTATTGCAGTCTCTGTGGGCGACAAGGGGTTGGCAAAAAGCTGATATTTTAAACATCAAAACAAAGGACGATGGCCACGCCAGTGATGAGCCTCGAATGGGACCACAGCATGCAGATAATTTAGATTACAAGTGAATTAGATCAGATGTAGATGCAGGAGTAGCAAAGGAGGAGGAGGACAAATGGGGAACAGATGATAAACAGGGAGAAGAGATGCCACCCATGGTGACACTGAGTAGAACTTTGTGGGTTCCAAGACCTAGAGGGGGATGAGGCCGCATGGCGGAGTTGAAGGGGAGGGGAAGGGGAGAAAGTTACCGGCTTAATCGGTTGGAATACTGGTTTCATTGCTTCACAAAGTTCCTCGGAGCACACAAGGATAGACATAATTTGATTAAGGCACTGCCATCGCTCAAAGCAAGAGTGGGCAAATGGGTAAACATTGAAGTGGGAGAATGGGAGAACAAGCTCCCCCCAATCTCATCACGACCATGGCCTAGAGGATCGCGGCCCAGGCACCCCCCACGGGACGAGTTTGTCTATCTACCAGATGACAAAATACCCTGGTTCAGGAACATAAGGGTATGCCCACCAGCCTGTCCGACTCAAGCCGACACCTGCGGCATGGATGAACTCGACTAAGACAACAGCCACAAGTACCCACATCGTTAGAGATGCCAGAACGACCTAGCCAACTGCCAAGAACACACGTGCCACCATGCACACTGGTCACTCACACACCAACCTAAACGAAGAACATATTCAGTGCTATGACGTAGGTGACTACCACACCCACTGACGTGCATCGTTGTAATTTTTCACATAGGCCTTTTTATAGTAATGTAGAAACGCAAGACGCTTGAAGAACTCGTGTATACGCTTGCTGACGCTTCTCCCACCACTCACCCTGTGGTGACACCATCATGTAGACCTAATATTGCTTGTGACGCCATGTCAAACCGTGACCTCCGTACAATGGATTATGCATCACCACCCATGAACTAGGCCAGAGTAGGACGCAAGCAAGAGTCTCATCATGAAAACTCTCTCAGAGCAAGAGTACAAGTGCTGATCATGCAGAACTAGCCCCAGCGAGAGCTCATAGCCAAGGCCACGATGTTACAACTCGCATGCTACCAGCCCGGCGCCAAGGTTACACCTGTAAAAAAAGCCAAGCCCACAGAAACGAAATACAAATCTAATGTGCAGAATTCTGCTCCAGCTACGGTCTCTCCACACGTGACCAAGCTGATCTGACAAGGTGCCAGACCCACGAGACAGAAGTCGCCTGGGTCCCACGTCTGGGACACAGGTTGCAACAGTGAAGCGGTAAGATGGACACCTACTGCGATGGGAACGGCCTGCTCACAAGTCTATGGGCAGACCCGTATGTTGTCTGCACAAACACATAGTTGCACATTGTTGCTAATGACAGGTACACCGCAAGCTGGGAACGGCGATGGTCCCAGGCATGGGGGCTTGCGAGAGGACCCATCAGAACATGGGGGGACTCATCACTGATGCCACTAACATTAGCCAATCATCAGGGGTCTTCTTGTAACGATTTTCAAGTATCTAATAGTAGGGACAGCCCAAGTATACCACCTGACTCATCCTTAACCACTAATATCCTTCTCTATATGTATCCTTACTAACCCTACCACTCGGGGAACCAATCCGAAGTGGCAATAGGTTTTTTGCTAACTTTCCCAGGTGACGCAAGTAGCGCGTCATACTGCTGTAAAAAGGGCCTGCGAGCCCCACTAAGATTGAGAGTCTGGACGGACGCATACGATCCAAGACCCATCCCTGCCATTGTTATAATGAACAGCAGAACCACCTTGCTCCTTGTGTGTGTCTCATACTCATTTTAGGAAGCACGGGAGAAGTTGGGGCATCTCAGGCCGGAGGTCCGCGGACGGCTCTGCCGACCCCGGGATAATCACGCCGACAACATGTTTGAAGAAACAGACCGCAGGCATTACACTAGAGGTAGGGGATATGAAAAGTGTGTTTGCTGCATTTGTATGAGATCAACTGGATGATATTTGGAAAAAAGCAAATTACTCAGGGGTATGGAGCAGCCGATGGCAATCATGGTGCAGCAGTTTTAAATGATTGTTGTGCGAAGGTATGGGCTGCCTTAAGTACAGCCTATCCCTATACATTGGATATCCATTCCATTATTACGCATACATTGAAAGACTAAGATCCAGCAAAGTATATGATGCAAATTCAGGAGCTGTGGAGGGTGGAGACAGGGGAAGCATGGGACAAAAATATATCATTATTTTATCATATGTTAAAGAACACACTTTTTATTTATTTATTTATTTATTTATTTATTTATTTGCATTTGTATCGCGCAACTTGCAGCCCAGGGGCATTGAGGCGCTGTTACAAGAAAATGTACAAGGTTTGACATACAGGTTAAAGCGCCCTTAGGCTTCTTAGTTAGTTACAAATTACATGACATACAGAATGAAAAACGTGACGGGTAAAGAAAGAGTAAAAGTTTGGTAGTAGTACATTAGAAGGTGGTACTAGGTTTACATCTTTCAGTTAAAGAGCTTAGTTTTGATGGCTTTTTTCCGGAAAGCTTGGTGGGATTCGATCTGTCTTAGGTGGGAAGGGAGTGCGTTCCAATGAGTGGCGGCCAATGTAGGAAAGCTGGAGCCGCCTGAACGAGCTTTACGGATTTTTGGCGTGAGAATCGTTTTGGAATAGCCTTCTCTGAGAGGCCTCGAGGCAGTATGCCTTGTGATTCTCTGGGATAGGTATGGTGGTGTGAGCTAATGGAGGCATTTGTGGGTGATGGCAAGGGTTTTAAGGACAATTCTTTCTTTGACTGGGAGACAGTGAACCTTTTCTTCAGTGAACCTGAAGGTTTCTCCCAAACTAGTCCCAGTGGATCTATCATCCAGGTGGACAGGACACGGCCATCAGTATTGGATGCATTTCCTGCGGGTTTACCAGTGCGGGAGGACCACCTGGGTGGGGGTCCTTGGGGAGTGGAATGTGAATGCTGACAGGTAAGACACAGTATTCCCCTTCTGTTAACCCCTTTTCCGCCTTCCTACTATATAGTACATTCAATCTCTTTACCTCCCCTTTTATAATACAAACACTTCACATATCATGAAAGACGGACAAACACCCAAACCATCTAGCTGACTTGTCCCAACACAAGGGTTAAGCAAAGTCAGGCAATTGACTGGAATTACACACACCTAACAGCCCTTTCCCTTTTTCACTGGGATAAAAAGCGGAGCATGACAGCACAGAACGAGCAAGGCAGACCGTGCAACGAGAGGGCTAGCTCAGCATGGCAGTTCAAGAGGAGGAGAAAGACGGTGCAAAGCGGGAGGGTGAAAAGGAGAGAAGTGACCTTGCCCTTTGGCAGGCCTGTGAATCCTCCACAGAGGGAAAAATAACACCAGGAACAATAGCCTGTGTGTGTTGTAGCAGATGTTAATGGTACACAAGACCCTCGTCCGCCAATAACCAAGCCGGGAACAGGTGCTTGCCTCAGAGGTACCAACCTTGACTCCAGAGAAAAGAAAAGCCAAATGTTTTCTCACAGCCGTTGACTCGAGGGGAGAACCGATAAGAAACTGAACTGTGTTGAATGAAAAGTAGCAAATTGAACTTTGAGCAAACAAAGAACTGTTATTCTTGAAGGGGGAAAAACAGCAGCTGGGGAGTCTGGCACCATGTGGGTGCTCACTCAAGAAACTCTGGGCGATTATCCGAAGGTATAAACTACCAGAACCTGAAGGCCTGGCAAGGGGGGCAAAGTGGTCATACAGGGGTCTTTTAAAATCCTCTGTACAATGAAAATCTTTGATCGACAGCTGTTTGTGAAGCTAAGGGAAGTGAATCCTGTATCGTAAAAGTTAAATCTGAGAAAGTGTAACTCAGAAGATTAGCGGGATTGAACCCGAACGAGGGAAGCCGACAAAAAGGGGGTAAGGTCCAGAGTCCCGAAAGTGTGTTGACAAGAGTGAACCCGGCAGAGGGTTGTCCACAATAAACTGTTTGAAAATACATTAAGATTTGTGAATATCACTGATGAATTGGTGTTCTAAAATATAGTGAGCACGACAAAAGGAAGCTTGCATTGAGAGACGTCTGAGCCCGGAAGAGGGGCAAATCCAGAGGTGAAACGGCATCACCTAACCTGTAAGAAAAAAGGACATTTTTGTTTATCGATTCTAACTCAATCAGGTCTTCAGAAGCAAGAGGCTTCTTTTTGTGGAAAAGAGACTAAACCATGGAAGGCCCTGATTGCTGAGGGTGGAACTGTGAGCTCGTGCTGGGAAGTGTGTGCTGTGTTCCACCGTCTCACTTTCTCCCAAGCTGAAAACGTGGGGAAGGGAGACCCCAACTACCGCATCCTGACATATTCTTTGTGCACCCTTCTTTCTTTCTTATGGACATTTTCCCACACATAGGTTTTTCTTAGTCTAGGCCCTTTTATTGGACAAGACGCCACAAGGATTGCCTTATTATTGTCTGATGGTCGACGCTTGCTCCCATCTTAGATTAGGCGTTTTTCCAACCTACCTTTACAATTTAATAAACACCCTTGAACTGTGATCACTTGTGTCTGTCTTTACTGTTGCCATCATGAGTTCCTTCACGGGAGGTACAGAAAGATTTTCATAGAGTGGTGGGGATTGAAGCTAAGAGATGGGTGGCAATTCAGGTAATACTGGTACACCATTATAAAAGACAACATGAGAAAGTAAAGGAAGTGGTGGATAAGGTACAGAAGGCTGAAGCAAAGTTAGTACAGAAAAAATTACAAAGTTAAGTATAGAGGCAGCAGTGATTACAGTCCTGCCTGTAGGACAGGTAAATCAGAGAGTTGCACCTCTGGAACACAGAATGGCACCGGAGTGGACAGAAGGGTATTAAGGCTGTCCAGATAACCAAGGTTACCAGAGAGGTTATCAGTGAGGTTACACACGAGGGAGAGGGGGATTTCAGAGAGTACGAGGGGGTAGAGGAGGAAGATTTGTAGGGATGGGGCCCAGATCTGGAGGACCAGGACCATGTTGGTCATGTGGGAGAATGCTCTATTTTGCACAAGAGTGTAGGAGCAGGCACACAATTGTGCATGATCCACACGCTTATCCCAGAATTTTGGCAGCCCCAATTACATATCAGCCGGCATGTGGAATGAGGCACTCAAGTGCGCCATACCGTACAATCCCTGCACAGGTCCCCTGGCATGAACAACAGCCCCATTTTCAATATAAAGTGCCATTACCACAACAGATGCAACCCCGAGCACCCAATAGTGCACCAGTGTATGCAGAGCAACAACACAACAGCCAGCACCTCAAGTATGGGACACAAATGGTTTGCCACACAGCACAGTGATTCAGTGTAGAAGAACAAGCATCTATCCAGATTAGGACAGCCTACAGATATCCCTGAAGTGCCCAGTCCTGTCAGTCAAAGCTGACCTGTAAGAGGAACCCCTGGTAGGTGTGGCGACAGGCAACACATCCTAAGGTTTTATGGATGACACTGGTGCAACTAAATCAAGCATAAAGGAAGGGTGCTTCCCTCTATCATGAAAAATAATGGACATGCAGGGATTCTCAGCGGAAATAAAATTGGTTCCATTTACAAAATATGTACACATTAAGGTAGGTACTCAAGATGTATTAGCTGCATTACTGTTTTCAACCAAAACACCAGTGAACTTGTTAGGCAGGAACCTGCTGAGTAAGTTATATATGACAGTATCATTCACAGAGGGAAGAGTAGTGTGTTCCACTGGCAATAACACACGCGTTGTACAGTGATTGCGCAACTAGAGGAATACCTTTGCACCCTGATTTGTTTATGTATGGAGCAACATTGAGTTGGGTGCTGGGCATCAGAAGCAAATCATGGAGAGTGTGGTCTGAATTTGCGTTTCTCAAGACCATTCTCCAAGTACAATTTTTTTTTTAATTTTTTTTTTTTTATTTGATTTAATTGTATAGAACAATTTTTACAAAATTGAAGAGGTGTAAAACGAAGAAAAGAGAAGTTTCCACATTAACTGTTCCAGGTTCCCCATCGTCATTCTTTGTCCTGCGCCCCAAACATCTCGCCCGCGAGGCTCCGTCAGATCAATTCTTTTTCAATTCGAGTTCAGGTTCGGAGTCAGGGTCAAATTCAGCTTCTCCCCAGGAGGAGATGAAATAGGGACGCCCGGCTGGCAAACCAGCCCCCTCTTAACTGCCATCAGGTGAGCAGTTTTAACTCTCGGAAGAAGCCCACCACCGCAATCACCCAAGTAGTCTTTTCCCCACTTAGAAGCCGACACCACCATTCCTCTTCATCATAGATAAATAGATTTTTGAACAAGTGTCCCAGATGTCTCTGGCGGGGGCCCGTGACTCCTAAGCAGTTTAGCAGTAGGTGTTTTATGGTTTCTGCCATCTCTAACTTTCTACAGAATCTGCAGGTTTCATCCGGAGCCAGTTTTCTTCGGAATAGAACTTCTCTTGTGTGAAGAATGTTCAGGCGGATTCTTAAGAAGTTCGCCCTAAGATTCGAATCTGGCACTTTCACCAAGTAAGACTTAAGTTTGTTCACTTTAGTCAGTTGTAGAGGCAGATCAGTGAACAAATTCGAAGCGGCTGCTTTTTCCAGTGTATCAATCCAATCTTGGTGTAGTAGACGCAATTTGACCTTAGAAGGGTTGTAAATTAATTCGTCTTTAGAACTTCCAACACCCTTCAGAATTGCATCGATCTTTGTCGCCCATTTTGTTAGCATTTTGCATGATCCCGACTGAATATCTTGATGGATTTCTTGCATAATCAAAGGAGGGCTTGGGAGTAAAGACTTTCGGAATAGCATGGCTTCGTTACGGGTCACAATGGAGGTCAGCGATTGTAGAGAAAGTTCCCTTCTTATTAACACCATTGGTAGCGAGTCAGGGAGATTAAGGACCTTTCTCCAATAGAATCCTTCCAGTTTTAACCAAAAGGATGTTGGAAGGTTTGGTAGAGCTTCTGCCCCGTAGGTGAGTGTTGGGATCACTTTAGACTTATAGAACGTCACCACTGGCGCCATCGTGAATTTTCCATATTTTTTCAATACTGCTCGGGATTGTGAAATGAGTAGTCTCGCTTTGGACATGATGCTCTCCTGCATCATTGTTTCCTTACTGTTCTTGTTGATAATAACGCCCAGGTATTTGAAGCTATCCACCAGTTCAAGTTTGGTGTTATTTACCGCCCATGTGAATTTCTCCAACTTCCTTTCGTTTCCGCCCAGAGTCATGATCTTAGTCTTTTCCAAGTTCATCAAGAGGTTGTTTTCCTTCAGATAGGAGTCGAGATTGTTTATCTGCCTCTGGAGGCCGATCGGAGTAACATCGAAGAGGATTATATCGTCCGCATATAATAGGCGTGAGATTTTGCTGGATCCCAGTGTTGGGGGGAACATCCGGACTCTTGTTTCGTGCTCTTTAAAATCGGCCGTGTATGCGTTGTACAGGGCGGGGGCTAAGGACATCCCTGCTTTACCCCTCTTTCCGTCTTCATCCAGGAAGATAGCAGGCCTTGGTTGTTTAACCGAACACATATTGTAGTTTCCGTGTACAAGGCCTTTATGGGCTCCAGTATCCTTGGGGGACAGGCGTGAAGTTGTAATTTTGCCCAGAGACGTTGCCTGTCTACCCGATCGAAGGCCTGCACCAGATCAATGAATGCCATGTAGATCTTCGGGCTGCCCTCGAACACTTTAGCTTTAAGTGTGCTCACCGCCAAGATGTTAACCGTAGTTCCGACGTTTTTCACGAAACCCGCCTGGAAAGGGTCCGACAGGCCAGTCACGGAGATCCAATTACTAAAATTATCCAGGATTAGGGCACCAAAGAGCTTTCCTATGGAATCAAGTAGAGCGATAGGGCGGTAGTGTGAAGGGTTATCTTTAGCTCCCTTTTTGAAAATGGGGACCAGAATCGCTTTTTTCCATGACGAAGGAATGGTCGAGAGTCTAACACAATTTGAGAAGACCTCCTTGATGAAGAGTGCCCAGAATTCCAATTTGTTTTTTATATCAAAATTGGTTATTCCGTCGGGGCCTGCCGCTCTGGATCCATTGAGATGTAATATTTTCCCTTTGATTGTGTTCAGGTCCAGAGGGATTTCCCACCGGTCCCCAGAGCTGGGGGCCTTGCTCTCTTTTTTTTTCTCTTTGACTCCATACAGTTTTTCAAAGTGGGATAGCCATGTTTTTTCACCAATTGAATTTTGCAGTGCCTGGTTCACTACTTTAGAATTACCCTTAATCAGTGACCAGAAGTCGCGTGCCTTATGGCCACTGAAAGCGCGCAGCATATTCTCCGCGTCAGCTTGGGCCCTATTTGCTTTTGTTAACTTCAACCAGGTTTTATAGGTTTTTGCTGCCTTAATAGCTTCAACCTTCTTACTTAAGGATGTTGTTTTTGCGGCCTCCCGTTGCAATTTTCTGACCTCCTTTCTTCGTGCAACTAGCTGTTCATTGTAAGTATGGAGTGGGACCTTGTTTTCTTGCTTCAACGCTCCTTTTTTCCGATGGTACACTGTCAGAAGGGGCGAGTATTCGATCCGTCTTTCCGGGCATAAATGGGCAGCCAGCGATCGTGCCTTATATTGGGTGGTTATGTTGGCAATGGCTACTTCTGACAGTCTCAGCCTTATCCCGCTCTGATTTACTTCCAGGTTCTGAGCGTCGTAAACCGCCTCTCTTCTCCGTGAATACCACGAGAAGGTGAGCAAGTTATGGTCGCTATGTTGCGTCCTGGTAATTGTAAAGGTTATGAGCAATGGCAATAGGCTTCTCGAAACCTGTATGTAGTCTATAATTGCCGCTTGATCCTCTCTCTCCCAAGTTGGGATGGCTTTGAGCTTCTTCACATCCTTTTGCTTGAGGATGTACATCTCTCTTGCATTTAGAAGGTTGTGCCACATGTTATTTCTACTTTGGAACACTTTGGAGTGGAAGGTTAGATCAGTATTCAGGTCTCCGGTGATGATCACGTCGCTGGAGGTGGATGTTATCAGAAAGTCGTCTATTAGAGTCTCGATTTGAGCGAGGAAATAGTCGTTGGTCACTCGCTTTGGGTTCCAGTAGACGTTGATCAAAAGAATCTCTGCACTTTGATTCGGCTCCGAAGAACCTACATTCTTTTCCCACTCCAAGAGCGTCGCCAGGATGAATTCTGAGGCCAAAAGTATCTTTGACAATGATAAGCCAGAGCCCACTCTTATGGCAGTAATAAGGCCAGATCTCGGTCTGCCCCTCTCGCTTCTTTGAGCCGGTGAATGTGCCATTTGGAAACCGTCTAAAGTGGGTGGCTCAATTAGCCAAGTTTCCTGCAGACATAAGGCGTCGAAACTCCCAAAGTTAACGTCTGATGTGACAGTTAAGTGAGCAAAGCCTCTGGTATTCCACGATCCTAGTTTCAATGGTGCTTCTGGGGGTTCCGTAGAAGCCCGTGCCTTCCTGAAGGAATCGCCGGAATGCCCCTCTGGTGGCTACTGCCTTCTGATTTGGGATTTCTGGGAGTGCCTGCTATAAATTGTTCCCTCTGCAACTGGGTCAATTTTTCCCGATGAGCTTCTGCCGTGCTTCGTTGTCTCATCTGTTTTATCAATGCGTTGGAAGATTCTATGAGTTACATTACATGTCGGGTGTGATGCCGGTGAGAGATCCCTCTCCGAACTCACTCTCCTATTCGCATCCCGTCGAGTGTTCAGAATATTAGATTTGCGCCGGATCCGGTTTTCGACATATTTACTGGGAGCTTGTTCCCCGGTAGGAATCTTGTGCAGCAGAGAGCCTCGATCAGGTTCCTGCTGTCTAGATCGATGATAAGACCACTCCTGCGGGGGCACAGACAGTGTTTTGCCCTCCCTCGCATTTGACAGATCGAAGCCAAGATTGTACAATTTGTCTCTTGCTTTCCAGATTTGTTCTTGAATATAATTTGATCCTATGTGTAGGAACGAACTATCTTTTCTTCCGTTAGGATTCGGTTCCAGGATTTTTATGTCTTTTGTAACATCGATATGAGACAACCGGCTCTCCTGAAACAGTTTGAATAGAGCTTTGCGGTTCAGTGTCCAACTATCCTGTCTATCATGTATTCTTTGCAAATTAAAAGTTCTTGTCGTCGTATTCCTTTGTCTAGGCGGAGGAGAGTGGTTAGAACGGGTGGCTACGTCAACCCGCCGGCCTGGTGATCCCGACGGAGCATGAGCTCTGGTTCTATACTGGCGTTTGGGTTTGTCAATTGATGGGCTCCTATCCCTTTTTCTGTCATGTTGGACCCAAGGGTTCTTCTCCCCTGGAGAGCGCGATCTTAGCTGAGGGTCTCGGGGGTGGACTTCGCCTTGATTTCTCCCCTGAAGCCCCTTACCCCGCAATTGTCCCAAGTTCCTACTTGCTCTTTTTTGTGGCAAAGTAGTTTTTTCCAACGCACGCGGCGAGGACGAGGGAGAATCAAGAAGCAGAGCCTTTGATTTCGGTTCCTCTGCTTCTCTGTTTTCGCGACTTTCCGTTTTTTTTTCTTTTTTGATTCAGCGCTTGCGGAATTTCTGATTCTGAGTCCTCGACCGTGTAGGTACTCATGTTCATTAGGTCAAGTGAATTCCAAGAATCATCTTGCGACCTCTCTGGACTCCGTAAGGCCTTCTGCGTCTTATCCGAGGGTTTTAGTTTGAAGACTTGGCGATTTTGTATTGGTGGGGTAGGTTTCTCTTGATTACTTTGACCTCTGCTCTCTGTTTTGTCTTTTTGTGCGGGCTGTTGAGGGGGCTTATGTTTCGAAACCTTCTTGCCCTTACAGACCGGTTCACTTTGGCCTTTGTGTTGGAATATTTCAAAGGTAGACGGGATTTTCATTTTGGCGAAGTCTATTGGTTTCGCGACTGATTGGATCGCTGCACTTTCTGGGAGGGCAAATGCAACTGATCCATTTTTCCTTCCTGGTTTACCAGTCGATTCATTCAAAGACTGGCCCCCCTTTGAGCGGAGTTCCGTCTGTGTTGCACTTTTCGCCAAAGGTAGTGGTCTGTCAGTGGGCCAGGTGCCCACCTCTATCTCCCGGCCGGGCTCGAGACCTTGATTCGTCTCGGGGGATTCTCTCGAGCAAGGCCGATCGATCAGTTGTGTCCCCTGCACGTTTTCTGTCCTGTTTCCAGAGCACGAGTGGTCGGTTGGTAGCTGGTCCACTACCAGGGATTTGCTCCCCCCACTCGAACTTTCCATGTCGTCGCCTTTGTGCTGTTGAGAGGCTGTAATGAACCCCTCTAGGAAATTCAGTTTGGTGTGCATATGTGCGATCAGAGTGGTTTGATCTTTTAAAGTATCGCTGATGGCTTCATATAATTTCCCAAATGGTGCCGGCGCGATAGTGACTGTAGCTAGAATAGACATAAGATCCTCTTTTTGCGAGGGAGTTTCAGGCACTTGGCTAGGAGGAGGTTCGCCTTGATAACTGAGGGGCGTCGGAGAGCCCCGTTCTTTGGGGTGGCTCGGATTTACCTCGTACGGAGGGCCCACCCCTCTAATGTGCGGTTCCAAGCTGCACTCCAAAGATCGGGGAAAAAAGGGGACGGACCTTTTGGGCAGCGCAGGGGGGCCATTAACCGGAGCCAGGGGCAGGTGTGGCTCTCCCACTAGGGTTCCTGACAGTCCCAATCCCTCTGCTTGTTTGTTAATGGAGCGCGGGGTGCCAGTAACCAAAGTGGCACTTCCCAAGGTCCCCCTTCCAGCGTCTAACTCGGTATGCGGCTGAGTTGAAACAGTCGTCTTGTCCAACAGATCACAAGTTCCAGCACCATTAACCGGTTGTGGTGTGTCCCTCCCCGTTACAGCTTCTGATCCCGTGTGCATTAAATTTGGACTCCGACTCGCTTGAGCGGTTAAGTGTGAAGCACTATTAGCCGCTTTCTCTAAGGATGCGGTCATCTTAACAGGGAAGTTCAGGGTTGAGGGGAGTATGGCTCTATCTTCAACTATGGGCAAAACCTCTGCATCTGATACATCTTGGTATCCTTCACCCTCCGTTCGTATCTTTTTCCCAAAGAACTCTTTCAGCGTTGACATGCAATGAGGGATAAGATGTTTTTTACCCCTCCCCTGTCCTCTTTTTTACGGGGGTTTGGCCCTCACCGTTCTACGAGAGGACATCTTTTGAGAGCCTCCCGAAAGTTTCGGCAAGTTGCCCGGAATCTCATTGGCATTTGCTGTTGCATCAACCACACCGAGTAAGGGTGGGGGGGATGTACTGGGTAGAAATGGATGTTTTTTCACTGGGCTGGAGCTGGGCTTCGGAGTTCCCGACTGAGAGCGGGGAGCAGGGGGTAGGGTACCCCCCTCTTCCAGGGCAGTCCCCACAATCTCCAACCCCCGATGTTCGTCCCTTCCCTCCTCACCAGCAAGTTCGAACAGCAATTGGGGGGAGGAAGATGGGGCGACTAGTCCCGGAGGTGTTCTTAAATCCTCCACTGCCGCCGCTCCCTCTGTGTTGTGTATCATGATCACTACTGACTCCCCCAGGAGTGAGGGCGGGATTGGGTCTGTCCGGGATATTTTCCTGCCGCCCTTGTGCGTTGCTTGCTCCGTGAGGGAGTCCAAAAAGCAGGACGGAGACTGGCTCCCCCCCCCTCCACGTTCCGTATAGGGGTCGTGGGCTGCTCGGACGTGGCCTCTTGCGCTTCCTCCCCAAACAGTGGGAACAACTCCGGGTTTGACGGGCTTCCCCTCCCTGTTTATGGACCTTGGGCTTCCGTATTGGATAGAGGGGAGGGGAGTGTGTAGGTAGACGCGGGGCTCGTCGTTATTAAGATGACCTCTTGAGGGATAGTTTGATCGTGTTCTGTAGTCGGCACTATCAGAGATGGTGAGCCCTCCAAGCCCAAGGATTCAATCGGGGGAAACATGAAGTCACTTACTTCGTTAAGCTCCGCTGGGCGATTTGTATTTGCCTGAATCATTTTGCTCGCGTGTTTAATGCGGGAAATCCGTTGAAGCCTCTGAGTAGCCAACTGCTCCACGCTTTCCGGCGAGGTTACATGGTCCTTGTTATGGGACGGCGGCTGGCGAGGTTTGCCGTTTCTTAGCAAGCGCTTGTCCAGGTCTTCCAACCCAGGTTTCCGCTTTACGGAATCGTCCAGAGCCGCCATCCGCTGGGCCTGAGGAGCAGTGGCTCTTTATGAAAGAAGTCTCAGAGTTGGATCAGAGTTGGATCAGCACGCGGTCACGCGGGCCCGCGGACTGCTGACTGCCCTTGTCAGTCCCTTCGCGGTCCGCTTCGCGGAAGACTGAGGGTATGTAGAATGGAGGGCTCGGGACACGCCTCTGGGCACACGCCTCCACTGATGAAGCTGGAAAAAATACTCGAACTCCAGCACAGCGTGCTGGTACTGCTGACTGCCCTTGTCAGTCCCTTCGCGGTCTGCTTCGCGGAAGACTGAGGGTATGTAGAATGGAGGGCTCGGGACACGCCTCTGAGCACACGCCTCCACTGATGAAGCTGGAAAAAATACTCGAACTCCAGCACAGCGTGCTGGTACTGCTGACTGCCCTTGTCAGTCCCTTCGCACTAGATTTGGAGGTCATGCCGATCATTGATGATAAGAGAGTGCTCATGGGGACTGACAAAGAGGGAGATGAGTGGTGTACAATTTTGTTTAACTCACGCACAACCTCTGAGTGGGGTGCCAGATGAACAGTTGTTTGAAGATGCTGATCATGATTGTGACATGATGCAGGAGGTTTGTATCCCGTGTCAAATAATGATTTATTTTATTATATTTATTTTTTGTTTGCTTGCTAGGCACTTATACAGCAAGTGAAATACTGTTTCAAAGTGCCCACAGGGCAAGGGGATGCAACAAGGGAGTGAAATACATTACAAAACACAATAATTAATAAAAGCAGTAAAGGGAAAAGGAGGAAGGACAAAACTACTATGCCTTGTGTGTATTCAGAACTTGCAAGAGCAGCAAAGAAAAGGGCAAAGGGCATATGTTCTGGGGAGTCTGTGCTCATGGGCTAGGCACAGATGAAGTGTATGGGTTGATGAGTGCTGATGAGTGCTATAAGACCGGGGGGCACGTTAGGGGTAAATGTGAACCTCTGAGGAGGAGGGTGTGCTAAGCTGAGTGCTGAGGGTAGACAGGAGTTGAGCAGATTGGGTGTGAGAGGTCAGGGGCCTCGAGGATGCATAAGGGCCCCAGACACCAATCACATCAACTGTGGGATTAGCAAAGAAGAGAAGAAGGAAAGGAGGAGGTGAATAGGTAGATTCCTGAGGAGCTTGCAGGATTTAAGAAAGTCCTGCTCAAGGCCCAGAGGCAGGGGGAGGCTGTTCCATAGGAGGGAACCAGATAAGGAAAGTGATCAACCACCAACTCTCTGTTTAGCAAAGCACTTCACACACAATGTGTTGGATTCAGAGGAATGAAGTTGTCTAGAGGGAGAGTATTTAGTAAAATGAAGTTGGAGATAGTGTGGTCCTTAGGCCCAGACAACCTTGTAGATGATGCAGAGGGATTTGAATACATTTTTAGGGCAGGAAAAATGTGGTCCCTGGGTTTAAGACCAGGGATAATTTGTGCTGCCCTATTCTGGATTAGCTTAAGGGGTTGCAGAGTGGAAGAAGGTTGATTCAGGAGAAGACTCTTCCAATAGTCAAGCCTAGAGAGAACCAGGGCTCTGGTAACATTGAGCCTCAGGGAAAGGTGAGAAACAGGAGAATTCCTTTGAGAAGAAAGAGCTGAAAGTGGGACTTCTTGGCAATGTCCTGCGTGTGAGGCAGGAAGGAGAGAGAGGAGACGAAGATGACTCCAAGGTTTCTGGCTTCAGAAGAAGGAGCAGGAGGAGAGCCCAAGAGGATGTCCAGAGTGAAGGGAAGAAGGAGGGAGCAGGGGTCCTAATAGGAAGGATCTCAGTTTTACAGGCGTTGAGGTAGCGATTGTTGGAGATGCACCAGGACTGGATGGCAGATACAAGTCGGCGATGATGGAGGTTGCAAGAGGGACAACATGAAGTTTAAAAAAGAGCCTGAAGTCTGCCACTTCGTTTCAGGCCCGCAAGTTCAGAGTCGTACCAGGTGTTACCCTTAGAGGCAGGTTTCAGGCAGAGCCTCGTGACTGGGGTGAGAATGTCAATGGTACTGGTGTTGGAAAGGTGGAGGTTGCTCGTCTGAGATATTATCAGAGGTAGGGTGGAGGGGGAATGAAGGTGGAAGCGAAGGCAGCATCAGTCACTCATTTCATCAGGTTGATGTTAGTGAATGGGGTCGAGAGATGCAAGTACAAGCAGCTAGATTGAAGTGACTGAACTAACTTTTTTGAAAGTCTTATTAGGCCATGTTGGCTGTGCTATGACTGGTTCTAAGGGGTCCTAACTGCTGTTTTGTCAATCATATTTCTTTTTAAGTATTTTATTGGGTTTTTAAAAACGTCAACAAAACCAATTAGTATCATCAATGCATCATTTGTAATAGCTTGTGTGTCCCCCCTCCCCTCCCCTCCTTCCCCATCCTTACCTCTGTGAACATATGCGTGTTAGTACATTGTATTGCCCACTAGGATCTGTGACTACAGCACTTGACTCTGACTATTGCCTAGCCTATTGCCTAGACTATTGACTAGCCCAGGAGCGAAGTTAGAACCTCTGAATAGTTGTTTAGTCTTATCCTAGTCCACTCTGCCCTAATCGAGTGACCGCCTACTGTGCCAGCCTTAGGATCCTGTACTCTCAACCCACTTATCTTTATGACACATTATATAATTCTATATCCTCAACTCTAGCAGAATGCATTTTAGTACAACCCTATTAACATACGCCCCACTGCTGTTATTACAGTTTATACTGGCAACTATGGACCAATTTAAACATGCACCCTGCCCTACTCTCCACAGAAACTCTAGGATTTGCGCTAGACTCTCCACCATCTACAAACCGTTGTTACCTAGCAACGCCTATTTGAACCGCCATACCATACCCAAAAACCAGACTAGGAGCTCAACGCAACCTAAACCACAATTACCTGCTAGCACCTTAATGAAAGAACCCATCCCGGTTACTTCTAACACCAAATGTCTACCTAAAACAACCTCCATAAAAGGAGCACTGATCAATGCTAGATCAGTTGTGGGCCACACCACTGATATAGCCGACCTCCTTACCTTAGATAACCTTGACCTCCTAGCAGTCACAGAAACCTGGCTACATGACGCAGCAGGTCCAGCCCTCTTGCTAGCAATACCCAAAGAGTACCAACTACTAAGACTAGACCGCCCTAACGCCAGAGGTGGTGGCTTAGCCATCATCGCCAAATCCAACCCGAATGTAAGGTTAACAACACTGCCCACCTTAAAATCATGTGAACTTCTGGCCGCTAAATTACCAATATCCCCATGCCAAACCCCAACTATTTATCTCATTGACAGGCCACCAGGGCCCTTAGGCCTTTTCGAAGAGGAATTATCCAGCCTCTTAGCGGGCAACACAAAAAAGTCATCCCAGACAATGATCCTTGGCGACCTTAACCTAGGTCTTAATGACCCAAATGACAAACAAGCGCAATCCATCGCTACCATGCTTGAAGGGCATGGCTTCACACAAAAAGTCCTCACCCCCACCCACGACAAAGGTAGAACACTAGACTGGGTAGCCACTTCCAACTGCCCTACTACTATCACTAAAATTACACCCCAGCCTTGGACTGATCACTTCCTCATCAATTTCTACTTAACACTTAACAAGATGCCCAGAATTGAAAAAACAATGGCACCATCTGTTCCTACTAGATCCAGAAAAAACATCACACCAGACAATATCCTACCCCTGCTCCTCCCAACCATCAATGCCTTGCCATTTGATTCTGACCCAGACACCATGGTAAAAATATACAATGACACCATGGCCATAGCCATGGACACCATCGCCCCACTGAAAAACTGTAAAAGTAAACAACAATCCCACCTTAATACTTGGTTCACCCCACATCTAAAAGAACTGAGACTGGAAAAAAGGAAGCTTGAAACTGTATGGCAACACTCTCCTACAGCTGAAAATAAACTTAAACTCAAACCGTGCGCTACAAATTATAAGAAAGCAATCATCCAAGCTGAAAAAGAAGTCTATAACGACCACATTTCCAAAGCATGCTCCAATACAAAGGAACTATTCGCAATCTTGCGAGAACTCGAATCCCCCATATCACCACCTGATAACGTACCCAAAGACAAGCAATCGTCTACCAATATCCAAAATGCCCTCGCAAATAATGTAAACACACTACAATCAAAAATTGCTATCAAAAAAGCCTCGCTCCCTCTTAGTGAAATTCACAGCACGCCCACGCCCACGCTCAAACCTAGCCTAACACCCTTCAAATTCTGCAAAGTTTCCACTCATGAAACTGAAAAAATCATTGCCTCACTAAAACCATTCTATTGCAAAGGTGATTACTGCCCGGCCCAGATAATCAAGGATGCCGCCAGAGACCTTGCCCCTTTCGTCACTAAACTCATCAATGCCTCCTTCTCATCTAGCAGCGTCCCAAGTAGCTTAAAAGAGTCCTGCGTTCTCCCCTGCTTAAAAAACAAACCTTAGACCCCTGCATCCCCACAAACTATAGGCCCATCACTACTGTCCCTTTCCTCCTGAAGATAATTGACAGAGTGGCCTATCTCCAAACCCAAAAATACCTGGAGACCAACCAACTCCTCGGCACTCATCAATCGTCTTAAGACCGCAACACGGCACTGAGACCGCTCTTATAGATCTGAAAGCCCAAATTGACGAGCTCAATGATAAAGGAAACACAGCTATGCTACTCCTCCTTGATCTGTCTGCGGCTTTGACCTAGTGGACTACACAGTACTCTGCAAATACCTATCATCAGCTGCCCACTTCTCAAGTGAAGCCATAGCCTGGATCCAATTCTTTCTCGACAACAGAAGTATGCAAGTCTTCTCCACCTTAGACTCTGCACACCCTATCCAGACAACATGTGGAGTCCCACAGGGCTCTTGTGTCTCGCCAACAATGTATAATATCTTTACTAAACCTCTATTCGACAAATTGGACAGACTGGGTGTCACCTACACAAATTATGCAGACGACACCCAGATCCTCATCTCTCTTTCGGGCAATTTCACTACGGATACAGCTTTAGTAAACAAAATGTACACCCTCATTCAGGCATGGATGGCAACCCATGGCCTCTGCCTGAATGACGAAAAAACAGAGATCCTCATTCTAGGCTCACCCAACAACCTAAGAAAACTTGTTTCTAACTACAGCTCCTTCAATATCGATGGCAATATAAACCCCATCGCCAAAAAGGTGAAAACGCTTGGTTTCTATTTTGGCTCCACTTTGTCCCTAAGGAAACAAGTGAACTCCCTGGCCTCATCCACAGCCTATACCGGTAAACTTATTAAAGCATGCAGACCCTTCCTCTCACCAGCTAGCTGCATTATCCTAGCCAATGCACTAATCCTCTCAAAACTGGATTACTGCAATGCACTTTATGCAGGCACAAAGAAATACATCATCAATAAACTTCAAACCGTACAAAACAACACACTCAGAACAGCCTTGAACCTCCCAGCTAGAGAGCACACCTTGAATGTGTGCAGAAAATAGAACTGACTAAAAATTAGCGATAGGATCACCTTCAAAATTGTCGCACTAACATTCAAATGTCTGAACAATGCAGCCCCCCCATACCTTAGGGATAGAAAAACCACTGCACGACCAACCAGAACAGCCAACTCTTTCTGCCTCCAAACTCCTAGATTCCGACTACAAAAAACAGGAGGTAATAGCTTCCCTGTGCAAGCAGCCCAGTACTGAAACACCCTACCAGTTGAACTAAGAAGGGACCAGCCCTACAACAGCTTCAGGCACCATACCCGCACCTGGCTTCGACGCAACCACCTCTGAAACCGGTGACTCTGAGCATCGTGATCTGTTGATACACGTACCCCTCCACTCTTACATGTAAAATGTACATAATGTATTTACTGTATATAATTTGTTACCTTTTAACCCTTACATATAAAGAATGTACATAATGTAATTACTGTTTACAATTTATGTTACCAACAACCTGTAATATGCAACCTGTAACCAAGTTCTAAGCATCCTTGTTATTCTGTGCGCCAAGCTACCCAAGGGTTTTCTGGCGCCCAATAAATAAACAAACAAACAAACAAACAAACAAACCCTCCCAAGACGACAGTTTGTTCTGCAGTTTATCCTTTACCAGATGCCCATCACGGGTTGCTTGCTTCGTCCGTGGAAGCATCTTCTTCTCTTGGGTTGAATAATGACACTGTGAGCGCCACCTATTGGTGTATGTCTTCACTGGTATCTAGCTTCTGTTCTTGCAGCACATTCTCCCATGCCCCAGCTTCCGCTGTCTCCCACTTTCGGTGGTCTTCCTACCACAGTGCCACACTTGGGTTTTTGGGGCTTTTCCAAAAGCTATGCATCTCTTCGCTAGGATGTACAACAAGTTCTTGAGCTTGTTCAGGGGTTTGTTCTTCTTGTTTTTTATATATCTGCCCAGGATGCATGCCTTTGGTGACTGTACGTCTAGAACACTGTCTGCCTCAGCCACCTTTGTGGCGATTTGTGACCAAAAGGCTTGAATTGTTCGGCATCCCCAAAACATGTGTGTCATCCCCGCTCGCGGTTCATTGCATTTTGGGCATTCTTTGACACCTGCCCCCCTGAACTCGGAGATGTCCTCTGGTGTAAAATACGCTCTGTTAGTGATGTAGACTGTATAAGTTGCAGTCCAGCATTTCTGGATACCTTTTTGTGATAGTGGGTTATGGATTCCCATTCTTTGTCCTCAAATTCCAGGCCTAGCTCCTGCTCCCATTTCCCTTTACTCTTAAGGTCTTGCTTAGTTGTGCTGTCTAGCAATGTTTCGTAGAGCCTCAAGGTTTTATGTCCTCCCACGGCTGCGTTCAGCATATTTTCTATGGTCTCGTGTCCTGTTTCTAGGTTCTCGACCTCTGGCCAACGGTCCTTAAGCCTTCTTACCACCGCTCCGTGGAGCAGGAACTGCCCAGATAGAAGTCCCGAAGTCTCGTGTAGCTCTGCGAATGTTAAACTCCCTTGGTCATACACCAGGTACCCCAGTGTGGCGACTCCGCAGGGTTCCCATGTGTTCCTTATCTCTTTTTGTCCCCCGGGTCTATTCGTCAAAATGGCGGTAATAGGGATCTGAGGGGAATATGGGTCGTTTATCTTCGCTATCTTGCAGGCTCGTTTCTAAATCTGGATCCCTAGTTTCACCAAGTATGGGCTGTGTTGCGTTGCGCCTGCAGGGATCCAGAATAAGTCTCTGAGTAGCATGTGGGGGATAGCCGGTTGTAGGAGTCGGATATCAGTTCTATCGTTACTCTGTGCCTTCCTCCCTGCCAGAGGAATCATCTGCAAAGTTTGTTTAAATCTTTGAAGAACTGCAGGAGGTTGTTGAATGGGACATTGGTGAAGTAATGTAGGAGTCTGGGCAGCGGCACCATTTTAAGAAGCCCAGCCCGTCCTGCCACTGAGAGGGGGAGTTTACCCCAGAAGACCAATGATTTTTCTAGGCTTTCTTTCAATCTTACAGTGTTCAGAGTGTATTCAGTCTTGGGGTCTCGGTGGATGGTAATTCCCAAATATTTGAAAGAGGTGGTCTCCCACCGAAAGGCCATAGTAGGAAGGCTTTCTATTCTGTCCTCAAATAGGTATGCCGGGGGAAGAGGCATGACTTTTTGTGATTGAGTTGGATACCCGTTTATCTATGGAACCCGACTAGCGTCTCCAGAATGTATGGCAATATGTGTTCTGGGTTGTTTAGGTATAGGATTGTGTCATTGGCATACATTGAGACCAGGTGGGTCACACCATCTATCACTATGCCCCCGTCCCCGTACTCCTGTTTTAGGTATGCTGCTACAGGTTCGATAGCTATGATGTACAGCATGGGGGAAAGTGGGCATCCCTGCCACGTGCCCCTGTGGGATCGGTGTATATGAAGGCCGGCCCTATTCCCATCGTGGCGTACAGCCAGCTCCACCGGACTGAATCGAATGCTTTAGTGGCATCTAGGGATGCCACTGTGCATTTCTCCGGCCTGCTGTTAGCGATGTATATGACGTGATGTAATTTACGCAGGTTCTCAGTAATGGTTCGCCCTGGCACATAGCCCGTTTGATCTTGGTGGATCAATAGTGGGACCACATTACGTAGTCTCCTCTCCAGCAGCGCCATCAGGATCTTGTTGTCTGAGTTTAACATGGACCAGGGCGTCCTCGTACTTTTATAAAACTCCCCCGGGAGCCCATCAGTTCCTGGGGCCTTTCCCGGATGGCAGGGATCTGATGCTGACCACCTCTTCTGGGGTGACGGGTTCGTCCAGGGCCTCAGCAGGTTCTCAGTAATGGTTCGCCCTGGCACATAGCCCGTTTGATCTTGGTGGATCAATAGTGGGACCACATTACGTAGTCTCCTCTCCAGCAGCACCATCAGGATCTTGTTGTCTGAGTTTAACATGGACCAGGGCGTCCTCGTACGTTTTATAAAACTCCCCCGGGAGCCCATCAGTTCCTGGGGCCTTTCCTGGATGGCAGGAATCTGATGGTGACCACCTCTTCTGGGGTGACGGGCTCGTCCAGGTCCTCCGCCATTGGCGCGTCTAGTTTGGGTAGCTTAATAATGTCTAGGACGTCGTCTATTGCAGTGTCTGTGGGCGACAAGGGGTTGGCAAAAAGGTCCTGGTAGAACCCAGAGAACACCAAGTTAAATTCGCCCTGTGTGTGTACTACTGCGCCGTCCGGTCTTCGAACTTGGCAGATGGGCTTTCTGAGGGCTTCCCGCTTGTAAAGCCAGGCTAGTAGCTTCCCTGGTTTATCTCCGAGGGCATGACTTCTTTCGATGTATTTTGTGTAGCTGAGTTTACCCAGTTTTTCCCAGTGCACTAAACAGGCTAGTCTAAGCTCCACCACGTTTTGTATATGATCTGGATCCGAAGAGGCCCTGGCTTCTAATTCCACCAGCTCCTTCTCGTTGCATGCTAGCAAGGTTACGATCGATCTCTGAGCTCCCCCTATAGCTGCAATCATTTCCCCCCTCATGACCACTTTGTACGCCTCCCATGCTGTGCTCATGTGTTGCACGCTATTCGCATTTATCTGCCAGAAATCCTGCTTGCTTTTCCGGATCTGTTCATGGAAGGCTGCGTCTAGCAGGGCCTCGCCTCTAAGCCTCCACGTGGGCACGGGGGGTCTAGGTGCGAACACCGTCCAGGTGGTTGCTAATGGGGAATGATCTGACAACACTCTAGCCAAGTATTGTGTGTCCCCGAACAAGGCTTGTTGCTCTTCGCTCGCAAATATATAGTCTATTCTGGTGTGAACAGCATGTGGAGGGGAGTAGAAGGAGTATTCTCATTTCTCAGGGTATTGCTCCCTCCATAAGTCTTTAAGCACCAGCTGTTGTGTCAGTGCAATTAGTATTTTGGCAGGTTGCGGAAGCGCGGGAACGTTTGCTGTCTGATCTGTCTTTGCGGGCGTCTAGGGTGCAATTGTGGTCTCCACCCCATATCAGGGTGCTATCTCTGTATGGGCTGAGCCGATTGTATAGTGAGCGAAAGAAGACTGTGGCGTTGTGGTTGGGGGCATAAGTGTTAATTAGGCAGACCTCCTTTCCTTCTATGGTGCCGTGTACCAGTGCCATCCTGCCTTCATCGTCTGTTTTTGAGTTTATCAGTTTTAGGGGAATGGTTGGAGCGATCCAGATCAGGACCCCTCTGGCTTAGGTGGAGTATGTAGAGCCTATCAGTGTCCCCCTCCAGGTCTCAGCTAGTGCTGCTAGCTTCCGTGCATCCAGGTGAGTGTCCTGCAGTAGGGCGATTCCGACCTTACAATGTTTTATGAATGTGTGGATTTGGAGTTGCTTGACGTAGCTGTTCATTTCCCTAACATTCCACGTCATGATTCTGATTTTGTCAGCCATGAGTTTTGTGTGTGGAAATGCTCTCGAGGGTCGCACCTCTGGTATATCTCCTTCTGGTTTCTGTGCTTTTTGAAGCTCTGGGTGGTCTTGTCTTTTCCCAATATAATTTCCCAACTAACATGCCAACTCCCATATTCCCTCCCTCCCTAAACTTGAAACTCCTCTGTAACAAAACCTGTCCAGTGAGGTTTCCCCCGTTCTGACTATCCCATTTCCGCTCCATTTGACCATGTGGTGGTCTTTGGTGCCCTACCGGCGTGTTATGTGTACACAAATTGCTTCTGGTGGCAGAAGTCTGCTTCGGTTGGTTTCGCGTTCGGTACTGTCCATCTCCGGTATGGCTCCTGTGAGAATCTTTCTTGCTGCGTTAGGATACGAGTTATGCCTTTTTCATTTGTGCTGTGCCTCATAGCTGGCTTTACACTGGTCGCTTTGATTGTGGCTTAGCGTGGTTTGCGCTCTTTCACTTCAAGGTCTGGGATCTGCTCCACGTCCATCCATTCTCTGGCTTCCACAGGCGTTTCGAACAGGCGCGCTTTATTGTTGTGTAGTACTTTTAGTCTAGCTGGGTATAAGAGCATATAGCGCAGGCCTGCTTTTTTCAGACTTGTTTTGGTGTAGATCAATTTTACTCTCTTCATTTGGATTTGGAAAGTGTAGTCGGGATATATGGCTATTATCGCAGAGTCTCTTTATATCTGGCCTCCTGATCTCGAAAACACTAGAATTGTCTCCCTGTCTCTGTAGTTGAGCACTTTTGCGACTACTGGCCTAGCTGGGGTCCCCGGAGGTGGCCGTTTGGTGGAGGATCGGTGGGCTCTCTCGATGGTAAAGCCTTGCAAATATTTCTCAGTTCTTATGTCTTGCAGTAGGAGGTTCTCTATGTAGTTTGTGGGGTTGGTTCCCTCGCTGCCTTCTGGCAGGCCTAGAATTCTAATGTTATTTTGGCGCGCCCGACCTTTGGCTTCCTCAGCCCTATCTTCCAGGTGTTTCACTCTTTGCGCCAGTTCATCAACATCTTTCAAGAGCTGTGTTTTGGTCTCTGTATTTTCACGAACCTGGGTTTCGAGCGCTTCGGTTCTGCCAGCAATGGTGCAGACATCCTGTCACAGTAGGTTCAAGTCTATGGCCACGGCATCTATTTTGCTTTCCATCGTCATTTGGAGCATTTTGATGGCCTCTAGGCTCTGCGAGTTGCCTGGTTCTGCTGTCATTTCAGGAGGTTCGGGCCGTGCTGTTGTGGTGCATGTGGTACTGGTGTCGGCTCTCGCTGGTCCTCCTGAGGTGTAGGTCTCCATGGTGGTCTGTTTCTGTTTACGTCTTGCCCCCATTGTAGACATTACTCCAAGGGCTGGGGGATCTGTTGGTTTTCTGGGCGGGTTGCGCTGTCAATAGGGGTGGTGCGCTACCAAGGGGCAGCACAGCAGCCGTGTGCGCTCTGCGGGCCCTTCTCAGCAGTCTTTGTGGGTCCGGGGGGCATGCGTTGTCACAAGAGTTCCCCCATGGGTGAGTTGGGCGGCATCAAAGGCCTGTTATGGCTATGTGAGTTGCCCGTTCTTCTGTACTCTGTTTGTTGGGGAGGGAGGTCCCTCCGTTGCTCCGGTGCACCCCTATGGTAGTGTCCAGCTATCAGCTTGTGCCACGACGGACACGGCTCCTGTATGGGGTGTTATGGGAATCCCCTGTTGCTGGGCTCACTGTTTAGATGGCGGTGCCTGCTGTGGGGCTGCCCTGCACAGCGTTAATGGCCATGCCACCTGTCCGCATCTGCAGCAGTGGCTCGCTGTGAGCCACGCGTGCCCACGGTGCACAGTTTCAGGCGTGATCCCCCAGAGGCCCCAGCGTCTGCTCCCTCCGAGTGGGCGAGGGTCCACAGGGGGAAGGGCAGCCCAGCCCCTGGGTTGCAAGGATGTGGCCACACCGGCTGGGTCCTCCCTCTCCGCTGGCTCGTTACCTTGTGTCCTCTCCATGCTCTGCTGGGCAGTCTCCTGCGCGGGCTTGGGGCTCTGCTCTGCCTATCTCCGCAGGCCCTCCGCCGCCCAGGTCCCCCTCCATGGATCCGCTGCCTCCTCTTCACCGCACCAGAGGGTGATGTCCGCCTTCTTCTCTGTTGCACCACTACCTGCGGATTCCCATGTGTTGTCACAGGCAGCGCCCGCCGTGGCCAGGGCACAGCGCCTCCGCCACCCGGCTTGGCCTCTCAGCCCACCCAGGGGGTGATCTCCCCACAGGGGGTCAGGGGCGCCGGGCCGCCAAAGCCATCCGGGCCAGACTGGCGCACGCCCTGCTGCAGCTTGGTCCCTCGGCATGCTCCTCTCTCGTCGCTTTCGGGCCGCGTCCAAGATCACCCAGCTGCCTCTCAGCACATCCAAGCTCATACAGCCTTGGGTCGGTGTATCAGTGAGCGCAACGCCGCTTCCGCCGCTCATGCAGTGAGCGCCATTTTCCTCTCCCCGCTCACCAGCTCTCCACCACACGGTGCCCCACTCAGGGCACAGTTCGCAGGGTCTTGAAACTTTAGATGCAGCTGCGCAGCGTTTCTCGCAGCAGTTGCAGCGGCTTGCTGATGTTCAGGCATGCACAAAACCGTGGTATTGCAGCATATAATGGGCACATCATGCAGAGCTAACCGATTAAGCGTCCTTCTTACATGGCAGTTAGCCACGCCCCCCCCGATAATTCACAGGCGTTGATTCCCTTTTTGCAAAAAGGGATTCAACCCTGTGAACTATTGGGCAGTAATTGAGCCCCAATTCAATCAAAGTGTGCTTTCCTGTCCCAACTTTTATACTTCCAGGGTTTGGTGATTTGTTTCAGGTGGCATAGTTGTAAGGGAATGCCTGACTTTGCCTGTCCTCATTAGTTGGACAAAATGGCGGTCATACATAGGAGTCAATGGTCCAGGGATTTCTATAGGTAATCCTCATCCCTCCTTCTTGCTTACTCTTCTTCACAGTATTTGAAGGACAGTGTGGGCCTCATCACGACGTGGGCGGTAACGGTAATGCTATTAGCGCGGGCGGTATTAGCCCTACCGCCGAACTCCCCGGCGCTAATAGCGCCGGATCACGAGTTTGGCGGTAATGTAAGTCCCCATTCCCCACTGAGCCCATTCGGGAATGCCCCATTCCCCATTGGGCTCAATGGGGAATCTTCGCGCTAATACCGGTGGCGGATTTCCCACCGGCGGTAATAGCGCTAATTTTTGGCGGATTTCCCCCCAGCTCAGAGCTGGGGCGAAATCCGCCAAAGCCCTTATTCGGCGGACCCTTAAATCCAGCGGTAATAGCGCTACCGCCGGATTTAAGGGTTACCGCCGAAGTCGTGATGAGGCCCTGGGAATAAAGGGAATAAAGGGAAATGTAGTGAGTTGCAGATTTTGGGAGAAAGTCGGCTGAATAATTATGAAATGGTTTGTTAACAAGAAAACAGGGATTATTGTGTTTGCAGTGTTCCACGGAAGAGTAGGGAAGGTTATTGTCAGAAAAGAGGGAACAGACCGGCTCTTGTGGATAAATGTGTTTTCTCCTGCCTTTTCTTAAGGAGAAGTACAGGGGTAGGATGGGACTCTGGTGGCAATATCCCATAAAGATGGAGTGGTTGTCGGGTAGGGGTGTATCGCAGAAAGGGGATACTGTGTCTCACCTGAGGGCATTCTTTCAGTGGTCCCCAAGGGCACCTTGCCCAGGTGATCCTCCCTCTCTTGTCCACCCCCAGGGTCGAGATCCAAGCGCAATGTCCCTCCCCTGGCTAACTAAACAAAGGATCCCAGAGGTCTACCCATGAGAACACCCACATGTTTCTCACAGTACACACAGCTAAAATCAAATTTCCTTTTTTAAAAAAAAAAGAGACACAGATGCAGTGCAGGAGAGGTACACAGATATAAGAGGTACACACAGCCAAAATCGAATTTCCTTTTTTTAAAAGAGCCACTGAGGTGCACAGATGTGGAAGGCACATACAGCCAAAATCAAATATCCTTTTTTTTTAAAAAGAGGCACATATGTGATGCAAGAGAGGTGCACTTATGTAAAAGGTACACACAGCCAAAATCAAATTTCTTATAAGAGCTATATTTGTGAAATTGACATAAGGAGAGTTTTATTTCCCTGCAAGGATACAGCATTGCATCGGCTGGCAGCAAGCAGGTGGCCCCTGTCCAGTGCTGCGCCGTATGTTGCAGCTCCGAAGTTGTGGGCCAATATGGAGACCCCAGGGACGCTCTCCAGCAAGGCAGGTCACCTCCATGCCCTCTGACGATGGGGGATGAGGGGTAGAGGCCATACAGGAAACGTTCAGGAGGCAGGCCCCTCCAGGCAGGTGATCACTACCCAGAACTGCTCCCGGCACTTCTACACTGCAGGAAGAGCTGGTGAGAAGCAGGAGATGTGCTGAAAGGCAGATGGGGGTCTACTCTGCTTTCGGCCCCAGGCGTAAATGTTGGGCCAATCACTTGGCCCCAGCTCACATGGAGGGCGCACTTACATTGCATTTGAGCCCAGGCTGGGCATTCCACGAGCAGTACCACTCTGCTTCTGATGGAGCCGATATATGCCACCCACTGCACTATCTAGCAATCTCCGATGAATCCCCACTGGCCCTGCTCCCGGCTGAAAGCTTCCATAGGCAAGCACTCACTGGTTCTTTTCATGTGATAGGGGCTCCACTAGTCCATATGGTTTTGTTGCGTGCAACCCTTCCAAGTAATATTAAGCTGCGACGACACCATGAGGGTCAGGACACACTGTGCTCGGTGTTGTGCTCAGTGTTGTGCCTGCTATCTTGGTGCTCTGGACCTCTCACCTTGCCTCCAGCAGTTTTGACAGGAACCCTTAGAGTATCTGGGCTCCCGCTGCAGCCGTGCAGACTCACTGCTCTCTCACATCCCGCCGATACTTTTGATATGGATGGAGTTCGTCGAGACAGCAAATTTATCTGCATTAAGGGCTAGTGTTCAGATTTGGACAGATGTGATGTCTACCCAGTCCCATACTAATTGCCAAGTGTATACCTGCTTATTGCCAGGAGGACTTGGAAAAGGTCCTTACCACCTTATTGATCAACAATCCCCATGATGTAGGGCTCTTGAAGAACATAGGAGCGGTACATATCAAGTTGAAACAGGGATCTGTGTTACCTAGAGTGCAACAGTATACATTGTCGAGAGAAGCAGATGATGACACAAATGTGTAACATGGCAATATATGTTGTTAAAAAAGTGAAAGGATCAAGTTGGAGGATGTTGAAGTACTCAAACCCATTGAATAATATTGTAGAAGCTGAGTCCTCAGTAGTGCCCTATCCCCTACTATTCTTTGAAATATACCCACTGAAGCCACACAATTCACTGTCATTGTTTTGAAAAATGTGTTCTTCTCCATTCCATTCCATTACACCCAGATTCTCAATATCTCACTATATTTACCTACCACGGTCAAAGTTTCCAACACACCAGACTTATTCATGGATACTTTGAGTCCCTCACCATTTTTAACATAGTACTCCCCACGGATTTTGGGAATATACATGTACCAAGTACTATAATTCATTATGTAGATGACCTTCTACTATGCAGTACAACAGAAACGCAATGTAGAGCAGATACAATAAGACTCCTAACACTGCTTACAGACAAAGGATACAAATTGTATATGATATGGAAAAAAATGAAATACTGTCAGAAAGAAGTGGTGTATCTGGGACAGATAATATCATCTGCAGGGAAATTAGTAACTCCAGAAAAAGTATCTGCAGTACAGAACACACCCCAGCCAACTACAGTGGAAGAGATTGAACAGTTTTAGGGTTTGTGTAACTATTGTAGGGCATGGATTTTCAACTATCTGTGTAAGACATACACCTTACCACAGTGTCTGAACGAGGCACAGCAAAGAAAGGGAACACACACAAATGGACAGGTGAAATGATTACATATTTCCAGGAGCTAAAATGTGTCATCAGCAATGCACCAGTATTAGCGACCCCCTGATTACACTAAATAATTGCATTTGATTTCACAAGGTCGTTGCTGCTGTGTTGGCTCAACAGACATTCAAGGGAAACAAACCCCTGCCATATTATAATTGTTTACTAGATTCCGTGATGCAGAGTCAATTCCCTTGTGAACATGCACTGGCTGTGGCAACATTTGCCATTGAAAAATCCTCAACAATCACTGTGGGTTGCTCAGGTATACAGTGTTAATAACGAAAAATAAATAATGACCAACATTTGTAGTGAAACCCAAATAACAAATTAAATGTCGAAATCTTGAATAAAAGTATATGTGGGAGGTTGGGTAAGGCATAGAAAAGGGTAAGGGGTTTTGAGGGGATGTTAGGGGATGTTAGGGGATGTTAGGGGATGTTAGAAAAGTAAGAGAAATGAGGGGATTGGGAGGGAACCCCCAAAATAACATTTTTCCCCATTATTGAAGTGTCACTAAAAATATTTGTTGTTATTTATTGTGTCATTGTAAACACATGATTGATTGATTGTTTATTTGTATAGCACCTATACACAATGTGCTTCAAAAGGATCCATTTGCTCAGTAACAATATAAGTAGAACATGCTGTGTTTGTGATCCTTGAGCAGTCGAAATCCACTTTGACCAAAAAAGGTATTTTGTCAAGCCCGTACATTAAAATTGTGAGGTGCTGCACAGTGAACCCTGCCATGTTTATTGTCCAGGAAGGAAAGGAAGTGCATGATTGTGTCTCATATGAAGGTCCTGAAAATTATTTAATATGTGCAAGAGAGGATGTACTTGAAGAAGGGGAGATTCTCTTCATTCATGCGTCATAAGTGAATGATCAGGAGACTGACCTGAGACACACAGGTGCATCAATAGGGCACCTTGTGGATGGGGGATATTAGGTTGTAAGGCAAAAGAGGTTACCAATACACTATTTGACACAGGTAGCAGGACTGATTGAATTGATTGAAGCATTGGAAGAATCTGAAGGATGCTTAGGTCTATGTATTCTGACTCTGATGCGACCACCACTGTGCATTACAGTTTGTTCCAATGGAAACAGAGAGGATTTAGGACATCGGATGGCACACCTGTTGAGCATGTGGCCTTGTTGGGTTGCAGCTTCTCTTTACAGAATCAGCAGTGAGAAGAAATGGAAGTTGGAGGCATTACTTTGTGGCGGGGATTCAGATAGTTGAATGGCGATTGAGAGCAAAGATTGTGAATGAGAGAATAGTGGATTTAGCCAGAAGGGGACACGTAATGAGTGAACCTAAGGCAAGGCTGAGAAATTTGAAAAGGGATCGCTAGCACATGGACAGACATCCATTGTGGAGAAAGTAGGATGAGGTGGTGATGGATTGGAGGACATTGTATAGCATAGAGGTAGCAATATTGATAACGTTGTTAAAAGTAGCACAGGAATAGAGTGGTGGTCGCAGGAACAAGCTAAAATATAATCAAGGTGACCCACAACAAATGTAGAGATTAAGCCAAGCATTTCATTCCTTGTCCAGAGTTTCAGAACACTTGCCCAAGCCTGGAAAATGGCAAGCCCCTACTTGCAGGAGTCCCAGATCCCACTTTGGCCTCTGTGAAAGCCATCTAGCATACTGGAGCATGCATCTACCCAGGACTTAATAAATTAAACTACACCAAACCGATCCTCCAGGAGCTGACTGGTTAACTGTTCAAACACATATCATGTTCAACACTGCCTGCATTACCTACAAAGCAGTAGCAACCTAAAAAAACACTATACTTGTAGGAGAAAATCACCATCAACAGAGGCAAGCAGAGAAGCCACAACATTGCCAGGCATGAAACAAAGAACTGCAAGAGGGGAAACATCAGGAAAAATACCTATTCCTGCTTTGCACCCTGTCCCTGGAACAGCTTGCAGATGTAGATAAGGCTTACTCTCTAAATGGATCATTTTAGGAAGTACCTGAAGAGCAAATTCTTCACAGAGCATCTCACCTCTCTCTGATTACTCCATTCTACCCTATTTCTCCTTCAATACTCCCCTGGTACACCAAGCCATCCTTGCTCCGCTCCCACCCTTGCATCCTACATGTAATCCTCTAGGTGAAGGACATTGATGCAGTGCTCGGTTTCTCCCCTACTTGGTTTGCAAAGTATTTATTCCTTGCATAGATACATACATAAGATACGAGTGGAGGTAAATTACACTTTTCTGGATGTTTAAGTCCTTCTGCCTAAACACCATTGCAGCAAAGGTGAAGAATTGTAGGAACATGAGGATGATGTCACCCAGGATGTCGAGGGTGTGAGCCATTAGGAAAGGCAAAAGGAGACAAGAGTAAAGGAACATGGAAATGAGAGGAGGTTTGTGTGTGTTCCTCTTTTCAGCTATTTAGGCATTGAGCATGAGGCACTAAAGAGCCTTCTGACACTGGAAAGCAGAGAGCGTAAGGTTTTCTGTAATATAGATTTAGCAAAAGGAGGGAACAAGACAGCCATGTGTGTTTCATCAGCAAATTCTACAAGAGGTAGGGGAAGAAAAGTATTCAGAGTTGTGTGGTGCAAAGTGGTAAAATAAGTTGCCCAGGGAGACAACCTTGGGACACCTCCACTAGCAGATTAGGATGGATTGCAGGTGCCAGAGTCCCACACGACACAGAATGGTCAGTATGACATATAGACGACAATCCAGTTAAGCGTTTCTACTTTGGTTTAGTGGGTTAGGAGGAGGAAAGTGGTCAATCAAATTAAACACTGCTGATAGGCCAAGGCAGACTTCCATGAAAGAGAGCCATCAATTAATTGGCTGAGATTTGAAGTGTGGCACATAAGTCATTTTTCTTTCGGGTTGTTGATGATTCCATTCAGCACTGCATGTTCAATGATTTTGGAGTTTAGCTGGGAAAATATGTGCAGGCTGACAATTGGTGGGTTAAAATGATTAGCAAAGCATTCTTTGAAAATAGGAAGGACAGCTGTAGGAAGTGAAGAACATGGCTGCAACAGCGTTGTTGATGAGAGCGGAAAAGTAAGAGAAAACAGTAATGCAAGATTCTTGATTGTGTGATGTGCAAAAAGGACCACAGGTGCACAAGATATATTTGTTTTAATGAGGATGGGCGCCAGCTAAGTGGGAGAGATTGTACAGAGAGTTTGGATGTAGGTGTAGTAGGAGAGGTTGCATGGACTCAAGAGGAAAGAGGCAGGCTTAAGTTAGTAATCAGGGTGTCAATGATGTTGTTGATTTTGGACAATCTGTGAAGCTATATTATGCCAAGTGCATTCTCACATAACTGAATACTGCCTTCTCACTGTCCCCACTGACCCTGCTACCTTTAGCCCTCCAGACTTTTCCAGATGAGGGTGAGAAACCTATCATGATTAGGGCTTGCTTTAGGCAGTAGAGAAGCTTGCATTAGCTAGTGGTGCTGGATGAGGTACTCTTATTCACATCATCATTCTCATTCTCCCACCTTTCCCACAAGGGTCCACACTGTGCCTCGCATACAAAGTGAAAGACAGATGACAAGGACTCAAATGTGTAGAGCAGGTCCTATAACCCTTCCCCCTCAAAATGAATACAGGTAAAAGGCCAAGCTGAACAATTGTTCCAGTATTGTAAAAATCAGAATTATAATGCTTTTTGAAGACAAGGGGTGCATGCAGGGTGATATATATTTTTTGGGGTCAGAATGCCCCAAGCAGTGGAGGGTGTCTCATGTATTACACATACATAAGGAATATTGAAAATGTAGTCTGGGTACTGGCCAGAAAATAAGTTATGATCAAAAGTAAATTGGTTTGCCGTTTGGTAGCATGACTGAGTTTCTAGGCTAAGCAAGTTCAGATGAATTCTAAGATGGATGCTGAATATAAAATGCTGTCTTGCAAGCATATGTTAAATAGCTGAATCATTCTGATGTTAAATAGTTTGTGGCAGCAGTTCACTGTAGACAAGTATGTTGGTGTGGTATATTTAAAATTTCTGGGCCGGAAATGCAGACAGTGATGGATAGTAGACCAGCTAAAGGCCTGGGAAAGCTACCAATTAGAGCAAGCAGCTGCTTAGCTAGAAGCAAATACAATGAACTCATGACTTTTCCCAAAGTATAGTCTGCCAAGTGAAGTTGGCAGGTCTCGGCAATCAGATATGGGGCTTCTTTTGGCAGGTGATGAAGGATTTATAATGAGGTCTGGCTGAATCTCACACAAGTTTTTAGCCTATATGGCAGTCAAACCATGCTTGCCAAAATGAAGTCATGTGGGCTTGGTGAGTGACAGTTAAGCCAACCGATCAGAGACAAGTAGGGGTTTGCTTTTGGCTGAATGGACCAATCAGTATGTATTGTGAAATCATAGGAAATGTTGCATCAGTCTCAAAAGTGTATAAAATCACAATGATTTTGGGAGCCCAGTGTAGTTGTTTCTGGTTTCTAGTAAACATGCATTAAGGATGACTTTTGAAGCAACTGCCCGGGTATTGGTCTCCCTGCTTATCCTGTCTTCAGTGCCTGAGTACACAGATGCCAAAGTTCAAGGAGGGCCCTCTGTTCAAATGGGCCATATTGAATTGAGTCCTGTTACTCGAACAACAGTGTGGATTCTCTTGGCATACGTTCTCAGTTGTGGAGGGAAAGAAAGCTGAGGGAGGACTTTACTGCCATGCCTTGTTGCAATGCTGCCATCAGAGTTGTATCCCTTCTTCCATTTTCACTGGCCACCCTGAATTTCAGGGTCATTTAAGATGCCACAGTCTGCCCCACCTTAATCCGTTTTCCATCTTCCTATTGGAAGATGTGGGAGGGGAGGGGGTGATTGGGAATCTCAGTTTCATAAGATCAGGAGGTAAACATTGCTTGCAACATGAGCCTGGATACTGTGCCTTCCTGGCACTTATTTGATGATATCTTACTCCAGAGATCATAAGGGCAGCAACAGAAGTAACAAAGGGGAAGTCAGGGGTACCAGCTGGTCTGTGACTGACTAGGTCATTATACAACTGCTTAAATACAACTGTCATTACCATTCTGCCTTCCATTCATCTGATGCAAATGCAAACTAAGAGGTAGGTGACCATTGGCCATAATAAATTCCTTCATGTCATCTTTTTGAGTTTGGCATTAGTAATACAATCTAAACAGTGACAATTGCTCATGATGTACAGAATGCAATTTAAGATCTTTTGTTTTTGTTTAATCTTCAAGGGCTCATTGAAATGTAGTTCTCTTGCAACTTTGTTGCCAGTTTGGATGAAATGATTCCATCTTTGTACAAGATTCTCATGGAAATCATTATAAAAAATATAAGGGGTGCCTTGCTAAAATCTTTAAGTCAGGAGCCCCCTGCTCGAGAATCACTGGAGTCCTGAGATTCTCCTTTGAATGGCTAGTGATTCAATATTCCTTTTACCCAAACAATTATCTTAATTTGACAGTAATATGACACCCAACCGGTTATGTTATCATATTTCTCTAAAATGTTTTATACCTATCATCTACCAAGCAAGCATCCTTCAAATAATTATCAATAATTATCATCATGGGCAAATCCACATTTGGCTGGAAGCCAAAGAAAGAAAGCAAGCCAACAACCTATTGGATAACATAGACATGTTAAAAAGCAACCACACACTTGATCTAATTATCACCCAAAAAATAATATTGATGACCTACATACAACAACAACAAAAACAACCTCTGGTTCATATCACTTCTAAATAGCAACCAAATGATGTGTGAAATGAAACAAGCACCCAGGGCAACAGCCCCTACAGCTAGGGTTTATGCAAAGGGACGGAAGAAGGCATGAATACTAACCCTTATCAGTTAAGATCTCTGAACCCTTGTCTGGACACTAATGGCCAATTTCTAATCAGAAAGCACTAACCAACTGATACAACTAGGCTGAGCGCTGCATCCAGATGAGTGCTGGATTTGAATAATTATGCCATTTGAAACCCATGATTTCCAAGAAGTTCAGAATTCCATGTGGGGTATATGGAAGCAGACAGGACTGCGATATATCAGAGCCACCATATAAAAACAGAGTAAGGTCTCACAAAAGTAAACAGTAAACATTTCAACAGAAGAGTCTGAGAAACATTGCATACTGATTGTGTGTAGCCCCAGCAACTCATTTGCCTCCCCTGTACTATTTAATAGCATTGAAATAATCACTCAATGCCAGAACAGACTCAGGAATGGCATCAGGGACATTCTCCCCACAAATGATTGAGTTTATTAACCACTGTAAACCCTATGGGCAATGGCATTCTCTCCAAATGTTGCTCTTTATTGACCAACTCAATTGTGCATTATCACAAATACACCAATGGCTCCAGTTAAGCGCTGTTTATTTTAATTGTATTCCTAGCCCAACCCTTTTGTAAAAAAAGGTTCAGATACCCACTCCCCCACACAAGCTATAACTGCTTACATGCTTTATCAAAAGCAGTCACTGTAATCCATTTTGAAAGTGTCCTGTGTCTACCCCTGCCTGGACATCTTTTGGTCCCCCCTATGGGGCTAGCCCACAGTATGTAGACTACTTTGGTAGTTGAAGCACATAAATTTGGGTATGCAACAGTATCCAAGCCACTAAATCAAAAGTATACTAGCACTGCAGACAACCCTGTTCCTTTAATATGCCCTGCAAAAGAACATCATGGTGTCTCCAGAAAGTATATTGTGTCTGGGTAAGTGAAAGCCTAATGTCATAAACAGAAGAGGAATTGGAGTAAGAAGTACTGATGCAGTCCTTTCGTTATAATAAGTCGCTATGTCTTTAGACCAGGGACAATTTAAACAAGAGATAGACAGCTCTTATCAACAGTTACAAACATTACACATTAATAGGCCGATTCATGGAATTAATGTGCGCTGAAAATTCCTGCGCAAGGGTGCGAAACCGTGCTAATCGCAGTGCAAGTGCAAAAATCACAGCAAAACTCGTGCACATCGATTCATGGAAGTCCGTGCGCGAGTAAAATCTGGGATGTGCAATGAAAATCTGCGTGGCGCACGCCGGCCCACAAGTCATCTAACGGCGTGCACTACGGCCACAGCGAAAGCGCACATAGCACGGCGCACATAACAAAAGTAGGTGTAACCCGGGGTGTGACACGCGGAATGGGGAACAACGCGTGAAAATGTGGCCGTCACGGGGGAAGTACAGGAGGCAAGTGCGCGGAACGCCCACACGCTCGCCTACAACACGTATTCATGGAATCGAATAGGGCAAACCAGCGCACCGGCGAAGACGCGCACAGGCCTAAACACGTACGCCACACGAAGGCAGGTGGTAGCGTCCCTGCGCATGAAAAAAATGTGCGCCAAAATGTGCGCTAACAAAAAGCACGTATATACAGCCCTGATGATTGTCCCATACTGTGGCCCTCTAGGACAAATGACGTGCAAAGGGGTATGCGACAAACACGAACACCCGCTGTGTCAAAAATAGCGTGTGTGTGTATTTCGGGGGTATGCGGCAAGTTTCACATGTGATTGGCCTTGGGTTAGCGGGGTGTGTGTAAATCTGGGGTTGCGGGAAGTTTCACACGCGATAGGCCCTGTGCGAGTGGGGTGCGTGTATTCCTGGGGTTCGCGTGAAGTTTCACATGAGATTGGCCTGGGTACGTGTAAATCTCGGTGTGCGGGAAGTTTGACATGCGATTGGCCTTGGGCGAGCGGGGTATGTGTATTTCAGCGGTGCGCGGGAAGTTTCACACACGACAGGCCCTGTGCGAGTGGGGTACGTGTATATGTGGGGTGCAGGGGAGTCCTACAAGTGAATTGACAGTGTGGGTCCTCCCAGGTGTTCCCTCTACACCCTCCCCGGCCCCTGCAGGCAGCCCACACCACAGGGGCCTACCCTGCACCCCTGGTCATGTCCCGCAGGCAGCCAATCCAACATGGGCATACCCCCCAGCCAATCCACATATCACCTTGCACTACTGATCACCAACACATGACCCCCTCCACCCCCACCCCCCAGCAGTGCAGGGCACCTGCCAGCAGGCCCCCACTCATGTCCCACTCATGTCCCCTTGCACCCCCACCCCCCAGCACTGAGGGGCACCTGCCAGCAGGCCCCCACTCATGTCCCACTCATGTCCCCTTGCACATCCACCCACCAGCACTGAGGGGCACCTGCCAGCAGGCCCCCACTCATGTCCCCTTGCACCCACACCCCCCAGCACTGAGGGGCACCTGCCAGCAGGCCCCCGCTCATGTCCCACTCATGTCCCCTTGCACCCCCCCAGCACTGAGGGGCACCTGCCAGTAGGCCCCCACTCATGTCCCACTCATGTCCCTTTGCACCCCCACCCCCCAGCAGTGCAGGGCACCTGCCAGCAGGCCCACTCATGTCCCCTTGCACCCCCAACCCCCAGCACTGAGGGGCACCTGCCAGCAGGCCCCCACTCATGTCCCCTTGCACCCCCACCCCCCAGCACTGAGGGGCACCTGCCAGCAGACCCCCACTCATGTCCCACTCATGTCCCACTCATGTCCCCTTGCACACTCACCCCACAGCAGTGCAGGGCACCTGCCAACAGGCCCCCACTCATGTCCCACTCATGTCCCCTTGCACCCCCACCCCTCAGCACTGAGGGGCACCTACCAGCAGGCCCCCACTCATGTCCCCTTGCACACCCACGCCCCAGCACTGAGGGGCACCTGCCAGCAGGCCCCCACTCATGTCCCACTCATGTCCCCTTGCACCCCCACTCCCCAGCACTGAGGGGCACCTGCCAGCAGGCCCCCACTCATGTCCCCTTGCACCCCCACCCCCCAGCAGTCCAGGGCACCTGCCAGCAGGCCCCACTCATGTCCCACTCATGTCCCCTTGCACCCCCACCCCCAGCAGTGAAATGGCGATCTCATGACACAAACCAAAAGTCAACTATGTTCATCAACACATGTCCGCCACACAAAGGCAGGCGGTAGCGTCCCTGCACTAACAAAAAGCCCATATATACAGCTCTGATGAATGTCCCATACTGTGGCCCTCTAGGACAAATAACGTGCAAAGGGGTACGCGACAAACACGGACACCCGCTGTGTCAAAAATAGCGTGAATTTTAGGGGTGCGCGGAAAGTTTCACACGCGATTGTGTCTGGGTGAGCGGGGTACGTGTACTTCAGGGGTTTGCGGGAAGTTTTACACGCGATTGTGCCTGGGTGAGCAGGGTACGTGTACTTCAGGGGTTCGCGGGAAGTTTTACACGCGATTGGGCCTGGGCGAGCGGGGTACGTGTATGACTGGGGTGGGGGCGGGGAAGTACAGGAGGCAAATGCGCCGAACGCCCAGACGCACGTGCCAAAAAAGACGCGCTAATCCGGAAACACATACGCCAGCAGGAAGCAGGCGTATGTGGACCCGCACAGCATAAAAGTGCGCGCAAACAACAAGCAAGCTCAGACGCCAGGATGAACATACCGTTCCTAGCAGCAGTGGTCGTGGGATACCGCAGGAGGAGGAGGAGAATAGTCAGGCCCAGAATTTTCACACCCAGAACCAGCCTTTTTGGCATGCCTGATGACCAGGTGTATGGGAGGTACAGGTTTCCACCTCACATAATACTCGACCTGGTCAGTGAGTGGGAGGATGACCTCACATCACCCACCATCTGCTCCCAAGCACTCAGCCCCCTGGTGAAGGTCCTCAATGTACTGAACTTTTTGGCCACCGGATCATTTCAGCGGACAAGTGCCATAGTGAGGGGGGGTGTCACAGGCCACGCAGTCACGCTGCCTACACCAGGTCTTGGCCATCATGACTGCACGCCCATGAGTCCGCAGGCACATATACCTGCCCAGAACACCTGCAGAAAGGCAGGCTGCCATCCAGGATTTCTACGGTGTGGCACAATTCCCCAAAGTCCTAGGTGCCATTGATTGCACCCATTTGGCTCTACGTCCCCTCAGGGCATCAGAGCACATCTATAGAAACCGCAAGCACTGGCATTCCATCAACATCCAGGTAGTATGTGATGCCAAGGGAATCATCACCTCAGTATATGCCAACTATCCAGGGTCCACCCACGACAGTTTCATTTACAGAATGTCAACCCTAAACCGGGACCTAGAAGCTGGGCGGCATGGCGAAACATGGCTGCTCGGTGAGTATAAATGCCACAGCACATGCATGCATGCCAGATACTGAGTAATGTCACAACCCTACTAATGATACCCATCACCACCTCCCCAGGGGACAGTGCCTACCCTCTGAGCACCCACATGATGACGCCAACTCAGAACCCCACCACACCACCCCATGTAAGATACAACACAGCCCATATTGCAACCCGGGGCATAGTAGAGCGCACTTTCGGAGTGCTCAATTCACGCCTTCGCTCCCTTGACCGTTCTGGCGGGCAGCTGTTATACGCTCCCCCAGTAGTGTGCAGGATCATAGTGGCAGCATGTGTCCTGAACAACGTTGCAACATGCCGGGGCCTGCCGGTGGGCATGGTGGTGCCCCCACATCCCCAACCACATGCACGCCTGCTGCGCATGGGAAGGGAAAGGGCACGGGGCGAGGCAGCCCGAACGCAGCTGGTGGCTAATTACTTCACTTAGAATCACATCCCTGTGGAGTGCACACAGCCCTGCCACATACCAGCTGACAATCGATGATGACACAAGGGACAGTGAACTGTCACAACCATACGAGCCTGAGATTGGTCACCTGGAAGTGTCAAAATGTGTGCATCCCTACCTACAGAAACACCACCAATGCTGTGTCATCAAAAGACACATATGCTGCTAAATGCATTACCCCCTTGCAAAATACAACATGAGAACAGTGCCATGTCACCCAACCCATCACCAGCACCACCACCCAACACACCGTGGCATGTCATGCTATGTGAGAGCAAACAAAGCAATCCCGAAAACCTGACACAAGTGTCACACAGTACAGTGTCCCTAATTGAAACTGGCCACACACAATATGCTCCCAGTAATGTTGAACTAACAACACACATGACCAAATACTTACCAACAATACAATGCAGCTACACAAGCTCAAACATAACTAAAACATGACAGTACTAAGTTAAAGTAGTCGTAGTCTTACAACCTGAATATGCCACCACATCGCCCCCTTCCAAATGTAGCCTTGCAGGCTTCAAAACTTGTCTGTGTACTGCATACAACATGAACTCCATCTCCAAAGTAGACGGCCTTGTGAAGACATGAGGAATGAACCTGCAAATTCAGAGAGAGACATGGAAGCAGAAGCATACATAATTCCAACATGCAGTGTACAATACAACAACAATATACACAAGGAATGTCTACACAGTATTGACTACAGACTGCCCACACAGCTCATGGGAGCCCAACATCACTGTGTACATCACTGTCACTTGGTCACACCCTTTGCAAGCCCATGGAAACGGGAAGCAGGAGGGGTGTTGTCTCATAAACCCAAGCATCGAACCCAAACTCAGGACAAGCCTGCATGTGCCCAGCCGGAATACAGTGGATGCCCACGGGAGCCACACAAGGCAACACAATGTTAAAAAATAATCAAAAATCAAAAATCAAAAAAGCAAAAATCAAAAATGGCCATGTGGGGGCTGGGGAGGGGGCACCCAGGAGGTCCGAGGACAGGGTACGCACCAACAGCCGCCTGTGTGGATGTTGGGAAAAGAAAACACCTCCATGGGCTCATGGCCTGCACGGCTATGCCAATGTTGGAGAAGTGCTACTGTCACTCTCATTACCCTCTGCTGCTGCCACAGGAGGTGGTGGTGCTATGGGAGGCAGCCCACGCAAAGCCCTGATATGGTCCTCCATGGCAGCAAGCATGCGGGAGTGGAAGGTCTCATTCTGGAGGATTATAGTGCGGAGATCCCCATGCAGCACCTGACATGATGCCCGGATCTCCTCCCGAGTTGCCTGCATTTCAGCTGAGAGCGAACGTGTGAGCCGCTCCAGCTGCTGTTCTGTCCTCAAGTTAGTGTAAGTCTCAAGGTCAACAAGAGTCTCCCTGAGGTGATGGAGTTCTAACCTCAGGGCTTCCCTGTGGCCCTGGGACTCTATTGATATCGATTGGCGTAGAGTCTCCAGTGCCGCCCGTCTGTCCCTGTTGGACGCCAACATGTCCTCCCTGTGTGATTGGCAAATGGAGTATGTTGCCTGCTGTAGTAGCTCCATCTGCCTTTCAATGGGGACAATGGAAGTGGCCACCCTCTCCATTGCTTGAGCCAACATCTCAACTGATGCTGCCTGTTGGGTTGCCATACCGTAAATGGATTGTTCCCATGTGGTATTGCCTGGTGGCCTACGGTCACCGCGACGGCGGGCACCACACCTGTTTGGGGCAAGGCGATCTGCGCCTTGCTGTGCCAGCACTGCCTGAGGCTGCAGGACTGCATTCCCCCTCTGATCTGCTGGCCCAGGAAGAGGATCAGATGTTGTGGAGTGTGACCCTGCACCCGTAACCGTCAAAGGCTGACTCGCCAACACTGTCATTCCCATAGAGGGTTCTACCCCTGGTGCAGGTGGGTTGGACAGAACAGAACCCCTTCCAGAAACACTTACCTGCGACGCCACATCATCCGAATCAACACCTGAATAGAGGTCTGGGGAGGTGCACCCAGAGACACCTCTTGACGGAATAATCTGCAGCAAGAGTGGGTTCTCACCCACCACCACACCACGTCCCCCACTGGTGGCCGGTTGTGCCTCAGGTTCCTCCTGGGTCTGCAACATCTACTCAACCTCACCAGCATCAAGTGCGTCATCCCCTGCAAAAACATGAAAGACAAAAAATAGAAACAGGCATTAGCACCATAGCACACAAATAGGCCTGACAAGCTACAGAACCAGTACATGATTTACACATGTCCCACATGACTATAACCCTCCCATGCATTCACTGTCACAGAGTTGGAAGGGGAGGCAAAAGTCTGACACTGATGACACCAAGATGGAAGAGAAACACATTTGCTGCATGCTGGGTAGCACTGCCATCACACATTAGCATTTGAGTGGCATGTCCTATACACATAAATGACACATGCCATCACACAGACGGCATGTACCATAGCCATGGTACATTCCACAAGTACATCCATATGTCAGTGAATGAGTACTGTCACCCATCCATGTGAGATGGACATGAAGAGATGAAAAATGCCACATAGTGTGAAAAGATATGCCATGTGCCACACACTGCAACACATCCAGTGTACAAAATGCAGTGATTGTGCACTTCAACATGATAGGAAACAACTAGCATGTTCCACATTCAAACAGGCCCAAAAACATCATGTGATCAGGACAATACTCATTCAGCCTGAATGGTCAAATCTTTCAACTACCAAGGTGACACATGTGGGCCTATGTGGGGTTCTTCACTGACAGAAGCATGTCACATATGTCACAATAGGGCTGAGGAATGTGTTGCAAAAGTGGGAGAATTAAAACAATCAGCCTGAAAGAACACTGAAAAATACAAACAATGTTGTTGCATGATGCCACCTCAAGGGCAACTGCCGTAATGTTGCGCTAAATTACTACTGTGGGCAGAAGGGATAGTGCCAAACCCAAATTCAAGGCCGCAGAATGTTTTGTATGAAGCACATGGGTGACCCATACTACTCAGTCACACACACCCTCACCTGCCACTCAATCAGAACCCATCACCCAAACAACATACACATGCATTACACACACACGCATGGGCACTCACCGGACAATGTGTCATAATCGGGTAGTTCTCCCACACCTCGGATCTGTTCCTCTGTGACGAAGGTCCCAGCAACAGACTCATGTTCAGTGAGTTCGTTGTCTTCTTGTGGAGACCCACCGCCACTCACCAGAGTAGTGGCATGACTTGAGGCCAGCTTGTCCTTTGCTCTGCGTTTCAGGTCATTCCACCGCTTGTAGCAATCATCAGCTGAGCGCCTCACAAATCCAAGGGCACTTATGTGGTTGGCGATGGTCTGCCAGTGTGCCTTACGTTGACCAGGTGTGGTCTTGGACCCTGCAGTCACCACCATTTCGTGGCTATGTTGCAACGCATAGCTCACAAGTGCATTAAGCTCCGCGTCATTAAAGCAATGCTTCCTTGATGTGCCGGAGTGTGTAGCCGTGCCTGGGGTCTCAGCCTGTCATGCCAGAGCACCCTTCTTCCTCTTTTTAGAAGGTGGAGCGGAGCCAGAGTGGCTAACGCCGCTCTGGTCAGTAGGGGCACAATCACCGGTGGACTGGGTTGTTGGAGTGTGCGAATGCACATTGACCATTGGACTTGGTGCAGGCATTGTCAGAAGTGTGATGTTGGCAGGGGGAACATCAGTATGATGGACCAGGACCGACACTGTCCTGGCTGAGAGAGTCAGAGCTGGGGCGGATGGAGCTGCAGCTTCCCCTGCAGCCTCACCACCCTGCAGACTTGGGGCAGCAGATGACATAGCTGCCCCAGATCCACGTGCCTTGGTGACAACTTGCACCGCCACACGTGGCCTAGACTTGCTGACCTGGAAGTCAGCCAGGGAGTCATCCTGTGCCAGGTCAGGTGCCACAATGGGCTGGTCTAACAGGGGCTGAGCTGGGATGGTCTCAGCCACGTTTCCCTCAACCATGGGGGGGTGCATTGGTGTCCCTGATTGGTCCTCCAAACATGGGGGTTTAGGGGCACCCTGCAAATCCTGGCCACGTCCCCTACCGCGCCCACCACATCCAGCTTTTGAAGGTCGGCCACCTTTGCCTCCCTTACCGCTTGGTCACCTCCCAACCATGGCACTGATGTTGTGCGTATGGGAGGAGCAGTAAACTATTGTCCTGGGCAATTGGGGGTCAAAGGGGTAGGGTACTAGATGGAATTCGTACCCTAGTGCTCTAACAAGGCTGTCTGTGACCCCTGGGGGAAGATGACGGGTCACACAACGCACAGGCAGCCCAAAAACAAAAATAAACGTGCACGCAACCCCTCGTAGACCACGTGCGTGGAAAAATGAACCCACACTACGCTGTGGCACCCAGAAACACAAACATAAGCGTACGCCTGATACACACAGCCTACAATGACCTCTGAAGGGGTACGCAACACACTGGGCAAGCACAGTTGCTCAGTACGTTTGGAACTCACCGTCTGCCTGGAAAAAGAACGTGAAAAATACGCGCGTGTGCGTGTTGGCACCACCCCCACCATAAGAAGAATTGTACGCTGTCTGAGGGGACAGGACAAAAGGAGAAGTGAACACTGTTTGAGGAAACAGGCCCAAAAAAAGTAGAAAAATGAAATCTGTCAGAGGTAACAGGGAGTACGAACTTGAAACGCTGTGAAGTAATCGCGTGTGAACCGACAAGAAGTACAGAATCCACCCACTCGCTCTCCACAAAAAGCACGTGAAAGGAAATGGCGTCCTACACGTACCTTTTAAACCGGCCCACACAAACACGTCACTTACGCGTGTACGCGCCCTTTCCTCCAATTACACGCGCTGACACTCGGAAATGCAGCTTTTCCACGTGTGCTCTGTCATCACGTGCTATGAGGGAAACACCCGCGCGTGTCAAGTCACAGACGCGCTTACACGCTAAGGGCCTTTGGTCCAATGAAATCGCGTACGTGCGGTGATGCGCTTACGCGCTAAGGACCTTTCCTCGAATTACACACTGACATGCAAGATTTTCATGTGCCGAATTTCTCCGTATCAAGCTGCCACGCGTTCACACACGGAAGACCACGCTCCTGCCCAGAAGGCCAAATTACTGCCCCCCAGAGCCCCGAGCACACTCCCACCTGCCATCTGCTGCTGCCTGATTGCCTGCTGCCCACGTGCCCTGCCATTTGCTGCCTGAACGTCAGCCAGGGGTGCTGTTGCTGTGACCACCCCTGCTGGAACCGAAGACTCCTGACTGGGATTCCATCGCTCCACAGCCTAGCCCCAGGACCCAGTTGCCCGCCCACTCCTGCCTCTGGGGTTGCCATGTCCAGCACTACACCATCTGGCGGCACTGGCAACCCCCAGCCAGAGAGGCAGAGGGCCACCAGCTTCACTGCCCCATAAATTGGTGTCCTGGTGGAGCAAGTCCTGGGGAAGTATGATGCCCTCTTCGGAAGGTTGCGCACCGACAAGGAAGGACGGACCAGGATCTGGACGGACATCGTGACTGCCATCAACGTGGAGGGGGTGGCAGTCTGCGAATTCCATCATGTCAAGAAACGCTGGGAGGACTTCGGGTCCAGGACTCTCAACAGGGCCCGGTGCCTCTTGAAGGCAGCGGATGCTAAGGGGTGCCGGGGCCACCTGTCGGAAGACCAAATGAGGGTCCTGGAACGCGTATGCCCAGCGCTCCACGTCCAGGTCCTTGAGAGGCAGACCCGTCTCGAGTCGAGCGGTAAGTGTACATGCATACTGATTGGAAGCTGTGCGTGTGGTGGTGTGCCAGTAGTGTGCAGGTTGCACATGTGGTTTTGTAGGGCCATGTATGGATGTATATGTACAGGGCCGTGAGGCTGACACATGCAAGTCCTTTCATGTGTGAGACACATGGATGGTGTATTTGTGGGTAAGCATGCAGGCCAAATGCAGATGTGTGAGCACACATGTTTGAATGACTGTGTATGTCAGTTGTCAAGGTTGTGGTGTCACACATGGATGTTAGTTCAAGCTGCATGTATCTGCACTGTGTACATGTGCATGTATGTGCATCTGACAAGTGTGCAACTGTCATGAATTTAAGTGTGGTGGCATGTGTGCATGTCTAGTGCACTCCCTGTGTCTCATGTGATGTCTGGCTCACCTTTGCCTGCTCATGCTGTTGTATGTGTATGGATGGTGCTGGCTGTTGCGATATGGCTGTGGAATAGCATGTGTGTGATTTGAAATGACATGTGTGTTGGGGATTGTGATGCCATGTCTGAAAATTGACAATGACACTCGTGTGCAACTGTCATGTGTGTATGAGTCCATTGCACAGTGCCCTGATGCCTGTGTCCTATCTCTCCATGTCTGCAGCGTTGACTGATGAAGAGGGCGGAGAGGGTGCTGTGGAGCACAGTGGCAGGGATCACACCACCAGCCGGAGACGCAAGGCCTGGCTCCCCTCCCAGGTTGTCATCTCGTCGGGGAGTGAGGAGTCCGGTGCCGCATCCCAGGTCGCAGCTGCCGAGGGGAGGTCCAAGAGGCAGAGGTCGGAGTTGGACTTCTCGACAGCAGAAGGGGCAGCTGAGACCCCACAGGGCCCGATGGAGGAAGATGGCACAGAGTCATCCAGGTTGGTGGGGGATTTGGTGGAGGAGGAGGCCATGCAAGGGACAGAGACAGGGTCTGGGGGTGGGGATTCCACTGGTGCTAGTGGTGCAGTGCAGGGGCAGGGACAGGAGGCAGCACAGGCCACCGCGGAGGTTCCTGTTTGTAATCCTGTCCCCGATCCTGTCACTGCATCATCTTGCACCAGCAGGATACCTACGTCCAGACCCGTTTTCAGGCAGGGGATGAGTTTATGACAACCGGCCTTCCTTTGCCTGCAGACGTGACTATCCGGGACCGGGTTGAGCCTGTTCTGGGTGGTGTGGCGTTGCGTCAACGGGCCATGCGAGGCTGCATCTCATCTTAAATGGCTTGTTGACCACATCGACCTTCTGGGACAGGTCACCAGGGCCGGATTCCTCCGTTTGCTGGGCCTTGTTCCGACCCCCTCCTCAACTGAACCCCTTATGCGCCAGTCGTACTCCATGCCATCTTCCCACCCATGTGTCACCTGGGTGCCCTGTGGAGCTGCCTCTGACCCTGCGGCCAGGCTGGTGGAGGACACATCGCTGCCAGAGTCGGGAGTCAGACGTCCAGCAGGGGTGGCCACCTCAACAACTGCACCCCAGCTGGAGGAGGATGTGCAGGCAGCAGGAGCCAGGGCACAGGCAGCGACACAGCAGCAGCAGCAACAAGGTGGGAGCCGTGATGGCTCGGGGGCCTTCATCATCGGAGGGGCAAGCATCGGCCGGAGGGCAGGAGGACCCTAGACGGGAAGTGTCTTCCATGTGGCAGCGGTTGGGCCATGCGATAGATGCGGAGCGGCAGCGGGCGGAAGAGGCACGGCTCACGATGGTCAGGTCGGAGAACTCCATGCGTAGGGCCCTGAGGCGGGCCGAGTGCCTCGAGGCCATTCGCAGGGACCTGGATATCCAGATGTCATCATCCCTGCGAACCCTTGGAGCCATGGGAGAGGACCGCCTCCGGGACATCGAGCAGGAGTTCGATGATGCCCTGGCCCGGGACATCAACAAGTGAGCCGTTGGACTTGCCCGCTGCCCTTGTAAATAGTTAGTTAGTTATTATTAGGTTTCCTTTAATTTTTTCTTTATTTTGGAACGCTTGAACAATGCAGCACATTTTTGTATATAGTTTTTTTATTAGGTAGTAGTTTTTGGTAGGTTTCATTTCTTAAGTTGGGCTCATGGACCCTGGATTCTTCAATTCTACATTGGATTCATCTTTTTTACTATTTTTTTTGTGTTCACCATGGAGCAATGGTTTTTACTTTTTATTTTCCCTTGGATTTGCTTTTTTGGACTGTGATTTTGGACAACATTTCTTTTTGGATTTCTTTTGCTTATGTTTTCTTGTTTTTCATTATTTATCGGACATGGACCATTTCTTTTGTTATTCCCATTGCTGTGTGTTTAATTTGATTTACGTTCATGTTATCTTTAATATATATTTTTTTATACTTTTATATGGTTTCATGCATGTCATGATATGGGTTTTGACATTCACTTGCACCCATTGTGTGTGTGTGTGACGGACATGTGTTCATTTACATACTTGCCATTGGGGTTGTATCATGTAATTGGCATTTCTATGTGGGTGGATGCAATACTTGGTATTTGGGCTGGGGAGGCTGACCATAAGGGACATGATTGAGGATTGTCATGACCTGGGGGCAGGGGAACATGGGTGGGACATGAGTGGGAGCCTGCTGGCAGGTGCCCCGCACTGCTGTGGGGTGGGGGTTCAGGGGGACATGAGTGGTACATGAGTGGGGGCCTGCTGGCAGGTGCCCTGCACTGCTGGGGGGTGGGGGTGCAAGGGGAAATGAGTGGGGCCTGCTGGCAGGTGCCCCGCACTGCTGGGGTGTGGGGGTCCAAGAGGACATGAGTGGGGGCCTGCTGGCAGGTGACCTGCACTGCTGGTGGGTGGGGGTACAAGGGGATGTGAGTGGCGGCCTGCTGGCAGGTGCCCTGGACTGCTGGGGGGTGGGGTTGAAAGGGGACATGAGTGGGACATGAGTGGGGGCCTGCTGGCAGGTTATGCCCTGCACTGCTTGAGGTGTGGGGGTGCAAGGGGACATGAGTAGGGGCCTGCTGGCAGGTGCCCTGCACTGCTGGGGGGTGGGGGTGCAAGGGGGTAATGCGTTGGTGATCACTAGTGCAAAGTGACATGTGGCTTGGCTGGGGGGGCATGCCCATGGTGGATGGGCTGCCTGCGGGACATGACCAGGGGTGCAGGGTAGTCCCCTGTGGTGTGGGCTGCCTGCAGGGGCCGTGGAGGGTGTAGAGGGAACACCTGGGAGGACCCACACTGGCAATTCACGTATAGGACACCCCTGCACCCCAGAAATACATGTACCTTGCTGTAATCGCGTGTTAAACTTCCCCGCACCCCAGAAATACACATACCCTGCTGAAATTGCGTGTGTTCATTTACATACTTGCCATTGGGGTTGTATCATGTAATTGCCTTTTCTTTGTGGGTGGATGCAATACTTGGTTGGGTCTTTGGGCTGGGGAGGCTGGCCATAAGGGCCATGATTGAGGATCGTCATGACCTGGGGGCAGGGGAACATGAGTGGGACATGAGTGGGAGCCTGCTGGCAGGTGCCCCGCACTGCTGTGGGGTGGGGGTGCAGGGGGACATGAGTGGTACATGAGTGGGGGCCTGCTGGCAGGTGCCCTGCACTGCTGGGGGTGGGGGTGCAAGGGGACATGAGTGGGGGCCTGCTGGCAGGTGCCCTGCACTGCTGGGGGGTGGGGGTGCAAGGGGACATGAGTGGGGGCCTGCTGGCAGGTGCCCCTCAGTGCTGGGGGGTGGGGGTGCAAGGGGACATGAGTGGGACATGAGTGGGGGCCTGCTGGCAGGTGCCCCTGACTGCTGGGGGGTGGGGGTGCTGGGGGACATGAGTGGGGGCCTGCTGGCAGATGCCCCTGACTGCTGGAGGGTGCTGGGGGACATGAATGAGACATGAGTGGGGGCCTGCTGGCAGGTGCCCCTCAGTGCTGGGGGGTGAGGGTGCTGGGCGACATGAGTGGGACATGAGTGGAGGCCTGCTGGCAGGTGCCCCTGACTGCTGGGGGTGGGGATGCTGGGGGACATGAGTGGGGGCCTGCTGGCAGGTGCCCTGCACTGCTTGGGGGTGGGGGTGAAAGGGGACATGAGTGGGACATGAGTGGGGGCCTGCTGGCAGGTACCCTGCACTGCTTGAGGGGTCTAAGGGGACATGAGTGGGACATGCTTCCCGCGCACCCCAGTAATACACGTACCCTGCTGAAATTGCGTGTTAAACTTCCCCGCACCACAGAAATACACGTACCCTGCTGAAATCGCGTGTGGAACTTCCCGCGCACCCCAGTAATACACGTACCCTGCTGAAATCGCGTGTTAAAATTCCCCGCACCCCAGAAATACACGTACCCTGCTGAAATCGCGTGTGGAACTTCCCACGCACCCCAGTAATACACGTACCCTGCTGAAATCGCGTGTTAAACTTCCCCGCACCCCAGAAATACACGTATCCTGCTGAAATCGCGTGTGGAACTTCCCGCACACCCCAGTAATACACGTACCCTGCTGAAATTGCGTGTTAAACTTCCCCGCACCCCAGAAATACACGTACCCTGCTGAAATCGCGTGTGGAACTTCCTGCGCACCCCAGTAATACACGTACCCTGCTGAAATCGCGCGTTAAACTTCCCCGCACCCCAGAAATACACGTACCCTGCCGAAATCGCGTGTGGAACTTCCCGCGCACCCCAGTAATACACGTTCCCCGCTTGGCGTTTGCTGTTTGGCAGCCCTGTATAATGGTCCAGGGTTAGCGCAGCCCTTTGCGCTGAATTGGGAATTTTGATGGCTTTTCCTTGCGCGAGGGCGTTCTTTGGGGCGTAACTGGTGCTGCTGCAGGGTCACTGCGCCACTCTGCACCACGGCTGGTTTTGGAGGCTTAAATCCATGAATTCGCTGTGCGCGGAAATCGATTTTAGCGCACGCGGCTGGCGCAGACATTCGCACGCGCACACTGTGCGCCAGACGCGTGCGCCACTTTTGTGCGAAATTCTATGAATTACCCTGTACCTGTTCTTCATAATACATATAAAGTTCATTCCAAATGTATCATGTATACAAATTACAAAAATATACATGAAAAGTTAAAAGACTGTATAAAAAAAATATTCCAAAACTCGACAAATAACACCCTTAAGACTAGGTGATGGGCCGGATAGATCAAATTTATTTTCACACTCGAGGGTTATAATTGGCAACTTGGTTAACCATTTTCATACACTCGACATGTTTCAGTTCTTTTTTATTGTTTTTAGAAATTTCTTCAGGAGTAGTGTCAGTTTACTCATTCCAATAATGCAAGAAATACTAATAGTATCTTCTGCTGCAGTTTCCTCCAGTGTCTTGCAGACAGCGTGGCAAGAGATGTCTTCTCGTATTCAACGTGGGACATGAAACCAATGAGATAATACCACACATCGAAGTCTGAAGAAAAAAATATATTAAACACAACATGAATGTAATGAAAATCAAACAAACAACAATGGTAATAAAAAAAGAAAAGCTGCATGTCCCTGAAAAACTGAAAAACAAGAAATCATAATCCAAAAAAATCCAAAGGAAATGGTGTCCAAAGTCACAGTCCAACAAAGCAAATCCAAGGGAAAAAAGAAAAGTGAAAACCATTGCTCCATGGTGAAATAAAAAAAAAGAGAATAATCCAATGGTGAACTATATACAGATGAACAATCCAGGGTCCATGAGCCCAACTGAAGAAATGAAACCTATCAGAAATACTATCTAATAAAAAACTATATACAGAAACGTGGTGCATTGTCCAAGCGCAACCAAAATAAAGAAAAAACAAAAGGAAACCTAACACTATCTAACTATATACAATGGCGGCGGGCAAGTCTAGCGGCTCACTCTTTGGTGTCCCGGGCCAGGGCATCATCGAACTCCATGTCGATGTCCCGGAGGCGGGCCTCTGTCCTGGCCCTGAGGTCTCGCAGGGAGGCACTCATGGCCTGTTCCAACTCCCTGCGAGTTGCCTCGAGGCACTCTGCCCGCCTCAATGCCCGACGCATGGAGTTCTCCGCCCTGACTATCATGAGCCACACCTCTTCCGCCCGCCGCCGCTCCGCACCTATCTGCTGGCCCAACCGCAGCCACACAGAAGACACTCTCATTCCTGGGTCCTCCTGCCCTATGGCCGATGCCTGCCCCTCCGATGTTGATGGCCCCGAGCCATCATTGCTCCCACCTACAGCCTGCTCCTGCTGCTGCTGCTCTCCATGTGCCCTGTCCGATGGTGCCTGCACATCCTCCATCTGCTGGTCTCCAGTTGTGGTGTCCACCCCTGCTGGACCACCAACTCCCGACTCTGGCAGGGATGGGATCTCCACCAAGCTGGCTGTGTTGGTCAGGCCAGGTCCACAGGTGGCCCTGGTGGAATCTGGGCCGGAAGACGATGTGGAAAACGACCGGTGCATAGCCTCCACAGAGGAGGAGAGGTCCGCCAGAGTGCGCGTCACATGTAGGAACCCACCGACCAGGGCCCCTCCCAACAGTGCCACGTCACAACGCTGCTCTTCGTGATGGTGTGCGTTCTCCACCCAGGAACAACACACGTCATCACGAATGTCACGCGTGCGCAAAGCGACACCCACCAGGGCCGATCCCATACGGTCACGGGACCCCTCGCCCGCAGGTAGTGGAGAGGCAGGTGATATGGCACTCTGCCCTAACTGTGGACGGGCCTGGGACGTGGCCTCCCTGCAGGTGCATGATGGTGCATTCACAGGGTCAAGGACAGCGACATGCACAGGCCCCTCCGCGGTGACCTGTGCTGCCTCCTGACCCTGGCCCTGGACTGCACCACTTGCACCAGTGGTACTACCCCCACCAGGCCCCATGTGCGGCTCAGTAGCGGGCTCCTCCTCCTCTTTGGAGACCACCAACCTGGATGTCTCCACACCGTCTTCCGCCATTGGAAGCCACTGTGGGTGCTCACCCGGCCCTTCCGCCACAGCCGTTGTGGCAGACGCGGCACCAGCCCCCTCGCTCCCGGATGATGGTAATTCCTGGGAGGGTGGCTGGGCCTTGCGTCGCCGCCCGGTGGAGGCATCCCCGCCACTTGGCTCCACAGCGCCGTCTCCGCCTCTTCTTCACTTGATGCTGCATAGAGGGAGACATAGAACACAAGCATCAGGGTACAGCACAAAATACCCAAGACAGGAAGCAATAACACATGAGTAGCACTGTCAAATGTCACTTCCATCCTGTCCTTCCACAACACATGAGTCAATGCATGCAATACACATGCAGAAACACTCCCGGCGCCTGCAATCAACATCAACACCCATGTACAAGGGCCCCTGTAAACCAAGATGTTGCTATCAAAGTCACATGCATCCATGGTGTTTCAAAGTCAAACACGCACTTCTCTGGCGCACACACACACACACACACACACACACACACACATGCACCTTACATGTATATGACATCAGCATCCATTCCTCACCCCCCCTCCATGTCCAGGAACAGAGACTGGGATGCTTTCAGGTTTGCATTCTGCATAGAGGTCCCCATGTTGCATTAAAACACATGCACCTACCATGTGGTTCACACATAACTGGTCCCACATGCATGACCATGATGTCCCTGTACACACACATCCATACATGGCCTATGTCACACATACAGGCAAGTATCAGACTACCAGCACACTGCAACATGCCCTGTCTCACACAGCAATGCTTGGCCACTTACCGCTCAACTCCAGACGGGTCTGCCTCCGAAGGATCTGGGCGTGGAGCGCTGGGCCTACGCGTTCCAGGACCCTCATCTGGATGTTGCTCGGGCTGACCTGGCCCCCCTCCGCGAGGCGCCGGGCCTTGTTGAGGGTCCTGGACCTGAAGTCCTCCCAGCGCTTCTTGACATGTTGGTAGTTGCGGGTTGCCACCCCCTCCGTGTTGATGGCAACCACTGCGTCATCCCAGATCCTCTCTCGTCCTTCCTTTTTGGTGCGTCTTGTTCCGAAGAGGGCATCATAATGCCCTAGGACATGCTCCACCAGGACACCAACTTCGGTGGCAGTGAAGCTGGTGGCCCTCTGCCTCTCTGGCTGGGGGTTGCCAGTGGTGCCAGATGGAGATGTGTCTGACATGGCAACCCCAGAGGCAGGAGTGTGTGGGCAACTGGGTCCTGGGGCTGGGCTGTGGAGCGATGGAATCCCAGTCGGGATTCTTCTGTTCCAGCAGGGGTGGGCACAGCAACTGGACCCCCTGCAGATGGCTGACGTGCAGGCACCAAATAGCAGGGCACGTGGGCAGCAGGCAGACAGGCAGCAGCAGATGGCTGGGGGGAGCGTGCTCGGGGCTCTTGGGGGCAGGAAAGTGGCATTCAGGGCAGGGGCGTGGTCTTCCGTGTGTGTACGTGTGGCCAGCTTGATACGGAGTGATTTGGCACGTGAAAATCTTGCACGTCAGTGTGTAATTCGAGGAAAGGACCTTAGTGCATAAGCGCGTCAGCACACGTACACGATATCATTGGACCAAAGGCCCTTAGCGCGTAAGCGTGTCTGTGACGTATTGTGCATGGGCATTGCCCTTTCGCGTGTAAAACTTGCCACGCACCCCTGAAATACACGTACTCCCTCGAACAGGGCCCTTTCGCGTGTGAAACTTCACGCAAACCCTGTAGTACATGTACCCTGCTGAAATCGCGGGTGAAACTTCACGCGAACCCCAGGAATACATGTGCCCTGCTGAAATCACGGGTGAAACTTCACGCGAACCCCAGGAATACACATACCCAGCTGAAATCACGGGTGACACTTCACGTTAACGCCAGGAATACACGTACCGTGCTGAAATCGCGCGTGAAACTTCCTGCAAACCCCAGGAATACACGTACTCTGATCAACAGGGACCTTTCGCGTGTAAAACTTCACGCTGTACCCCAGAACTACACGTACCCCGCTCGCTCGCACAGGGCCAATATTCCTGGGGTTCGCGGGAAGTTTCACATGCGATAGGCCCTGTGCGAGTGGGGTATGTGTATTACTGGGGTTCGCGGGAAGTTTCACACGCGACAGGCCCTGTACAAGTGGGGTGCGTGTATTACTGGGGTTCGCGGGAAGTTTCACATGCGATAGGCCCTGTGCGAGTGGGGTACGTGTATTACTGGGGTTTGCAGGAAGTTTCACACGCGATAGGCCCTGTACAAGTGGGGTGCGTGTATTACTGGGGTTCACGGGAAGTTTCACACGCGATAGGCCCTGTACGAGTGGGGTGCGTGTATTACTGGGGTTCGCGGGAAGTTTCACACACGATTTAGCTGTCAGAGCGGGGTACATGAATTTCGGGGATACGCGGGGAGTCCTACACGTGAATTGGCAGTGTGGGTCCTCCCAGGTGTTCCCTGTACACCCTCCACGGCCCCTGCAGGCAGACCACACCACAGGGGACTACCCCGCACCCCTAGTCATGTCCCGCAGGCAGCCCATCCACCATGGGCATGCACCCCAGCCAAGCCACTTGTCCGCTTGCACCACTGATCACCAACTCATGTCCCCCTGCGCCCCCACCCCCCAGCAGTGCAGGGCACCTGCCAGCAGGCCCCCACTCATGTCCCCTTGTACCCCAAACCCCCAGCAGTGTGGGTCACCTGCCAGCAGGCCCCCACTCATGTCCCCTTTTACCCTCACCCCCCAGCCGTGAGGGTAAAAGGGGACTTGTGATGTCATCTTTGATGTCCTAGGTGTTAGTCTTAGCAGAGCACGGTGGTGGCGCGAGTTATGGTTGCTTAGCTTACCATAACTGGCGAATTTCAAGGGTTTTTCGGTTTTACTTGGAACCATAACGTCCCTTTAACAAAGTTTTTTCACTGAATTTCATAGGTTTTTAGTAGCGCAACTTAACCATAACATCCCTTTAACAAAGTTTTTTTCACTGAATTTCATAGGTTTTTAGTAGCGCAACTTAACCATAACGTCCGTTTAACAAAGTTTTTTTCACTGAATTTAATAGGTTTTTAGTAGCGCAACTTAACCAGAACGTCCCTTTAACAAAGTTTTTTCACGGAATTTCATAGGTTTTTAGTAGCGCAACTTAACCATAACGTCCCTTTAACAAAGTTTTTTCACTGAATTTCATAGGTTTTTAGTAGCAAAACTTAACAATAATGACTATCACTTTATATACATGTCATATGGAACTGACTAGATCTCTTCTTATGAACTTGATGTCCGCAAAATTATTTAATGTTCGCGGACATGTTCGGAGAACAGTACCACTACCTAAAAACTTTGGGGGGGTATGTTTGATTGTTATATCATAATATAAGAACATTTAACAAATTCACAAAGCAGCACACAAACACATTATATATAGTAATACATAAGAAATGTAACCCATATATGTAACACACTAACCATTCATTTAAATACAATATGTTCTGAAATGGAATATACCACAAGAACATAAATTGGCTTCCAACATAATTACCTCACAGACACAACAGAACTGAGAACAAGACCAGACCCACTGAATACATAGGACTTATCTTACCAGAAATAGTAAGTGTACTTCATGTTAATCATATATTTATAAACTTTCTGTATTAGATTAAAAAATATATTATCTTTTCTTTTTTTTCTCACAGAAATGTCTAGTACTCTGGAATGGCTAGAGGACAATTTCCCACATGAAGAAATGTCACAAGATAGTGAAACTAATGGTAAACACTTTATGATATAAACCATTTAAATATTATTATTTTGTATACATTTAACATATATATATTTTTTTATACAGAGCATAACAAAATAGAAACTACCTCTGAAGAAGCTGTTATGGAAAACACGCTTATCAACATAAAAGAAAAAATTGATTTACTGTTGGCCAATTTTAATAATTTAAAAACTTTTGTTGAAGATCATTTTAAAACAAAAAAGTCATACCATTGCCCCACATGTACTTGTCCCTCCTCACCATATCCCAGTCAATTATCCCCAAACCCTCTCCATAATCCAAAACGTTTTGATGAGATTTCCATCTCTTCTTCACCTAATACCAATCATGTTGAAACCCCAAATTCTCCTGTTTTTGTTTCTGTTTCTGCCTCACCTTCTCTGTCATAAATTATTAATATATGTTAAATAAAGTTTAATTTTTATATTGTATTGTGAACAGTTTATGTTTTTTTTTTAAAAACAATAAAAGTGTCCGCGGACAGTGCGAGTGTTCTGAAATGTTCGTACATAAACGAAAATGGAGGTGTCCTAAAGAACACCACATCTGTTCGTACTGTTCGCTAGCAAGTTGAAACTGTTCTAAGAACACACGTGGTGTCCTGAAATGTTCGTAAAGAAACAAAAATTAAAGTGTTCTAAAGAACACTATATCTGTCCTTAATGTTCGCTATCAACTTAAAACTGTCCTAAGAACACAATTGCTGTCCTGAAATGTTCCTAAATACACGAAAATGATGTGTCATGAACAACAGTACAACTGTTCGTAGTGTTCGCTACCCAATTGAAAGTGTTCTAAGAACACAATTGGTGTCCTGAAATGTTTGTACATAAACTAAATTACACGTGTCCTGAGGAACACTATATCTGTCCTTACTGTTCGCTACCAAGTTTAAACTGTTCTAAGAACACACACGGTGTCCTGAAATATTCGTTTCACGTGTGACGCACTTTTAATTACTTCAGAACCCGAACAGTGTCCGTAGGACATCAATGCGCATGCGCTAACCAATCTCCGTGCACTTGGTGTCCTGCGGACAGGCGCTTCCTTCGCAGACTAGTTCGCAAACAGATCATATGACCGCGCCCACGCTCATCGTGTGTCATGAAATGCGGACACTGTTCGTGTCCCCGAACAATTTAAAAGTACATTTTCAGTCAATCCATAATATTTTTCAATAAAATCTCACCATGCCACAAGTCCCACATAGCAATCTTGACTTTCTATATACGTTTTGAAACTTTACAATCCTTTTTTTGTGTTCGATCTGTCCGCGCACAGTGCGCATGTCCGCGGACCGCGCACAAGCACCCCTATAAAAGACCACACCCAAGAGCTTATTCTCATTGTGTTTCTGGCTATTCTTCAGAACACAGTGATTTTTGCTGCCACCTGCAGACTACACCATCATCGACATGGCATCCTTGGCTGCTGAACTGCCACTGGGTGCTGCACCTGCTTCAGCACCACCACCACCCCCTCCACCACCACCACCTCCCCAAGGGCCTGAAGAGGGGAACAGGAGTGAGGATGCAGAGGAGGAAGAAGAGGATGATGAGAATGAGGTAGAGGAAATCCCTACTACCCGCACTAGGCGTGAGTCTTGGGTGTGGCGGTTATTTACCATTCATGGGAATGGTCCTAAGGCTCGTGCGAACCATGTTACCTGCAATGAGTGCAAAATGATACTCAGTCGCGGGAAGCACGGTAACTACAGCTTTGGGACCACTACTAAGAAGCGAAACCTGAGGTCATTTCACTCTGGGGCTATTCGCAGGGTTGTACCTTGCGAAGAACGTAGCAGGTTGATTTCCTCTACTTCATCCTCTGTTTCTGATCCTGTCACAACAAGGACCACCTCTGTGGGACAGCGTCTTTCTGAAGCTGCCTCACAGGCCATACAGAATGCTGATGACCCTTACCTTTCGAGGGTCACAGTTGTATGTATGTACTGTGACACAGTACTCTGTAGGGGGGAGCCACTTCGGAGTGCTTTTGAGACTATTGAGAGTGCTTTTGAGACTAGCAGGAGAAGACCTGCTCACTACCCAAATAAAACCCACTTTACATCTTCCTCTCTCAGCTCGCCCTTTCTTATCCCTGTGGTTGGTGTCCCCCCCTTTACCCTCCTTTACCCTCCTCTCCTACTGGGTCATGTCTGAAAAACCAAAAAAAGATGCAAAATTACAAAAATCAAAAAAAAATAAGGCTCTTTTCAGAGCCGCCTTTCCCAGTTAAAAAATAGAAGTGAAAATAAATGAAGCAGGGCTCTTTGTATTTTTTAGAAGTCCGCGAACAGTTCGCGAACATTAAAAAAATTGGGTTACTACTCCATCACAAACATTGTAATTTTCTCTGGAAAGAAGTGGTGGCTCTGAAAAGAGCCTTTGGGTGGTGTTTGTAAGTCAAAAATTGTAAATGCTTAACATCTACTTCAAAATCGCTGTTGTAATTCCAAAAAAGGTCGCAATGCATTTTGTACATTTCTCAGAAAAATCTGATTGCCAGCATAAGTAAGATGGACTCCATCTCTGCGAAAAATGTATGTACTACAAAACATAATATTTTCATTGTGAAAAGAAGACATGCCAAAATCTCTTAGAAAGCCACAAACAGCCTTATTAACATTGCGCCTTGCTTTTTCCATTTGTGGACCAAATGAAGAAGAACGAAGCCACATTTGTCTCTGCGCAATCCGTGAAAATATCACTTGCGAATTAGGAAACATGTCCATAACCTTCCTCAGTCCTTCATTCATAGCAAATTGCAAAAAAATTCCAGTCACATGCCCTAAACTGTTCCCTCCACAATGAATTACAATTATGTCTGGATGTTGCTCTGTCTCCAAAGTAGCACAGAGAGGTAGCAAATCCAACCACTTCATTCCACGTACTCCATGCCAGTGTACTTCCACATGTGGGAATCCAAGATCTACAGCTACTCCACAGCTTTCTGCATGCACCTTCAACCAATGTATCCACGAATCTCCTAAAATCCAAACAATCTGTTTTCTGAAACACACAGCCATAGCTATCTTTTGTTCTCTCAGCAAAAAGAGTATCTCAAAAAATCTCTCCTGGCACAACACACCCACCAAACTTTCTTGACCAATCCCTTTCAGTGCTTATTCTCATTTGCATGACTTCTGAACCCAAAAATCCCCGGATGTAACTCCCGATGTCCTGGAACTAGCGCCATATCCGTGGACATAACGTAACATGAACAGCCCTTCTACCATTTCCACTACACTCTCTCTACCATTCCCTCATTTGATATACCTCAATAATCACATGACCATGCACCAATCACATTCAAGACCTCTACATCTAACTGCATCATCATAGATCAGCACTGCAAATGTACTCTGAATCTCTCTGAGTACAAGTGTCATATCATTGGCAAGCAGCATCTACCACAAATACTGTACAAGTCTTCAAGATTTCTACTTGCAGCTCCACACATATCCATATGCATGAACACAAACTTCAGGTATGCATATTTTCTGTATAGTACATGACATAGCTCTCAACCATTTTTGTTTTACAGGCGGGTGAAATCACCCGATTTTGTTTTTAGCGGGTGAGACGCCAATTGGAATGAATGGGCGTGCGGGAGGCTTGGCGGGTGAGTCTGCCCTTTACAAGGCGTGTGACACCCGCCAAAAGCATGTGACTTGAGAGCTATGGTAGATGAAGACATTTTCAAACAGACTTTTACCTTGTAAAATCTGTTAAATGAATTTACTGTACTTTTTTCAATTTCCTAAAATCAACTACCACTTATACACCTTTATACTTTTTACTTTCTTTAAACACACACACTCAAATCATGTTAAACTAACATTTTTTAAATTAAATATATAGACTACATATATTCAAACAAAATTAAATGCAAACACAATCTATGTTTAAACCTTTATAAAAATACTTATACAATTTCATATTTTTTGTTTTTATTTATTTATTTACTTAATTACTTTAAATTAGACATGACATTGAGGCACTATTACCTAGAACAGTTTACTTACAGAAATAGTGGTATTCACTAATATATTATACATTTCACAAGACATAGGGCCTCATTCCGAGTACGGCGCTAACCAATGGCGCTATTAACGCCTTGGTTGACGCCGTACCCGGACCGGCAGCGCCTTGGTGGATGGCGGAATCACGGCCCCATTCCAAGGTTGGCGGGGCGGTAATTCCCCATTCACCAAGGCTCTTCCCCATTCCCAAATGAGCCCCCATAGGGATCAATGGGAATGGGGAAGATGCAAATAACGGTGACCGTTCATTACGGTCACCGTTATTGGATTGGAGGCCCCTTTGCGCCCTCGACTTTAACACCTGCTCAAAGCAGGCGTTAAGGGCGAGGGGGCAAAGGGAACTCGGAGTATGGCGGTAAGGGATTACCACCACCGGTCTCGTTACCGGTGGCCGCTATCCCTTACCGCCATACTCGGAATGAGGCCCATAGTAAAGATATTTTATTTTTGCTACAGTTACTCATTCAATACAATTTGTTCATTAAGAACATATCATATACACAGAACTGATGCAATGTATCTTATGTAAATACATTAGTTTAATAGTTTTACAGAAGGCACTGAGGATTTCAATTAAAAAAATCAATATCTAAATTAAAAACAGTGCTATATACAAAGTTACTAATTTGAAGCTTTCACAGTTGCAGTGAAGACCAGTTTCCTGAAAAGAAGCATCCGAATTCGAAGAAGAAAGAAAAACTAAGAAGTTACCTGTTAATTTTAAAAAATGTAAGTAAAATATCACCATATTATTTATATTATTAATCAAATATACTATAACATTAATACCAGCTATTTTGGTTTCTTAAATTGAGATTTTGTACCATTTTGTCCAAAAATTTCCATGTCGTAAACAGCGATTTACAACCAGAATGGCCCACAAATTTCTATTTTTGGACACACAAATTAGCCAACTGAACCACTACAATTTTCATATTATAGAACAAACAACTTTTTTAATTGTATACATTACATTTACTATTTGTACTTTTCCACACCACTAGCTTACTTTTTTTGTCATCTGAACCCAGTTTAGTGACACATAAATTCAAGAATACCTACCCCTACTAGTTTTAGTTCCCAATGCACAATCACAAACCATTACATATATCTTTATCATCTTACTCAAACACTCATGCACACAACACACATATATTCCAGAACACCCCAACCCATATCTTCTTTATTTTTTTCAACAGACCCTAAAGAATGCCTACCAAAAGACAACTCCGTAGAAAGCAACGCAAAATTAGAGCAAATGAAAATAAAGGTGTCCAACATAAGCATCCATCTCTAGCAGAATTTGTAAAAAAAGTTGAAACAAAACAGCCAATACAATCATTTAGTGAAACACAAAAAGTTTCAAGTACAACAACTTCGCTTCCTCTATCAAAATGTAAAACAAACCAAAAAACAATTAACAGAAAATCACCTATCAGTACAGATAAAACTACTTCTTCAAATTCTAATATAGTGCAAAGTAAGCATACCAAGAAAAGTATTTTAGCCAAAATAAACCGTCACAAAGTCCTTCAAAATCTTATAAAAACAGGAGAGAAATCAGGTTCAAAGCTTAAAACCTATCGTAGGAAATTAATCTTAGAAGCATTGATGGACAGTGCAATTCTTCTCAAAAGAAATGTATTTATTTTACTGTTAAACAAAATGAAACCACTAACAAAACTAATAACTAAATTACAAAAAAGACTTCTCAATAAGCGAAATGTCAACAGAAAGAACTTCTTAAGTATCTGCGGAGGTGAATGGAATCACACTACAAGCACAGAACCATATTGTAATGAAGAAGCATACAAACAAAAGCAAACAAATACAATTGCCATAAATAGCAGTGGTCGAGGTTATGAAAAAGTGAATAATGCCATAATGGAACAAGAAGTACTCCTTACAAAAATATGCCCTGAAAACTTAGAATTACCCCTCCATTCAACTGAATCAGAACGTCTAGTGTACAAATGGCCATGCACGTCAATGTGTAACATTCCCAAACAATGTTTCAAATCTTTACACCAATTCCTCAATAAATATGTAAAAAGCAAAGACAAAATCAAAATTAAATTACTGCAAAATATAGATACCTGTCCAGTGCGCAAGTACACAGGACTACAAGGACATTCATTGGACTGCATTACAGGACCTACTTGTAAAACCACTTTCCATGATATCAAAAGGATATCAACACATCATTCAACTATAAGAAATCTAGTCTATAAACTGTACTATGCTAAAAGTCCTGCTTTAGCACTAGCAAAGTTAAATAACATCCTTCTACATGGTACAGCAAAAGACCTACTTGAAGAAATTCACTATATCCAGAAAAAATACTTTGGAAGTGAAAGCCATTTACAGAATGAAATAGCTTTAAACCAATTAAGCAACAATTCTACACATGGCAACCTTTTGCTAAAAACATACAAAAAAGAATTACTAAAATTTAAAAGTACATCAGCTGAAGTACCAAACCATGTATTTGTATGTTGCCGTAGAATTTTTTATAAAAGTAACACAAAAACTGTGGACCTATCATACAAAATAGAAGACAATGAAGATTCTAAATGGTTTGAATTAGCTCTCTACCTTCTAGCAGAAAACAAATATGAAATAACTGAGCCCTTAATACTTTGCAGTTATTGCACCACAAAACTTGACAACAACCAAACTCCTTCACGTTCTATCACAAATAATTTGGAATTATACCCAGTACCAAAACCTCTACAGCAACTTAATTTATATGAGAGCATCATAATTCAAACAGTACACCCATTTCAAGCAATAATACGCCTTCAACCAAAAACAGCAAAATTACCTCCCTCTGAATTGGTAAAAGGCATTCGTGGAAAAGTAGTTTATTTACCATTAAATCTAAAAGAAAATGTGCATACTCTAGGAGTGCAACGTCCATTGCACCAATTTTTAATTATATTAGTAAATGGAGTACCCACAAAAGACAAAAAAATATGGCAACAGCTCGTAGATTTATATAAAGTTAGACAAGCCTTCCAATATCTTAAAGAGAATAATGAATATTACAAAGAAATTAATATTGAAGAAAACTTGAAAGATACAACTGAAATAATTCAAGAAACACAAGAAGCTGGTCAATTTGAGCTACTAGATCCTGCTACAATATCAAATACTTTAGACCAGTATACAATTCATCCTTTGCACTGTAATGACACCGTACAAGATGTACTGGAAACTTACCAAATGCGTCAAACAAAAGGATCGCCAATCAGTATATGGGAAAAAAGTATAGAAGCACATGCTTTTCCTCTACTCTTTCCAACTGGCAAAGGAGGAAGGTATGATGATAGACCTATTCAAATATCAGCTTCAGAATACCGCTCATTACGGATGTATTCTGAAGATGCCAGATTTAGACAAAATGTGGAATACATATTCCACCTACTCTTTGAAAGTGAACTAGCAACTTTATGTTACGGAGTTGCACACATATTAAAATCAGGATCACACTTTCAAAATATGACAGCTACACAATTATTAGAGAAAGTGCAACAAAAGGATGAGATTTTACAATCAAATATTTCAAATCTATTAGCAAATATGCGTGGTACTAAAGAGTACTGGTTTCGACGTCATGGAGATGTATGTTGTATGATCAGAAACCTTGGCCCACCCACTTGGTTTGTTACATTAAGTTGTGCAGAATATGCATGGGAAGATTTACATGATTTCCTACGCATATCAAATAAAAACAAAACAAACATAGATATTCTAACACCTGGAGAACTTTGTTCTTTGGATCCTGTTAATGTTTCAAGATATTTTCACCATCGCTTCATTGCTATGCTACATTTTATTTGTAATAAAACTGTTCCTCCCCTTGGAGAAGTGCAACACTTCTTTTGGAGAAAAGAATACCAAGCCAGAGGAGCACCACACATCCACATGCTTTTATGGATTAAAGATGCTCCTAAATTTGGTTAAGACAGTAATGCCACTGTTTTACTTTTAATTGAAAAATATGTCACTTGTCAAATTCCATCAGAAGCCACAAATAGTGATCTTTGTGCACAAATTTTACAATTTCAAAGACACAAATGTGGAAAATATTGTCGTCGCAAATACAAAAACAAAGGCAAATACTACACCAAATGCCGATTTGGTTTCCCTAGACCAGTTACAAATACAGGTCAAGTAAACAACCTCATGTCTTCAGTTAGACATACTGTTAAAGGAAAGTCACCTAAAAATACATATTACATAAAAAGAAAAGAAGAAGAAAAATATATCAATGATTATAATGCAATCATTGCCCACTTATGAAATGCAAACATAGATGTGCAGTACATTGCAGACGATTCTACTGCAGTTGCACAATATGTCACAGCATACTTAACTAAAGCAGAAAAGACAGAGCTCCAAGACCTGTGGAATGACCTGTCATCAGATAAAACAGTATCTCAGAAATTATACAGCTTGGGCATAAAAATGCTCACCCATAGAGAATGTGGATCTTATGAAGCAGCTGATCGTTTAACTGGTACTTCATTCTATGGTAAATCTGAAAATATAGTATGGCTAAGTCTTGGTCCAGCTAAATCTAGAAAAAGAGTTCTTAAATCATATGAAGATATAGAAACAATAGCCAAACATGATCCCAACAGCCAAGACATTTTGAAAAACAATTTATTGGACACATACTACCCAAACAGAAGTAATACTTTGGAAAACATGTGTCTATACCAAATAGCCCAAAACTACACATACAAAAATAATATGAAACCCGATGAAAAAAAAGGTAAATATAGAGTGACAGACTGTGAAGGCAGCTTAGTTAAACTCACTAAACCAAATTTAATTAATCATATCAAATTGTCATTGAAGACTCCTCAACATAAAGAAGTATATTACATGTCCCTGCTACAACTCTTCAAACCATGGAGAAAAGAAGAACAATTACGAGATAACTATTACTCATATGAGGATGCTTTCAAAGCAAATGAAAGCACTATAACTGATGTAAACTTTACACAGTACAAAACAATGTTGCACAATGAACATCAACATGAAGAAGAACTCCAAGCTCAACTAGATAAGGATTCTCCTGACAGTAGTCAACCTTCTGTAACAGGAAGCCAAGAACCACTGGGAGAACCACTAATTACAAATGAGGCAGAATTAGCTATGATAGAAGTAGAAAACACCATTTGTCAGTATGAAGATAAGGAAGACTTAACTATACTACAATCAAAACTAAACAATGAGCAAAGAAGCATTTTTCAAGAAGTAACAAAACAAATTGCACATGGTGTAAAACATGAAAATAAAGAATGTTCCTGCCATAATTATAAACCTATACTACTGTACATCAGTGCTGAAGCTGGTTCTGGCAAAACATTCCTCATCAAAATCATTAGTAAGTTCCTTCAATAATTGACAAACAACAAACTGTCAGCTGTTGTCTCTGCCCCCACAGGTTTAGCTGCCTACAACATAGGTGGTGTTACATTACACCGATTACTACTATTACCAGTAGAACACCAGAACAAATTAGACTATTACGAACCTTCTGCAGAAGCTGCAATGGAATTACGCATAGTATTGAAACAAATGAAAATGCTACTAATAGATGAAGTGAGTATGGTCTCCAACCTGATGTTAGTTTTGATTCACCTCAGATTACAAGAAGTACTCAAAACAGACTATGAAGAGCTCTTTGCAGGAAAACACATTATTGTTTTTGGAGATCTGCTTCAATTAACACCAGTAAAAGGTGAACCTATTTTTAAAACATTAGGGCACAAACTCTGCCGTAAAACTGTTGGCAGCATTGGAAATGTCAACCTTTGGCAACATTTCCAATACAGAGAATTAACAGAAAACATGTGCCAATCTGCAGATCTCACTTATGCCAACATTTTAAAAATTTTGATAGTTGGTATACTTTCTAAAGAAGCAGAGCAACATTGAAAACCCGGCACATTAATGCACTTTATGGCGATAATGCATGTGCTACAGATGTTATGGAACAATTAGCCCACAAAAATGTCAATTGTATGGCCTTAATGCCAACTCTTGCAAGCTGTTTCAAATTCAATGAAATCATGCTAAGTAAAGAAATGCAACCAATAATGGAAATTAGCGCCACAGACAAACTAGATGTACATGGTATGACACTACCCATGTGTGACCAAGCCACAACAAGACTAAATAATTTAGAAAAATCAATCTCGAACAGAGCAGGCTTAGAAAAGATGTTAAAATTATCCTTAAATTGCAGAGTAATGCTTAAACGTAACCTTGACGTGGACCAAGGACTAGTTAATGGAGCACTGGGTACAGTTGTTGGCTTTCAAACATACCCACGTGACAACAAAATTCAGTTTGTCAATATACTCTTTGACAAACTTTCAGAAGTAAAACGGATAGGACGCTCAATAGCTAGAGTCCTTCTCTTCAAAGATATGTACGTACGCAGAGAACAATTTTCTCTAACTCTTGCATACGCAGTCACAATTCATAAATCACAAGGTCTTACCCTAGACAAAGCAATGATAGATATTGGTAACACAGTCTTTAAAGATGGCATAAGCTACGTAGCACTATCACGCTTACGTACACTTGACGGTCTATTTCTAATCAACTTTTATGCAAGTAAAGTAAACGCTGATATTCCTTGCATTTTAGAATATAATAGACTTCGCTCACTATACACTCCCCATCTAAACACATATTCTGTTCCACAAAAACTAAAATGTTGTAAAAGAAAACTAAATCAAACTGAAATGCAACAGGACGTCACTGGAAATCCTCCAAAGAGAGTAAAAGAAACTAATACTCCATCAAGTACCACAAACAAAAAATAATCAATTAGAGAAAGTAAACCAGGTACTTCTTTAAAGAAGGAAGACAAACTCCAAAATAAGCAGTTAGATACAGAACTACCTGGACCATTTAAATTCTCAAATATAGTTGGTGTAAGTTGCTATGCAAATGTAGCAATGAATATTCTATTTCAATTAACACCAATTGTTGACAACATTTAGTCACACAGTACAAACCCATTGTGTTTGCAAATGTTAGTACTTCACAGAAATGCAGCAAACAATCCTGACAACACATATAGGGGCCAATTCATAGAATTCGGCGCACAAGTGGCGCACGCGGCTGGCGCACAGTGTGCGCGTGCGGTAGGCTGCGCCAGCCGCGTGCGCCGAAACACATTCAGGCGCACAGCGTATTCATGGATTCCAACATCCACAACCAGCCGTGGCGCAGAGTGGCGCAGCGACCCTGCAGCAGCGTCAGTTACGCCCCCAAGAACGCCCCTTGCGCAGGGAAAAGCCATCAAAATCCCCAATCCAGCGCAAAGGGCAGCAGCAAACGCAGTGCGGGGAGCGTGTATTTCAGGGGTGTGCGGGTGTCCCCACACGCGATAGGCCTGGGTACGTGTATTACAGGGGTGCGCGAGAAAATCTACACGCGATTGGCCTGGGTACGTGGATTTCAGGGGTGCGCGAGAAATTCTACACGCGATTAGCCTGGGTACGTGTATTACAGGGGTGCGCGAGAAATTCTACACGCGATTGGCCTGGGTACGTGGATTTCAGGGGTGCGCGAGAAATTCTACACGCGATTGGGCTGGGTACGTGGATTTCAGGGGTGCGCGAGAAATTCTACACGCGATTGGCCTAGGTACGTGGATTTCAGGGGTGCGCGAGAAATTCTACACGCGATTGGCCTGGGTACGTGGATTTCAGGGGTGCGCGAGAAATTCTACACGCGATTGGCCTGGGTACGTGGATTTCAGGGGTTCGCGAGAAATTCTACACGCGATTGGCCTGGGTACGTGGATTTCAGGGGTGCGTGAGAAAATCTACACGCGATTGGCCTGGGTACGTGGATTTCAGGGGTGCGCGAGAAATTCTACACGCGATTGGCCTGGGTACGTGGATTTCAGGGGTGCGCGAGAAATTCTACACGCGATTGTGCTGGGTACGTGGATTTCAGGGGTGCGCGAGAAATTCTACACGCGATTGGCCTGGGTACGTGGATTTCAGGGGTGCGCGAGAAAATCTACACGCGATTGGGCTGGGTACGTGGATTTCAGGGGTGTGCGAGAAATTCTACACGCGATTGGCCTGGGTACGTGGATTTCAGGGGTGCGCGAGAAATCCTACACGCGATTGGGCCTGTGCGAGTGGGGCAGTGTATTACGTAGGTGTGCGGGAAGTTGAAGAGGTGAATTGCCAGTGTGGGTCCTCCCAGGTCTCCCCTCTACCCCCTCCACGACCTCTGCAGGCAGCCCACACCACAGGGGACTACCCTGCACCCCTGGTCATGTCCCGCAGGCAGCCCATCCACCATGGGCATGCCCCCCAGCCAAGCCACATGTCCCCTTGCACCCCCACCCCCCAGCAGGCCCCCACTCATGTCCCCCTGCACCCCCACCCCCCAGCAGTGCAGGGGCAGCCTCCACCAGGCCCCCACCCATGTCTCCCACCACCCCCAGTCACCAGCCACCAGGGGCAGCCTCCACCAGGCCCCCACCCATGTCCGACTCATGTCTCCCAGCACCCCCACCCCCCAGCCACCAGGGCCAGCCTCCACCAGGCCCCCACACATCTCACAGCACCACCACCCCCCAGCCACCAGGGGCAGCCTCCACCAGGCCCCCACCCATGTCTGACTCATGTCTCCCACCACCCCCACCCCCCCGGCCACCAGGGGCACCCTCCACCAGGCCCCCACCCATGTCTCCCAGCACACCCACCCCCCAGCCACCAGGGGCAGCCTCCACCAGGCCCCCACCCATGTCCGACTCATGTCTCCCAGCACCCCCACCCCCCCAGCCACCAGGGGCAGCCTCCACCAGGCCCCCACCCATGTCTCCCACCACCCCCACCCCCCAACCACCAGGGGCAGCCTCCACCAGGCACCCACCCATGTCTCCCAGCACCACCACCCCCCAGCCACCACGGGCAGCCTCCACCAGGCCCCCACCCATGTCTCCAAGCACCCCCACCCCCCCAGCCACCAGGGGCACCCTCCACCAGGCCCTCACACATATGTCCCCCTGCACCCCCACCCCCTAGCATCCAGGGGCACCCTCCACCTGGCACCCACACATGTCTCCCACCACCCCCACCCCCCAGCCACCAGGGGCAGCCTCCACCAGGCCCCCACCCATGTCTCCAAGCACCCCCACCCCCCCAGCCACCAGGGGCAGCCTCCACCAGGCCCCCACCCATGTCTCCCAGCACCCCCACCCCCCCAGCCACCAGGGGCAGCCTCCACCAGGCCCCCACCCATATGTCCCCCTGCACCCCCACCCCCCAGCCACCAGGGGCAGCCTCCACCAGGCCCCCACCCATGTCTCCCAGCACCACCACCCCCCAGCCACCAGGGGCAGCCTCCACCAGGCCCCCACACATGTCTCCCAGCACCACCACCCCCCAGCCACCAGGGGCAGCCTCCACCAGGCCCCCACACATGTCCGACTCATGTCTCCCAGCACCCCCTCCCCCCCAGCCACCAGGGGCAGCCTCCACCAGGCCCCCACCCATGTCTCCCACCACCCCCACCCCCCAGCCACCAGGGGCAGCCTCCACCAGGCCCCCACCCATGTCTCCAAGCACCCCCACCCCCCCAGCCACCAGGGGCACCCTCCACCAGGCCCCCACACATATGTCCCCCTGCACCCCCACCCCCTAGCATCCAGGGGCACCCTCCACCTGGCACCCACACATGTCTCCCACCACCCCCACCCCCCAGCCACCAGGGGCAGCCTCCACCAGGCCCCCACCCATGTCTCCAAGCACCCCCACCCCCCCAGCCACCAGGGGCAGCCTCCACCAGGCCCCCACCCATGTCTCCAAGCACCCCCACCCCCCCAGCCACCAGGGGCAGCCTCCACCAGGCCCCCACACATATGTCCCCCTGCACCCCCACCCCCTAGCATCCAGGGGCACCCTCCACCTGGCACCCACACATGTCTCCCACCACCCCCACCCCCCAGCCACCAGGGGCAGCCTCCACCAGGCCCCCACCCATGTCCAGGAACAGAGACTTCCATGCTGTCATGTGTGCAATCTGCACAGGGCTCCCCATGTCACATTCAAACACATGCAACAACCATGCGGTTCACACATTACAGGTCGCACATGCATTACCATGATGTCCCTGCACACATACATGCGTACATGGCCTATGTCACACATACAGGCAGGTATCAGACAACCAGCACACTGCAACATGCCCTGTCTCACACAGCAATGCTTGGCCACTTACCGCTCAACTCCAGACGGGTCTCCCTCTCAAGGACCTGGGCGTGGAGCGCTGGGTGTATGCGTTCCAGGACCCTCAACTGGATGGAACTCATGCGGCCCCGGCCCCCCTCCACAAGGCGCCGGGCCTTCATGAGGGTCCTTGACCTCAAGTCCTCCCAGCGCTTCTTGACCTTCTGGATGTTGCGGGTTGCCACCCCCTCCGCGTCCTCTCCCGTCCTTCCCTCTTGGCGCGGGACGATCCGAAGAGGGCATCATACTGCCCCAGGACAAGCTCCACCAGGACACCAACTTCGGTGGCAGTGAAGCTGGTGCCCCTCTGCCCCTCTGCCCCTCTGGCCGGGGGTTGCAACTGGTGTCAGATGTGGATGTGCTCCACATGGCAACCCCAGGGGCAGGAGTGGCTGACCAACTGGGTCCTGGGGCTGGGCTGTGGAGCGATGTCATTTGAGTCGGGACTCTTCTGTACCAGCAGGGGTGGACACAGCAACTGGACCCCTGCAGATGGCTGATGTGCAGGCACCAAATGGCAGGGCACGGTGGCAGCAGGCAGGCAGGCAGGCAGCAGCAGATGGCATGTGGGAGGCTGCTTGGGGCACTGGGGGCCAGTGAAGTGTCCTTCTGGGCAGGAGCGCGGTCTTCCGTGCGTTTTCGCGTGGCCAGCTTCATACGGAGTGATTAGGCACGTGAAAAATCTGCACGCTGCGTGTAATGCGCGTAAGCGCGCGTGAAAAACTGCACGTCCGCGTGTAATAGGAGGAAAGGGCCCATGCATAAGCGTGCGCGCGTGAAAAACTGCACGTCCGCGTGTAATGCGCGTAATCAAACGTGAAAAAGTGCACGTCCGCATGTGACTTGACGCGCGCGTGCGTTTTCCCTCAGCACGGGTTAAAGGTGAGCGGGCCCAGCAGTTCGCTGTACGTGCCTTTCGTGGAGACCGACGTGTGTTGCTGCTTCCAGTTGTTTCGCGCGCCATCTACTTCACAGCTCTCAAGGACGTATCTCTTCTTTTGGCGGGGGTATTGGCTACGCGTGTTTTTCTGCATCGCGCTAGTCAGACGGTGAGTCGCAAACGCTCCTTTTCCCACTGCGGGTGCCCCTGTGTATCGCACCCATTTTCGATGTCATCGTAGCCTGCGTGTCCCACGCGTACGCGTTATACGTGTTACTGGGTGCCACCGCGTACTGCGGGAGGTTTAATCCACGCACGTAGGCTGCAGGGTTGCGTGCACGGTTTTACTGCAGTTTTGGGGTGCCTGAGCGTTGCGTGACCCGTCAACACATCACCGGGGTCACATACAGCCTTGCAGGTGCAGGGGGGCTGTTAACATCTTGCTTCCCACCCCCTTCACCCCAATTGCCCAGGTCAATTGTGCTGTACACCTCCCATTGGCACCACTCCATCTGTGCCAGCACTATAACATCTGTGCCATGGTAGGGAGGCTACCAAAGGTGAGGGGCGCCTCAGCTGGGCGTCCTCCTCGTGGCGGGCGTGGTCGGGGACGTGGCCGTGGTGACCAGGGAGTAGGGGGACTCCAGGGTGTCCAGGGCAGCCACAGAGGGGGAAGAGGCAGGGGTGCGCCACTTGAGCACAATGTTGTGCCATGTGTCGGTGCAGCCATGCCACCACCCCCTGTGGTTCAGGGGGATGCAGCTCCTGCATCTGGCACTGGCACCCGTATGACCCGGCAGTCCGTTCCATCGACTGCCACGGGCCCAAGGGTAGCGGTAGCTGTAGGTGCAGTTGTGGACACCGCCACCCAGGCTCAGGGTCTGCCAGCGCAGGCTGCGTTGGCACTTGAAGAGCCCTTGGTAGATCTCCAACAGGCCAGGGGGGAAACCATTGGGGCAGGCCGGGCTGCTCAGACCAAGACACGTGTCCCTGGGGCAGTCATGTCATCTGCTGCCCCGAACAGCCGGGTGTTGGCAAGTGCAGGGGCAGATGCACCCAACAGCACCCCGGTTGTGAGTCTGCCAACCAGGACCGTTGCGGTCAATGACCCTGCCACAGCTGATGTTGCTGCGCAGGGTCCATTAGTGGGCACCCAGCTGCCACTGACACAAGTCAGGCCTTTGGTCATCCCTCCACCTGCCACTCCCTCGGCTCAATCCACCCAACCCACTGGCCATACTGGTCAGGGCGGCATTAGCCAGCCAGGGTATGCGCCACAGTCCAAGAGGAGGAAGGTTGCATCTGCAGCACAGGCTGGGACCCCACACACAGCCACGACCTCCTGCACGTCGAGGAAGAAGCCTTTCTGTAAGCAGGAACTGGACTTCCTCGTGGACTACGTGCGGGGACACAGCCGTGACATGCTAGTGGGTGCCAATAGTCAGACTACGGCTGCCCAACGTGACACCCACTGGAAGCATGTGGCGGAACATGTCAGTTCATTCGGCCATGAGGTGCGCACGGCGCAGGAGTGCAAAAAGCGCTGGAATGACATCAAGCGCAGCACTAAGGCCAAGCGTGCCTCAAATTACAACTTGACTCTGGTGACTGGCGGTGGGCCTGCACCAGAGGAGGAAGAACTCACTCCGCATGAGGCTCTCGTTGCGGAGTTCATACCACCAGAATTGGTCGAAGGTGTGGGAGAGATGCTGGACTTTGATGCCCAGTCCAGTGAGTGTTGATGCGTAGTTGTTGAGGACGTGTGTGTTTCACATGTGGGATGTGTTGTGCATGATTGCTGCTACATGTGACCTGTACATGGTTCTGATGTGTAAGTAATGCAATGCCACCGTCATGCATGTCTCCTCTGCCTGCATGCGGGACTCCATGTGGCCATGCTCCCTTGCCCCTCCTCCGCCACTCTGCACCCCAGTTCCACCTTTGCACTGGTCTGCTACATTCTTGCCAATGTGTAGTTTCATGTTCATGTGTCCTGTGTAGATGCTAACTTCCAGCTTAGAAACTGCCAGACATATGCCGTGTGGTACAGCCTTAGTACTCGATGCAGGGCATCCCACTTGTACTGTGCATGGGTCAGATGTCCCGCAGGGACATGAGTGCCCATTCATGCTCCATGTGCATTGCACACATGCCCCTATGTGTCCTTGACTGGATGATCACTGTAATATGAGTCCTTGGTTACATACATTGCCTGCCATATTATTGGCCTCCCCATGTCAACTGTGGCTCAGTCCTGCGTTGCACACATGTTTAGGCTCTGACAATCTGTGTGGCTCACAGGCCTCAGCCTGTTCAATGGCCAATGACTCTGTCCAACTCCTGTCGTGTCTTCTACACACGTGGCCGGCCTCCGGATCTTCCATCATGTGTCCTGCCCACTGTCCCAGCATCATTTGCAGTGTTGTAATTGAAATCACATTAAGCTGTTGATGCCAGTCAACACTGCTTGTCAATACACAGGTGTATGGTCAGCCTTTTGATACCATGCTAGGCATCCCTGCTTTGGTACTGGGGTGGAGGGGTGCTTGCCTTCTAGACATGGTACACATTGAATACACAATGCACGTGATGTCTGATTTTGACATTGCACTGCCTTCACATTTCCTGGCACACACCATGGAGTGCTTGTACATGTAGGTAGTGAGTGGCGTACACATTTTCTGCACTGCATAGACCCACTTCCATGCAAACTGCCACCTTTCAACAGGTCTGATCACAGAAGCTATTCTAAGTAGACCCAGCATGCATGCAAGGTCATATGTTGTGTGTCACATGTCTGCCAGATGCCTTTGCTGTCGGTGTGTGTGTGTGTGTTGTGTGCTTCTGACATGTGTACTGACCCTTTCCTCTCTATTTTTCAGGTGATGACGCAATGGATGCAGAGGATGGTGTTGTCATGCCAGACACAGGGTTGGTAAGACCACATCAACCCGGCACTAGTGGGGGTCGTGGGGTGGTAGGCCACGAAAACCCCCAAGTGCTGCAGTCCATCCTGTCTCTGGCTGTCTATGAGTCCAGCCTTGATGACGACTCTGACGTCCATGTTGAGTTGGATGACCATCAAGTCCATGTGTCAGGGGTGAGTGATTCTGATGTGGACACTCCTCTGTCTGCGACCCCTGCACTGAGGGATCAGACAGTCTTGGTTCCTCCGCCCGTGGTGGATCGGGACGCAGGGTCACCCTCCACACCAGTCACTGATGTGCCTGGGACATCACGTCGACGGGGGCATGTAGTCGTGCAGCCGCAGGCGGTGCCAACACAGCGAGGACCCCCGGTCCTTGGGTCCCGCAGGGGTCAAGCCCGGCAACGCGGTCGCCGCACGCAACCGCTGTATACTGAGTGGGAGCAAGACATGACTGCCAATTCAGAACGGCAGGGGGCAGCAATGGAGAACATCGCTGACAGCATGGAGCGTGTGGCCCGATCTGTGCTCCCCCCTGCTAGGCAGGTGCTACTCCAGCAGCAGGCGGCACGGTCCACGGCCCGCTCACTCAGGCTGGGCATGGCGGCCTCAGACAGGGCACGCCAGGCTGAAATGTCGTCTCTGCGTCAAGCAATTGCTGCTCACGCAGAGGCGCACATGGATGCCCTGAGGGAGGAGTATGCCTCCCTCAGATCCACTCTGGGTGTCCTTATGATGTCCCAGAGGCAGCAGGCAGAGGAGAGGTTTGCACAGCTTGAGCGCACCATCTCGGCTGAGCTACAGGCTTGCCGGGAGGTGCAGCGGTTGTCCAGCCAGGCCTTGCAGGAGGAACTCCGTGTTACACGTGCTACCTTGCAAGAGGAAGCACGTGTATCACGTGAGGTCCTGCATGCAGACCTATGTAACATCGCCACACAGAACCAGGCTCACCTGTCCGGCAGACTTGCTGCCGACGAGGGGCAAGCTGCGGCTAGGCGTGGCCAGGCTACTGTGCCACGTCCTCCTTTCCAGGATGAGCCAGACTCGGACGACCATCTATCTCCCACATAGGTCGTGCTGTGAAGGCGTTGAGCCCATGGAGGTATTTTTTTTTGGCTCAGCATCATCGCATGTGGATGTTGAGCAGCACCCTGTACCTCCCCCCTCCTGGGTGCCTCCCCTCCCCCCCGGGTCGTATGTGGCCATTTTTGATTTTTCTTTTAGTTTAGTTAGTTAAGTTTCTGTTTGATAGTTAGTTTAAATAGGTAATGTAGGTTTTCCTTAGTTAGTGTAATTAGTTAATAGTTGAGTTAGTTTAACATTTGTAGTCTATTGTGCTTACATGTGACAGTGCGGTGCCTTGTGGTTTTTGAAGGCATCCACTGTCTGTTCCAGCTGGGCCTTTCATGGTTGTCTTGTGTATGTGTTTGCTGCTTGGGTTCCTTGACTCACATATGCCACTCCTGCCTCCCTTATCCATGGGCTCGCAAGGATGGTTCGGTGTAACAGAATTTTACACAAGGGCTTTGGACTGTCATATCTGTGGCATGTCTGGTGCTTTTTGACTTGTGTTGACACCCCTAGTGGGGATGATTTAGGTGTAATTGTCCACTGTTCAGCTTTTGCTAGATGGGGCGTGTCATGATTAATGTGGACATTGATTGCTATGCATTGTGTATTATGTTTCATATCTTTCCTGTACACGTGCTTGTTGCAAATCATGCTGTAGATAGTGTTCCACACTTTGGAGGTGAAAGACGGACTGATGGTGTGATTTGTGATGTGACTCTCTGACATGGTCAAGTAATGAGATGCCTGATGAGACACACACAGATCACTTTGATGCATTAATCATGTGTTTCATGCACTTTCTGCAGGGGGATGAGGCATCAGAGCACCTTTGCCAGCAGACATGGCCCATTGGACGACCTAATTCCTGACCCGTTTGTTGGTGCCCACATGCACATGTGTGCACAAGCAGAGCCACAGTGATTGCAGACCCACATCCTAGAACTGCTGACATGTTCCAAGCAACTCCAGGCAAGGTGAGCATCACAGGGGGGCCACGAGACAGCAAAGCTTGCACCAGGCGAGTTGCACGTGCAGGCTTAGTCACAGCACTGAGGGTGAGCTTAGACAAATATTGGTGTTGAAGCACAGAATGCAGCTCAGATGTGTTTGTGGACTGATGGCTGTTGATAGTAGGGTTGTCTGGGACACATGCGGGGGCAGTGGCACATACCCTGCGGTACACCAAGGTTCATTGAGGCACTTGTATCAACCATGTAGCCTTCCAAGACATGGAAAGGGGCAGCTCACAGGGACATACAGCAAGGGACATACTCGGGTGCAGTGCATGTCTATTCCACGTACTTCATGATAAATGCACTGGCAACTTTTTTTTGGTCATGGTGGTACGCAACTTGATCTGTAGTCATGGCTTGCCATATGGGTCTGTCTGCTTACCCAGGGAACATTGCATGTTGTGTGAATTGTGACACATTGGTGTTCCATTTGCCACGCACCCACCAGCGGCTGACTTACTGCATTGACTGTGAATGACCCGTCACAGGGTTGATGTTATATATGGGTACGAAGCATGGAGCACAGATTTTCTGTTTGTAGAGGTGTATGTTGTTATGGGGCATGTTTAGTGTTGTGTTTTTGTGTAATTGGCATGTACTGGTTGCTGACTGTGTCTCTCTTTGCAGCATTGCAGTGCTCCTGTAACCGGACCTGAGAGTGCGCAGGCAGGAGGCCAGCACTCAAAACCAGAGCTAAGTGTCTTGTTGTATTTTCTTACAAACTGCCCTGCATAGGCTTGCTGGGGAGTGTACTGATGCATGGATGTATGTGTGGTCCTATTTGGTATGTTTTTTACCCTAATCACCCTTGATCCTATGCAATTTCGAAACCTGTACCCTCTACCCGGTGTTCCTGCTTCCCATGCCTATCCAAGCAATGTTCCCTGACCCTCTTTCCCCACTGGGGTTGCGGATGCCTGTGTAAGCCCCGAACTTGCAGGCGCCAAAACCCTAGAGGGGGTGGTTGGTTCGTACCACTCCTGAGCCTGGACTACAGAAGGCCATGACAATGATGTCCAAGTTTGTTTGGATTGTGCATGTGTTCATGCAGGTTGTACATTTTCGTGCATTCCCTGGTTTCATGTGTCATTCCTGCTCCCCTCACCTGCCACGCATTCCAGTCATCCAGTGTGTCTACACCTGTCCAGACTGCATATCCCTGAACCTCTTTCCCCACCAGGATCTCAGGGGCCTGTGTGAGTTTGACCTTGCAGGCACCCGGGACATGGTGTGGGTGGTTGTTTCATGAGACTCCAGCGCCTGTACAGGGGATCTGTGACAGTACACATCCATTCATGGTGCATCATCCTATGTCATGTACCACACATGTCTCACATCCAGTCGTGACATTGTTTTGCTGTGCTACCTTGGTTGTTGCATCATTGTGGTAGTACTTGGCCTTTGAGACGTACTGCTATGTCAAGTCATCTACTGGAGGGTGTTTGGGTTCCTTTTCATGCCTTGGATTATGTGATTTTGGAAATGAGTGTGGATTCTGAGGGTTCAGGCATCTCTTTACACACAAGGTGGGAGATGGACACGAAGGGTAAAGGTGATCCTGTGGCCAGGTGGGAATGAGGGTTGGAGGCTCCATGACCCAGGTGCAGTTGTTCAGTGGGTCATGGTCATTTGCGAGGGGGGGGGGTTGTTGTTGATAGTTGCGTTGCCCTGCAGTGTGATGGGAACTCTGACATTGTAATGTTGTTGTCCTATGTACATGTTGTGTTCTGCTGATCAATGCCTGTTCATGTGTTGTGTTTTCCTTTCAGGTGCGAGGGGATAGTAGTGGTTTGACATGCTGGGGTGTACACATGGTGGATGTTCACATGTGATGTGTAGGGAACACTGATGGTCACTTGAGTTCATATGTGGAGTGCATGTCCTTGCAGAACCACACACTTGCACTCGGATGCACTCCATGTACTCCCACCCTTGCATATCCACGTGTACACTGTTTGCCTTATGGTGGCCACTGTGTCCCGCCAGCACATGTTCTGTGACCGATTATGGTTCGAGTACATGCCTAATTTGATGTTTGATGTAGTCTGTCACTTAGATGTGATGCTCAGGGTGTGCATCACACGCAATGGCTGTTCACTCTGCTGTGCGCTGAGCAGTGTGATGCAGGAGTAGGACATTGCACACATGAGCTGCAGTGTTCATTTTGCAATGCATCATGTGCATATAGCCAGGCATTCATTGTGATGTTACGTCTACGACAGTTGTAATGCATTAGGAATCGACTTATTTTTGGTGGGACATTTTGTTGGTCTGTCATTTCATCGGATTCCGGGTCAGGCATCATTGTCCGATGCCACTGTACATTTAGGACATGGAAATGTGTACCTTATCGTTACTGGGTCGGTGTATGGGTATTGCTTGCCATGTCATGTTGATGTTTGGGAGGGTTTGACTGTCATGACAGTGATGGCCATGGCCTGTTTTGCAGGTGTGTGTAATGCACACCTTGCATGTCCAGGTCATCCGCTTCTCAGAGCAACTAGCTGGGGGTAGGTTTCTCTCCGCAGCAGGGCCCTCCCCCTCAAACCGACTTCCTGACTTGACCTTGAGGGGAACCATCTCCAGTTCAGGAAGCACCTCAAGACCTTCCTCTTTGCTTCTGCTTACTCTCTGCCTCTCCCTTGCAGAATTCTTCACTGGAACTGCACAGGAGCTGCAACTGGGCCACTCTCACCAACCTCGGTCCCTGGCCCAGCCACTGTCCACTTGCACTGCCACCCTGGCAACCCCTGCACTGCAGTACTGTCTCTCTATCCCTACAGCCCTCCCTTCCCAGCACTCGTCTGCACTTACCTTAGCAGTTGCCACCAGGCGACCTATGTATAATTGTTTGGCCTACTTCCCCTGTACTGGACTCCCCCCCCCCTTGCACTTTTCCCTTCCCCCTACCCCTGCACTTGCACAATCACAATGACACCTGGCCTAGTAGTGCCATTCTCTGTGTTCCCTTGTTCCCCCCCCCTGCCTCATTGTGCCTTGTAATACTTGTGTATGGCTCATGTCATGTCACATGTCATATGTGTGCATTTTGGTTGCACAGGATAGCTTGTGTTTAAGTAGCTAGGGATGCAGACAATGTGGCACTTCCATGGCAACTATCTCAGGGTGGTAGGGTTGTGACAGTTGACTGTCACTTTGTCATCATCGATTGTCACCTGGTATGTGCCAGGCCTGTGTGCACTCCGCAGGGGTGGGAGTTTAGGTGAAAAATGTGGCCACAAGCTGGGTCCGGGCTACCTCGCCACGTGCCCTGTCCCCTCCCATGGGCAGCGCCTGTGCCTGTGGTTGGGGATGTGGGGGCACCACCATGTCCACCGGGACGCCCTGCCGTGTTGCAACATTGTGCAGGACACATGCTGCCACAATGATCCTGCACACAACTGCTGGTGCATAGAGTAGTTGCCCACCAGAGCGGTCAAGGGAGCGGAAACGTGACTTGAGCACTCCGAATGTGCGCTCCACTATGCCCCTGGTTGCAATATGGGCAGCGTTGTATCTTACCTGGGGTGGTGTGGTGGGGTTCCGGATTGGCGTCATCATGTGGTTGCTCAGAGGGTAGGCACTGTCCCCTGGGGAGGTGATAATTGTTCAGATTAATGGGGTTGGTATATTTGTCTGTGTGTGACTTGCATGCATGTGCAAGGGCATTTGTACTCACCTAGGAGCCATGTGTCACCATGCTGCCCAGCTTCCAGGGCCCGGCTCAGGGCGGACATTCTGTATATGAAACTGTCATGGGTGGAGCCAGGGTAGTTTGCATACACAGAGGTGATGATTCCCTTTGCATCGCATACCACCTGTACATTGATGGAATGCCAGTGCTTGCGGTTTCGGTAGATGTGCTCAGTGGCCCTAGGTGGACGTAGGGCCACATGGGTGCAATCTATGGCACCGAGCACTTTGGGGAAGTGTGCCACCCTGAAAAAATCCAGGACAACGGCCTGCCTTTCTGCGGGTGTTCTGGGCATGTATATGTGCCTGCGGACTGAGGGGCGCGCTGTCATGATTGCCAGTACCTGGTGTAGGCAGCGTGACTGCGTGGCCTGTGAGACCCCCCCCACTATGGCAGTGGTCCGCTGAAACGACCCAGTGGCCAAGAAATGCAAGACATTGAGCAGCTTCTCCAAGGGGCTCAATGCTTGGGAGCAAAGGGTGGGGGATGTGAGGTCATCTTCCCACTCCCTGACCAGGTCTAGGATGATATGGGGTGGAAACCTATACCTGCCGTAGACCTGGTCGTCAGGCATCCCAAAAAGGCCTGTCCGTGGTGCAAAAATGCGTGCCCTGGCTATTCTCCTCCTCCTGCGGTGTCCCACAATCACTGCAGCAACAAATGGGGCATTCATCGTCGCTGTATATACGCGTTTGTTGTTTGCGCGCACTTTTATGCTGGGCGCGGGCGCGGGACGCCTCCGTGTGGGCGGACTCGTTGGTTTCCCGTATTCTGGTGTCATCGCGTGTGATCGGAGGGCAGCGAGCGTACATGCGATTGGCCTGGGTACGTGTGTTTCGGGGTGCGCGGGAAGTTCCACACGCGATTGGCCTGGGTACGTGTGTTTCGGGGTGCGCGGGTAGTTCCACACGCGATTGGCCTGGGTACGTGTGTTTCGGGGTGCGCGGGAAGTTCCACACGCGATTGGCCTGGGTACGTGTGTTTCGGGGTGCGCGGGTAGTTCCACACGCGATTGGCCTGGGTACGTGTGTTTCGGGGTGCGCGGGAAGTTCCACACGCGATTGGCCTGGGTACGTGTGTTTCGGGGTGCGCGGGTAGTTCCACACGCGATTGGCCTGGGTACGTGTGTTTCGGGGTGCGCGGGAAGTTCCACACGCGATTGGCCGGGGTACGTGTGTTTCGGGGTGCGCGGGTAGTTCCACACGCGATTGGCCTGGGTACGTGTGTTTCGGGGTGCGCGGGAAGTTCCACACGCGATTGGCCGGGGTACGTGTGTTTCGGGGTCCCGTGAACTTTCACACGCGATTGGTTGGGATCCACGTGTGTACTGTCATCACGTGCAATGAGGGATACTCCCTCGCACGTCACGTCACAGACGCGCTCACGCGCTGAGGGCCTTTGGTCCAATGAAAATGCGTATGCGTGCAGACGCGCTTACGCGCTAAGGGCCTTTCCTCGAATTACACGCTGACGTGCAGAATTTTCACGTGCCTAATCACTCCGTATCAAGCTGGCCACGCGTAAGCACACGGAAGACCACGCTCCTGCCCAGAAGGCCGAACTATTGCCCCCCAGAGCCCCGAGCACGCTCCCACCTGCCATCTGCTGCTGCCTGACTGCCTGCTGCCCACGTGCCCTGCCATTTGCTGCCTGCACATCAGCCAGGGGTGCTGTTGGTGTGACCACCCCTGCTGGAACCAAAGACTCCCGACTGGGATTCCATCGCTCCACAGCCCAGCCCCAGGACCCAGTTGCCCACCCACTCCTGCCTCTGGGGTTGTCATGTCGGGGCCAACTCCATCTGTGACCACTGACAACCCCCGGCCAGAGAGGCAGAGGGGCACCAGCTTCAGTGCCACCGAAGTTGGTGTCCTGGTGGAGCAAGTCCTGGGCCAGTATGATGCCCTCTTCGGAAGTTGCCGCGCCGACAAGGAAGGACGGACTCGGATCTGGACTGACATCGTGACTGCCATCAACGCGGAGGGGGTGGCAGTCCGCGACTTCCAACATGTCAAGAAGCGCTGGGAGGACTTCAGGTCCAGGACCCTGACCAAGGCCCGGCGCCTCTTGAAGGCAGCGGATGCCAAGGGGCGCCGGGGCCACTTGTCGGAAGAACAGATGAGGGTCCTGGAACACATATCCCCAGCGCTCCACGTCCAGGTCCTTGAGAGGCAGACCCGTCTGGAGTCGAGCGGTGAGTGTACATGCATCCTGATTGTGAGCAGTGCGTGTGGTGATTGTTCAGTAGTGTGCAGGTTGCACATCTGTTTGTATGGGGTCGAGTATGGGTGCGGGTGTACAGGGCCGTGGGGCTGACACATGCGAGGGCTGTAATGTGTGAGACATGGATGGTGCCTGTGTGTGTGGGCTTGCATGCCAAATGCAGTTGTGTGGGCACACAAGTCTGTATGAATGTGTATGTGAGTAGACATGTCCGTGATGTCACGCATGTATGTTGTTTTCAGCTGATTGTATCAGCGCTGTGTACATGTGCATGTGTGTGTATTTGACAAGGGTGCAACAGTGATGCAACATGGATGCATGTGACAGCGGTATGTGGAAGCCTGATTGGCAGATGTGACATGGATGCCCGCCTGAACACTGCGACACTTAGCAGAGGTGTACACATGCATGCAAGTGTGGTGGTGTGTGTACATGTGTGGTGCACTTCCTGTGTTGCATGTGATGTCTGGCTCACCTTTGCCTGCTGATGCTGTTGTATGTGTATGGATGGTGTTGGCAGTTGCAACATGGCTGTGGTATGGCTCGTGTGTGCAAGTTGTAATGACATGTGTGTTGGGGATTGTGATGACATGTCAGAGGTTTGCCAATGCCACTCATGTACAACTGTCATGTGTGTATGTGTACATTGTACAGTGCCCTGATGCCTGTGTTTTGTTTCTCCCTGTCTGCAGCGTCAACTGATGAAGAGGGCGGAGAAGGTGCTGTGGAGCACAGCGGCGGGGATCCCACCGCCAGCCGGAGACGCAAGGCCCGGCTCCCCTCCCAGGTTGTCATCTCGTCGGGGAGTGAGGAGTCCGGTGCCGCGTCCCAGGCCGCAGCTGCCGGGGGGAGGTCCAAGAGGCGGAGGTTGCAGTTGGACTCCTCGGCAGCAGAAGGGGCAGCTGGGACCCCACAGGGCCCAACGGGGGAAGATGGCACAGAGTCATCCAGGTTGGTGGGGGGTTTGGTGGAGGAGGAGGCCGTGCAAGCACCGGAGACGGGGTCTGGGGGTGGGGATCCCACTGGTGCTAGTGGTGCAGTGCAGGACCAGGGACAGGAGGCAGCACAGGCCGCCGCGGAGGTGCCTGTGTGCAATCCTGTCCCTGATCCTGTCCCTGCATCATCTTGCACCAGCGGGGATGCCCATGTCCAGACCAGTTTTCAGGCAGGGGATGAGCTGACGTCAACTGGCCTTCCCCTGCCTGCGGACGTGGCTATCCAGGCCCGGGTTGAGCCTGTCCTGGCTGGAGTGGCGTTGCGTCAACGGGCCATGCAAGGCGACCTGCAGTCTTTTCATGAAGAGACTGCAGGTCATCTCGAATGGCTCGTTGACCACGTCAGCCTGCTGGGACAGGTCACCCAGGCCGGATTCCTCCGTCTGATGGGGCTTGCCACGACCCCCTCCTCAGCTGGACCCCCTACGCGCCAGTCGTCCTCTGTGCCATCTTTCCACCCATCAGTCACCTGGGTGCCCTGTGGAGCTGCCTCTGACGGTGCGGCCAGGCTGGTGGAGGAGGCATCCCTGCCACAGTCGGGAGTCGGACGTCCAGCAGGGGTGGCCACGTCAACGACTGCACCCCAGCCGGCGGAGGATGTGCAGGCAGCAGGAGGCAGTGCAGGGGCAGAGGCACAGCAGCAGCAGCTCCATGGTGGGAGCCATGAAGGCTCGGGGCCTTCGACATCGGAGGGGCAGGCATCGGCCGGAGGGCAGGAGGACCCAGGACAAAAAGTGTCTTCCGTGTGGCAGCGGTTGGGCCACGCCATAGATGCGGAGCGGCAGCGGGCGGAAGAGGCACGGCTCTCAATGGTCAGGGCGGAGAACTCCATGCAGAGGGCCCTGAGGCGGGTCGAGTGCCTCGAGGCAATCCGCAGGGCTTTGGAGGTGGACACGTCGACGGCCCTGCGGACCCTCGGGGCCATGGAGGAGGACCGCCTCCGTGACATAGAGGAGGAGTTCGATGATGCCCTGGCCCGGCACATCCAGAAGTGAGCCGTGGAACTAGCCCGCTGCCCTTGTACATAGTTATGTAGGTAGTGTTAAGTTTCATTTTTGTTTTTATTTCATTTGGACCTTTTGGACATTGGCCACATTTTTGTATATAGTTTTTTTTTTGGTTAGTGTAGTTAGTTAGGTTTCCTTTATTTTGTTGGGATGATGGACCCTGGCTTCTTGCTTTGTACATAGTTGTGGACTTGTACATACTTTATTTTTTGAAATTATCCATGGATCAATGGCTTATGTTTTTTTTTCACATTGGATTTTGTTTGGTGGACATTGACTTTGTAGTACATTACTTTGGATTTCTATATTCTTTGATTTTTTCTTTTTTTTGGACGGACATGCTTCTTTTCATTTTTTCCATTCACATTTCAGTTTCTTCATTTTTGTTTCTATTCATCTTTCCTTTAATACATTATTTATTTGTTGCACTTCAATGTGTGGTGTCTCATTGTTTTCATGCATTTCATGTTATGTGTTTTGAGATTCACTGACACCCATTGGGTGTATGTGAGGGACATGTGTTTGTTTTGGAACTTGCAATTGGTGTTCTGTGATGTAATTGCAGAATATGAGTGGGTGGATGCAATACTCGGGTGGGTGTTTTGCATTTGGGGGCTGACCATAGAGACCAGGGATCTGGACTGTGATGACATGTTGGGTGGGGAACATGAGTTGGACATGGGTGGGGGCCTGCTGGCAGGTGCCCCACAGTGCTGGGGGGTGGGAGACATGAGTGGGGGCCTGGTGGAGGGTGCACCTGGATGCTGGGGGGGTGGGGGTGTTGGGAGACATGAGTGGGGCCTGGTGGAGGGTGCCCTGCACTGCTGGGGAGTGGGGGGGATGGGAGACATGTGTGGGGGCCTGGTGGAGGGTGCCCCTGGATGCTGGGGGTGGGGGTGCTGGGAGACATGTGTGGGGGCCTGGTGGAGGGTGCCCCTGGATGCTGGGGGGGTGGGGGTGTTGGGAGACATGAGTGGGGCCTGGTGGAGGGTGCCCTGCACTGCTGGGGAGTGGGGGGGATGGGAGACATGTGTGGGGGCCTGGTGGAGGGTGCCCCTGGATGCTGGGGGTGGGGGTGCTGGGAGACATGTGTGGGGGCCTGGTGGAGGGTGCCCCTGGATGCTGGGGGTGAGGGGGCTGGGAGACATGTGTGGGGGCCTGGTGGAGGGTGCCCCTGGATGCTGGGGGGTGGGGGTGGTGGGAGACATGAGTGGGGGCCTGGTGGAGGGTGCCCTGCACTGCTGGGGAGTGGGGGGGATGGGAGACATGGGTGGGGGCCTGGTGGAGGGTGCCCCTGGATGCTGGGGGTGGGGGTGCTGGGAGACATGTGTGGGGGCCTGGTGGAGGGTGCCCCTGGATGCTGGGGGGGTGGGGGTGTTGGGAGACATGAGTGGGGCCTGGTGGAGGGTGCCCTGCACTGCTGGGGAGTGGGGGGGATGGGAGACATGTGTGGGGGCCTGGTGGAGGGTGCCCCTGGATGCTGGGGGTGGGGGTGCTGGGAGACATGTGTGGGGGCCTGGTGGAGGGTGCCCCTGGATGCTGGGGGTGGGGGTGCTGGGAGACATGTGTGGGGGCCTGGTGGAGGGTGCCCCTGGATGCTGGGGGGGTGGGGGTGTTGGGAGACATGAGTGGGGCCAGGTGGAGGGTGCCCTGCACTGCTGGGGAGTGGGGGGGATGGGAGACATGTGTGGGGGCCTGGTGGAGGGTGCCCCTGGATGCTGGGGGTGGGGGTGCTGGGAGACATGTGTGGGGGCCTGGTGGAGGGTGCCCCTGGATGCTGGGGGTGCTGGGAGACATGTGTGGGGGCCTGGTGGAGGGTGCCCCTGGATGCTGGGGGGTGGGGGTGGTGGGAGACATGAGTGGGGGCCTGGTGGAGGGTGCCCTGCACTGCTGGGGAGTGGGGGGGATGGGAGACATGAGTGGGGGCCTGGTGGAGGGTGCCCCTGGATGCTGGGGGGTGGGGGTGCTGGGAGACATGTGTGGGGGCCTGGTGGAGGGTGCCCCTGGATGCTGGGGGGGTGGGGGTGGTGGGAGACATGGGTGGGGGCCTGCTGGCAGGTGCCCCACAGTGCTGGGGGGTGGGAGACATGAGTGGGGGCCTGGTGGAGGGTGCCCCTGGATGCTAGGGGGTGGGGGTGCAGGGGGACATGAGTGGGGGCCTGGTGGAGGGTGCCCCTGGATGCTAGGGGGTGGGGGTGCTGGGAGACATGTGTGGGGGCCTGGTGGAGGGTGCCCCTGGATGCTGGGGGGGTGGGGGTGGTGGGAGACATGAGTGGGGGCCTGGTGGAGGGTGCCCCTGGTGGCTGGGGGGTGGGGGTGGTGGGAGACATGAGTGGGGGCCTGGTGGAGGGTGCCCCTGGATGCTAGGGGGTGGGGGTGCTGGGAGACATGTGTGGGGGCCTGGTGGAGGGTGCCCCTGGATGCTGGGGGGGTGGGGGTGGTGGGAGACATGGGTGGGGGCCTGCTGGCAGGTGCCCCACAGTGCTGGGGGGTGGGAGACATGAGTGGGGGCCTGGTGGAGGGTGCCCCTGGATGCTAGGGGGTGGGGGTGCAGGGGGACATGAGTGGGGGCCTGTTTGAGGCTGCCCCTGCACTGCTGGGGGGTGGGGGTGAAGGGGGACATGCGTTGGTGGGCAGTAGTGCTAGTTGATATGTGGGTTGGCTGGTGGGCATGGCCATGGTGGATGGGGTGCCTGCAGGACATGTGCTGGGTAGGCCCCTGTGGTGTGAGCCACCTGCAGGGGCCGTGGAGGGTGTAGAGGGTACACCTGGGAGGACCCACACGTGCAATTCACGTGTGCTGCTCCCCGCGCACCCCCGAAATACACGTACCCCGCTCAATCGCGTGTGGAACTTCCCGCGCACCCCTGAAATCCACGTACCCGGCCAAATCGCGTGTGGAACTTCCCGCGCACCCCCGAAATACACGTACCCCGCTCAATCGCGTGTGGAACTTCCCGCGCACCCCTGATATCCACGTACCCGGCCAAATCGCGTGTGGAACTTCCCGCGCACCCCCGGAATACACGTACCCCGCTCAATCGCGTGTGGAACTTCCCGCGCACCCCTGAAATCCACTACCCGGCCAAATCGCGTGTGGAACTTCCCGCGCACCCCTGATATCCACGTACCAGGCCGAATCGCGTGTGGAACTTCCCGCGCACCCCCGAAATACACGTACCCCGCTCAATCGCGTGTGGAACTTCCCGCGCACCCCTGATATCCACGTACCCGGCCAAATCGCGTGTGGAACTTCCCGCGCACCCCCGGAATACACGTACCCCGCTCAATCGCGTGTGGAACTTCCCGCGCACCCCTGAAATCCACTACCCGGCCAAATCGCGTGTGGAACTTCCCGCGCACCCCTGATATCCACGTACCAGGCCGAATCGCGTGTGGAACTTCCCGCGCACCCCCGAAATACACGTACCCCGCTCAATCGCGTGTGGAACTTCCCGCGCACCCCTGATATCCACGTACCCGGCCAAATCGCGTGTGGAACTTCCCGCGCACCCCTGATATCCACGTACCAGGCCGAATCGCGTGTGGAACTTCCCGCGCACCCCCGAAATACACGTACCCCGCTCAATCGCGTGTGGAACTTCCCACGCACCCCTGATATCCACGTACCAGGCCGAATCGCGTGTGGAACTTCCCGCGCACCCCCGAAATACACGTACCCCGCTCAATCGCGTGTGGAACTTCCCGCGCACCCCTGATATCCACGTACCAGGCCGAATCGCGTGTGGAACTTCCCGCGCACCCCCGAAATACACGTACCCCGCTCAATCGCGTGTGGAACTTCCCGCGCACCCCTGATATCCACGTACCCGGCCAAATCGCGTGTGGAACTTCCCGCGCACCCCCGGAATACACGTACCCCGCTCATTCGCGTGTGGAACTTCCCGCGCACCCCTGATATCCACGTACCAGGCCGAATCGCGTGTGGAACTTCCCGCGCACCCCCGAAATACACGTACCCCGCTCAATCGCGTGTGGAACTTCCCGCGCACCCCTGATATCCACGTACCCGGCCAAATCGCGTGTGGAACTTCCCGCGCACCCCCGGAATACACGTACCCCGCTCATTCGCGTGTGTAACTTCCCGCGCACCCCCGGAATGCACGTACCCCGCTCAATCGCGTGTGTCACTTCCCGCGCACCCCCGGAATACACGTAGCCCGCTCATTCGCGTGTGTAACTTCCCGCGCACCCCCGGAATACAAGTACCCCGCTCAATCGCGTATTTTACTTCCCACGGCGCCACTTTTTTGATGCGCTGGGACTCTACCGCTTGCCTTCGTGTGGCGGACGTGTTTCAGCTTGTGCGCGGCTTTGGCTGTGCGTGGGTTTGCCCTATTCCATTCCATGGATACGTGTGGTTCGTGTGCGTGTGGGCGTTACCTCTGCTTCCGTGCAGTGCATCCCCAGTTACGCCCTTATTTTCGCGTGTTGTTCCCCATTCCGCGCGTTACGCCCCATGTCCCGCCCACTTTCTGCTGTGTGCGCTGAGGTTGTGCGCTTTCACTGTGCGCGTCGCGCACCGTCGCGCACGCCTTTCGCGATGTTGCAGTGACTTGTGCGCCATGCACGGGTTTGGCGCACATCGCGCGGTGAACACGCGCAGGGACTTCCATGAATCGCACGCGTGCGCGTGCGCCTGTTTTTTTCCGCTTGCGCCTGCTTGCGCCTACTTGCGCGTAGATTTTCGGCGCACGTTTGTTCCATGAATCGGCCCCATAGTGTTTTTGGAATAAGACGACAATTGGACTACTGTGCTGGAATGGTGAAATTCACTATAAACTCACAGAAGATCCACAAGAATTTCTAATGTAATTACTACAAGTACTAGAAAACAAAAACATACCTGATAAATGAAATCTTTTAGATTTCATACATGTGGAAACATACATGCACTCTCTGCAACAATGTGACACAAGAAGAAATCCCCAATGAACGCTTCATATATATATCAATACCAAATTGTGAATCCATTCAATTTCAGCAACTTGTACAAAATGCAAACCATGGTAGATTATGCTCTACCTGTAATTCAGATAATCGCTCCACGTTAGTAATACAAACACATAGTAAATACATAATACTAATGCTTCTACGTTACAATGCAGATGGTACCAAAAACAACTGCAAGCTGACTGGATTCACACATGTCAAATATCACTTGGTAAGAAAACCTTCACAACAATAGGTATAATCTACCACGCAGGAGCCACAACCAATTCAGGGCACTACACTGCATACATAAAAAAGAAATGTGGATGGTTTGAATGTAATGATAGTACCATTACTCTTAAGCAGAGATTACCAGCAAATCTTACAAACGCTTATTTGATGTTCTTAAAACCAAAATTTGATAAATAAACTGTATTTAAACCTTTTAAGTTAGAATACTCCAAAACCTATCTAACTGCTCAAAGATTCTACAACAACTAATCAGATAAATGAATACCACTAAATTAGACCAAATAATACACAGTTAGAATACGCCAATTGGTATATAACTGTCCCAAATTTTTAAATGTGTGTTAAAGTAATATAAACTGTTAGAATACACCAAAAGCTATCTAACACTCAAAGATTCTACAACAACTAATCAGATAAATGAATACCACTAAATTAGGCAAAAAAATACACAGTTAGAATACGCCAATTGGTATCTAACTATCCCAAAATTTAACAATATCCAAATAGGTAAATGAAAACCACTACAATATATTAAAAATATAAACAGTTAGAATGCACCAATTGGTATCTAACTACTCCAAAATTTTATAATATCAAAACAAATGAAGAATCTGTTACTGTTCCAAAAGAAATACAACAAAGCAAAGTATAAAGCATTAGCCAGAAACAACAAGTGAACACTGAAAACAAAGAAACAAATAAACTGTAGCATAACAGAAAAAGTTTTTTTTTAAATCCAACATGGATTTTTTTTTCTCCCACAGACCCAATGATTTTAGCAACAAATACAGAAACTGAGCAAATTGCACAGTACTCTGATTTGTACTCTACTAAATATGAGGGTCTAAAAAAAATAAAAGTATATTGCTTATACAATGTAATAAGTCATTACAAAATACTAATACTAACATGCTATTTTCTTTTATCACAGAAATGAAGAAAAAAAACATGGACTCCCATTACTAGACCAAACAGTAAGTATACAATAATAAGGACAACCATAGCAGCACATCACATCCATAGTATCTAATACCTTTGTTCCTAATACATTTGTTTTTCACCCAAAGTTATAAACAAATATGAATGTGATATGCTGCGGTGGTTGTTGCCAGGGCATAGAGTCTTGGGTGCATGGCCAAATGGCCATGCACCCAAGACTCTATGCCCTGGCAAAAACCACCGCAGCATATCACATCCATAGAGTCAAACATTTCAACTATGATCTATGGGAAACTTTTAATGTCCGCGAACAATGTGAGTGTTCTTAGAACACTTTGAGCTTGCCAGCGAACAATACGGACACCGTTTTCAGGACACCCCCTACGAACATTTCAGAACAACGCGATAGTTCTTAGAACACTTTCAACTTAACAACGAACAATACGGACACCGTCCTAAGGACACCCCCTACGAACATTCCAGGACACCGGGAGTGTTCTCAAAAACGTCTTCAGAACACCCCCATCTTGTTTATTTGCGAACATTTCAGGACACCGCGAGTGTTCTTAGGACACATTCAACTTGACAAAGAACAATACGGACAGCGTCCTCAGGACACCCCCTACGAACACTCCCCGGACACCGGGAGTGTTCTTAGAAGCGTCTTCAGAACACCACCATCTTGTTTATTTGCGAACATTTCAGGACACCGCGAGTGTTCTTAGGACACATTCAACTTGACAAAGAACAATACAGACAGCGTCCCCAGGACACCCCCTACGAACACTCCCCAGACACCGCGAGTGTTCTTAGAAGCGTCTTCATAACACCCCCATTTTGTTTATTTGCGAACATTTCAGGACACCGCGAGTGTTCTTAGGACAGACTCAACTTGACAGAGAACAATACGGACAGCCTCCTCAGGACACCCCCTACGAACACTCCCCGGACACCGCGAGTGTTCTTAGAAGCGTCTTCATAACACCCCCATTTTGTTTATTTGCAAACATTTCAGGACACCGCGCGTGTTCTTAGAACACATTCAACTTGACAGAGAACAATACGGACAGCGTCCTCAGGACACCACCTACGAACACTCCCCGGACACCGCAAGTGTGCTTAGAACAGTTTCACTTTGCTTGCGAACAAAACAGACACATTTTGACTCCTTAGAACACCCCCTAGTCAGTTTATTTAGAAAATTTCAGAACACCCTTGATGTCCGCAAACAAATCGAACACAAAAAGAACGTCTAACACATAAAAAACACAACTTTCATCCTATCTCACACACTCCCACCCTCCCCAAACACTCCTACACACCAACACACTCTACTAAATACACATTTTGAACAAAGTTTCACCGCGCTGTCCGGGACGTCCGCGAATCCAATATGGCGGGCGCTACCGAAAAATCTGACGCGCTTCACGTTCCACGCCGTCCAATCAGCGAACACTTTGCATGTCCGCGAACATCACGCAAGACGATTGGCCAATCAGGACACTTTCCGCGGAGCGAACAGGGAAGTGTATCCGCAAACCGAACACAGATATCACTAATTTTTTTTGACCTACTTTTTGGTCATTTTCACCAAATTTGCAAAAGGACGCTTTCGGGACCAACCCGCTGCTCCTGGTCCAAATTTGGTGGAAATCCGTTCAGCGGTTTGGGCTGTAGACGCGAGCAAAAATTTTTTCCCATTCACTCTATGGAGAGTGACTATAATGTATACAAATATGAGCATATAGAGGGAAGGTAGAGTAATATAAATAAAACTATGACAAAGTGCTGATACCATAATGATTATCTTCATGCACAGAAAGGATTCCTCTCTTTCAAGCCTGTATCTTCCACTACGTACATGTTTCATATATGATGTGACAGGAACCCAAGTCTACAAATATAGTAACTTTTCAATTTTTACTTCCTGACTGTTACTGTAGAAAACTATGTGGCTTCGATATGTCACTAAAGGATAAAAGGGGAGAGCCAGCCATGTGATGTCATCAGTTATGTCATCAATGACATTTGTGATGTCATCTTTGATGTCCTGGGTGTTAGTGTTAGCAGTGCACGGTGGCGTGAGTTATGGTTGCTTATGTTACCATAACTGGCGAATTTCAAGGGTTTTTCGGTTTTACTTGGAACCATAACGTCCCTTTAACAAAGTTTTTTCACTGAATATCATAGGTTTTTAGTAACACAACTTAACCATAATATCCCTGACATGTAACATAGAACGTACTAACCCCCTCATAGTTATTTTCATGTCCGCGGACTTCCGCCATGTCCGCGGACACATCGAAAATCTGAGCATGGTGAATGTTAATTTAAATAGTGTGCCCCATTTCCCCTTTGAAGTTGGCTCTAAAAAGAGCCGTTTTTTTTTTTACAGATGCTTGACAGACACCTGTTATTTTATATTTTTTTTCTTGTTTTTTTTTCTTACTTTACTCCTAAAATCTTCACATAACCTTCTCCAAAGCAACCCTTACATTCCAAAATAAAACGGCATTTCCGGTAAAAGATAAAGAAATGCCATCTTCTTTAAAATTAACAGCATTACTGGCATCAATATTCTCATTGTTACAGAAGAACATACCAGCTCTTAGCATGAAGGCACACATGCCTCGGTTGATGACACACCTAGCAATGTTTTGCTGAGGACAAAAAACTGAACTATTGTCCCATATTGCCCTAGGTAGTAATCCAGAAAAAATTACTTTCGCATTTGGAAGGATCTTCACTACGGCTTGAACCAAGCGTTCCAAATCAGCCAACAAAGTAGAGGCACTGACGTTGCCCAAATGGAAAGCACCATAGTGCAAAACTACCACATGCGGACTGTTCATCGTGGCCATATCCGCACAAACTTGTACAATTCCCTCTACATTGCAATCAGGCACAGTGCTCCACACCACCTCCACTCCTTTGACATCAAAGTTCTTTGCAACATGCCTGCATTCAGCGTACTGCTGTAAACCATGCACAAACATATCTATGTGCACCAACACCCTGACTTTCTCCACTTCTGCCATCTTCACCACACACAGTCTCTTTCAACACAAATCCACAAGCTCGACATCTGATTGGCTGATCCGTACAGTCTTCTTTCCATGTTGGATTTCCTGGAAAAACCCAGATTTACCACGCCCTGTCCATGAACAGCCGCGGTGTCCACGGACGGCGTCCACTTTACTCTCTGTACCATTTCTTCATTGCATACAGCTAAGCAATCACACAATACGAATAACGTCCTCAGAACACCCCCATTTTGTGAATTTTCCAACATTTCAGGACAATTATCATTTCATTATTCTACATATTAACATTACAAATATTATACTTTTATCTTGTACTCTGCACACAATGCTATCTTTCTCCATTAGCAGCTCAGTATACTACATAGAATCCCATAATACAATGCTATTTATTGATATAAATGCATCGTTCAAAGCACTAATAACGGTATGATATTTATTGCAATATCCTTGACACTTTTTTCAGAACATTATAATGAAAATCCCTAGTACACAAATTCCATGAAAAGTACATACACATGTGATGTCATCAGTGATTTCATCAATGACATTTGCGATGTCATCTTTGATGTCCTGGGTGTTAGTCTTAGCAGTGCATGGTGTTGGCGCGAGTTATTTTTCATAGCTTACCATAACTTATTTTCATAAGTTATTTTCAGGGGTCTTTCGGCTGTACTTAGAACCATAACGTCCTTTAAACAAACTTTTTTTAATATCACACAAACAATATACAAAAATGGCGTGCAAAAACCAACTTCTACAGATGGCTTTACACAGAATGTTGCAAAGTAAGAATTTATGCTCGTTCACAGTGAAGGTCAGCTGCTTCATTTTTTTCTCGGGCCCCGGAGAGGCTCACAAAGCAGACTATAAGGTTGTATTGTGTTTTGACCTTGACAGACAGAGATTGAGATGAAAGACTTCTCTTGAAGGAGTGTTGCTAAAACGTAAGAGAAGATAAAGATGAAATTTCTGAAACGAAACCACTTTTACATATTATATCACTATGCGAAAGATCGTTGGCACACGCAGAGTCGTATTTTTGGACTGCACCACTCGTAGACAATGGAAATTGCAATTGTACTGTAAGTAACCCTTTAGATTACTTTATACCAAATATAATTACAATAGCGCAGCATTAAAGACCGCTGAAGTTGAACTTGTTCGTTGAACGTGGCATAATGTTTTCTACCGCGTACTATCACCGCCGAATTGATCCCCTGTCGTTTAGAGGGCTCTGAAAAAGGCAGACGACACAGAGTGGGTTAATAGAAATAATTTAACTGGTCTATAGGCGGTCAAGCGCCCTACTCGCTGTGCCACTTTACTGTAGCCTGTCAAGTGGCACAGCGAGTACAGCGCTCGCTTTGACATCCGTGCACAGCTTGCTAACGCAAGTTCGAATCCCGGCAAGCCCAAACTCAGCCTTTCATCCTTCCGTGGTCGATAAATGAGCACCACACACCGTGGTTAATAATAAGCACCGCTTAGATAGCTCACAGTTCTTAGCGCTATATGAATGGGAAAATATTATTATTTTATTATTAACATACTCTGTTGCACTATCTTCGATAGCAAATAGTTTCACGCCCTAATAAATAAAATGATGATTTTTAATGAAGATCGGCTGGTGAGACTAATTTATGTTTTTTAAAACAGGTATGTGGCCCCGTTTTGTCTATGTCACGATTTACAGACTCCAGCGGATGGGGTCTTCAACTGCCAGGTGCAAGTCCAAATATGCAACTTCATGACCCTCACCATTTTATGGGACAATCGCCAAGGACCAATATGCCCTTACGCAGTACTAGCGGCTACAAACAACATACCAACCAATACGGTGGTCTAATTGCTCGTTGTTGGAGCAACCTTCCGATTATCAGAGAGACCATTTACTGCTTTTATCATAAACCAACAGCCTATCTACCGCAAAGGAACAACGCGCGGCTCCAAATAAACTTTTGCTGATCGACAGAAGAGACAATAGCAAATCGCTGAATATTCACTAAACATTTCATGTGAAATAAATGTAATTTACCAAATGTACAATCCTGCTGTTTACTTTTAAACCACAGTTTCATATTCCGAATTGTGGCGCACTGAGTTGTAACCTGATCTAACACTCTCTGTACCGCAAAGGAACATCGCGTGTCTCAACATGAACTTTTGCGGATCGACAACAAAGACAAATGCAAATTGCTGAATATTCTCTAAACATTTGATGTCAAATAAATGTACTTTACAACATTTACAATCTTGCTCTTTGCTTTTAAATCACAGTTTCATATTCTGAATTGTGGCGCGCTGTGTTGTGACATAATGTGTGTTGTCTTCCGGGTTCTGTGTAAAGTCGCGTAGTACTGGAGACGACTCGGCGCGTTTCATTACGCACCCTGTAACGTCACGGAGAGAGGCGGGGTATATGAATGCTTTGATAATATCAGGCTTAGTGGCGGGAGATATGATTTAGTGTCGCAAAAGCAAGTCAGCCAGGTCAATAGCGCCAGTCATAGAATTATCATAACATGTCGACGCACACCAGCCGGATTTATCGTTTCTTTAGTGGACAAAAAGTCGGTTGACGCCCCTAGGAAATTGTACTATTAGCGGACAAAAGGAGTGCTCTTAAAACACTTTCACCCTGACAACGAACAATACAAACAACGTTCTCAGAACTCCCCCATTTTGTGTAATTGCAACCATTTCGGGACACTGCGAGTGTTCTTAGAACACATTCAACTAGACAGATAACAATACGGACAGCGCCCTGAGGACACCCCCAGTTTGTGTATTTACGAACAATTAAGTACACCGCGAGTGTTCATAGCTCATTTTTACCTTCCTTGCGAACAAAAATGACACATACTCCGTCCTCTAAACACCCCACCATTTAGTTTATTTACAAAATGTCAGAACAGCCGTGTTCTCCGCGGACAAATCGAACGCAACAAAAACGTCTAGCACATAAAAAAACAAAGCATTGAACCTATCTCATACTCCCCCACCCTCCCCAAACACTCTTACACACCAACACACGGCACTAAATACAATTTTTTATCCACGTTTCACTGCGCTGTACGCGGGCGACTGCGAATACAAGATGGCGGGCGCCACAGAAAATCTGATGCACTCCACGCCCCTCGCCGTCCAATCAGCGAACACATTGCATGTCCGCGGACATGACGCAAGCCCGTGGGCCAATCAGGGTGCTGTCCGTGGAGCGAACAGGGAAGTCCGTCCGCGAAACGAACGCAGATATCACTAATTTTTTTGCCTTACATTTTAGTGATTTTTTAAAAAACTACTGGACAGATTTACACCAAATTTACAAAAGCACGCTTTTGGGACCAGGCCGCCGCTCCTGCCGCAAATTTGGTGTAAATCCGTCCAGCGGTTCGGGCTGTAGCCGTGCGCAAAGTTTTTTCCCATTCAGTCTATGGGAAAAAAAAAAGTTTTGGGACCCCCCCTCTAACTTTGCCCCCCCTGGACGAATCCTCACCAAACTTTGCAAAACAATTCAGAGTGACCCAACTTTTTTGGTGAGGATCCATCCAGGGAGAGCGAAGTTATAAGCCGCCCAAAAAGTGCTCTTCCTATGGAAACAGCAACTTAACCATAACTACATGGCCACTACTGTGGCCATGTAATATATATATATATATTCAGTGAAAAAACTTTGTTAAAGGGACGTTATGGTTAAGTTGCGCTACTAAAAACCTATGAAATTCAGTGAAAAAACTTTGTTAAGGGACATTATGGTTCCAAGTAAAACCGAAAAACCCTTGAAATTCGCCAGTTATGGTAAGCTAAGCAACCATAACTTGTGCCACCACCGTGCACTGCTAAGACTAACACCCAGGACATCAAAGATGACATCACAAATGTCATTGATGACATCACTGATGACATCACATGTCTGGCTCACTATTTTTTATTTTGCTGACATATCTAGGCCACATGGTTTTCTTCAGTAACAGTCAGAAACTAAGAATTTTATTTTATTTGTAGACGTTTCCTTCTAGTAGGTTCTTACAGTAATTCCCTTAGAGTAGAGTCACATTATATGAAACATATACATATGGGAAAACACAAGCTTGAAAGACAGCAATCCTTTTTGTTCATAAAGATAATCACTAGACTTATGAGCACTTTCTGATAGTTCTGTTGTTTTTTTTTATGGCTGTACTTTCCCTGTATATGGTCATATTTGTATACATTGTACTCACACTACTTTCCTTAGGGTCCAATCACATCAAGTGATACATATACATAGGGTAAATAGCAGCTTTGAAACAGAGCAATCATTTATTTGCATGAAACTAATCAGTTAAGTTATGAATTGTTTCTGCTACTACTTGTGCTTTTTTGCTAACTTCACTTTCCCTGTATATACCCATATTGGTATGTGTTCTTGTGTCTTTGTGTTTTGTCTATAGTAATGCAATTATGTAATACATGGGTTTTATTAGCTACTTATTACATATTTCACAGTACACAAAAATCTATTAAGAAAACAATTATCATTTCATTATTCAACATATTAACATTACGAATATCATACCTTCATCTTGTACGCTGCACACAATGTTATGTTTCTGTACGAGTAGCTTAGTATACTAGATAGAACCCCATAATAGGATGCTACTTATATCAATGCATCGTTCAATGCACTTATTAGGGTATATTTCTTGCAATGATTCTTGACACTTTTTTCGCAACATAATAAGAATCCCTTCTACACATACTTCATGAGAAGTACATACACATGTGATGTCATCAGTGATGTCATCAATGACATTTGTGATGTCATCTTTGATGTCCTGGGTGTTAGTCTTAGCAGTGCATGGTGGTGGCGCGAGTTATGGTTGCTTAGCTTACCATAACTTGCAAATTTCAAGGGTTTTTTCGGTTTTACTTGGAACCATAACGTCACTTTAACAAAGTTTTTTCACTGAATTTCATAGGTTTTTAGTAGCGCAACTTAACCATAACGTCCCTTTAACAAAGTTTTTTTCACTGAATTTCATAGGTTTTTAGTAGCGCAACTTAACCATAACGTCCCTTTAACAAAGTTTTTTCACTGAATATCATAGTTTTTTAGTAGCACAACTTAACAATAATGACTTTGACTTTATATACATGTCATATGGAACTGACTAGATCTCTTCTTATGAACTTGATGTCCGCGAACTTATTTAATGTTCACGGACATGTTCGGAGAACAGTACCACCACCTAAAAACTCTGGGGAGGTATGATGTGTAATAGTTTTATCATAACATAGGAACATTTAACAAATTCACAAAGCAGCACACCTACCAAGTATATGTAGTAATACTTAAAAAATGTTACCCATATATGTAACACACTAACCATTCATGTAAAAGCAATATGTTTTAAAATGGAATATACCAAAAGAAGATAAAGTGGCTTCCACCATAATTACCTCACAGACGCTCCACAACCAACAGCAAGACCAGACGTATACACTACTGATTACATATCTCACCAGACATAGTAAGTGCACTTCTTTTTACTCATATATTTATAAACTTTCTATATTAGAAAAAAAAAAACATATTACTTCTTTGTTTTCTCACAGAAATGTGTAGTACTCTGGACTGGCTAGAGGACCATTTCCCACGAGACAAAATGTTAGAAGATAGTCCACCTAATGGTACACACTTTACTGTATAAACCAATTGATAAATATTATTTTGTATACATTCAACATATAAATTTTTTTTACTGACCCTACAAAAATTGCAACTTCCAAAGAAAAAGAAGTGGTGGATAACACTCTTGAACACATTACCCACAAAATGGACCAACTTATGGCAAATTTTATGGATTTAAAGAACTTTGTGGAAGATCACCTAAAACCACCAACAACATACCATTGTCCCACTTGTACTTGTCCCCCCTCACCATATCCTATTCATTTATCCCCAAACTCTCTCCATGGACCACAACGTTTTGATGAGATTTCCATCCCTTCTTCACCTGATCCCACTAATATTTAAAACCCTAATTCTCCTGTTTTTGTTTCCGTTTCTGCCCCACCTTCTCAGGCATAAATTGTTTATATATGTTAAATAAAGTTACTTTTTATATTGTGTTGTAATTACTTTCAGTTCCTTGTAATAAAACCAATTTAGGTGTCCACGGACACCGCGGTTGTTCGGAATTGTTTGTAAAGAAACGAAAATGTGACTGTCCTGAGGACACTACATCTTTCCGTAATGTTCTCATGCAAGTTCAAAATGTTCTAAGAACACTCGTAGTGTCCTGAAATGTTCTTAAAGAAACAAAAATTAAAGTGTTCTAAAGAACACTATATCTGTCCCTAATGTTCGCTATCAACTTAAAACTGTCCTAAGAACACAATTGGTGTCCTGAAATGTTCGTAAATAAACAAAATGATGTGTCCTGAACAACAGTACAACTGTTCGTAGTGTTCGCTACCCAATTGAAAGTGTTCTAAGAACACAATTGGTGTCCTGAAATGTTCGTACATAAACTAAATTACACGTGTCCTGAAGAACACTATATCTGTCCTTACTGTTCGCTACCAAGTTTAAACTGTTCTAAGAACACACGCGGTGTCCTGAAATATTCGTTTCACGTGTGACGCACTTTTAATTACTTCAGAACCCAAACAGTGTCCGTAGGACATCAATGCGCATGCGCTAACCAATTTCCGTGCACTTGGTGTCCGGCGGACAGGCGCTTCCTTCGCAGACTAGTTCGCAAACAGATCATATGACCGCGCCCACGCTCATCGTGTGTCCTGAAATGCGGACACTGTTGGTGTCCCCGAACAATTTAAAAGTACATTTTCAGTTAATCCATAATATTTTTCAATAAAATCTCACCATGCCACAAGTCCCACATAGCAATCTTGAGTTTCTATATACCTTTTGAAACTTTCCAATCCTTTTTTTGTGTTCGATCTGTCTGTGCACAGTGCGCATGTCCGCGGAACGCACACAAGCACCCCTATAAAAGACCACGCCCAAGAGCTTTTTCCCATTGTGTTTCTGGCTATTCTTCAGAACACAGTGATTTTTGCTGCCACCTGCAGACTACACCATCATCGACATGGCATCCTTGGCTGCTGAACTGCCACTTGGTGCTGCACCTGCTTCAGCACCACCACCACCCCCTCCACCAGCACCACCTCCCCAAGGGCCTGAAGAGGGGAACAGGACTGAGGATGCGGAGGAGGAAGAAGAGGATGATGAGAATGAGGTAGAGGAAATCCCTACTACCCGCACTAGGCGTGAGTCTTGGGTGTGGTGGTTATTTACCATTCATGGGAATGGTCCTAAGGCTTGTGCGAACTATGTTACCTGCAATGAGTCCAAAATGATACTCAGTCGCGGGAAGCATGGTAACTACAGCTTTGGGACCACTACTGTGAAGCGATACCTGAGGTCATTTCACTCTGGGGCTATTCGCAGGGTTGTACCTTGTGAAGAACGTAGCAGGTTGATTTCCTCTACTTCATCCTCTGTTTCTGATCCTGTCACCACAAGGACCACCTCTGTGGGACAGCGTCTTTCTCAAGCTGCCTCACAGGCCATACAGAATGCTCATGACCCTTACCTTTCGAGGGTCACCGTTGTATGTATGTACTGTGACACAGTACTCTGCAGGTGGGAGCGACTTCGGAGTGCTTTTGAGACTATCGTCTCAGAGCACGAGAAGACCTGCTCACTACCCAAATAAAACCCACTCTACATCTTCCTCTCTCAGCTCGCCCTTTCTTATCCCTGTGGTTGGTGTCCCCCCCTTTACCCTCCTTTACCCTCCTCTCCTAGTGTGTCGTGTCTGAAAAACCAAAAAAAATAAAAAATTACAAAAATCAAAAAAAATAAGGCTCTTTTCAGAGCCGCCTTTCCCAGTTAAAAAATAGTAGTGAAAATAAATGAAGTAGGGCTCTTTGTATTTTTTAGAAGTCTGCGGACAGTTCGCGAACATTAAAAAAATTGGGTTACTACTCCATCACAAACATTGTAATTTTCTCTGGAAAGAAGTGGTGGCTCTGAAAAGAGCCTTTGGGTGGTGTTTGTAAGTCAAAAATTGTAAATGTTTAACATCTACTTCAAAATTGTTGTTGTAATTCCAAAAAAGGTCGCAATGCATTTTGTACATTTCTCAGAAAAATCTGATTGCCAGCATAAGTAAGATGGACTCCATCTCTGCGAAAAATGTATGTACTACAAAACATAATATTTTCATTGTGAAAAGAAGACATGCCAAAATCTCTTAAAAAGCCACAAACAGGCTTATTAACATTGCGCCTTGCTTTTTCCATTTGTGGACCAAATGAAGAAGAACGAAGCAACATTTGTCTCTTCGCAATCCGTGAAAATATCACTTGAGAATTAGGAAACATGTACATAACCTTCCTCAGTCCTTCTTTCATAGCAAATTGCAAAAAAATTCCAGTCACATGCCCTAAACTGCTCCCTCCACAATGAATTACAATTATGTCTGGATGTTGCTCTGTCTCCAAAGTAGCACAGAGAGGTAGCAAATCCAACCACTTCATTCCACGTACTCCATGCCAGTGTACTTCCACATGTTGGAATCCAATATCTACAGCTACTCCACAGCTTTCTGCATGCACCTTCAACCAATGTATCCACGAATCTCCTAAAATCCAAACAATCTGTTTTCTGAAACACACAGCCATAGCTATCTTTTGTTCTCTCAGCAAAAACAGTATCTCAGAAAATCTCTCCTGGCACAACACACCCACCAAACTTTCCTGACTAATACCTTTCAGTGCTTATTCTCATTTGCATGACTTCTGAACCCAAAAATCCCCGGATGTAACTCCCGATGTCCGGGAACTACCGCCATGTCTGCGGACATATCGTAACATGAACAGCCCTTCTACCAGTTCCACTACACTCTCTCTGCCATTCCCTCATCGGATGTACCTCAAAAATCACATGACCATGCACCAATCACATTCAAGACCTCTACATCTAACTGCATCATCATAGATCAGCACTGCAAATGTACTCTGAATCTCTCTGAGTACAAGTGTCATATCATTGGCAAGCAGCATCTACCACAAATACTGTACAAGTCTTCAACATTTCTACTTGCAGCTCCATGCATATCCATATGAATGAACACAAACTTCAGGTATGCATATTTTCGGTATAATAGATGACATAGCTCTCAACCATTTTTGTTTTACAGGCGGGTGAAATCACCCGATTTTGATTTTGGAGGGTGAGACGCCCATTGGAATGAATGGGCGTGCAGGAGGCTTGGCGAGTGAGTCTGCCCTTTACAAGGCGTGTGACACCCGCCAAAAGCGTGTGAGTTGAGAGCTATGGTAGATGAACACATTTTCAAACAGACTTTTACCTTGTAAAATCTGTAAAATGAATTTACTGTACTTTTTTCAATTTCCTAAAATCAACTATCACTTAAACACCTATATACTTTTTACTTTCTTTATACACACACACTCAAATCATGTTAAACTAACATTTTTTAAATGAAATATATAGACTACATATATTCAAACAAAATTGCATGCAAACACAATCTATGTTTAAACCTTTATAAAAATACTTATACAATTTCATATTTTTTGTTTTTATTTATTTATTTACTTAATTACTTTAAATTAGACATGACATTGAGGCGCTATTACCTAAAACAGTTTACTTACAGAAATAGTGGTATTTACTAATGTATTATAAATTTCACAAGACATAGTAAATATATTTTATTTTTGCTACAGTTAGTCATTCATTACAATTTGTTCATTAAGAACATATCATATGTACTGAACTGATGCAATGTATCTTATGTAAATAAATTAGTTTAATGGTTTTACAGAAGGCACTGAGGATTTCAATTAAAAAAATCAATATCTAAATTAAAAACAGTGCTATATACAAACAAAGTTACTAATTTGAAGCTTTTACAGTTGCAGTGAAGACCAGTTTCCTGAAAAGAAGCAGCCGAATTCGAAGAAGAAAGAAAAACTAAGAAGTTACCTGTTAATTTTTAAAAAAAGTAAGTAAAATATCACCATAATATTTATATTATTAATCAAATATACTATAACATTAATACCAGCTATTTTGGTTTCTTAAAATAGAGATTTTGTACCATTTTGTCCAAAAATGTCCATGTCGTAAACAGCGATTTACAACCAGAATGGCCCACAAATTTCTATTTTTGGACACACAGATTAGCCAACTGAACCACTACAATTTTCATATTATAGAACAAACAACTGTTTTAATTGTATACATTAGATTTACTATTTGTACTTTTCCACACCACTCTCTTACTTTTTTTTTGTCATCTGAACCCCAGTTTAGTGACACATAAATTCAAGAATACCTATCCCTACTAGTTTTAGTTCCCAATGCACAATCACACACCATTACATACATCTTTATCTCCTTACTCAAACACTCATGCACACAGCACACATACATTCCAGAACACCCCAACCCAGATCTTCTTTATTTTTTTCAACAGACCCTAAAGAATGCCTACCAAAAGACAACTCTGTAGAAAGCAACGCAAAATTAGAGCAAATGAAAATAAAGGTGTCCAACATAAGCATCCATCTCTAGCAGAATTTGTAAAAAAAAGTTGAAACAAAACAGCTAATACAATCATTTAGTGAAACACAAGAAGTTTCAAGTACAACAACTTCGCTTCCTCTATCAAAATGTAAAACAAACCAAAAAACAATTAACAGAAAATCAGCTATCAGTACAGATAAAACTACTTCTTCAAATTTTAATATAGTGCAAAGTAAGCATACCAAGAAAAGTATTTTAGCCAAAATATACCGTCACAAAGTCCTTCAAAATCTTATAAAAACAGGAGAGAAATCAGGTTCAAAGCTTAAAACCTATCGTAGGAAATTAATCTTAGAAGCATTGATGGACAGTGCAATTCTTCTCAAAAGAAATTTATTTATTTTACTGTTAAACAAAATGAAACCACTAACAAAACTAATAACTAAATTACAAAAAAGACTTCTCAATAAGCGAAATGTCAACAGAAAGAACTTCTTAAGTATCTGCAGAGGTGAATGGAATCACACTACGAGCACAGAACCATATTTTAATGAAGAAGCGTACAAACAAAAGCAAACAAAGACAATTGCCATAAATAGCAGTGGTCGAGGTTATGAAAAAGTGAATAATACCATAATGGAACAAGAAGTACTCCTTACAAAAATATGCCCTGATAACTTAGAATTACCCCTCCATTCAACTGAATCAGAACGTCTAGTGTACAAATGGCCATGCACGTCAATGTATAACATTCCCAAACAATGTTTCAAATCTTTACACCAATTCCTCAATAAATATGTAAAAAGCAAAGACAAAATTAAAATTAAATTACTGCAAAATATAGATACCTGTCCAGTGCGCAAGTACACAGGACTACAAGGACATTCATTGGCCTGCATTACAGGACCTACTTGTAAAGCCACTTTCCATGATATCAAACGGATATCAACACATCATTGAACTATAAGAAATCTAGTCTATAAACTGTACTATGCTAAAAGTCCCGCTTTAGCACTAGCAAAGTTAAATAACATCCTTCTACATGGTACAGCAAAAGACCTACTTGAAGAAATTCACTATATCCAGAAAAAATATTTTGGAAGTGAAAGCCATTTACAGAATGAAATAGCTTTAAACCAATTAAACAACAATTCTACACATGGCAACCTTTTGCTAAACACATACAAAAAAGAAATACTAAAATTTAAAAGTACATCAGCTGAAGTACCAAACCATGTATGTGTATGTTGCCGTAGAATTTTTTATAAAAGTAACACAAAAACTGTGGACCTATCATACAAAATAGAAGACAATGAAGATTCTAAATGGTTTGAATTAGCTCTCTACCTTCTAGCAGAAAACAAATATGAAATAACTGAGCCCTTAATACTTTGCAGTTATTGCACTACAAAACTTGACAACAACCAAACTCCTTCACGTTCTATCACAAATAATTTGGAATTATACCCAGTACCAAAACCTCTACAACAACTTAATTTATATGAGAGCATCATAATTCAAACAGTACACCCATTTCAAGCAATAATACGCCTTCAACCAAAAACAGCAAAATTACCTCCCTCTGAATTGGTAAAAGGCATTCATGGAAAAGTAGTTTATTTACCATTAAATCTAAAAGAAAATGTGCATACTCTAGGAGTGCAACGTCCAATGCAGCAATCTTTAATTATATTAGTAAATGGAGTACCTACAAAAGACAAAAAAATATGGCAACAGCTGGTAGATTTATATAAAGTTAGACAAGCCTTCCAATATCTTAAAGAGAATAATGAATATTACAAAGAAATTAATATTGAAGAAAACGTGAAAGATACAACTGAAATAATTCAAGAAACACAAGAAGCTGGTCAATTCGAGCTACTAGATCCTGCTACAATATCAAATACTTTAGACCATTATACAATTCATCCTTTGCACTGTAATGACACCGTACAAGATGTACTGGAAACTTACCAAATGCGTCAAACAAAAGGATCGCCAATCAGTATATGGGAAAAAAGGATAGAAGCACGTGCTTTTCCTCTACTCTTTCCTACTGGCAAAGGAGGAAGTTATGATGATAGACCTATTCAAATATCAGCTTCAGAATACTGCTCATTACGGATGTATTCTGAAGATCGCAGATTTAGACAAAATGTGGAATACATATTCCACCTACTCTTTGAAAGTGAACTAGCAACTTTATGTTACGGAGTTGCACACATATTAAAATCAGGATCACACTTTCAAAATATGACAGCTACACAATTATTAGAGAAAGTGCAACAAAAGGATGAGGTTTTACAATCAAATATTACAAATCTATTAGCAAATATGCGTGGTACTAAAGAGTACTGGTTTCAACGTCATGGAGATGTACGTTGTATGATCAGAAACCTTAGCCCACCCACATGGTTTGTTACATTAAGTTGTGCAGAATATGCATGGGAAGATTTACCTGATTTCCTACGCATATCAAATAAAAACAAAACAAACATAGATATTCTAACACCTGGAGAACTTTGTTCTTTGGATCCTGTTAATGTTTCAAGATATTTTCACCATCGCTTCATTGCTATGCTACATTTTATTTGTAATAAAACTGTTCCTCCCCTTGGAGAAGTGCAACACTTCTTTTGGAGAAAAGAATACCAAGCCAGAGGAGCACCACATATCCACATGCTTTTATGGATTAAAGATGCTCCTAAATTTGGTCAAGACAGTGATGCCACTGTTTTACAGTTTATTGAAAAATATGTCACTTGTGAAATTCCATCAGAAGCCACAAATAGTGATCTTCGTGCACAAGCTTTACAATTTCAAAGACACAAATGTGGAAAATATTGTCGTCGCAAATACAAAAACAAAGGCAAATACTACACCAAATGCCGATTTGGTTTCCCTGGACCAGTTACAAATACAGGTCAAGTAAACAACCTCATGTCTTCAGTTAGACATACTGTTAAAGGAAAGTCACCTAAAAATACATATTACATAAAAAGAAAAGAAGAAGAAAAATATATCAATGATTATAATGCAATCATTGCCCACTTATGGAATGCAAACATAGATGTGCAGTACATTGCAGACAATTCTACTGCAGTTGCACAATATGTCACAGCATACTTAACTAAAGCAGAAAAGACAGAGCTCCAAGACCTCTGGAATGACCTGTCATCAGATAAAACAGTATCTCAGAAATTATACAGCTTGGGCATAAAAATGCTCACCCATAGAGAATGTGGATCTTATGAAGCAGCTGATCGTTTAACTGGTTCTTCATTGTATGGTAAATCTGAAAATATAGTATGGCTAAGTCTTGGTCCAGCTAAATCTAGAAAAAGAGTTCTAAAATCATATGAAGATATAGAAACAATAGCCAAACATGATCCCAACAACCAAGACATTTTAAAAAACAATTTATTGGACACATACTACCCAAACAGAAGTAATACTTTGGAAAACATGTGTCTATACCAAATAGCCCAAAACTACACATACAAAAATAATATGAAACCTGATGAAAAAAAAGGTAAATATAGAGTGACAGACTGTGAAGGCAGCTTAGTTAAACTCACTAAACCAAATTTAATTAATCATATCAAATTGTCATTGAAGACTCCTCAACATAAAGAAGTATATTACATGTCCCTGCTACAACTCTTCGAACCATGGAGAAAAGAAGAACAATTACTAGCTAACTATGACTCATATGAGGATGCTTTCAAAGCAAATGAAAGCACTATAACTGATATAAACTTTACACAGTACAAAACAATGTTGCACAATGAACAGCAACATGAAGAAGAACTCCAAGCCCAACTAGATAAGGATACTCCTGACAGTAGTCAACCTTCTGTAGCAGGAAGCCAAGAACCACTGGGAGAACCACTAATAATAAATGAGGCAGAATTAGCTATGATAGAAGTAGAAAACACCATGTGTCAGTATGAAGATAAGGAAGACTTAACTATACTACAATCAAAACTAAACAATGAGCAAAGTAGCATTTTTCAAGAAGTAACAAAACAAATTGCACATGGTGTAAAACATGAAAATAAAGAATGTTCCTGCCATAATTATAAACCTAGACTACTGTACGTCAGTGGTGAAGCTGGTTCTGGCAAAACATTCCTAATCAAAATCATTAGTAAGTTCCTTCAACAATTGACAAACAACAAACTGTCAGCTGTTGTCACTGCGCCCACAGGCTTAGCTGCCTACAACATAGGTGGTGTTACATTACACCGATTACTACTATTACCAGTAGAACACCAGAACAAATTAGACTATTACAAACTTTCTGCAGAAGCTGCAATGGAATTACGCAGAGTATTGAAACAAATGAAAATGCTACTAATAGATGAAGTGAGCATGGTCTCCAACCTGATGTTAGCTTTGATTCACCTCAGATTACAAGAAGTACTCAAAACAGACTATGAAGATATTGTTTTTGGAGATATGCTTCAATTAACACCAGTAAAAGGTGAACCTATTTTTAAAACATTAGGGCACAAACTCTGCCGTAAAACTGTTGGCAGCATTGGAAATATCAACCTTTGGCAACATTTCCAATACAGAGAATTAACAGAAAACATGCGCCAATCTGCAGATCTAACTTATGCCAACATTTTAAAAAGTTTGAGAGTTGGTATACTTTCTAAAGAAGCAGAAGCAACATTGAAAACCCGGCACATTAATGCACTTTATGGCGATAATGCATGTGCTACAGATGTTATGGAACAATTAGCCCATAAAAATGTCAGTTGTATGGCCTTAATGCCAACTCTTGCAAGCTGTTTCAAATTCAATGAAATCATGCTAAGTAAAGAAATGCAACCAATAATGGAAATTAGTGCCACAGACAAACTAGATGTACATGATATGACACTACCCATGTGTGACCAAGCCACAACAAGACTAAATAATCTAGAAAAATCAATCTCAAACACAGCAGGCTTAGAAAAGATGTTAAAATTATCCTTAAATTGCAGAGTAATGCTTAAACGTAACCTTGACGTGGACCAAGGACTAGTTAATGGAGCACTGGGTACAGTTGTTGGCTTTCAAACATACCCATGTGACAACAAAATTCAGTTTGTCAATATACTCTTTGACAAACTTTCAGAAGTAAAACGGATGGGACGCTCAACAGCTAGATTCCTTCTCTTCAAAGATATGTATGTACGCAGAGAACAATTTTCTCTAATTCTTGCATATGCAGTCACAATTCATAAATCACAAGGTTTTACTCTAGACAAAGCAATGATAGATATTGGTAACACAGTCTTAAAAGAAGGCATGAGCTACGTAGCACTATCACGCTTACGTACACTTAACGGTCTATTTCTAATCAACTTTGATGCAAGTAAAGTAAACGCTGATATTCCTTGCATTTTAGAATATAATAGACTTTGCTCACTATACACTCCCCATCTAAACACATATTCTGTTCCACAAAAACTAAAACGTTGTAAAAGAAAACTAAATCAAACAGAAATGCAACAGGACGTCACTGCAAATCCTCCAAAGAGAGTAAATGAAACTAATACTTCATCAAGTACCACAAACAAAAAAGAATCAATTAGAGAAAGTTACCAGGTACTTCTTTAAAGAAGGAAGACAGACTCCAAAAAAAGCAGTTAGATACAGAATTACCTGGACCATTTAAATTCTCAAATATAGTTGGTGTAAGTTGCTGTGCAAATGTAGCAATGAATATTCTATTTCAATTACCACCAATTGTTGACAACATTTACTCACACAGTACAGACCCATTGTGTTTGCAAATGTTAGTACTTCACAGAAATGCAGCAAACAATCCTGACAACACATACAGTGTTTTTGGAATAAGACGACAATTGGACTACTGTGCTGGAATTGTGAAATTCACTATAAACTCACAGGAAGATCCACAAGAATTTCTAATGTACTTACTACAAGTACTGGAAAACAAAAACATACCTATAAATGAAATCTTTCAGATTTCATACATGTGGAAACATACATGCACTCTCTGCAACAATGTGACACAAGAAGAAATCCCCAATGAACGCTTCATATATATATCAATACCAAATTGTGAATCCATTCCATTTCAGCAACTTGTACAAAATGCAAACCATGGTAGATTATGCTCTACCTGCAATTCAGATAATCGCTCCACGTTAGTAATCCAAACACATAGTAAATACGTAATACTAATGCTTCTACGTTACAATGCAGATGGTACCAAAAACAACTGCAAGCTGACTGGATTCACACATGGTCAAATATCACTTGGTAAGAAAACCTTCACAACAATAGGTATAATCTACCACGCAGGAGCCACAACCAATTCAGGGTACTACACTGCATACATAAAAAAGAAATGTGGATGGTTTGAATGTAATGATAGTACAATTACTCTAAAGCAGAGATTACCAGCAAATCTTACAAATACTTATTTGATGTTCTTAAAACCAAAATTTGATAAATAAACTGTATTTAAACCTTTAAGTAAATTTGTGTTACAAAAATATAAACTGTTAGAATACTCCAAAAGCTATCTAACAGCTCAAAGATTCTACAACAACTAATCAGATAAATGAATACCACTAAATTAGGCCAAAAAATACACAGTTAGAATACGCCAATTGGTATCTAACTGTCCCAAAATTTAACAATATCCAAATAGGTAAATGAAAACCACTAAAATATATTAAAAAAAATAGACAGTTAGAATACGCCAATTGGTATCTAACTGCTCCAAAATTTTATAATATCAAAACAAATGAAGAATCTGTTACTGTTCCAAAGAAAATACAACAAAGCAAAGTATAAAGCATTAGCCAGAAACAACAAATGAACACTGAAAACAAACAAACAAATAAACTGTAGTATAACAGAAAAAGGTTTTTTTTTAAATCCAACATGGATTTTTTTTTCTCCCACAGACCCAATGATTTTAGCAACAAATACGGAAACTGAGCAAATTGCACAGTACTCTGATTTGTACTCTACTAAATATGAGGGTCGAAAAAAAATAAAAGTATATTGCTTATACAATGTAATAAGTCATTACAAAATACTAATACTAACATGCTATTTTCTTTTATCACAGAAATGAAGAAGAAAAACATGGACTCCCATTACTAGACCAAACAGTAAGTATACAATAATAAGGACAACCATAGCAGCATATCACATCCATAGTACCTAATACCTTTGTTCCTTATACATTTGTTTTTCACCCAAAGTTATAAGCAAATATGAATGTGATATGCTGCGGTGGTTGTTGCCAAGGCATACAATCTTGGGTGCATGGCCAAATGGCCATGCACCCAAGACTCTATTCCCTGGCAACAACCACCGCAGCATATCACATCCATAGAGTCAAACATTTCAACTATGATCTATGGGAAACTTTTAATGTCCGCAAACAATGTGAGTGTTCTTAAAACACTTTGAACTTGCCAGCGAACAATACGACACCGTTTTCAGGACACCCCCTACGAACATTTCAGAACAACGCGATAGTTCTTACAACACTTTCAACTTAACAACGAACAATACGGACAGCGTCCTAAGGACACCCCCTACGAACATTCCAGGACACCGGGAGTGTTCTTAGAAGCGTTTTCAGAACACCACCATCTTGTTTATTTGCGAACATTTCAGGACACCGCGAGTGTTCTCAGGACACATTCAACTTGACAAAGAACAATACGGACAGCGTCCTCAGGACACCCCCTACGAACACTCCCCAGACACCGGGAGTGTTCTTAGAAGCGTCTTCAGAACACCACCATCTTGTTTATTTGCGAACATTTCAGGACACCGCGAGTGTTCCCAGGACACATTCAACTTGACAAAGAACAATACGGACAGCGTCCTCAGGACACCCCCTACGAACACTCCCCGGACACCGCGAGTGTTCTTAGAAGCGTCTTCAGAACACCCCCATTTTGTTTATTTGCGAACATTTCAGGACACCGCAAGTGTTCTTAGGACACATTCAACTTGACAGAGAACAATACGAACAGCGTCCTCAGGACACCCCCTACGAACACTCCCTGGACACCGCGAGTGTTCTTAGAAGCCTCTTCAGAACACCACCATCTTGTTTATTTGTGAACATTTCAGTACACCGCGAGTGTTCTTAGGACACATTCAACTTGACAGAGAACAATACGGACAGCGTCCTCAGGACACCCCCTACGAACACTCCCCGGACACCGCAAGTGTTCTTAGAAGCGTCTTCAGAACACCCCCATTTTGTTTATTTGCGAACATTTCAGGACACCGCGAGTGTTCTTAGGACACATTCAACTTGACAGAGAACAATACGGACAGCGTCCTCAGGACACCCCCTACGAACACTGCCCGGACACCGCGAGTGTTCTTAGAAGCGTCTTCGGAACACCCCCATTTTGTTTATTTGCGAACATTTCAGGACACCGTGAGTGTTCTTAGAACACATTCAACTTGACAGAGAACAATACGGACAGCGTCCTCAGAACAACCCCTACAAATATTTCAGGACACAGGGAGTGTTCTCAAAAACGTCTTCAGAACACCCCCATTTTGTTTATTTGCGAACATTTCAGGACACCGCGCGTGTTCTTAGAACACATTCAACTTGACAGAGAACAATACGGACAGCGTCCTCAGGACACCACCTACGAACACTCCCCGGACACCGCGAGTGTTCTTAGAACAGTTTCACTTTGCTTGCGAACAAAACGGACACATATTGACTCCTTAGAACACCCCCTAGTCAGTTTATCTAGAACATTTCAGAACACCCGTGATGGCCGCAAACAAATCGAACACAAAAAGAACGTCTAACACATAAAAAACTTTCATCCTATCTCTTACACTCCCACCCTCCCCAAACACTCCCACACACCAACACACTCTACAAAATACACATTTTGAACAAAGTTTCACCGCGCTGTCCGGGGACGTCCGCGAATCCAATATGGCGGGCGCTACCGAAAAATCTGACGCGCTTCCCGCTCCACGCCGTCCAATCAGCGAACACTTTGCATGTCCGCGAACATCACGCAAGACGATTGGCCAATCAGGACACTTTCCGCGGAGCGAACAGGGAAGTGTATCCACAAACCGAACACAGATATCACTCATTTTTTTTTACCTACTTTTTTGTCATTTTAAAAAAATCTACTGCACGGATTTTCACCAAATTTGCAAAAGCATGCTTTCGGGACTAAGCCGCTGCTCCTGGTCCGCATTTGGTGGAAATCCGTCCAGCGATTTGGGCTGTATGTGCAAGCAAAAATCTTTTCCCATTCACTCTATGGAGAGTGAGTATTATGTATACAAATATGAGCATATAGAGGGAAGGTAGAGTAATAAAAATAAAACTATGAGAAAGTGCTGATAACCATAATGATTATCTTCATGCACAGAAAGGATTGCTCTCTTTCATGCCTGTATCTTCCGCTATGTACATGTTTTATATGATGTGACAGGACCCTAAGTCTACAAATATAGTACCTTTTCAATTTTTACTTCCTGACTGTTACTGAAGAAAACTATGTGGCTTCGATATGTCAGTAAAGGATAAAAAGGGAGAGCCAGCCATGTGATGTCATCAGTTATGTCATCAATGACATTTGTGATGTCATCTTTGATGTCCTGGGTGTTAGTGTTAGCAGTGCACCGTGGCGCGAGTTATGGTTGCTTATGTTACCATAACTGGCGAATTTCAGGAGTTTTTCGGTTTTACTTTGAGCCATAACGTCCCTTTAACAAAGTTTTTCACTGAATTTCATAGGTTTTTAATAGCGCAACTTAACCATAACGTCCCTTTAACAAAGTTTTTTTTAATATCACGCAAACAATATACAAACATGGCGTGCAAAAACCAACTTCTATCGGTGGCTTTACACAGAATGTTGCAAAGTAAGAATTTATGCTCGTTCACAGTGAAGGTCAGCTGCTTCCATTTTTTTCTCGAGCCCCGGAGAGGCTCATGAAGCGGACTATAAGGTTGTATTGTGTTTTGACCTTGACAGACAGAGATTGTGATGAAAGACTTCTCTTGAAGGAGTGTTGCTAAAACGTAAGAGAAGATAAAGATGAAATTTCTGAAACAAAACCACTTTTACATATTATATCACTATACGAAAGATTGTTGGCACACGCGGAGTCGTATTTTGGGACTGCACCACTCGTAGACAATGGAAATTGCAATTGTACTGTAAGTAACCCTTTAGATTACTTTATACCAAATATAATTACAATAGCGTAGCATTAAAGACCGCTCAAGTTGAACTTGTTCGTTGAAAGTGGCATAATGTTTTCTACCGCGCACTATCACCGCCGAATTGATCCCCTGTCGTTTAGAGGGCTCTGAAAAAGGCAGACGACACACGGTGGGTTAATAGAAATAATTTAACCGGTCTATAGGCGGTCAAGCGCTCTACTCGCTGTGTCACTTTACTGTAGCCTGTCAAGTGGCACAGCGAGTACAGCACTCGCTTTGACATCCGTGCACAGCTTGCTAACGCAAGTTTGAATCCCGGCAAGGCGAAACTCAGCCTTTCATCCTTCCGTGGTCGATAAATGAGCACCACACACCGTGGTTAATAATAAGCACCGCTTACATACTTCACGGTTCTTAGCGCTATATGAATGGGAAAATATTATTATTTTATTATTAACATACTCTGTTGCACTATCTTCGATAGCAAATAGTTTCACGCCCTAATAAATAAAATGATGATTTTTAATGAAGATCGGCTGGTGAGACTAATTTATGTTTTTTAAAACAGGTACGTGGACCCATTTTGTCTATGTCACGATTTACAGACTCCAGCGGATGGGGTCTTCAACTGCCAGGTGCAAGTCCAAATCTGCAACTTCATGACCCTCACCATTTTATGGGACAATCGCCAAGGACCAATATGCCCTTACGCAGTACTAGCGGCTACAAACAACATACCAACCAATACGGTGGTCTAATGGCTCGTTGTTGGAGCAACCTTCCGATTATCAGAGCGACCATTTACTGCTTTTATCATAAACCAACAGCCTATCTACCGCAAAGGAACAACGCGTGGCTCCAAATAAACTTTTGCTGATCGACAGCAGAGACAATAGCAAATCGCTGAATATTCACTAAACATTTCATGTGAAATAAATGTACTTTACCAAATGTACAATCCTGCTGTTTACTTTTAAACCACAGTTTCATATTCCGAATTGTGGCACGCTGTGTTGTGACATAATGTGTGTTGTCTTCCGGGTTCTGTGTAAAGTCACATAGTACTGGAGACGACTGGGCGCGTTTCATTACGCACCCTGTAACGTCACGGACAAAGGTGGGGAATATGAATGCTTTGATAATATCAGGCTTAGGGGCGGAAGATATGATTTAGTGTCGCAAAAGCAAGTCAGCCAGGTCAATAGCGCCAGTCATAGGATTATCACATAATGTCGGCGCACACCAGCCGGATTTATCGTTTCTTTAGTGGACAAAAAGTCGTTTGACGCCCCTAGGAAATTGTACTATTAGCGAACAAAAGGAGTGCTCTTAAAACACTTTCACCCTGACAACGAACAATACAAACAACGTTCTCAGAACACCCCCATTTTGTGTAATTGCAACCATTTCGGGACACTGCAAGTGTTCTTCGAACACATTCAACTAGACAGATTACAATAGGACAGCATCCTGAGGACACCCCCAGTTTGTGTATTTACGAACAATTAAGTACACCGCGAGTGTTCATAGCTCATTTTTACCTTCCTTGCGAACAAAAATGACACATACTCCGTCCTCTAAACACCCCACCATTTAGTTTATTTACAAAATTTCAGAACAGCCGTGTTCTCCTGCGGACAAATCGAACGCAACAAAAAGGTCTAGCACATAAAAAAACAAAACATTGAACCTACCTCATACTCCCCCACCCTCCCCAAACACTCTTACACACCAACACACGGCACTAAATACAATTTTTTATCCACGTTTCACTGCGCTGTACGTGGTCGACTGCGAATACAAGATGGCGGGCGCCACAGAAAATCTGACGTGCTCCACGCCCCTCGCCGTCCAATCAGCGAACATGTCACATGTCCGCGGACATGACGCAAGCCCATGGGCCAATCGGGGTGCTGTCCGCGGAGCGAGCAGGGAAGTCCGTCCGCGAAGCGAACGCAGATATCACTAATTCTTTTGCCTTACATTTTGGTCATTTTTAAAAAAACTACTGGACAGATTTACATCAAATTTACAAAAGCACGCTTTTGGGACCAGGCCGCCGCTCCTGCCGCAAATTTGGTGTAAATCCGTCCAGCGGTTCGGGCTGTAGCCGTGCGCAAAGTTTTTTCCCATTCAGTCTATTGGAAAAAAAAAGTTTTGGGACCCCCCCTATAACTTTTCCACCCCTGGACGAATCCTTACCAAACTTTGCAAAACAATTCAGAGTGAACCTACTTTTTTTGCAAAGTTTGGTGAGGATCGTCCAGGGAGAGCGAAGTTATAAGCCACCCAAAAAGTGCTCTTCCTATGGAAACAGCAACTTAAC